>NC_060119.1:12358640-12967529 GCF_021461395.2 Schistocerca americana | reverse complement strand
TTGTACCAGATGAGACTAGCAGGAGACATTGAATGTATACAAAGAAAGGCAGCATGGTCACAGGTTTGCTTATTCCATTGGAAAGTGTCAGAGAGACACTGAAAGAACTGAAATGGCAGACTGTTGAAGACAGGTGTAAACTATCCCAAGAAAGTGTATTAGCAAAGTTTCAAGAACTGTCTTTAAATGATTACTCTAGGGATATACTACAACCCCCCACATATTGCTCTCACAGGGGTCGTGAAGATAAGATTAGAATGATTACTGCTCACACAGAGGCATTCAGACAAATTCAGACAATCATTCTTCCACGCTCCATACATGAATGAAACAGCAAGAAACCCTGATAACTGGTACAATGGGACTTACCCTGTACCATGCACCTCCTGGTGGATTGCAGATTATAAACGTAGATGTGAACTGACAGTCTTTTACATGTGCATAAGGGAAACATCTAATCACCTTTATTTTACCAAGACAAAAATTATGATTTACTAAAGTTTCAAACCTTGACAGGAAATAATGGATTAGGCTGTCCATAAATTATAAACATTATTGTGATGATGGAAAATCTCATATAAAGACGTGAAACAAATACTAACAAAGAGATAGAGGGGCTGGCCAGTACAGCCAATAGATACACAAAACATAACAGAAAATTTACGTATCATAGCTTTTGGAACTTTGTTTCTTCGTCAGGGAGGAGAGAGGGGAAAGAAGGGGAAGAAGAGAAAGTGGATTCAGTTACTCACAACCCAGGTTATGAAGCAACAGGGTAGAGGTAAACAGGGAGGGTAGCAAAGATGGAGGCATGGGTGTATACTCTACAGTATGTCAACATGTTGCCTTGACCTGTTTGATCACCAGGTCTGGCTCCAATTCAGTGCACACGGGACATCATCGAACAACTCCAGTGTCTCCCAAAAACAGCATTAACCATCTCTGTTTTGATAACAATGTGAAACAGGCATGGAACTTCATCCCACAAACTCATATCCAGCACAATGCATGCACGTTTGCATGCTTACATTTGGGCAGTTACACTGGATTTCAATGTATTAGTGTATCACATTTGCAATGGTGTATCTCGCACTTATATTATCCTGTGATCTTGCAACGTTAATCACTTAAATAAGTTACTTAGACATATATGTTCCTGAAATTTCTTTACTCTACATTAATTACTTTTTGGTGTTGCAATTTTTTTTCTTTTTTTTTTTTTTTTTCAGTGTACATGATGACTACAATAATACATTATAATGTTTCTCCAGTGGTTACAACATTAACTTTTTAACAGAAAAGATTTTGCTTACAGTTCATTTTTAAGTTAACATTTCTAAACTTTTTAACAATCCATATTAAAGCTAGCAATAGTAACTATATTAATAATTGCTACTGTAAACAGTTACACAAATGGACATCAGTTTTGAATAATGGGTTTTGAGTGTAAATAATGTTTTATGTAAGTGTTTGTATTGATACTTAAAATTAAATGTCATGTAATGAATGTCCAGATACTCATATAAAAAGTTTTGTTGGATCGAGTTATTTACGAACACGATGTACTGTGTTCTTCCATTAGAGAATGAGACTGTATTGTTTATCGGTTTCATTACAAAATGCTAATAAGCTTTTAGTTAGAAAACCTTCTATAACTAGAATTATTAATATGAGAAAAATGGGAACAATGAAGGAATGGAAGATCAGTTGCAGAAACAAGAATAGCTCTGAGTTGCAAGAGTGGTTGCTTTTCCCACACATGTAATTAACTGCCATTATCACCACTATTAACTTACCGTGGTTTCACATCTCATCTGTTCATTGTTCCCCATGTCCTGCCCTTCTGTTCCCCCTTCCTATTAGACCATATATGCCTCTCTTACTGTAATCGATATGTAAACAATATTTATCACATGACCTTTTTTTGTTACAGGTTGTAATATTTGACATTGCAGCTTTTGAAAATGGAGCAGGATGTTGTGCCCTCTTTCCTATTGGAGTGTTTCTCTGTGATCAGAATTGGAGGCAGACAATTCACTTGAACTTCCATTGCTGTTGTTGATGTCTTTGAATCATGTTATTTCTTTGTGATTAATAAAAAAATTATACGATCCAATGGTTTCTTCACCTTGTCTTTAAAAATTCCAGACCTATTTTTCAAACATATTTTGAGAGTTATGCATCTGAGCATTTTTGTGGAAAGTGCGTTTCACACATACTTTCAAGATAAATTGAATAATGACCCCCATTTTATGTGTTGGGGAAGATAATTTGATACAGCTAAATGCATATACAGGTACACACATTTGCTCGCGCCTGAGACAAAGTGAGAGTGATTCAAAGGAAGAATTCACTACTTTTTACCTACTTTCTGAATAACTCGTACTTTCGTCAGAAATGTCACAATGCAAAGTTGATTAGATAAAGGGACAAAAATGAGAGCAAAATATAATTTGAATATCAGAAAAAATAACCAATTAGTGTTTGTGTAATACTTTACGGCAAGCCTAAAATTAATTTTTAAGCATTGGGAAATCTGGGATGGAATAACAATAATATGGAATAGGATAGCTTTCTGCTCCCCACCTAGAGGAAACACTGAGTGGCAGACAGGCACATTGAAGGAAGATTTTTAGATATTAGAAAGTATGGGACAGTCCTCATCTAGCAGGTGTGGTGGTGTGAGGCCGGGGTGGGAGCAGGTAAAGGCCTAGATATGTGAGACAGAGAGACTAGCAAAGGTTTAGGTAACGGGGTTTACAGGAGTGAAGAATATGTCGCAGCTAGAGTTTCTAGGCTTCGTTCCTGTGGCCCCACACCTCAATGCCCTCTCCTGCTCCCATTCCAACCTCACACACTGTTACGTCCCCCTAGTACACCTCTCTCTGTCTGTCCACCTCCACACTCCCAACCAGCAGAGACTCCCTATGCTGAGGTGGGCTCTGTCCATTAGATTACACTCGTAAGATAAAAATAAACATTATGCAGCATGAAAGAATTATCTGTGTGGGATGCAAATATGTAGATGTGATGTACGTGCACAGACAAAAAAAAAAAAAAAAAAAAAAATTACAATGTCAGAAAAATTGAATGATTTGTTCAAGAGAAAGAGCTTCACAAATTGAGCAAGTTGGTCCACCTCTGACTCTTGAGTAGGTTTGGCATTGATAGATTTGTTGGATGTCCTACTGAGGTACATCAAGCCAAATTCTATCCAAGTGGCGCATTGTATTGTCTAAATCATGAGCTGGTTGGGTAGCCCTGCCCATAATGCCCCAGACATACTCAGTTGGGGAGAGATCCCGTGACCTAGCTGGCGAAGATAAGGTGTGGCAAGTATGAAGACAAATTGTGTGTGGGCGGGCATTATCTTGCTGAAATGTAAGCAAATGATGGCTTGTCATGACGAGAAACAAAATGGGGTTTATAATATCGTCAACAGATGTCTGTGTTGTAATGGTGACACAGATGACTACCAAAGAGGTCCTGTTATGAAAAGAAATGGCACAGTAGACCATCAGTCCTCGATTGGCTGTATGGCAACCAGCAGCCGGGTTGGTATCGCACTGCTATCTGGTGTGTCCCCAGGCACGTCCCTGGTCTGGAATTGCATTGACTGGAATATAATTGGCTTCAGTGATAAATCCCACTATGAACTGAGCCTCAATGATCAGCACAGATGTGTCTGAAGACGCCCCAGACGGTGGGATACCACCGTGAATGTCACATCCCATACGGTCCAACTACCAGGACTGATGATCTGGGGTGCGATTTTTTTTCGTAACAGATCCCTTTCGGTCAACAGACAACTATGCTGTAGGGGTGACATGGATGTCACCCCTACAGCATAGTTGTCTGTTGACAATACTGTACATCCTATTTTGTTTCCCTTCTTGGCAAGCCATACATTGCTTACATTTCAGCAAGATAATGCCTGTCCACACACAGCTTGTCCTCATGCTTGCCAAACCCTACCTTGGCCAGCAAAGTTGCTGGATCTCTCCCCAATTGAGAATGTAAGGAGCATTATGGGCAGGGCCGTTAGACCACATCGGGATTTTGACTATCTACAGTGACATTTGAATAGAATTTGGCATGATGTCCCTCTGTTGGACATCCAACAACTCTATCAGCCAGAGCCAAGCTTGTATAAGGGCCAGAGGTGGACCATCTCATCCAATTTGTGATGCTCTTTCTCTTGAATAAATCATCCAGTTTTTTCTGAAACTGTAATTATTTTTCTGTCTTCACATGTATGTCACATTTACTGATTTCAGCCCTATTTGGTATTTGGATAATTCCTTCAGTACCTAAGTGTTTTTTTGAGTATATAGTATCTGACAGTTTTTTTTTTTTCAGTATGCTTGTCTGCTGCCCATTGCCTGCTCTAACTGGTGAGTAGCAATCTGTCCTATTTCATATTGTTAGAATTAACTTTTGACACTCAATATTTATGATGCAAGCAAACTGTTATTGCCACTTGACATGATGGTGAATGGTACTCTGTTAGCCATTGGCACAAATGGATTGACATGATAAAACAAGGGTCCACAGCTTTTACAAACTTTCTGAATGTGATAAATACAGCTTACTGCTGTCAATACTTTTGTTAATTACAATTTTGATCGTTTGTTATTTTCAAGCATACATGCCAGGTGCTACGACACCTTTAAATTACTGCAAATGGACAAAGATGACCAGACTCATTTCTCTTTAGTAGAAACAACTATAGACAAGAGAAGAAACTTGATGTCATTCAAATCTACTTTTTCATTGGTAGAGATCTTTCACTCATGGGATTAGCAGCAGAGATTAAAAAGAAGCAGCAGCAAACAGATCCAAGGCATCCATTGTTTGGAACTCATGTTCTTCCATCACAACTCCTTATAATAGTATCAGCTCTGGAGAACTAAGTCCCGATTCGTTTTCTTGTAACAAAATAGACTGGCATTACCTTGTAGTTAAAAATGGGAAGCTTTACATGAATGTCCTACATGCAGTTTTTTTCATACTTGTGCTCTTTGAGTTCCTGTCCTAGAATACATAAAATATTAAAAAATGTGTAAATTAATCTTTGAAACAATCCAAACCTTTCAATGGAAACCAGGAAAGACTTAGAAACATTATCATTTAAAAAAAAAAAAAAAATCAAGGAAAGGTAATGTAAGGAACAATCAGGGAAAGTCCGCTGTACCCTTCCTGTTGTGTACTGTGTTATTGTTATTCTTAATTATTTAAAATTTGATAATGGCCATTAAAGACCATGCAGAATAGCAATTGCACATTACTAGAAGCTGCCTTTGCATTCTTCCTCCAACAGCCCGTTGTATTTGCTCAGCGTAGAAGCCTTTAAAGTTGTAACTCTGGTCGGTCTGAGATGCCGCCTAGATTTAATCCAGCCTGTCAAAGATCTCTTTGTCATTCCCCTGAACTATGTCAGAAACTTTAAGGTTGTTTCCAAGAGTATTAAAAATCTGTTTTGTCAACCTGACCTTCAAACTTTCGTCTACCTGACTCGACAGGTGCAGGCAGTATTTCTCGATTTCTGAACAGCTTTTGACTTAGTGCCAGATTGATGCTTATTATCAAAATTGCTACTGTGAGGGGTATCGAGTGAAATTTGTCACTGGAATTGAGGATATTTTGGTAGGAATGACTTACATGTTATCTTGGCTGGGGAGTCATCATCTGATGTAGAAGTAACCTCAGATGTGTCATAGAGAGGTATGTTGTGACCATTGCTGTTCATGTTCATGTACATTAATGACTTTGCAGACAATATTAATAGTAAAGCACTCTTTTCACAGATAGTGCATTTATCTAGAATAAAGCACAGTCTGAAAGAAATTGTACAAACATTCGTCAGATCTTGATAATTTCAAACTTTCTTTTAAATGTTCAGACATGTAAAATCGTGCATTTTGCAAAATGAAGAAAACACAGTGTGGTATGACTACAGTATCAGGGTGTCTTGCTTGTATTAAGTCTATTCATACAATTACCTGGGTGGAGCACTTTGTAGGGATATGAAATGGAACAGTCATATAGGCCCACTCAGGGGTAAGGCAGGAAAAAGAGCTAGATTTTTTTTGGTAGAATACCATAGAAATGCAGTAATTCTACAAATGGTTTGTATGATCCATCCTAGAATATTGCTCAAATGTGTGGGATCCATATCAAAATGGATTAATGGGTGATTTGAACGCATGCAGAGAAGGGAGGATCAAATGGTCACAGGTTTGTTTGACCCAAGGGAGAGTGTCACAGAGATGCTGAAATAACTGAATTGGCAGACGCTTCAAGATAAGATGTACACTATCCTAAGAAAGTATGCTTACCAAAAGACGACTCTAGGAATAAGTTACAACCTTGTAACTATTGCTCCCATAGGGACCGTGAGGACAATATTAGATTAATTACAGCATGCAGAGAAAGATTTAAATGGTCTTGAAACATGAACAAGCTTTAATATCTGGTACAGTGAGATGTACCCTCTGTCATACTCTTCATAGTGGTTTGCAGAGTGTGGATGAACATGTAGATAGCATCATCAAGAACGCAATCAACGTGTATCTGAAACTTGATCTTCTCCTAGTGTGTAGTGTCACAAATGTTTTGACATTATTATACATACTTCTGCCACTGGGGCAATCATAGGTAATGACTAATTTGGCAGTAATATGCAGTGCTAGATTTGTTAAAAGAAAAAAAAAATAGACTTCTTAACATGTATTTATGGTAAGTAGCACTCTATCATTTCCTATATTTCTAAGTTCCTACCGAGAGTTTCCATAGTTTGATTTAGACTTCTGAAAAAGTTATAACACTTTTCTGAGCTTTTTAAAAGTGTGAATACAACATTTGTATCTTACCGCTTCAACTAGAGCAAAAGTTATATTGTACCACATCTCAAAATCTTTGGGTCTAATTTTTTTCGTCATCAGCGGTATTCTGTCACAAATCAAGACTTGGTTATGTGTATTGTTAGATTTTGTTTATTATTATTTATGTGGGGTGCATGAGCAATGCAGCTGACTGGGATTCACCTGCTGCAAGTCATAGACTGACCGCTGCTGTGTTCACTGCCTGGGTCAAAGGTGCTGAAAGGACGTGCTCATTGATGCTATGGAGACACTGTTCTGTGTTTTACTTTAATGACAATTATTGTCAGTTTCTTCTTGTTTTGTTTATAAGAAAGGAATGAGGACATCATTAGATCTTTTGAAGAGTACACAACATAAGTCACAAAATGTTATATCTGTATTAGCAAAAAATTGGACTACATTGTATGATAGAGATGAAAAAGAAACTGAGATTAAATTCTTTCTGTGTTAGATTCCTGAACCTGCCGATCTTTGAGAGAGAGAGGGAGAGAGAGAGAGAGAGAGAGAGAGAGAGAGAGAGTGGGGGGGGGGGGGAGAGAGAGAGAGGGGGGGCGGGGGGATGGGATTTAATTGTATCTCCCCATGCAGCTGTAGCATTTTGGCATGTCGTACATTGGTCAGATCATCAGTAGCTTGGAGGACTCGTATGTAGGGCATAAGCGACACACACACACACACACACACACACACACACGCACTTAATAATAGTCAAGAAAATTTGCAACTGCAAAATATTGCCTCGGTACAGGTCATAGAATGTAATTTACAATACAGATATTTCAATATGCATATCCAGTTACTGGAATAGTGTTATTAAGAAAGCTGTTGAGAGACAGAAGTTGTTGCTTAAATTCTTATAATTTAAACCAGATGATGTACAAAATAAACTCCAAATTACTGTTACAACATAGTGCACAAGGCACTCATTCATTTTCTAATTACAACAATCATACCCCAAACTATAACAGTTAAAATATCGAAGACCAGCATTTAATTTTAGCTGCTACAAAATTATGTCACAGATAACAATTATTTAATTTACTTCTTAAACATAACAATTTAATTTAAAAAAGACAACAAATAACATTTTTAAGTACAATATTCAAGTTTAGCTGCTGCAAAGATGCATAACAATCATCTATATTTCAACATTCTTGTGAAAAATACAACATAAAAAGGAAGACCTGATTGTAGATCATGGGTGGGCTACGTAAAATAAATGACAAAAATCAGCAGCTGTAAAAGGCAGATTTTTTTTCCAACTACAACCAATTCCTCCATTTTACAACAGCATAAATGAATGCAGCTCTTTTTCCCCAAATTTGCTGCTTCAGAGTATTAGTGACATAATGAAGTCTTTTAAGAATTAGGATCACAAACAGATTAATAAATACAAACAAAAGCAGGAATATTCAATTTGCTCGAGGCTACCAAATGAAAGAAGAAAGGGGGCTAGGGAGGAGAAAAAAGATCACGTAAAAAAGAAACAAACTGCTGATTGTTTGCATCATTCCTAGACTCAAAACCCTAAGCAAAAGAAACAGTGATGATAGCATTGATTTAAAATCATGTCAGGAAAGACGGCAGCTAATTCTAGGTGATCCTCCATGAAGCCATGGTCTCACGTTGTCAAACCCCTGCAGGATTGTTTGAGGGACAATGATTTGACATTGATTGTTAAGTCAAAAAGGCAATGCATCTTTGACTGAAGAAACAATCAAAAATATATTCTTTTAATGGAATATTTACATTGCAGTGTACTGATCTGAGAAACATACTGAAAAGAAACATGACTATGTTGAGAAATTTTCATATTGTA
Organism: Schistocerca americana; assembly: GCF_021461395.2. Classification (NCBI taxonomy): domain Eukaryota; kingdom Metazoa; phylum Arthropoda; class Insecta; order Orthoptera; family Acrididae; genus Schistocerca; species Schistocerca americana. The sequence continues at coordinate 12,958,826 of NC_060119.1, read as the reverse complement.
TTTTCTTATATTTGTAACCGCAGTACATGAAAAACGTGACACTCGACATTTGAGTTAACTGAAAGATGAAAGATTAGGGTTTCATGCCCTGCCGATCCTTGTCCCCAAATGGGGACAGCCCGCAAACAGAATTCTACCAGCCAGCTTGGACTGAAAACATAACACACAAGGATCGTGCCCGTGAGTGTAGATGGCACTCGGAATATCACGCAACACGGATACCCGAGGATGGTGTCTGTCAAGGCAGATTGCAGATGAAGCAGGAAGGCAGAGGGAACAAATTACAGACCTGCTCCATCTGATGATCAGTCTCAAGTAGCACTTTGTAAAAGCAACAACTAATGTCACCGAAATATGCGAGGAAGACAATGATGTCCGACTGTGCAAAGGACAACTCGGGAATTTCAGCAAACTTCTGGAAAAACCTGAAGAATTAAATTGACAGAAACCTGTTCTGGATTGGTAACTTACAAAATAAAACATTTTCAATCTCTGGACAAGTCACACACAAGAAAGATAATAGGCCTTTAAAAAAGAGGGTACCATACAGTGTAAAGCTGAAACATGTAAATTGGTCTGGCCAATATGCTCTACACCTGAGCAAAAATGTCAATGAAGTGGTGCACCTTTTAGGAACTGTTAAAAAAAGTGTCATTTTACATCAATGAACACAGCAATGACTACCTGATCCTAGGAGAAAAGAGCTGATACACACTATTTATTTAAGAATGATCGCTTCACCTCAACTTTTCACAGCACGGGACCATCAAAAATTGAAACAATAGAGCAACACAGAGGACACTACCACACAGCTGGGGGAGGGCACAGAGAGAGAGAGAGAGAGAGAGAGAGAGAGAGAGAGAGAGAGAGAGAGAGAGAGAGAGTTTAATGACCTACTTACTCACTTTTTACTGGCAACAAGATAAGAGTGCAGGTGGTGTCATATCAAAATTGTAGAGAACATGCACGAGAAAAAGTTTTAACAATAGCAAATTAACGTACTTGCTAGTGCTTATATTTTGTTTCAAATATCTCTCTCAAATTGATCAGGTATTGGAAAAAGAAAGATAAACATTTTGAATTAAGGCTTAAAACAGGATGGAAACAGGTACCATACTGGCCTGAATATAAGATACACCATTTCTACAAAAAATCTCCAAAAAAATTAAAGTATACAGCACACCCCATAAAAACTGGGACTTTTATGAATCATAGAAACCTCAACTGTAGTGCTTCTTCTTAAGTTTGAAACAAAAATATCACTACAGTTTGTAAATCATTTGTTGTGTATGAGGTAGCAATGCAAACATTCTCTTTGTTGATATCCCATTTAGGTAGTGACTACAGAGGGATCCTGAAAAATGTAGACATTCTCTGATAGTCATTACCTTTGGAACAAAGTGTTATATGGCTGCAATTTTGAGTGGTAGCATAAACCACTGTTTTCCCAACAGATCTTGTCGTGTGGGTTTCCAGCAGATGACAATGCAGCACTGAATGAAATACAACTATTGTTTGAGCAATGCAAGGCTGTACTGAAACAACAATTTATTGTATTTGGTATAAATTTTAAGCCGACAATACTGTTTAAAATGTGCACAAGGAAAGGTCCTCCGAACAAGAACATCAACCTCCAGGTTCCAACACTGCTGTATTGCAACATTTTTCTAGATCATCTCAAATATCTATGAAGCAGGGTGTATGGGGAAGTGGGATAAGCTGATCAAGTGCATGATACTTTCTGAAGACTGCAAAGTGGAAAGTGTACATTCCAAGATTGTTTCACACTATGAATGAGGACAACCCGAATTGAAGGATGGAGCACTACGAGTGGTCTGAAGGCATTCTTCACGAAGATGAATGGTTTGCAGGGAAGGTTATCTGGCCTAATGAGGCACAATTCAACCTGAATGGTGATGTAAACTGTCATAGCTGCGTGTATTGGCCTGCTGAAAATCCTCATGTTCACATGGACAAACATGTTACTTCACTTGGTGTTAATGTGTGGTGTGGTCCGTCATAGTATTTTTTCTCTGACCCATTCTTCTTTGAAGGTACATAACTGGTGAGGTGTATCATATGCTGCAAACATTGATTTTATTAGCCATCCAAGAGGTGTTTGGAAACAAAAGATTTTTACCTACAAGACTGTACTCCGCCTCACCACCACAGAGATATCAGATTCCTCTTAGATGAAAATCTACGTGGGCGACGGATAAGTCGAAGAGGAGCTGTCAAGTGCCCACCAAGGTCACGGGACCTTACAATTCTCGACTTCTACCAATGGGGGACCTCGACAAACAAAGTTTACCAACAGAACCCAGCTACACTGAATGAGATATGAGGAACCATCAAGCCATCCTGTGCAGCTACCACACTGGCAACACTGACAGCTGTACTTCAGTCAACAATTCAGCAACATTGATGTTGCTTGGCTGCTAACAGGTGTCACTTTGAACACACAAAATGATCTTCCTCCCATGCAAGAATTTTGACACTATGCCATTTTGTTCCATCAATATTGACTATCAAAGAGAGTCTACATTTTTCTGGACCCCTCTGTATTACCATTCTCACAGTTTCACTATTTTAGACAATGGGACAGGCACAGTTTTTCTCTAACTAAAGAATATAATTTATTCTTCACCAATGAAGCACAACATTGAGAGAAAATTTTGGAATTCGGTACAGTTACGTTGCAAATTTCAAACTCACAGTTATTCATCTAACAGATGTGCTTTTTAAAGGTACGGTTCAAGAAATGCTGCACATGCAATGCCCGGGATTGTAGCGACGGCACTGTACTTTGGGAGGAGAGTGACAAAAATACTGACAGTGACAAAACAATGAATGTTAGTGAAGTTAAGAGTGTCTTACATGGATACTGCAACTGAAAGCTTTGTTTTTGTGTGTAATTTATCTACAGTGTACTACAAAAAAAGTGGTTAAGGGTAAATCACATTTTGAAAAGCTTTTGTAAATGGGCAACTTGACAAATTATTTTTAATTAAGTTTCTCTCTTTTTCGAAATTAAAGGTGCAACTTATATTCAGGCCAATTCGATGTGTATATAATTTATGATAACTACGAACAGACTTTGAAATTTGCCTACATCACACCAGGTATACTTAACTTATTTCACTGACCCACACAGATGCTCATGTCCGGTGGAAGTCTCCTCTAGTTCCCCCACTTTTGGCCAGAAGCATTATTTCAGATATCACAATGTCATGACTCACAGCTTTGCACATATCATACACTGTTAAGGCAGACACCGATACAGCAGTGAGAGCTTCCATCTCCATGCCCGTCTGCCCTCTACACTTTGCCGTGCCAGTTATAATCACACAGTTGAGAGCAGAGTCCAGTTCAATGTCCACAGCCACAGAGGATAAAGATATGTTATGACACAGAGGGATAATGCTGGACGTCTGCTTGGCCCCCACAATTTCCGCCAGGCGAGCAACGCTAAGTACGTCACCTTTCTTCAGACCATTTTCTCGTACGAGTTTCATCAGTTCGGGTCCCACAAAAACCTTTGCTCGTGCTATAGCAGTCCGTTCTGTCACCAGCTTCAAACCCACGTCGACCATTTTCGCCCTGCCGGTCCGGTCAACATGAGTCAGACTTCCGTACTGTGCTCCCAAACTGCAGAAATGGCAAGAGAAGACAGAGGGCTGTGCTCTGTGTGTTTGTCTAGTTAGGAGTCCTGCATTGCACATAATGCTTGGGGTACAGGGAAGCAAAAGAAACTGTTTTCTAGATTCAGTCACTACACTCAAATTATGTGACAACAACTGAGACATCTGTGTATCCGACACAAACAGGGGCGAAATATTGATATCCAAGAAGAAGTACTTTTGAAAATCTTGTTTCTGAAGGTTTAACAACTTCCGACTTTGTGTCTTCATGACATCACTACAGCCATCAAGTTCAGTGCCACCTGGAACAAAAATACAAGCTGTAACAAAGAACTCTTCATGATCTGAAAATAGGTTAACTACAAAAGAATTTTTAAGCATTTGTGTTGAAACACCCCCGATTAATTCCTTTACTGGATTTTGGGTAATTTACCGAAGCCACCAAACAGTTAATTATTATGATATATGACCGTGTGCTTAATGGATGAAAGGCTATTGGTTGTTCTGCTGTGGTTTCAGGAGTATTTCAACCGAATGCGGCTGTTCTGAGACGGAACAGCTAATGATTGAAAGTTTGTCTATTGTTAAGTATCACAAAGGTTGTGATGTACAACTGATATATATTTCCTACTAACACACAAATTCTGAGGCAGTTGCTACCTTTGCCTTACACGTCTAATTGCGGTTATCTCTTTTTATTGATTGCTGATTTTCAGTACTTTGTCACACGCAATGCTGATGGTTAACATTCACAACAATCCTCACTGCAATCCATGGTTGTTGCTGGCCGACGCGGTTGACGTGAAACACGTAATTCGGCACTTGTGACTTTCTGTTTCTTATCACTCGCGAATTGGCATTAGTGAGAGTCAACCCCACGACGATCAGGGGGACGTGCTCACTCATCATACTCCAGTGAATTTTACCGTTTACAACTCACTCGACCACCATTCTTGCCCATCTTTCCCACTCTACTTCTCACTCGACACTCTACCATACTACTGCGCACTCAGCACTAGTCTTACTGCCTACTGCAGCGCTCGACAATCGACTCCTGTCCGCTATCGACCTGGGTGTCAGATTCTAGCATCTATGTTTGTGGGATCACGGATCCCTTACAGTGTTCAAGACAAGTTCTTTGAACCTTAATGATCTGTGATGATTCTTTTCTTTCCTAAGCTAAGGTCGAAAATCTGTTTTGTCTGCAGAAGTGTGCAATATGAATATTACATAAAGTTGATAGGAACATCTCACATAAATCTCCTCAGTGGCTGTAGATTTCACAATCTTGCAGGAGTGGATACAAGGGGAGGTCATAGCAATGATGATAACTACCAAACACTTCCCAAACAACATATTATACTGGGGTGCCCTTTGAAGGCAGCAGTGTGGTGCATTCTGTGCAGAAAGAGATGGGGAATGCTTTATGGTGCTGTCTGTGTGTTCTCTCTCTCTCTCTCTTTCTCTCTATCCCACGACTCACATTTCAGCCACTTCCAACCCTCGTATCTGGCACAGGCCACTGTGTCTGCTTCTGACTCTGCCTAGTAGAATTTATGCGGTCGGAAAGCTATCGCTGTTGCTTTCTAATGTAATACTTGTCATGTTTCCTTTGTGCCAGCCACTGTGAACACTAATGGCTAAGTAACCTCACCATACCTAAATGCCTTGTATCATACACGCACCCCATAATGCACACTACAGACAGATGTGGCAGAATGACACGATGTCTTTATATTTTTTACTTCACCAATTTCCAAATGCACACATAACTTTTGGAGAAGGAGGTAGCGTGGAAACAGAAGTGTGTCAAAAATGCCAAGTTCTTCCAGCAATGACAAGCTACATGTAATAAAGGACACTTTTCAGTTGCTCGTGCTAGGGTCTGCCCACAAGGACATGCTTTTGGTCTGATTGACAACATTACAGCCGGGTAAAGCTGCACACCACTGGGTTGAACATACCAGCTGTCAACAACAGATCCGATACAACAACAACAGAAAGAATGACTTCCCGAACACAGTTGGAAATCACTGATAGAAACAGTATTCCCCTCATTCACATGTGTTTGCAGACCTCTGTTCAGTCATAATGTTTATTGAAATAATGATGGTGAGCACGCACTTTGACAGAGTTCAACTTGGTTGTTACGTGATTGTTCAGCTTTTTCCTTCTTTCCTCCTCCCTTTTCTCTTCCCAAAATCTTTTCATTCTTTGACTGTGTTCTTGTTTCCTTTGATATGTACATATTTTCTCTGTTTTCTTCCTTCCCTTTACTTCAAGTTTTATGTTCATAATTTTGTTTCTGAATTTGTCTCTTTCATTCATCATTTCCATTCTGATTCCTGCTCATTTTAGCCTACTTCTATTTCTTGAAACCAACTGGTTATTTTGATTAAGGCATTTACTACATCCTAAATCCCTTTGTGAATCTGTCGCTGTTCATTGTGTGTATGAGTCCACAGAATGTTAGTCGGTGTTTTCTGATTGTGACTGAGTCTGCCTCTGTGTTCTTATAATTCACTGGTTGATCTCTTCATCCATATGCCATCTCTGTGCACTGCTCCAAAAAATTTTCTGAGGATTTTGCATTGTATTCTTTCTGCTTTGTGGTGCCTGGTCCTCAGATTGTGGTCATTTCTGATGCAAAGAGTGCTTCTGATACAATAACTGTATTGTAGCGCATGGGTTTGCCTTGTACTGAAATGTTTCTTTTATTATAGTGTGTCCATGTCAGTTTGTACACTTTCTGAAGTTCTTTTGTTTGTTCTATTTTTTCTCCCTTCTTTGATCCACCTATTTGTATTGTTACTATTATATTGAATAATTTAATGTATTTTTGTGTGTTTATTATTGTTATTAAAATTGTAGATGTCTGTCGTATGCTAACAGCGAGGTTGCTAGCGAGTTGCATTTTTGAGGGAAGCTGGGCGATGGGGGGTGGAAACAGTAACAAACCGTCACTCCCCCCCCCAAATAACCAAACCCTGGATGCCAATACATTTGCTCTGTATAGGTGTTTGTGTCCAGAAGTAAGAGTCAATTTAGCAAAAAAAAGCAAAGGAAAGCTTCATGTTCTGGGCCACATCAAAACCAGATGACCAACCACAGTGTAATCCTCTGCAATGGCATCACTGAAAGCAGTATTGGGGGGGGAGGGGGGGGGGGCGTGAGTCAGCACTCCCTGTTCTGGTCACTGCCAGCTTTCTTGACCTCAGAGTCACTACGCCTCAGTCCAACAGTTCCTCAATGTTCATCACAAGGCTTGGTGCACCTCGTCCCAGTCCTCCCACCAAGAAAAACCACGGGCAGTACTACGGGTGAGTCACAGCTGAGCAGCTGCCTTCCCCCTGTCCCTGCAGTAGCTGCGAGAGGATATTTGTGTTACACATACGCTAAAACTGGCGTAGATGCCACAGGACACTCTTTGGAGTGTTACTAACAAGCACACGCTGCTACACACTTGACAGTGCTAGGTGGCCAAGAGTTCTGGCTCAAAGTTCCTGCAACTGTGGTTGAAACGTCCCCAGTGTGACTCTCCCATTCTTTATTAGGGTATTTCAGTGTATGGGGCACGTTCACATTGGACATCACTGTCCAGTACAGGCTGCTGTCTTCCACCCGTGCCCTCTTGCACTGTGCATTGAATCTTGCACAAGTGAGTCATAAGGACTCCCCTCTTCTGTATGTACACTAAAAAAGCAAAATTGTCTTTTCAGACGAAAAAGTAAAATTGTCTCATATCCACATTCTATCCTTAAAAGTATCCTTATGTCTGGGAGACGGCAGATCCACCAAGCAGATTCCACCCGATGACCCGTAGCAAGACTGCAGCACAAGAGGCAGGAGTGCCATCTGTTCCCTTCAACGTTTCTGTCTTGCTTTGCCACCTATCAGTAAGTGATGAACCAGCTAAATCTGGACTTTGCTGCCACAAATCAAGAAGCAATGGCTCGGAGACAGCATGAGCTCATTGTCCAACTGACGGGTGGAAGCAACGCAACAGCAACAGCAACACCAACACCAGTCACACCACCAGTGAATATACTAGAGAGGCCCTCAATATCACCGCAGTAGTCCTCGAGCTGGAAGTGACAGCTCCGTGGAACAAAGATGGACCTTGGAAGCTGGTGGGTCCAAAATGCAATCAGCAGCAACATACATGAACAACTGCGCCTACTGACTCACACGGCAAATGCAGCGTGCTTTTACCAACACCAGTTCTGAGCATCGGTAATATGAGGGACCATACAAACAATTCTGCAGCACCTCAACTACACAACACTACCCCAGCCGCTACGCAGAACACTACACCGACTGGCTTCCCACTGGTCATAATACACAATTACACTTGCCTCGGCGAGCTAAACAATACATTTGTAGAATGTGACTCCCCACCATATACCAAACACAAAACTCACAAGGGACCATGTATCACTGTATGTATGCAACAAAACAGATTGCACAAATCTCCTGAAATTCATCAAAGCTGGGGGAATTGAGTATCATAAATATAGCACCCAAGGGGGAAAAACTCGAATGTACATCGTGAAAGGAGTTGACACCACAACCCTCAATGACATTCTTCATGGTATAATCACAGCTCTCAGCTGGGACTGTGAGAGCATGAGATGAATTCTGGGATTTGTGACACACAGACTGCAGCCAAACTATTTAGTCGAGTTGGACGACACAGCTTACTCCTGCAACTTTCTGACGCAGATGCTCCTGCTTCACATGGTCGCAGCAGAAATATACACACCTCCATATGTCCCGTAACAGTGCCACCACTGCCAGCAGTTTGGCCGTGCGGCACCCGATGTGATCTGGCACACGGTGCTGCAAATGCACTGGTAACCGTGTAGCACGACACTTTAAACTTGGTACAACTATCAAATGTACCAAATGTGGAGGGGTCCATGTGCAAACAACAGATGGTGTGCAGCATACAAAGAAGCTCTAAGGTGCAAAAGTGCCAAAGACAGACAAGTGGTAACCAGAACAGCTCCAAGACACTCCCCACCCCCCAACCAGTAAGGTGTGGAATCTCTTTTACTGGCATTGTCAGTGGAAGTGGATGAACTGAGGATGCACAGAGCTCCACAAACTCATGGCACATTCCCACAACAACAGAACCACAACCCACACCTGCAATGCTAGAAACTGCCCCTGTACTGATGACAACACTGCCGGTCCCAGACAACACCAAGTCAACTCTGTCTAGGCCAGATTGTGACACTCGCGAGATCACAGAAGACACACCCAAACTAGGGCAACCTCAAAAACACGATATGAAATGAAGGTACCCAAAAAACAAAAGAGGGGACACTATCACACCACAACAAATACACCCACAACAGACCTGACAAACATAGGAATACATTCAAAGGAACAATGTAACTGTTACTCACACTCTTGCCCCCCTCACCACAGCAATAACACAGGTGACCCCAGATGAAATACGAACCATGAATAACACACAAGCCAGCCCATCCAGTACACCAACATAAGGACCACCAGCCACCAACACCACCGCCAACACTTTGGCTGACATAACAAACATTCTCACCACAATCAGAGGCATAGTGGATACACTATTCCCCACTCACGTGGCTTAAGATCCTCTTGAGGCTCTTCATCGTAACACATGCACAAACTCATGACGGCTACACCCAGCCAGTGCGTGGCTGCTATACAAACTGCTATCACCACACTGCCCACACTCTTCCATAGATAATACACCACAAAACACAAACAACAGTACTTTGACCCAGATGCTATTCTGGAATGCAGATGGGATTGGCAACAAAAGGGCAGAGCTAGCTGCATTTATGGAGGAGAAGGGAATCTGGATTGCTCTCATGAACGAAGCTGAGCTCCAGTCACACAAACAACTACTCTTCCCAAGATATCACATGTACTGTACTGTCCATCTGAAGGCACAACTGTGGGTGGAACAGCAATCATCATATATTGAGACAAAGAATACACAAATATTAAGATCCCTGAACCTGAAAGACTAGAAGCCACAGCTGTTAGGGTCAAGTCAACTGAGTGAACACTACATTGATATCGATATACAATTGATCTGGTAACATCATAACAAGCGATTTCAGCACAATACTCAACATAGCATAGTGACTAAAAGCTACTGGTGATCTTAATGCTAAACACTCTGCTTGGAACTAACAAAGATCAAACACCAACAGCAAAAAAACTATGCAAACATGCACTGCGCCCAAACTACATTACACTAGTGCCAGCTGAGGTGACACGTAAAACAGGGAACAGAGACTAAATGTGATAGACATTAGATGTGATGCGCATTATAGTCACAATCAACATTGAAATTATACATGATTTGGCCTCACCAAACACCTGTAATACTTTACTTGGAAGAAACACAGCAGTATGATGAATCTCACAGGATACTGAGCTACAAGCGTGTGAATTGGGCATTGTTCAAGGAAATGCTTGAAAAGTCGTATCCCACAAATTCCCAAAGTTACACAAAGCAGGAAACTTGTTGAAACTGTCAAAGCCCTTACCACCGCCTTACAGACCAGCATACTCCATGGAGGAGAAGCATGAGCTGATGACCAGAACACTAGCAACATCATTCACACTGAATCTGGCTCCTTCCAATCCAGCACTGCTACTTGAAATGAACCAGGAGGTTACATGGCTTGTAACCCAGCCCAAGTGCAATGTAACAATACATACAGCTACACATGAAATTACACAGGTTATTAAGCACAAAACAGCTAGAAAAGCTCCTGGTCCCAATCACTTTCAAAACCGTGTCACCCAGGAGTTCACGAATAAAGCTATAGAGCATCTCACACATATGACGAATACCATTCTACAACATCAACACTTCCCTGTCCTGATGTTCAGGAAGCCAGGGAAATACCACTCCCAACCACAAAATTACGGAGCCATCAGCCTGCTGAGCTCCCTGAATAAGATTGTTGAGAAGATGATTCTCAAACATCTTACTATGCACTGCAACACCAATGACTCGCTGAGACTGGAGCAATTTGGATTCAGCAATCACCACTCCACAACACAACAACTCCTCGGTGTAGAAGAACATATTACACACACCCCCAACACCAACGAAGCTACAGGAGCGCTGTTCCTGGTCTTCAGGCATCTACGGCACAATCGTCTCATTCGCAAACTCTGCACTGCTAGTCTCTCCAATGAGTTCATGCATCTTACACACTCATATCTCACCCACAGAAGCTTCAACACCGACGTTCAGGGCAAACAGTCAACACAACACAGTATACAAATGGGAGTACCCCAAGGCAGCATCCAAGGGCCCCTCTTGTTTAATCTCTACGTCAATGACTTTGCAACTGAACAAAACACAATGGCAACCATCTACGCAGATGACACTACCAACCTAGTGCAAGACTGGAAACCATCAGGCATAATTCGCAACTGCAAACAAAACTGCCTAGCTGGAACGACAGTGTGTTAAAGCAAATGCTGACAAGTGTGAAGCAGTTCTGTTCACTGACAAACCATAACAACTGCACAAACATTAAGTGTTCTGGCATACCCACAAGCTCTGGAATGAAAATTAAGATCGCAAGAGCAAAGAAGGCAGTGAACACACCGTCAGCCAATAGCCCACTGGCAAGGACCACACCACGACGGGAGCAGGCCCCTAGACAAAGAGAATATAAGTGCCGCTCCTGCCAGCCTCGGCCACTCAGTATTTGGACAGGATTAGGACAGTATACGGACAGGCCTAGCGCTGAATGCTACAATAACAGTTATTAGTGATCCACAAACTGTGTGTCAAACTTGCACAAACATTGTATATAGCAAAGGACTCAGATTTATACTGCATGTCGCCTATTGCTTGCGACACCATTGTAAATTCCAGGTTAAGCATTGTCAAGCTTCTTATTTGTAATAAAAACTATTAATGTTGTTTGCTTGAATTGTTGTATAGCATTTTGAGAATGCAGCATCCTTTAGGCACCCTATACAAGATGAGTGGGCTGGACCCCACATTAAGACTGCAGACAAATAACACTACACACACGCCCAATACGTTTCAGTGTGAAAGTCAAACACTTCAGTGACAGGCCAACTGAGCAAATGCAAGGCTCAAACAGTGTTACTCTAAGCTCAACAGGTAAAGCACACTGAATAGGAGGGTATCGAGGTCCGTGTACATGATACTGATTAGATCCATGATGATACATGCAGCTGCAGTCTGGGATTATTTGGCTCTGACCACATGTGCCGCCTACAGGTGATACAGAACGAAGTGCACCACAGTCCACACACACTGTCGACCTTCACAGAGAATATGGCCTTGAGACTCACACACAGATATTCAAAAAACTCACCACACGACTGTAAAGGAACTTGAGACACTCTGACAATCACTTCATTCTTAACCTGGGAAACTACGACCACAACCACAGGTGAAAACACAACTGCTGAAAAACACTTCTATCTAGGGACAATTAATCACCTGTTGACAGCACAAGCTCACAGACAAAATAAACACTGGTGAATCCCTGCATTACAGCAAAACTAAATGGCATTACCAGCTGCAAATATCTAGCTGACCAACTGTCAATACGGGAAAGCAGTATTGCACACTAAACATAAACATATCCAACCAAACCTCTTTATGGCCAATTGACCACTCGTATAACGACCTTGGCATGTTACAAGTACAGGTGCTGCAGGTGGCACAGGAGACACTCAGGTGCACAGCCCAGGAGTACCCCTCCTCAATAGGCCTGACACTCGTAAAGAGTGTTTTAAGCTGCGACAATGGTATCGAGCATCGCACGATACCCAAAACTAACGACAACCTCACCCTTGCAGACAGAAAGAAACTGTTGCTGCTCTTACTATCTGTCCAGACTATTGCAGAAGTTCTTTTCCTTTGGTGCTTGCCTCGGCACTTTTCTCCCCCTGCCCTTAAAACTGCTACCTTCTGCTCACTTCTCGACCACTTCTATCGCCTCAAAGTGCCTGTATTAGTGGGTAATCCTACGGACAACATCATGACCCCACATCCTGTGCACTTCTCAATTGTAACGAAGCAAACGGAGGTGATGGTAGAACTTTGGTGATGGTCACCATGTCAGTGTGGGTGTGGGGTAGCTTCGCCCCTTAAAAGAAAAGGCATTACAACGAATTGGACCTGGGTCCTCCACATAGCAGCAAGATATGCTGACCTCTGAGCTGCTCAAATGGACAAGAGAGAATTTAGCATTAATTGCAAAGTTTGCAACCATAACAATCACAATATAAATAATTTCCATAGAGAATATGCATTGAAGCTTAGGGTTAAGAAAACTGTTTTATATTCAGGTGCAACACCCTTTTAACATCTGCCAGCCGACATTAGGAGCAATCTGGAAATCCCCAAATATTCAAAATTAAAGCAAAAAATGTTTTATTAGCCAGTCCACCAATAATTTACCTGGATATGTGAATTTAACTACCTGTCCCACCTCAAATACACAACGCACAAACACTTTCTAACAGAAAACCATATTTAGCCATGCAACATATTCTCTGGGAGCAGACAGGAATGCCTTTTGAAGTGGTGATTCCATCATAATAATAGCCTATGTGCAGGTACGGTTGGTTCTCCATGGAACATTAACTACTGTACCGGTCCCAACGTGGCATTGACAGCATAAAGGGCATTGCACAGGAAAGGAAGTATATGAATTTATCAGAATAAGTTTAGATGACAGTGTCCTGTGTAAAATTAAATGCCCATTTAGCATGAAGTATTAAATCAAAATACTGGCAGAGCAGTTTAAGTTGCAGAGCATTCGCTTTTTTCAAGTAGTTGCTTCTCTGTATATTTATAAAAATAAAATGATGCAGAACTGATCCCCTTGAATAATGATTAATGTGAGCAGATTAGTAGTAGATGAAAATGGTTGTTAGTAGTTCAGTGGCACTTCTCACTTACTCGTTTTACACCCCTGAAGGCTCTCATCGGTGATGGAGCTGTTGGAATATTACATGTGAATGAATGGCTGAACTCGATAATTTTCAAGGTATTCAATATTCTTGTACAGTGCATTCAAAACAAAGTTATATAAAAATGAAGAGGGATGTGTACTTCATAAACTGGCTTGACAACAAGCACACAACGAAGCTGTATGATGTAGTTTACTCAAGCACCTCAGTTTCGCAGGAGACCATGAGGCAACAAGTACACACATCATGTTTGCTCACTGTTTTTTATTGCCTGTGCTCGAGCACAGTATGAAATGTATTAATTTTTATGGAGTCAGCTATCCGTCCAATTTCCTTCTCCAATCTGGGGCTGCTTCCCATCTCTAATTAATTTGCCGCTAACAGGATGTTAATTGTAATATTCCCCTTTAATGGACTCATTTTCATCAAATTGCTAAGCTGGTAATCTTCCTTTCTGTATTGAATAATAATAGTAACTCTGACATTTACATGAAGAGGCATACCAGCAGCAGCAGTTAGCTGTCTTTTAAACTTCATTTGATGCATCCAGAACATTGGAGATATACTGCAACGTCAGTAGGACATATTTACTGAGAAAAATCATACACGACACACTTGCCTCCACTGAACGCATCCACACCCATTAATGTACAGGCAAAAATCCACAAAACCTAAGATTCTAGAAGTGGAACAAAATGAATAATATTTTTCAAATACAGTGCTTAAAAAAGTTTCACACTGCCCCCACGGCTTGCATACTTTGTTTTTAACCCATTTGTAGGCACATTTGTTGTAGCAGCCCTGTAAAGTTAATTGTTTTGGTATCATTTTAGAAGTTTCAACTACATTTAATTTTTGATTATTTTATTTTTGTGATTTAGGAGCAAAAAACTATAGTGGTAAGTATACTTCCCACTGTCTTTAGTAAGCTGTTATGAGTTACTACTAGATGTGAAAAAAAGGAATTTTCTGTTTTTATTTGACTATCTATTTTACAATCCTAGAAACTTCATTTAATACTACTTAAAGAAACGAGCTGAGACAAGTCACAATAGCATATATTGCAGAATGAAACAATGTGTTCTGTTGTAACAAGTGACAACAGCACTGATGTCATGACAAACAGACACCAGTTGTTTAGCATATTATCACAAAAGGTCAACCACATCCAGAGGAGGTACAACATTTTCCCAAGAGCATAGTAAAACAACTAAATTAGTGGTAAGTACGGTCAGTTGGTGGTAAGTATCATTTCTGCAGTCCAAAAAAAAAAATTAATTTTGTGGTAAGTATATTCCCCTTGTATCATGGAAAAATTACTTTGGTAGTAAGCATACTTCCCAGTGGCCTTCAAAACAACATTATTTGGTGGCACATATATTTGCAACTGCTTCTGAAAGGAACAAGTGACATTTAATGACAATTAAAAGCTGCATTTCATAACAGACAGAAAGTTCAGCTGGTGCAGCAAACTAACATCAGGTGCCAGGTGCATACAGAGCTCGTATGATGTGTTCTCAGGAATACAGTAAAGAAATACAGTTGATGGTAAGTACACTTCCCACATCCTGTGAAATGGTTAAATCAGGAACTTCTCTCACAATATATCGAGCGAGGTGGCACAGTGGTGAGCTCACTGGACTTACATTCAGGGCGACTAACAGTTAAAGTCCATGCATTACTCTCCTGTGGCAACCTGTTCATCTCAGAGTAGTCCTTTCAACATACAGCCTCAATTATCTGCTGGATGTATTCCAATCTCTGTTTTCCTCTACAGTTTTTGCTCTCTACAGCTCCATCTAGTCCACCCAGACTTGGGTTTCCTGAGCTTTCTCTAAATCAGTACTGGCAAATGCCGAGATGGTTTCTCTGAAAGGGCACAATAAATAGCCTTCCCATCCTTGAAACAATCAGAGTTTGTGCTCAGACACTAAAGACCTCAATGTGTATGGGACATTAAACACTTATCTTCCTTCATTTCTCCTTTCTCAATATTCTTTTGTCCACCAGAAATCACTAAGTACAACTGACTGTGTAATGTAGGTGAAAGCGAACCTGCACTCTCATTTACTTTAGCAGAGTGCACTGTGTCTCCATTCGTTAATGGGGCAGTGTGACTCACATGGGCTGTACAGTCTGTCGACCTGCTGCAAAGAGTCACTTAGGGCTTTTACTGGTCATGAGAGATATACTTAGCAGTAGCTGTGTTTCTTTACTGCATTTATGGGAATACATTGAACCACTTCTGCCTGCTCCTGGCATCCAGTGATAGTCCGCTGCACCAGTTTATTTTCTTCTTGTTATGAAATATAGCTTTTAGGGCTGTGAGAAATATACAGCCCGCCAAATAACAGTGTTTTAATGGCTCTTGGAAAATATGCTTTCCATCAAAATAGTTTCTCAAAATGGTTTGGGAAGTACACTTACTGTATTTACCCAAATCCAAGCCGCACTCGAATCTAAGCCACACCTGAAAAATGAGAGTCGAAATCAAGGAAAAAAAATTTTCCCGAATCTAAGCAGCACTTGAAATTTGTGACTCGAAATTCAAGGGGGAGAAACGTTTTAGACAACATCTCCAAACCGAAACAAAGTTGGTCCATTGCAATATGAGACAATTTAGGTCGAATGAATGACAATACAGCTACAGTAGTTTGGTGCGTGTGGTAAACTTAGCAGTTAAGCTTTACCACGTAGTCATTGCTCTGCGTCAGGCTCTCCATCCGTATTCATACTAGAGAGCCTTTTTCACGTGCTTCGTCTGGTTTGAATTGATTGCTTATTTTTCTTTGATCTGATAAGTGCCGTTCTCTTTGTTATAGGTGTTTCCATCACTCTAAGCTCAAAATGCATTATAGGACTGTGCCATGCATTGTTTGTCGCATTCTGATTATGCGTGTTTACGGCCTGTCGCCGCTCGCGGGATGGCTTGCTTTTGCGCACGCTACTGCCGCTTACAATTTAAAAAAAAAAAAAAAAGAGAGAGAGGAATCGTCTCATCAGCGAAACAATGGCAAGAGACTGCTATTTGTTGTTACTTACACTGCCACTTTCTTTGATAATGATCAACAAGAACCATTTAATAGACTGCATATGATAGATGTTCCAAACGAAAGTTTAGCGAAAAACTTTCTCCGTTTGAAAATTTTTGCAGACGCCTCTTTAGTGCATTACATTCTGCACAGAAATTAGAGCCATCTTAGGTTTAAAAATCTAGTCAGTTGCCGTGCTTCATTTCTGACTGTATCACTATTCAGCATAGGAATAATACGAATATAAACATGACATGATATATATATTCTTCCGCGTTTGCTGTTGTCTCACTCTAGTTTCGTAGTTTATTAGGAAGACAGGATTTAAATGAGATAGCAGGAAACACGTAGGAATACATGGCAAAATGTTTACATTCGTATTATTCCTATGGTGAAGAGAATACTGCATGTTATTCACAATTCATAAAAGTTGCTATTAACAACCATCTCTTGTCACAGGTAGGACAAAAATTCAGAACGTAGACTTGGCCATATTGACAAACATCCCAAACAGTCTTCTAGTCGGATTTTCATAGTACATTGAAAGGCTGCAACATTCAGAGATGAAGAATATGGAATTTGTATTTACTTTGTTGGATAAAGTATGAAAATGCAGTGGTCAAAACTCGGGGCAGAGAAAAAAGCTCGTCTTCCACCCCCCCCACCCCCCCACCCCCCCACCCCGCCGCACCGCCCTCCCCCGTTTCTTTTTAATTTGGTTACTGACGCAGAGGTTTTGACGCCAGTATTTATCTTTGTTCCTGCAAAGCATGCCTGTGTAGTGCTACATATATGCGAAGGCAGAAGTTAGTTGTGGCGGCACCTACCAACATTTTTCAGAACTTCCGCTTACTTTGCACTTGATTCTAAGCTGCAGGCGGTGTCTTGGATTACAAAAACCGGAAAATAGTGCAGCTTAGATTTGAGTAAATACGGTATTACACAATTATGTCTTTTGTGAATCTCGGGAAGCGTACTTGCCAACCACTTAGTGGTTTTACAAAGCTTTTGGGAATATATATATTACCATCTGTAGATGTACCTGGTATCTTGTGATAGTACACTGTACCAGATGCATAAAAATTGCTACAACAAACAGTTTTTGTTTGTTGTCAGATCACTACTATCGTCACTTGTGTAGTTGGAAAAAAAAAAATTGCCTCATTTTCACAGTGGAAAATAGCAGCTCACATAAGGGCTCTAGGAGAAATACACTACCACTACAGTTTTTTTTCCTAAACCACAAAAATAAAATTACAAAAATAAATAAATAAACAAACTGATCACATGTCAAATATAACATCAAAAAATTTGACTTTGCAAAGGGATTAAAGCGTTAATGCTTAAAGACTGCCCAAGCATTGTTACTTTACAGTCAGAATGTTTGTCAGCATGGAAAGTTACCACACAATTGGCAAATGCTACAGCGACGCCATATGAACATTCCACAGCATTTGCAGTAACAAAATGTTAAAAATCGGCACTACAGAGATTGCTCAGAGCCAACAACAGCTGACGACTGCTAACTTCAAATTATAGCTGACAGGTAGTACCTCAGGAACTTACTGTAACTGCACTGTGCCTTTTTTTGCAGATAATGGGGAGAGCTGTGTTGACTCACACGGTACACAACCATCTCGACACATTCAGTGGGGTCTCTAGGTGTCCATTATGTACTACAGTACAAACCCCTGGGGAATGTAGTGCACAAAGAATCGTGGTGTACATGGAAACCGGTGGATGGAAAGCGACATTCTTTTTGAGGAGCACTAGTGAGATAATTTAGAGAAATGGCTGTTGACACTGACTGCAGAACAATCTACTGCGACTAATGTACATTCCATGTAAGGGCCACGAAGACAAGTTTAGAGAGATTAGGGCTCATTCAGAGGCATATAGACAAGTCATTTTGCCCTCACTCTCTTTGTGGTGCAACAAGAAAGGAAATTACTAGTGGTGATACAGGGTGTCCTCCAGCGGAACTTGGGTCAGTGGTATTGTATTCCTTTCACAATAAGTGAAGCATTTCTCTGATACCTGATGATCCTTGTAGAAGGGTGCGGAAATGGCCAGGTACCAATGCATGTCTCAAGTGTGAAGACCCACAGATTCAGCACATAGTTGAGTCAGTCTGGTTTTGGTCTGGTGTCACCTATGGATATCAAATGCCTCTAATAACTAGTAAGTATAATTTGAGAGCTGTGCAGTATCAGAACTGAATCCTCCAACCTACTGTCTAGCCAACATAATGTCAAAATTTCAGCAATGGGTCTCTCGACAAATAGTGCACTATGGCATAGGTCCTGTTCTTAGCATGCATTTATTGTAATTTCCTGCTTAATGCAAAGTCCTAAGCAATTGGAAAAAAGCACGGTAATTCCTGTATATAAGAAGAGTAAAAAAATGGACCTACAACATTACAAACCAATATCCTTAACATTGGTTTGCTGCAGAATTCTTGAATGTATTTTCACTTTGATTTCCGCGAGACAGAAAAGCTTCTGTTCACAAATCAGCACAGATTTAGAAATAATCGTTCGTGTGAAACTCGACTTGCCCCTTTCTCACAAGATATCCTGCAAATCAGCGATGAAGGGAACAGACAGATTCCACATTGCTATTTCCAGAAAGTGTTTGCCACAGTGCGCCACTGCAGACTGTTGATGAAGGTCTGAAATTACAGATTAGGTTTCAAGATATGTGAATGGCTCGAGATGACTTCTTGTGTAGTAGAAGCCAGAATGTCATCCTTGATGGTGAGTGTTCATCAGAGGCAGGGGTATTGGGGTTATTCTCAGGAGTGCCCCGGGGAAGTATGATAGGACCACTCTCACTCTCTATACTGGGTGTTACAAAAAATGTACGGCCAAACTTTCAGGAAACATTCCTCACACACAAATAAAGAAAATACGTTATGTGGACATGTGTCGGGAAATGCTTAATTTCCATGTTAGAGCTCATTTTAGTTTCGTCAGTATGTACTGTACTTCCTCGATTCACCGCCAGTTGGCCCAATTGAAGGAAGGTAATGTTGACTTCGGTGCTTGTGCTGACATGCGACTCATTACTCTACAGTAATAGCATCAAGCACATCAATACGTAGCATCAACAGGTTAGTGTTCATCAGGAACATGGTTTTGCAGTCAGTGCAATGTTTACAAATGCAGAGTTGGCAGATGCCCATTTGATGTATGGATTAGCAATGTGCAATAGCCATGGCGCGGTATGTTTGTATCGAGACAAATTTCCAGAACGAAGGTGTCCCGACAGGAAGACGTTCGAAGAAATTGATCGGCGTCTTAGGGAGCGCGGAACATTCCAGCCTATGACTAAGCGACTGGGGAGACCTAGAACGGCGAGGACACCTGCAATGGACGAGGCAATTCTTCGTGCAGTTGAATAACCCTAATGTCAGTGTCAGAGAAGTTCCTGCTGTACAAGGTAACGTTGACCACGTCACTGTATGGAGAGTGCTACGGGAGAACCAGTAGTTTCTGTACCATGTACAGCGTGTGCAGGCACTATCAGCAGCTGATTGGCCTCCACAGGCACACTTCTGCGAATGGTTCTCCAACATTGTGTCAATCCTCATTTCAATGCAAATGTTTGCTTTACGGATGAGGCTTCATTCCAACGTGATCAAATTGTAAATTTTCACAGTCAACATGAGTGGGCTGACGAGAATTTGCACGCAATTGTGCAATCACGTCATCGACACATATTTTCTATGATCGTTTGGGCAGGCATTGTTGGTGATGTCTTGATTGGGCCCCATGTTCTTCCACCTATGCTCTATGGAGCATGTTATCATGATTTCATACCTGTGCTGCTAGAACATGTGCCTTTACAAGTACAACACAACATGTGGTTCATGCACGATGGAGCTCCTGCACATTTCAGTCGAAGTGTTCGTATGCTTCTCAACAACAGATTCGGTGACCAATGGATTGGTAGAGGCAGACCAATTCCATGGCCTCCACACTCTCCCGTCCTCAACCCTCTTGACTTTCATTTATGGGGGCATTTGAATGCTCTTGTCTATGCAACCCCGGTACCAAATGTAGAGACTGTTCGTGCTCATATTGTGGTTGGCTGTGATACAATACGCCATTCTTCAGGGCTGCATCAGCGCATCAGGGATTCCATGCGACGGAGGGTGGATGCATGTATCTTTGCTAATGGAGGACATTTTGAACATTTCCTATAACAAAGTGTTTGAAGTCCTGCTGGTACATTCTGTTGCTGTGTGTTTCCATTCCATGATTAATGTGATTTGAAGAAAAGTAATAAAATACGCTCTAACATGGAAAGTAAGCGTTTTCGGACACATGTCCACATAACATATTTTCTTTCTTTGTGTGTGAGGAATGTTTCCTGAAAGTTTGGCCGTACCTCTTTGTAACATCCTGTATAGACTTGTGGTCCAAAACATTATGACCTGCTTAATAGCTTGTTTGTCCATCTTTGGGACAAAATACATCACTGATTCTGCATATCAGGGATCAGACAGTTTGTTGTTAGGTTTGAGGAGGTATGAAGCATTAGATGTCTACACACAGGTCTTGTAATTCACGTAAATAACATATCACTGATTTGCATACGTGGTAATGATGCTCGATAGTGATCCAGATGGGTTCTTTAGGTTTACATCAGGCAAATTTGGCCACCAAGACATCAACGTGACATCACTATAATGCTTTTCAAACCTCTGTAGCATGATTCTGGCTCTGAGACACAGACATTTACACTGCTGAAAGATGACATCGCTGTCGGGGAAGACATCAAGCATGAAGGGACACAGGTGATTCACAGCTGTCGGCATGTCTTTGATTACTACATGCAAGTGCAGGAGAATGTCTCCCAAGCATAATGCTGCTCCCACCAGCCAGCATCCGTGGTGTGCTGCACATTTGGAGCTGCCATTCAGCTCAATGATGTTTTTTGTGGAGACACCTATCAACCTAGTGTAGCAGAAATGGGATTCACCCAAAGTGCCAACATTTCCATTGATTGATGGTTTAATCCAAATGGTCCTGTGCCCACTGCAATCACAACCGATGATGTTGTTGGGTAGACATGTGAACATGTAGGAGTGGTCTGCTGTGGAGCTCCGTGTTCCAGAATTTACAATGAACAGTGTGCTATGGAACACTTGTGCGTGCACCAGCATTGTGCTCTTTCAGCAGAGTTGCTACAAATCACCGTCTATCCAACATTGCAGCCAGACATGCCGCCAAACCCCAAGTACTGTGAAGAGTCATGGATGTCTAACCATTCAGCTCCTAGTGATAGATAGCACATGAACATTTGACCAGCATTGCCGCTTTTGAGATGTGTGTCACAGGCTTTGCATAATAATAATCTGCCATTTATCAAAATCACTTATCTCAACTGATTTCCCCATTTGCCACCCATATCTTACCTAAGTGAGACCCCATCTGTGTCTGCTCTATTTACATATTTTTGTGACCGCATCACATGCCCGCAATGCCACCAGGCAGCATCCAACTCGCAGTGGGCAGTGGTCATAATGTTTTGGCTAATAAGTGTACATTAAGGATCTGACAGCCAACGTGGCCAGCACTATGAGGCTGTTTGCTGATGACGCTATTGTGTATGAGCAAATGTCGCCATTGAGTGACTATAGGAGGATATAAGATGACTTAGACAAAATTTGTGATTGGTGAAATGAATGGAAGCTCACTGTAAATATTAAAAAAATGTAGGTTAATGCAGATGAGAAGGAAAAAAATCCCATGATGTTTGAATACAGCATCAGTAGTATGCTGCTTGACAGTCACGTCAATTAAATACCTAGGCATAATGTTGCAAAGCAGTACGACATGAAACAAGCAAAATTGGTTGTAGGGAAGGCAAATGGCCAAATAGGTTTATTGCAAGAATTTTAGGAAAGTGTAGCTTATCTGTAAAGGACACAACACTAGTGTGACCCATTCTTTAGCATCGCTTGAGTGTTTGGGATCTGCATGACATTGGATTAAAGGAAGACATTGAACCAATTCAGAGATTTATCACAAGTAAGTTTGACCAGCACATAAGTATTATAGAGATGCTTCATGAACTCAAATAGTAACCCCTGGAGGGAAGATGATATTCTTTTCACAAAACACTATTAAACTATTTAGGTACCTTGTACTTGAAGTTGAATGCAGGACGATCCTACAGCCACCAATTTACAATTAATGTAAAGGCCACAAAGACAAGAGAAATTAGGGCTTCTACAGAGGCATATAGACTATCGTTTTTCCTAGCACTATTTGTCAGTAGAACAGGACAAGAAATTACTAAGGTGGCTTGTGGGGTATGTATGTAATTTTAATCAGCATGATAGATACATTTTTATACATGTTTACTTTCAAGGAACTTTGTTGTGCTGTTCTTTTTTAATAAAAACAAATACAAAGCTCATGTGGGGTATGTACATAATTTTAATCAGCATGATAGATACATTTTTGTACATGTTTACTTTCAAGGAACTTCGTTGTGCTGTTCTTTTTTAATAAAAACAAATACGAAGCTGGTGCTTATTCACTCTATTCCTGGCTGATGAAAGTATCTAACGTAATTATCATCTTTCTCATGTTCCCAGTACCTTGGAAACTCTCTGTCAATTGTATTTCTTTTTATTTGGCATTTATGGTGTGGACATCTTGGAATTCACGAGCATCTATTCTGTTATCAGAAACATTACATTCTCTTCAGACCATTCTGCTGCTCAAAGATCTTGAGTTGAAGACAAAAGTTCACTGATGAAACACAAGAATTTAGCTCTTTCTCTCCTGCTCTCACCAATGCAGAGATGATGGAGACTTCGTTTGACAGTTCATCGAAAGACTGATAATGGGCAGAACATGAGTGAACACCTGTGAATGCTAACCAAATGCAACAGAATGGTGTCTGCTTGTGCTCAGCTACTGTTCAGGGCCATAGAGAATTCTTGTTCATTTTTGTCCGCTCCAGTGAAAAATGAGTTTCAGACCTGCAGTCCAGTCTTTTAAGTTTAGCAGGCAGATGGATCGGTCATGTTTTGGGCCAGTATGGTATACAGATGTCTGACACATCTCATTTCTAATAAGGCTATTTGAAAGCTGTGCAATATGATGATAGGATCCTCGAACCTACTGTCCTGTCATATAGTCGACATTTGGATGATCATTGGGTGTGTTTCAAGATGACAATGCACAAGTACACCATGGGATACGAATGATGGAGGAAATCAAAGTCAAAATGAGGGCAGCTCAGTCTGTATTATTGTAAAGTATTAGGAGAGGGAGAGTCACGGACATGATATGCGAGTTGAGATGGTAATCACAAAAAGAAATACTTTTTTGCTGTGGCAAGATCTTTTCACAAAATTCCAGTCTCCAACTTCATCCTCCAAATGCAAAAACATTTTCATTTTCATAGCACTCACCTTCATAGGGAAAAATGATCATTATAATAAAACACAACAAATCAGAGATCACACAGAGCAATTTAAGTGTTACTTTTCCCCACACATTGTTCAAGAGTGGAACGGTAGAGAAACAGTATGAAAGTGGTTTGATAAATCCTCTGTCAGGCACTGAGTTGTGAAATGCAGAGTAGTCATATAGATGCAGACATTTCATATTCCATGAGCACGGTGGTTGTGGATGTCTAATGGGTAGCGCACTAGACTCCAATCAGGAGGTCCTGGGCTCGATTCCCCATAAAACATAAAAGGTGGGGATTTTTCCTTGTTCCAGTGACTGCAGGATGGCCCCAGGTGACGCCAACCTGCTATCAGGTGACTCCTGGGGATATTTCCCAGGGGTAAAAGGAAGCTGGGGTGATAGGCCATAACCCTCTCCCTCCTAGTGCCACGGTGAACAAAGGCTGCAACCTACCTGCTGTCAGGACAACAGCCCAGTCACTGCCTGTCATCATAGACCTTACTTTAACTTTTATGTTGTATGCATCTGAACAATTACTTTAACACAGAACAAATACGGAAATGAACAAGACCAGAATATTTAACATATTCTGTTGGATTTTCTGTTGCGGCTATATCATAAATTAAACAACAACAGGAAGACATCTTCAATCAATTTTCTAAAATTCATGACATAAAAGTATTGTATAAATCATTAAAACTCTACTGTACTCTATCTAAATTGTAATACTCCTGGGTAGATGCCAACGTTAGCATGCAGCTAGAGCCAGTGTGGACATGGTTTTTAGGCTGTTGTCCACATCTGACTAGATGAATAGCAGACTGGTATGCACACCCCACATCAGTTACATGATCCACAAACATTTTGAAAACATTCTCACACTTTCACACATGATAATATTAGATACATACAGATACAGGGTACATAACTTTCATTCTGGTGTGGGTTGGAAGGCACTAATACTGCCAAATCCACATTAACATGCTTAGACTGTGATAGCAGGGGATAAAGACTAGGAAAAAGAAAAAGTAAAATGTATCAAATTTGTGAGGTAAAAGTCTGTGTCCACTGCCAGAAGAAAATTCACTCTAAATTCAATGTTGCAACAGTGCATATGGAGTACATGAAATGATCACATTTACAGATCAATACTGCAAATGCTTCTCAGCTAGCATGTATCGACCCGTGCCAAAACACACACATTAGTATGTGGTGTAGCCCTCACTGGTGACAATGCAGGCACTGACTATGGCATTCAGTCGATAGTACAGATGGCAAAAACTGTCCTGAGATAAATTATGTGACACATGCTCAATCTGTTCACATAGTTATGTAAGAGTTGTTGGTTGACAAGTTGCATGAGTCACTTCTCATCCCATGTTCCCACATGTGCTCGGTTGGAGACAAACTCGTTGAACATGCTGGCCCGGGAAGTCACTGCTCATCTTTCGGAGAACACTGAGTTTCATGGGCAGCGTGTGGGTCCGCACTATACCGTTGGAACAGTACATTACCTTCCAGTTGCAAGAATGCAAAAATAACGGGTGTAACATCATTCTGCATGTACCAAGTGCAGAAACACCACAAATGAATCAGAGTTGTAGTTTATCGCACCCCAGACCATAAGACCTGGGATGGGGCCACTGTATCTTGGACAAATGCACTCTACAAGAGAGTGCTCACCAGATTTATGTCATTTGCTGATACGACCATCACTTGTGTGCGAGCGGAATCTGCTTTCATCACTTACGACCATGGCGTGCCATGCCATCCTCAAAGAGATCCTCTGATGGCACAACTCGAGCCATGCATGTCAGTGATGAGGCACGATTGGAAGATGGGACAGATGTGTGCACATCCGTAATGCAACTGGCCATAACTGCTTCGCAACAGTTTGTGTTGACACATCTGGGGCTCACAAGACCTTTTATCTGTGCTGTGGTAGCCGTACAATCTGCAACTGCTGCCCTTTCAGTACAACAATCCTAGTGAGCATCTGTGCTGTGTGGATGTCCAGAACCTCGACTACGTGTGTGATAATGTTCACGTTACTACTGATACTAGCAACGTTGCATTGCTGACGCAGCACGTCCAACTTGTGTGGCAATTCCCCCGAAAGGACCATCCTGCCACTCGGAAGCCCACAATTTGACCCCTTTTTAAACTCACTCGTTGGCTATAAGAATCACGAGTGTGCCTTCCTGGCATGGTTGCCTGCTTGCTTCACATGTCTGCATCACACTGGCTGTGAGCATTTCCTATTAAAGGGTAGACACATATAGCACTCTGATAGCTATGCCATTACACTATCTGTTGGCGGATGACACTGAAACCATTGCCAGTACATCTACTATTCCCAGGTGGCATGTGTTGTCATCAGAACAAAATTGACATTGTATTTCCAGGTGTACAATATAAGCTGTATCAGCAGAAACATGTGACTAAAAAGATGCTAGCCTTACATTATTCTTGCACATTATCATTATCTTTGATGTTAATATGACAAGAAACATGAAAAATGCAATATCGAAAGTGAAGTTCATGGGAGAGATTTATGAACCATTCAAAGTAAAGACAGGAGTGATATCACTTCTGTTTTACTTGTCGATTTTCCATCAATTACTATGAACTGTGACCTTTCTGACAGGAAACCACACATCCAGTTGCACAACTGAGACAATACGCCATAGGCACACAATATGATTAGAAAATGCTTGTGAGGAACTGTTTCAAAAAGTCTTCTGGAAATCTACAAATATGGAATCAATTTGAGATCCCCAGTCGACAGCACTTATTACTTTGTGTGACTAAAGAGCTAGCTGTATTTTAAAAGGTCGATATTTCTGAATCTATCTTGGCTATTTATCAACGAATCATTATCTTTGAGATAATTCATAATATTCGAACACAATATATGTTCCAAAATCCTAATGCAAATCAACATTAGTGATATGAGTCTGTTATTTAGTAGATTACTCCTCTTTTCTTTCTTGAGCATTGGTGTGACCTGAGCAACTTTTCAGTCTCTAGGTGTGGATCTTTATCAAATGAGCGGCTATATATGATTTCTAATGGAGCTATTGTATCAGCATTCTCTGAAAGAAACATAACTGCTTTATTACACTGAGGAGAGCTACTACTAAGTTACTCACAGTTGCAGTTGTTCTTGATTTGAATACTGCAATATTTACTTTGTTGTCTTTGGTAAAGAAATTTCAGAAATCCGTGTTTAGTAACCCTGCTTTAGTAGCACTGTCATCAGTAACATTACCACAGCTATTGCACAGTGAAGGTATTGGTTGTGTCTTGCCATTGGTGTACTATACATTCAACCTGAACCTCTTTGGATTTTTTTCCAGATTTCAAAACGAAGTTTCACTATGGGAACTATTAAACACATCTTGCACTGAAACCCACCCTAAGTTTCGAGCTTCAGTAAAACATCGCTAATCTTGGAGATTTTGCATTCTTTTAAATTTTGACATGCTTTTTTTCATTGCTTCTGCATCTGAGTTTTGACATATTTTGTGCACCACCCTTTTAATTTATTTGGTATCCTTTCAATTTATTTGGTATATATCTCTTAATTGATGTCGATACTATTTCTCTGATTGCCATATCTCAGTAGCTTTATATGTAATAATGAGGTCACAGATGCAGAAATCACCAGCAGAACTGGAAAATCAGTCCATATGGCAATTAGGTCTGTAATATGCCAACAAAGCTTTGACTGCACTCCTTTATCGTTTATATGTGTGAGACTTGGAAAATGTCAGTAAAATCAGCACACAGTCTCCATATTTTTCACCAACAATGCTAGAGATGAATTCTGAAGATGTTAACCCAACCAAGTTACAAACGATGAAGTGCTGAGAATACGAGGTGTACACAGCCTGCACAAAATTATTGTTGAAAGAAGACAGAAGATTGCAGGTTATGTTCTACGCATGTAAGGTGGAAGAATCCCAAAATCAACACTGTTGTGGAAATCAATGGACAGATACAGATGTACAGGAAGACCTTTTAACACCTGGAACGTTTGCAATGAATCTTCAATGCATGGACACAAACTTGGAGGAAGGTGAGAACTTGGCAGCTGATCGAGTGAACTAGTGGAAACCAGTTCCTTGTATGCTACACAGCAAATCTGAGTAAGTTAGTAAGTAAGTAAGTAAGTAAAGTAAGTACAACTGGGGATTTTGCAAAACTGTTGGATGATCGATATTATTGTCTAGATTTGACACTGTTGGACTTCTACCTTTTCCATGATGTGTATTCTTCATATTGTGAGTTTTATGAGAAAGCTGATAGGTACTTACCAATCAACCTTCCCTCACACGAACTGACATTGTCTCTTTATAAATTCTACTGTGCTAACAATTATCTACTGAGAATCCTCGACTAGGTCTCCACAACTCAAATGAGCCAGTTTCTTTTAAATTTCTGTCTTTGGCTATAATTGTCTTCCAAGTATGGTGACACAACATCCTGTCATGAAACTTTTGCCTTTACACTTGTTTACTTTTCTGGACACTGCCTTTTTCTGCACTGTGCACTAAATACACTATGTGAGTAACGCCCAATCTCCAACAACCAATCGTGAACTGTAAACAGTAGTAAACTCTACCAGGGCACATAACAAACAATTAACATTTGCGTTTTAGTGTTCTAAGCTGTGAGGTCATCAGCGGACAAATAATTTAGTACCTATTCCTGGACAGCCGGAGTGGCCGTGCGGTTCTAGGCGCTACAGTCTGGAACCGAGTGACCGCTACGTTCGCAGGTTCGAATCCTGCCTCGGGCATGGATGTGTGTAATGTCCTTAGGCTAGTTAGGTTTAATTAGTTCTAAGTTCTAGGCGACTGATGACCTCAGAAGTTAAGTCGCATAGTGCTCAGAGCCATTTGAACCTATTCCTGACGTGCTGTTGTTTGGAACAACAACTGACATGATCGAAAATATTACTTTCTTTTATTATAGCTTCACTTTTATTTTTTCTAATGATTACTAATTTCAGTATCAAATTCCATCATGAAGCCACTATACGATCAGAAAGCATAGTGTATCGTTAAAATATTGTTTAATAAACAGATTACCATTATATCATCATTCCTTAAAGTAATGTCGAAAGTGGAAGGACAGATGATTAATTTTGAGTATATACAAAAGTCAGAGTACTGAACCGATATGAAAGAAGGAAAACCAGAAGGGCAGTGAGAGACGGGTGCCTTCTATCACCTTACTTCCTTAATATGTTCATGAAGGAAGTAATAACAACAACAAAGAAAAGATGACCAGAATCAAAAGGTAATTTCTGGAATACGCCAAGGAAATGTGATAGGACCTTTACATTTACAATGTATATAAATGATCCAGTAGAAAGTGTCAGAGGCTCCTTAATATTGTTCACAGGTACTACACTTGTCCATCAGAAAGTAGTAACAACAGAAGACGGTATCAATTTGCACAATGACCTGCAGAGGATTGGTGAATGATGCAGGCTCTGGCAGTTGACCCTGCACATAAATAAATGTAACGTATCACATCCCCCCCCCCCCCCCCACACACACACACTCACACACACACACACACACACACACACACACACACACACAGGAAAAGAAATCCAATACTGTACAACTTCACTATTAATGACAAATTGCTGGAAACAGAATCTACCATAAAATATCTAGAACTAACTATCCAGAGCAACCTTAAAGTGGAATGACCACATAAAACAGCAATAGAAAAGCAGATGCCAGACTAAGATTCACAGGAAGAATCTTAAGTGAATGTAAATTACCCCTGTGTCCTTACCCAGTAGGACTGACAGAAGAGAGAAAGAAGATCCAATGAAGTGCGGAGTGTTTTGTCACAGGATCATTTAGTCACTGTGAGATCATTACAGAGATGCTCAGCAACTCCAGTGGTAGATGCCATAAGAGAGCAGTTGTGCATCACGGAAAGATTTACTACGCAAATTTTGAGAGAGTAGTTTCCAAGAAGAGTCTGACAACATAATAGTTTCTCTCATATTCACGAAATAATCACGAGAAGAAAATTTGAGAAGTTAGAGATAATACAGAAGCGTACTGACAGTCATTCTTCCCAAGCACTGTTCACAAGTGGAACAAGGCAGAGGGGATCAGTTGGTGGCATGAGACGTACCCCCTGCCACACACAGTTAGGTGGTTTTTGGAGCATGATGTCGATATGGAAACTTAATTGCATGCATATACACTGCAGATTGATGACATCACAATAGTAAATCAGAGTAGGAACTAAATAAAATGTTTCAGGCCTTAAATCAAGAAATGGTAAAACTAAAGCTAAAAATGAATACAAAGAAGGCAAAAGTTATGGCTACAGACAAGAAAGGAGGTGGAGTTAGGACTGACACAAGAACAGGCAATGAGCAACTCAAGAAAGCAACTGAAATTCAATATCTCAATAGCATTTTGCAAGAAAACAATCAATATTTCAAGGCATTCAAGAAAAGAATAGCACAGGTGAAGAGTTCCTTCCAAAATAAGAAGAAGCTGCAACTGAATAAACATATCAGCTTCCACATTAAGAAAATATTTGTAAAGACCTTTGTGTGGAGTGTTCTGACACACAGATGCTAAATGTGTACATTAGAAAAGCCAAAGGAAGCTCGCCTCAAACCTGCTGAAATGTGGTTCTGGAGGAGAAGTACAAGAACTAGCTGCATTGACAGAAAAATTAAAGGAAATAAGAGAGAAGAAAGAACCACTGAACATTATAGGCCAGGGCAAAGCAAAATACACTGGACACTTAACTGGAGATGATAATCTTTTAAAAAACATTTCTGAAGGCAAGATTGTAGGTAAGAAAACAAGGGGATGACTGAGAACATCCTACTTAAACAATATGATCAATGAATGGGATTTTCTTCACACATGGAGATGAAGGCAACTGCTGAAGAGAGGAAGCTGTGGCTGCAGAGACAAGGTTTAACCTTTCGGAAGAGTAAGGACAAACTAATACAAAATATGAGTCTGCGTGGTAGCTACATATGGAATAAATGACAACTTCTTGTGAGCAGTCATCAAGTCACTTACCCCAGTAGGTGTCTTATCTACTAAAAGTAAAGGTCACTGTTGTGCTTTCAATAGATGTGAACTGCACCCTGAAAATGGTATGTCTAGTTTGCAGTTGTACAGAAGCTTTTTATTTTGCAAAATGGTTCAAATGGCTCTAAGCACTATGGGACTTAATATCTGAGGTCATCAGTCCCCCAGACTTAGAACTACTTGAACCTAACTAACCTAAGGACATCCCTGCCTGAGGCAGGATTCGAACCCGCGACCATAGCAGCAGCACGGTTCCGGACTGAAGTGCCCAGAACCGCTCGGCCACAGTGGTCAGCTTTTATTTTGCAAAGAAATTTTTGATAATAAGATGAACTGATGCTGGTACTTGCTACTGAAACCAGTAGTACTTAGACACAACAAAAATGTGACTACAGAATTAAGAATAATTTTTCCAAACAATGGAGTATTTTTTTCAAAACAACACCACAATAGAGGATACTTATTTTAAACTAAAGACACAAAAGAAAAAAAGAGAAACTGTAAAGATCTTGCGTCTCATAAGACTCTCTTGGGAGGAAAATATAAAATATTTAATTGGTAAACTTGCAAGGCATACTTTTTTATGTTGTATAAACTACGAAACTGTTAGCATCGTCAGCTAAAATTTACTTCTTCTGTCTTAATATACCTTCCTTCACTTACAGCTGCAGTGTGGAGACAGGGGTGAGGGTGGGAGCGGGGATGGGGGCGAGGGTGAGGGCGTACTGCTTTAAAATGGTGATTCTTGTATTGATATTCTTAACAACAGATTTATATCTTTTGCTTATGAAAGTCTGCATGCGATGACAGCTGCACTAGTAATACCTTCACAGGGTCGTATTCAAGTTGCAAGGCTAGATCTATGCCAGCTATGACATGCTCCCAGCCTTTCCTCCTCGTGATCTGGTTGTAGCGTCGGGACTGCAGGGTGTCTAAGCTGATGTTCAGACCGTCAAGCCCTGCCCTCTGCAAGGCAACCAGCTGTCTTGTCAACATGAGGCCATCGGTTGTCATTAAGACACTTTCGAGATCTTTTATTTTCTTCAAGGCACCTGTGAAACAGCAAATTATTCTAAAGAAACTGTAACAAATAATTTGTAACATTGCTGCTGCATATGAAACAAAACTCCAGTTGATAAATTGAAAATACAAATTCCTTAAAAGTTAACTGTACATTTGCCGTAATACAAAGAGATATGAAGGGTTAATAAACTGAATTGAAGAATTCAAGTTAAGATAGCAATGAAAAAATAATTAGAGGCATAAGATCACCTACTGCAACAGAGAAATGGGAATCAATATGAACCATTACCCAGCTACTGTAATCTGATTCCATGTCTCCATGCACACTGTATAATCCACTGTGGGTTGTACGACAAAGTACATTGTTGTACCACACATTACAGTTTTTCCCCATTCAATGCTCATGTGGAGTGTGGGAAGA
This sequence comes from Schistocerca americana, assembly GCF_021461395.2. Classification (NCBI taxonomy): domain Eukaryota; kingdom Metazoa; phylum Arthropoda; class Insecta; order Orthoptera; family Acrididae; genus Schistocerca; species Schistocerca americana. The sequence continues at coordinate 12,926,198 of NC_060119.1, read as the reverse complement.
ATGATTCTTTAAATGCTTCTGTGCATGCTTTAATTAATCTTGCCTTCATGGTCCCTATAGGAGTGATACATATGCGGTTATTGTATAATCCCTAAATACCTCACTTAATACAGGATCCTGAAATTTCATAAGTTAGGTTTTGTCATATATTTGGCATCTATCTTCACTTGTCTGGCATTTCCAATTTTTAGTAGCTTCTTGATGCTCTCCCATGCATCAAATAAATCTATGATCAATAATGCTACACTATTTTGTATACATTCAATGTCGGCCATTAGCCTTATTTGTTATGGGTCATACTTAAGCAATATTCTAGAATGGGCCACACAAGTATTTTGTAAGCAATGTCCTCTATAGACTGATTGCATTTTCCAGTATCTTACCAATAAATTGAAGTCTGCATTCTGCTTTGCCTGCAAGTGAGTCTATGTCACCATTTCATTTCATCCAGATATTTGTATGAGTTGACCAATTAAAACTGTGATTATTTGATAATGTAGTCATACAATACTGTCTTTTATTTGTTTTGTGATGTGCTCCAATTTACATCTCTGAAAACTTCAACTCAGTTGCCTATCTTTGGACCAATTTAAAATGTTATGATCTGACTCAAATTTATGCAGATTTTTTTCAGGCAATAATTCATTATAGACAACTCTATCATCCAGGAAATGTATGAGGTTCCTTATAATTTTGTCTTCCAGAACATTATGGTACAACATTAATGTAATGGTATAAATTACTATAACTGTATAAATAAGTTTATAAGTGTGTAAAATACATTGAAATATTTGTTACAACAAAACATTGAACTGGTATACTCAGCAAGATGTTAAATCAGCAGATAGCTACATTTTATGTTCAACATTTTGTGTACAGCATATATGCTGGAAAGGATTTATACCCAAATTAAATAAATCTGAAGAAATGGTAGTGTGTCTTTGGAAAAAAAAATCCATAAAAACTCATACAGTCCAATTTGCTATTATGTCACTGTTACTGAAATATAATACAAAGTAACTGAATTCGATGAACATTCTCAGAGTGCAATATGCCTCAGAGTGAAATGCACAGCAATGTCAACATTATTTTTCAAGGCTATGTTTGTGAAAATGGATGAAAGCAAACCACACATTTTGTTCTCAATCTGCGGAAGCATTATGCACTGTGAAACACTGTACTGCTGTTCTACATAAAAGCTGTCTCATTGCCAACATCTTTCCCCTGCTGGCTGTTCTACACTTCTCATCACTGATTCAACACGTTGTAAGATATTTTATGCTGTATGACACCACAGTCCAGTCTGGTTAGGACAGCATAAAAATAATATATGAATTTCAGTATTGAAAGTGGAACAGCAGAACAGCTCTCATCACACTGGATATCAAATCGAGGTTGGATTACAGCCATGGGTACATCATTTCATGCTACTCAACTGTATGTCATATGTCAGAGTTCTTCAACTGTAGTGGCTGGCGACTGGTGGCTGGAGACTGGTGGCATACCCAACTCTTGGCATCCAGTGAACAGACGTTCTCCACAGGTGACAGATTTGAAGAAAATGCTGGATACGGCAACAGTGGCATACTCTCTGTATCGAGGTAGCTCAGTACAGTTCAGGTGATGTGTAGTCTTGCATTATCTTGTTAAAAGATAACATCATGGAGCCCTTGAAAATAGGGCACAGCAATAGGCCTTAACAAAACACAAATGAAGTGGTTGCTGTTCAAATTACTGGCTATGTGAACCAGAGGTTGTGACATGTATCCAGTTGCACCTCATACCATCACATCACATGCTGGACCCGCATGAGAATGACAGGTACAGTCTGGCCAGGTCTGTTGGCATCAGAGCCTCCACACACAAGTACATCAATTGTGACAATGTTGCAGAACCGAGACTCATCTGATATGATGACACAGTGCCATTCCTGTGTCTGGCATTGTTGTCAGTTGCACCGCTGTCAGTTCACCTCTCTCTAGAGCTGCATTAAGGGCTTGACAGTCTGTGCTGCTCCAGATGCCATCACATTGTCTGTGTGGATACTTGTCTCACTGTATACAAGCCCACTTCCTCACTAAATGTACACAACTTCACTGCAGGATCACGTACGCATGAGCCAACACTTGTCTGCCCTCTCAGGTGCTAGTTGGGTGGCACTACTGAGGCCCTGCAAGGCATTTAGCATGGCCCTCCTGAACCTACCAATTCTATGTTCGCACAAAGTGAGATTCTGAGCAATGCTAGCAGCAATATAGTGAAACAACAAACCAGAGTCTCAGCAGACCATGAGCCTGCCACTGCCAAATCTGGAATGCTGATAAACATTTCTCCTTCTTCCATTATGCTTAACACGGTCTTCGTGTAAACAACCAACACTGAAATAGAATTTCTGAATGAGAAACCTGCTCCATAAGCTTTTCTTACATACAGAATATGCATGGGAGTGCTGAAAAGTAATGCCTCTGAATTTTTTATTCTGTTCTCAATATCGGTCGAGGTATGACACATCACGCATATTACTTGGTCAACTTTCCCACTTCTCTGACTCGTGGCACACCCCCCTCCCGCAAGCAGATGGAGTCGCAATAGGCAGCCCACTCTGACCAGAGATTGTGAATATGTTTACGGTGCACTTCGAGGAAGAGGCCCTGATGTTATCCAAATGGAAATCCATCTTCTTCTTCTTCTTCTTCTTCTTCTTCACACTTGTCATCTGGCCTCATGGAAGGGACAAACTCTTGACTTCTTTGTACATCTGAACTCCACACACCACAAAATCAAATTCACTATGGAGACCAAAGAAGGAGGAACACTACCATTCCTGGACATCATAGGGAGGAGAATAACTGATAGCACCCTGTGCCACAGCGAGTATCTGACTCTATAAAACACATAAACTCAGTTCTCCCTATGGCACTGTGAATAATTTCAATAACAAAAAGTGAGATGAATGTTGCAGCGTACATTTAATTTCCACTTTGGCTTTGCATTCAAGATCAGTCTTACCTGAGAGTGCAACATTACATCTTTGGTTAATTTAATTATATGTTCATTAGATTTTGGTTATAAGGCACGTTCTGCTGCCTAATGTTTCATCTCCAAATACTGGAAACAATCCATGGAGGAAGAGGAGTATGTAAGACATTGGTGGACCAGGTTGGAAGAATCTGTGAATTTCAGTACTCTGTAGAAGAGCTCAATCACTTGAAACTAACTTTCAGACCTTGTGGCTATTCTAATAGATATACATAGGGCACTACATTCTAAAATATTTGCATCTTTCACTGAAAAACAAGCCACTAGAGGAAAAGTTCTCTTGCCATTTGTAAAAACAGTTGCAGATGGTGACCTCCGAGTGCTATAAAGAGAAGGTATTGACGCAGTGCTTAAACCAAACTGAAGACCACAACAGCAGCCATACTCAAGCAAGTTGCTATGCAGTAGTTTCAGTGAATTTGACAATGATGTGGCTGCTTTCATGGTGGCCCAGTCATATTGTGGGGTAGGGAATGCCAGTGACTGTGCTGGAATAGTATGTGACAGATGGATTTTTGGCAAAGCCTTGTATCAATACCTCATTAATTATTGAGCTGAAAAACTGTAAAAAACATTCATACAGTAAAATCACACAAAAAAATTTCCTATTTCTGCAGGTATTGTGCCTTCTGTTTCTTTTTCATTACAAAAACATATTGATTCAAGTTTATAGAGTCACAACTATGTCGCTGTGATTTGTGTAACACACATTCTGGAACATGTTCCAGGAATGTCATGAAACAGACAGCTTTAAATACTTACTCTAGCTCATCTTTCAAGACTTGCATGCCAACAACAACACCATCTATCCAATCTGTTTTTATTTCACTTTCATGTAAAGATTTCTCCACAAAGGATGTCATCTGCCATGTAGGCAGTGCAAGAGGAAATTCCACACTAACATTTGGGTAATCAAGTGGATTCTGTGTCTTGTCAGAACCAAGTACAATCAACCCAATATCATCTTCACCACTGGTAAATATCTGGAACCATATTAAATGGTAAAAATATTATCAGTTAGGATAAATGGGCATAGGCATAGTGTATATCCTGAAAACTCATAATATCCTGTTGCAGAGGATGCTCTACAACATGGCATACATAACCTCGGCGCTTGTTTCACAACACATGCCACCTGGATTCTTGCGCCAGACACCAGTTTCTCAGAACTCTGCAGGTGGGAACTAGCACTACAACGTGTCCTTGGTTCTCACCACCCACCTCGCCTCAATTTACGTTAATTTCTCCTGTCTCAGCTTTTCTTCACTGTAATTACTCTTTGCTTCACTCCTTTTTAGCTTTCTACATCTTTCATTGTCTTTCCCGTCTATTTTCACTGCCCCCTCCCACAGCTGTTGAATACAATACACTTAGCTTCTCACTCTTATTAACTCATGTACAGTTTTAGTAGTAATCTCTGTCTTGCATATTACCCTGTCTTCCACCTTTAAGCTCTCTGGTTTCCGAATCTTGCCCGATGCAGTCCCCAACAATTAGTCTTTCCTTCTCATCCTGTAAGGTAAGTCACCCATGACCCACGGTTCTGGGTAACTTTCCCAAAATCTACCCCTTTTCTTAGACCTCTCCAGTCCTTTTCCTTCACCCTTCTTGCTTCCCCTGCAACCCTTCAGCCTGAAGAAGGAGTCACTGGCACCAAACGCTTGCCTATCACAACAGTCTTTTATGTGTATGTTCTGCTGCCGCTTGGTGAGTAGATTTTTTATCTATTCAATTAAATAATTTTAACAATAATTTATTGTTTTTGTTGTTATAGTTACTCTTTATAACCTACTTAAAATACATCACGTACCCTCCTCTCCACAATTCTTCGGACACATAGTTTTGCCTTTTGTAAAAAATCACTGCGTTTCTGTATAACATACTTGGAGTCAAAGTGTCCAACATCTATTACAATTATAAACAGAAGAAAGAAAGTCATTGTATTTAATGGCAGTATTTCGAAATCAAATATTTTGAAAGAGGTCCAGTGGTATAAATTTACAATATCTTACAAATAAATATATACGTTTATTCTTTAAATCAATTCTTAGCAATAATATAATAGTATAAATTGCAGAATCAATATAGCCAATTTTAATGTAATGAATGCAATACAAATGCAAAATAACAGCGGTAAGTTATAACAAATGAGTGAGAGAGAGAGAGAGAGAGAGAGAGAGAGAGAGAGAGAGAGAGAGAGAGAGAGAGGGCTTTTAAATTTTAAAGTATATGAGCAGATTGAGCGACTTTCCATCCAGAAAATTTGCTGTTGGCAAGACCTCACTACAAAGAAAAATGGTCTCTCCGGAGTCAAATGCTAAAAAATTCATAAATACCAGCATTGTAAGTGATACAAACAGGTATTAAGCAACGGGCATAAATATCGATCTGCTTGACGAACAAAAAAGTAGGTAGATGAAAGAGTAAATTGGGTGCAAGGATTGAACATAAACTCACCCAAATTGCAAAGGGTAAAAAAAAAAAAAAAAAAAAAAAAAAAAACAAGAGGGTCGCTGCTCAATAAGTGAGAACTGCCCCCCCCCCCCCCCCCCCCGTTTTCGTTTACTGGCTTGTTTTCACTTTTCAGATGAGACCATGTCCCCCATATGTGAAGGAAATAGCCAATATGTAAAGAGAATTACAGATAAAGCGTTTTCTAGAATGAGATTTTCACTCTGCAGCATAGTGTGCACTGATATGAAACTTCCTGGCAGATTAAAACTGTGTGCTGGACCAAGACTCAAACTTGGTGATAGTAACCCCAGACCTGTGTTGCCGTTTTGGGAGGTAGAGCTCATATCTGGACAGAGGAGATGACAGTTGGGGTACTATGGGTGTCAATTTTTGATGGTGCAGAACCCACAATAGTGGAACTGCTGCCTAGTCCAAAGGCACCTGTTACCAGTCTTACCCCACAATAGTGTATCGAATCCAGACGTAATGTTAAAGCTGATAAGAAGTCATATGAGAGATTCCTGTAATCTAGTTGTTACTGCACTAATGCTGCATACAGCCATATCAAAGTAGAGTGGACCACACCGTGGTCGGTGTCGCTGAGGCATAGAAGAGCATTCAGGTGCGACCTACATGTCTGCTTTAGTTGACAAAGACGGGGAAGCCATGTCAACTAGGCATCAAAGACCGGTCCTAAGAAACACAATGACAGAAATGCATAACGTAGGTCATGGCAGCCAAAAAATGGATGCTATGAGTGAAAGGCCAGGATTGTGCTTGGTGTATTGCTCCCTGCATTCTGCCTCCAGCAATAGCCGTCACGGACGAACAGAAAAGATGGGGATACCATATGTCATGCAGCTGCCGGCAGATCATTAATAGCCACAAAAAGGAGAGCGACACTCAAAACAGAACCTTGTGCAAGCCCCTTCTCCTGCAGGGGGGGGGGATGCTACAGGAAGCACCAACCTGTACCCAAAAAGTGTGAGATGGAAGAAAGTTCTGGATAAAAATCAGGAGTGGGCCTTGGAGGCCCCACTCCTTTAGGGTGGCAAGGATGTTATGGCACCATGTTGTATCATAAGATATATACGCAGATCAATGAAAACTGCAAGAAGGAACTGATGCTGAGCAAAAGCTGTTCAGATAGCACACTTCAAGTGTACTAAATTATCTTCAGTAGAGCGCCCTTGGCGAAAAGCACCCTGGATCGAAGCCAAAAGATCCGGGGATTCAAGGACACAATACAGCCTTCGACTAACCATATGTTCAAGTAACTTGCAGGACACTGAGTAAACAATCAGGACGACAGCTGTCCATTTGAAGAGGCAATTTATCTGATTTCAAAATTGGAATAACGCCATTTTCTCGCTACTGGGAAGAGAATTCTGCATTGCACCAGGGATGGTTAAAGAAAGGCCAGGTTCACTGACGGAAAAATTTGCAACACCAAAAAATAATTAATGCAGAGTAATGAAATACCAGGAATATGTGGTGTCACCGCCAGACCACACTTGCTAGGTGGTAGCTTTAAATCGGCCGTGGTCCATTAGTACATGTCGGACCCGCGTGTCGCCACTGTCAGGGATCGCAGACCGAGCGCCACCACAAGGGAGGTCCTGAGATACGGACTAGCACTAGCCCCATTTGTACGGATGACGTAGCTAGCGACTAGCAAGTGTGGTGTCTGGCGGTGACACCACATTAAGAAGCTTTCGCTCTCGTGTTTGGTGTTACTAAGTTCCATGATTTCTTGTATGATCATCACTTTACCATCATCACCGACGCACAAACAGTTTGTAAATATTGCTGAAACAATGTAGGGGCGGATGCACACCCGAATGACAGTCTTTTGAATCGGTACAAACCAAGATGCCTGTTAACCACCAAGACGCGCTGGGATTCGGCGTCCACTGGGATTTGCAAGTACGCATCTGCTAGGTCCAACTTCGAAAAGTATTTACCCGGTCCGCCGGGCGCGCTGCACGGCCCGATAAACTGCCCTCGCACGCGTCCGCGCAGCTGCCGCCTCGCTCTAAACCAGGTGTGCCGCGACAGCACACAACTGCAGTGAAATCATGCCCGCGGTGTCCTACTAGACATTCCCCAGAAAATTGCGCGTCACGTCAAGCTATTTGTTTTTACTGTAATAAGAAAGGACATGTTCAAAGTGTTTGCCAGAAAAAGCTCAGATCAGACACTCTTAATCATTCCAGGCCCTTTGCTTCGCGCCGGAATCGAACCAAGAATACTCAGGCTCGTGCACCTTCGCCCATGGACATTCATGTAGGTAATTCCACTTCGTCCAGTGCCACTGTCTCTAACAGTGACTGTGTTCGTCCCACAAATACTGTGCGTCGATGTTGCCGGAACTCGCGTCAAGTTGCAAGTGCTTCTGTACCAGTGTCAGTTCAAATTGCACGAGACAGTCGCTCTTGTCGTCACCAGGACAATAAACTTTTTGTAGATTTGGACTTAAATGTCAAGGTCATACCATTCCAGCTCGATACCGGAGCTGCAGTTTCATTGCTCAATCATGACACGTACAAACAACTGGACAAACCTCCGTTGCGTGCCGCAAATGTTAAGTTAAATAGTTATTCAGGTCAGAATATCCCTGTGTTAGGACAGTGCACCCTTCTTGCAACATACAAGGGACAAACAAAACTTGTGTCATTTTACGTTCTTCGTTCTTCTACTGCAGTGAACTTGTTTGGTTTAGATTTATTTCAGTTGTTTAACATGTCTATAGTAAATCAGGTCCTATCAGTGAACCAGCCTGTACCTCCATGTACAGCGCAGAAATTCATTCGCTGGTCTATTTTCCTCTCGCAGTACCGCTACGATATCTTGTATTGGTCCACTGCTAAGCACGGAAACGCCGATGCGTTGTCCCGTTTGCCTGTTGCTGAGGATAGAGCATTCGACTCTTCCAAACCTGCTTGTATGCTCATTGATTCGGAAACCGATGACGTGGTCAAATCGTTTCCGATTGATTTTCGTCTTGTAGCTACAGCCACAGCTGCTGACCTGGTCCTTGCTACCGTTTTGCGTTTTGTTGCTACGCAATGGCCTTTGTCAAAGTCTCGGATCGAGGATCCGTTGGTTTGCCGATTTTTTGCTCACAAGGAGACACTTTTTGTTCGACGTGGTGTTTTGTTGTTGCGTTCTGATAATGATCAATCCAGAGTCGTGGTCCCACGTTCATTACAGTCCTCTGTTTTACGGCTTCTTCACCAAGGACATTGGGGTATAGTGCGAACAAAGCAACTTGCTCGTCAGCACTGTACTTGGTTCGGCATCGATGCTGCGATTACGAATATGTGTTCTTCTTGCATGGTGTGTGCCGAACAACAATCAGCACTGCCGCGGAAATTCTTTGCATGGCCAAAAGCCACTTCCCCTTGGCAACGCTTGCACATCGATTTTGCTGGTCCATTCTGGAATGCTCGGTGGTTTGTTCTGGTAGATGCCTTCAGTAATTTTGTTGTTGTTGTCCGGATGTCTTCCACGACGTCAACTGCCACCATCCAAGCGTTGTCTGCTATCTTTTGCATTGAAGGTCTTCCGCAGACTATTGTTTCCAACAATGGCCCACAATTCATGTCCGCAGAATTTCAGTCATTCTGCCAGGCCAATGGTATTCAACATCTGACATCCGCGCCGTTGTCGCCTCAGTCAAACGGTGCCGCTGAACGATTGGTCCGGACTTTCAAGTCACAGATGTTGAAGTTGAAAGAGTCGCATTCTCGGGAGGACGCGTTGTTGCTCTTTTTGTCTTCGTATCGCTCTTAGCCCCAAGATGGTCGCTCGCCGGCTGAGTTGCTCCACGGTCGTCCTCATCGAACTTTGATGTCTTTGCTGCACCCGCCGCATCAGGTTCCTGTGCAGCAGCAGACTTCTGCTTTTGCTCCAGGCAACGTTGTATTTTATCGCAACTATCGAGGTTCACGGCATTGGCTCGCAGGGCGTATTCTTTGCTGCCTCGGCCGCGCGATGTATTTGGTTTTGGGGGCCTCTGGTGAGGTGCATCGGCATCTCAATCAGCTGCGCCTCTATCGTCGCACGGGTTCTGCCGCTGCCCGTCTGCTTTCAGCGAAGGTTGCGTCCGGTCAGCGCCCTGGGGAGCCATCTACTGGCTCACCTCATCCCCAGGTGTTACCGACGATGCCTTCCATTTTGCCCCATGGCGACGCGCCGCTCCCGCCTCCGCCGCCGCCGCCTGTCCTCCAGCTGGCGCCGCCCACAGTGGACACTTCGCTGCAGCCGCCAAGCGCCTCCCTGGGTCACGCGCCGCCGATCGCTTCCCGTGACCAGCTGTCCTCGGCCATGGAACTCTTGCCCGCTCTGGACCACATGGCGTCTTCGCGCGTCGGGTACCCCGACGCAATGGAGGTCGACCCTTCGGCCCCTCCTGTCTCTTTACGGGCGCATACACCACATGTTGACGTGCACCCTGGACTCGGTTTTCAGGCGTTTCCTAGATCCCCTCGGACCGAATGGCCGGGTTCGGGTGGCACAGCTTCGCCTGTTGTTAGTTTCCTCACCTCATTGCATACGTCAACATGGGGTCCTCCCCACGGTGGGCGGAAGCCTTGTAACACGACCGTTCGCCGATTTGCGGGGGAGGAATGTGGTGCCACCGCCAGACACCACACTTGCTAGGTGGTAGCTTTAAATCGGCCGCGGTCCATTAGTACATGTCGGACTTGCGTGTCACCACAGTCATGGATCGCAGACCGAGTGCCACCACAAGGCAGGTCTCGAGATACGGACTAGCACTCGCCCCAGTTGTACGGACGATGTAGCTAGCGACTATAGCGACGAAGCCTCGCTCCTTTGTCGAGCCGATAGTTAGAATAGCCTTCAGCTAAGTCAATGGCTACGACCTAGCAAGGCACCATTAGTAACATTGCATGTATCTAAAGAATCTCACTTGTATCGCCACAATCTCCAGATGTACCAAAAGGATGGATTAAAGTTAAGTATTACAGAAGCTACGTACTTTTCTTTATAGCGTTCATTACGTATCCTGTTTCAGACCTCACGCCCATCTGCGTGAGCGTAGCGCATGCCTTTCGGCTTCCTCTCATTGTGTCTAGGGTGTCTTGTCTAGACACAACAGAATATATTTGTTGAGATAACGTATGTAAAGTGATTAACGTTGCAGGATCACAGATCAATGTGAGTGTGAGATAAGCCACTGCAAATGTAAATGTAAATGCTGGTATGCCGTGGTACACTTGTCATGTGTCAGTTTGTGGGATGGAGTTCCATGCCTGTTGCACTTGGTTGGCCAATATAAGGACAGTTAATGATGTTTGTGGATGGGTTTGAAGCTGTCATCAGATGATGTCCAATATGTGCTCGATTGTAGGTAGAGCTGGTTATCGAGCAAGCCAAGGCAATATGTTGACACACTATAGCATGTTGGCTTACAACAGCAGTATGTGAGCAAGTGTTATCCTGTAGGAAAACACCTCCTGGAATGCTGTTTGTGAATGGCAGCACAACAGGTCAAATAACCAGACGGACATACAAATTTGCAGTCAGCGTTCGTGGGATTCATACAGACAGTTTTGTCAGTGGAAAAGCGAAAGCCATTGTTGATGCTCCAGGAGTAAAGACAATCAAGACATTGCTGAAGATGCCACTAAGTGAGACAGGTTCATAGAGAACTGCAATAGAAGGCAAAATCGTCAAAAAAAAGGGAGCCGGAGATGCCCAGTGGGAGACAGGCCATTATAGGGTTAATGGCGATAGCAAAGAGAATGACACTCAGAATGGAACCCTGAGACACACCATTTTCCTGGATAAAGGCGTCCGACAAGGCAGACCCTTCATGCACCTCGAAATCTCGGTCTTTTAATAATATCTGAAGGAAACAGGGTAGGTGGCCACGGAAGCCCCACATGTGAAGAATATGGAGGGTACTAGCTCTCTAGCAGGTGACAATCTGGGATTTCTGCAGAAAACCATTCATGACATGGGTGGGCAAAATAATGAGACGGTCCACTGCAGAATGCTGTGTTGAAAGCCACACTGTGCATTCATCAAAAATTGTGAGACTCGAGCCACCATATCATCCGGGCATGAATCATATGTCCCATCACCTTGCGAACACACTGGTAAGACAGATGGAGTGGTAGCTAGAAGGAAGTGTGTGTGTGTGTGTGTGTGTGTGTGTGTGTGTGTGTGTGTGTGTTTGTGTGTGTGTGTGTGTCAGAGAGAGAGAGAGAGAGAGAGAGAGAGAGAGAGAGAGAGAGAGAGCTAATTTCGGCAAGAGCTGGATTTCCATCAATAAACTGAGTTGAAGCCTGCTGTTGTGGTCTTCATCCAACTGCTGCTTTGGTGCATCTCACCAGCCTATTCCAGCCTTTGTAAGCCTCTTCATCTCTGCATAGTATTTCAACCTAAATCCACTTAGAATGGTGAACCACCATTCTGAGAATAACTTTTTAACAACACAGTTTGACTTCTGTAAAGGCTTCTATACTGAGAATCCAACATAATATCTCACAAATTCAATTCCAGTAGAATTAAAAAGTGGAAATTATCCCCTCTGTCATCTTGCCAAAGCGTTTGACTGTTTAGATTAAAAAATTCTGTGAGGGGAAGCTAAAATAGTAAGCCATTAAAAGTCTTCCCCTTGCATGGATTGAGTTGTACTTTAACTACAGAAAATGGAAGGTCACATTAACAAATAATAAGACAGGAATAAGATTAAACTCAAAAAGGGAGAACATAAAATATGGTGTGGCACACAGTGTTTGCTGCCAAGTCCACAAAAATGATTTACTTGGGGCACTGGAGGGCTTTGGAAAAACTCTAATATTTTGCAGTGTCACAAACTTATTGATGCAAGATCTAAACTCATCCATACCAGAAACATCCAGGAGAATAACAGAACAGGTGTGTACTGATCCACAGGTACCAGCTTAATGCCAATAAACTTGTATTGTGCAGTTCTAAAGAAATAAAAGTGACTTACAGATACGAATATCAAAAGTAGGGATAAATGGGCAATTAGGCTCCCATGTTCTAAGTTCCTGGGTATACAGATACCACTCACGTGTGAGACCAGCGTGTAAGTCAGTTAACCGAGAAGCTCAGTTCCACCCATTTTGTGCTTAGAAATCTCTTACCGTATCAAACTGGACAAAGGATTGCTAACACACTTTCACTCAGTTTACTCATATGGCATAATCTTCTGAGGTACTTCAGCTAAGCGGAAAAAAATATTTATTCTACATCTTGAAAAAGCTTCTTCAGGGACCCATGGATTCTCACACTTACATGCCTATAGAAGTTATATTCCCTAATGGTATTTGTGATTAATAACAAGATTTAGTTTAAGATGAACTCAGCAATTCAGAACTGCAATACTAGAAGCAAAAGTAATTTCCATATATAAAAACCTAAAATCAGGGTTGCCACAAGTTTCTCCAAGTGAAATTCCCTGATATTTCTCTGATTCCACAGACACATTTTAGAATTTTTCCCCGACAAATTTTGAAGTCTCAAGGGGAGGTAAAGACATAAGTCGACAAAAGAATGTAAGGGCTTTGTATTTCTCCCCCATTTTGTTTTAGGGCGCAAAAACAATTAGGTCATATGTGTCCATGCCAAAACTGTGAAACACAAAGATGAAGAGAGGAGTTAAAAATGATTACACGTCAACGCTTAATGACAGAAGAGAGGACAGCTACAATCAGGGACATGGAGAAAGGTCTATGAAGTACACAATAGGGAAATGGAGGCCCAGAACTAAAAATTAAATGGCCTTCACCATATTGCTACAACTGATAAAAAGTAAAACACGGTCGACAGCCCACGCATTGTTCACTAAAACGGCCAATAACTCAGATGGCAAACCCAAACGGGAATGTAAACAGTTAAAAAAAAGGCATCCCCTCAGGAAACGACAATGTGCACAAAGTAGTGGGGGAGCACCACTTAACAAATGGTGATGGCTAAAAAGGCAGTGCCCAATATGCAACCTAGTTAACATGACCTCCTTGCCGCAGGAGGACTGAGTGGAGGTTGTCCAAGCCACTGGAAGAGACTTAATAACCCAGAGCTTATTCCTGTGAATGGAGGACCAGTGGCGATGCCAATGTGACACCACCTCCTGACAGAAAGCAACAAGAGATCATCAGAGGGAATGCAAGAATTATTGGGCTGAAGTACGAGGAATGCAGCTTTGGCAGCAGTGTCAGCAACCTCTTGGACCGATATGACCTGTAACCGACGTAAACATCACAGTGGCTCCATAAAAAGTGAGCAAGTGGAAGCTTTCCTGGAACCAGTGCACTAAGGGATGGACAGTCTACAGTGCACAGAGGCTTTGAAGGGTGCCAAGAGAGTCTAAGCAGTGACACAGTTGAAAAGAGTATGTCACCAGATGTACTCCATGATCTGATACAGGGTGAAGAGCTCTGCTGTAAATACTCAGCAATGTGCCGGAAGTCAGTACCAAAAAATGTTGGTTGATGTTGAAGGCACACCCGACACCATGGTCAGTCCAAGAGCCATCAGTGTACACATTGATACTGCTGCTACAGGGCACAGAGGCAAGAGGATCCTGCTCCATGAGGTCCTACAGAAGTGTCGGCTTTCTTCTACTGTCAACATGAGGAATCCAGGGCACAAGAAAGGTGGGGCACACTGGCGACATGGAGGCCGGCCAGGAGAAGGTATCACATGGCGACACTGTCAAAGAGGATTTTTGGGTCAGCGAAAGAGAAGACCATTTGCCTTTGTTGGACTTTTTCGAGCCTTTCCAGTTGGCAGAGGGAGACTCATGTGTTGATTGGCTGGAGGGATGTAGCAAGTCTTCAAGGGAGTCTTCCTTCTGTCCTTTCCGGCCTGCCGGTTGTGTATCTGGTGAGTTGCACAAATACTCTGAGAATCAACACTAATGAGGATAGTAGCAACTCACGGTAAAGATGATTGCTGAGCCACATCCAGGCATATAAAAAGGACAATAACATTCTCACAACTAAACTTTCGCCATATCCTTTGTCAGAAAACAAGAGCACACAGATATTCAGACAGTCACCCAGACACAACTCATGTGTACGTGATCACCACCTCTGGCTGCTGCGTCAACAATCTCTGAGAATCAGATTCAAATAACCACTCCTCCTGCCTCCCTGTCTCTCGTCGATAGCTGCTAGGCTAGTGGCAAGAAGTGGTGGCGGGTACTGACTGCAACTCGAGTGGAGTGGTATAAAGGGGAGAAGCAGTAAGAATAAGGAAGTAGGGAAGTTACGCACGTACTCAGCTGCGCCCAGCCAGTGATGACACGTGACATCTCAGTAAACAAACCATTTCATCTACTGAGACAAAAACAAGATTTTTCCAGTGCTCTTTTCAAATTTTCCTGATACATTTGAAATTCCCTGATTTCCAGAACATGTGGCAACCCTGGAAATACACATGATTGATGTGCCATAATAATATTTATTTCATATTAATAACCATCTAAGCCGTATTATTACACATTTATTGTGTTATGACCAGATTTGTTCACTGAACATATTCAGGTGACCTACATGTGCAAAGTCATGACACAAATGGGCAATTTGAACATGTTCAATCAGTGATACCAACTGCAACATGATAAATATGTAATAACACATATAATCATTAATATTGGTCTCAGCTGTGGTGCTCAGCATGATCAAAGTCATTTATTTTACAGTTCATTATGAATCAGATTTTGGCTTTTTAGGACATCATCAGAAATTGTCTGAGGATGACACAGAATGCCAAAAGCTGGTTTATAACAGACTATAAAACAAATACTATTGTGGAAAATCAATGATGTGAATTTAAGCATTGATATATCTATGTTCCCTCAAGTACCAATGGCATATTTCCATGTTGACTGTGCACCTCTCCATACGGTTCAGATTACAGCTTTATATTCTGCTACAAAAGTGTAACAGTATGACAAGAGACGGACAGGCCAACAAAAATTTCCAAATCCTTAAAAATGAAGTAAAAAAATACCCCATGAGACAAGGTGTCCATAATTTATAAGAATACCTGGGCTCCAGAAGGTAAATTCTGCATACTAATAGTATTATATAGATCCTGACCTTACGCATATATAGAGAGCTGACAGTAGTCTGTGTCCCATTACATGAATGTTTTGTTTGAAGTATTATATAAAAATAGCAGCTAAATAGTATAGGACAAGCAGTGGATATTTTCAAAATCGCTGTTTTACCGCTGACATAACAAATCTACAAGTAATTTCATAATTATCAATTCGAGCAGAGAAGCACTAGCCATAATTTGTTGTTAGCATATTTTACAGACATAGGCAGCAGGGGATTACCAAAAGTTCTTGTTCTCTTATTTGCTTTAACCCGTGGCATCTTCAAGATGGTGACACTCCTATTTCAAGCGTTTTCAATATGGAGACCATGACATCTATCACTACACCCATGAACAAACATAAACAGGCCCTAACAAGTGGAATATTTAACACCAGAAATAAAGTGAAACTAATGGGGGAACCGCTCGAAGTAGGGGTTTTGGGCAGTGTCAATCACCACACACAACAATAAGGATCATGACACCATTCCAAAATAAATATCAAACCAAAAATTATGCACACAAAATACTCAACAAACCCTAAACAATCATCCCACCCCAAAACGGCGAAAAACAGCTATTGGTATCATACATTTTGCCTGAACTAAACAGCTCCAATGAAGACAGTGATACTAGAAACCCACACATACACTGAAACTTTCACTTGGTCTATACGGCTCAAACATAGCCAGAGATACCATGAAACCAGACACAAAAACCTGGTACTGCAAATTTCACTTGACCTATATAGCTCAACCGAGGTGCACAATACTACCAACTGCCACAAATCAACAACAGCAGACCACACTCCACAAAACCCACCTATATAAGCAAATAAATACCCCCAAAAAATAATGCCAAATTAATCAAACATAAATTACCTCAATGAACCGTAAACAAATCCACTACACTCTTACAAAAAGGAAAAAAGGTCTTACCAACCACAGTTTCCCCCCTCCACTCTCTCTCTCTCTCTCTCTCTCTCTCTCTCTCTCTCTCTCTCTCTATCTCTCTCTCTCTCTCTCTCTCTCTCACTCACACACATACACACACACACACACACACACACACACACCTAAGCACCACTTACCAAACAACTGATGCCCATCCCATACATACATACATACACACATCAAAAAACGTTTTGCATCACCTCGGTTCCTGAACCCGTGCAGAAATTTGCAATAGAGATCAACTTCGTTTCCGCCCTTTCTATTGATCATGAAAACCACACAGTGCATGTTGTACCATCATACAGGGAGACTTCAGAGGTGTTGGTCCAGAGTGCTGTACACACGGGTACCACTGATGCCCAGTAGCACGTCCTCTTGGATTGATGCATGCCTGTGTTCGTCGTGCCATACTATCCATAAGTTCATCCAGGCACTGTCAGTCCAGATTGTCCACTCCTCAACGGCGATTAGGCATAGATCCCTCAGAGTGGTTGGCAAGTCACATTGCCCATAAACAGCCCTTTTCAATCTATCCCAGGCATGTACGATAGGGTTCATGTCTGGAGAACATGCTGGCCACTCTAGTAATGTCATTATCTTGAAGGAAGTCATTCACAAGATGTGCTAATGGGGATGCGAAATGTCATCCACAAAGACAAATGCCTCGCCAATATGTTGCCAATACGACTGCACTATTGGTCGGAGGATGGCATTCGTAAAACTTTGAACATAGCTGGTAAGGTTCAGTGCCCGTGTCAGAATTATATTAGAAGAAATAAGCCCTCGGTCACAAATATTAAGTCAAAATTGACCAGGTTTCGACGCTACTATGAGCGTCGTCTTCAGAATTAGACTAACTGTTCTAAAACATATTAGGTATATAATACATTAATAAAATTAAAGTTTGTACTTCATCTTTTCCAGTCAGTACAAACTTTAATTTTATTAATGTATTATATACCTAATATGTTTTAGAACAGTTAGTCTAATTCTGAAGACGACGCTCATAGTAGCATCGAAACCTGGTCAATTTTGACTTAATATTTGTGACCGAGGGCTTATTTGTTCTAATATAAGGATGGTATTCACTTATAGCACAGCTGTCATGGTGCCTACCATGACCACCAACAGTGTGCATCAGCCCCCCATAATCCCACCCAAAACAGCAGGGAACCTCCACCTTGCTTCACTCATTTGACAGTGTGTCTAAGAGTTCAACGTGACTGGGTTGCCTCCAAACACATATCTGACAATCGTCGGAAGGCATATGTGACACTCATTGGTGCAGACAACGTGATGCCAATCCTAAGCAGTCCAATTCAGCTTGTTATTGGGTTCATCTGTACCGTGCTGTACGGTGTTGCAGTTGCAAAGATGAACCTCACCATGGATGTTTGGAGTGAAACTGCACATAATGCAGCCTATTGCACACAGTTTGAGTTGTAACGTGACGTCCGGTGGCTGAACGAAAAGCATCATTCGACACAGTGGCATTGCTGTCAGGGTTCCTCAGAGCCACAATCCATTGGTAGCAGGCACCCACAGCAGTAGTAGCCCTCGGGTGGCCTGAGCAAGGTATGTCACTGACAGTTCCTGTCCCTCTGTATCTCCTCCATGCCCGAACAACATTGCCACGGTTCACTCCACGATGCCTGGACGCTACCCTTGCTGAGAGCCCTTCTTGGCACAAAGTAATAATGCAGATGCAATCGAACTGTAGTAAAGATCATCTAGGCATTGTTGAACTACAGACATCATGCCCTGGATTCCTCATGTCGACAGCAGAAGAAAGCCGACACTTCTGTAGGACCTCATGGAGCAGGATCCTCTTGCCTCTGTGCCCTGTAGCAGCGAGTTTTCGCAGACTGGCACTCGGCAGCTGCCGAGGTGACACTCCTTCATATTGTCCTCATCGTGACTGTCCTCCAATGGAACTTTTGCAGCCTTTGATCCAACAAAGAGGATTTATGACTGCTTTTAGAATCGCAGCTTCTACTTGTACTCTGCCTTCAGAAAACAAAATTGCATCCTCACGACTGCTTTGAGCTTTCGCATTTCTTCCTGGTCTGTTTTGACCTTCCGCTCGAGGTTGGCATTCTGTCTCATGGGGGAGTCATGCTGCTCATATGGGATGACATTCATAGTCAACCCATCCATCTCCCTGACTACCTGTCATCAAGCTGTTGCAGTCTGTCTTTTCCTTCCTCACTTGAACTTTTCCCTTTCTACCATTTACATCCCTCCGTCATTCGATGTCACCAGGTTCGACTTCCTCCAGCTTATTGGACAGCTTCCTCGCCGATTTCTGCTGCTTGAGGGCTTTAATGCACACCATCCCATTTGGGGCTCTTCCCGAACCTATCCGAGAGGTGCCGTCTTCGCTGCCATTCTTAATCAACTTAACCTTTTCATCTTTAACACAGAAGCACCCATGTTGCTTTCAGACTCGTCACACTCCTATTCCCATTTGGACCTTTCCGTCTTCACTGCCCGTCCTGCACATCATCTTGAACGGTCCGTTCTTTCTGACACCTACTCGAGCGACCATTTCCTGTGTGCTATCCATTTGCTGATTCCTACCCCACCTCCATGCACATCAAAATGGCAGCTTACTAAGGCTGACTGGAGACTTTACCCCTACCTGGCGACCTTCAACGAACACGATTTCTGCAGTTGTCACGACCAGGTGGAATTTCTTACAAACATTATCCTTACCATCACAGAACATTCCACTCCTCACACTTCCTCTTTACCATGCTGTGTCCCAGTCCTTTGGCGGACTGAAGCCTGCTGCGATGCAATTCGCATTCTTTGGGATAACCAAAAAGGTAGCTGAACTTCATTCACTAGTTCTTTTAACAGTTTCACCCCCCTCTTCCATCGTGTGCACCAATCTCCAACGGTTCTCTGGGAGCAAGATCCATTCCCCAATTTTTGGCCTGACAGTAGCAGACAATATCATCGTGTACCATATTGCTATCTCCAACACCTTGGGTCGCCATTTTGCAGAAATTTTGAGCTCCTCCCACTATCATCCTGCCTACCTCTATTGGAAATGAGCAGACAAGACTCGGGCAATACCCTCCTCTTCTCAGAATCGTGTGTGTTACTGTGCTGCTTTTACTATGAGGAAGCTAGATCACGTTCTCACTTCATCTCAATCCTCCGCCCTGGACCAGACACTGTTAACTTTCAAATGTTGCAGCACCTTTCTCTTGTGGGCAAGCACTTTTTGCTTAATACGTACAACCAGACCTGGGCAGAGGGCATGTTATCCAGCAACTGCTGTGAAGGCACTGTCATACCCACACCTAAGCCCGGTAAGGACAAACAACTTCCTTCTGGCTATCACCCACCTTGTTTACCCATGTCATGAATGGTTTTCTGTGGAAATCCCAGACTGGCTTTTTTTTTCAATTTGGAGAAAGCCTACAACATTTGTTGGAGGACTAGTATCGTTTGTACTCTCTACACATGGGGCCAACTGCCCCATCTCCTTAAGGAATTTTTAAAAGACGAGTTTTCGAAGTACGTATGGGGTCTGCCTCCTCGGACACCTTTATCCAGGAAAATGGTGTACCTCAGGGTTCTGTCCTGAGTGTCATTGTCTTTGCTGTCGCCATTAACCCTACAATGGCCTGTCTCCTGCCAGGCATCTCTGGCTCTCTTTTTGTTGACAATTTTGCTATCTACTGCTACTCTTCATGAACCTGTCTCATTGAGTGGTGTCTTCAGCAATGTCTCGATCGTCTTTACTCACGGAGCATTGACAGTGGCTTTTGTTTTTCTACTGACAAAAACATTTGTATGAATTTCTGGCAGCACAGCTGGTTTCTCCCACCATTTTTACATCTTGCGCCTGTTGCTCTTCCATTCATTGAAACTACAAAATTCCTGAGGCTCGTGCTTTATACAAAACTATCTTGGTCCTCCCACTTCATGCTCCCTTCAGCTTTTTCGATGGGTGTGAACCCTTCACCATCTTGGCTTCGTGCGGCAGCCCATCTTCACCTTGACCTTCATTCACTTTCTAAAGACACTGCACCAGGCTTGCTCAATTGCCTTCAGTTTCACGACCTATGCATGGAATTTCGCAACAGTATCTTTGTGTACACTGATGGCTCTTGGACTGACCATGGTGTCGGGTGTGCCTTCAACATCAACCAACATTTTTTGGTACTGACTTCCGGCACATTGCTGAGTATTTACAGCAGAGCTCTTCACCCTGTATCAGATCATGGAGTACATCTGGTGACATACTCTTTTCAACTGTGTCACTGCTCAGACTCTCTTGGCATCCTTCAAAGCCTCTGTGCACTGTAGACTGTCCATCCCTTAGTGCACCGGTTCCAGGTAAGCTTCCACTTGCTCACTTTTTGTGGAGCCACTGTGATGTTTACGTCGGTTCCAAGGTCATATCGGTCCAAGAGGTTGCTGACACTGCTGCCAAAGCTGCATTCCTCGTACATCAGCCCAATAATTCTTGCATTCCCTCTGATGATCTCTTGTTGCTTTCTGTCAGGAGGTGGTGTCACTTTGGCATCGCCACTGGTCCTCCATTCATAGGAATAAGCTCTGGGTTTTAAGCCTCTTCCAGTGGCTTGGACAACCTCCTCTCAGTCCTCCTGTGGCGAGGAGGTCATTTTAACTAGGTTGCATATTGGGCACTGCCTTTTTAGCCATAACCATTTGTTAAGTGGTGCTCCCCCACTACTTTGTGTACATTGCACCCAACTTTTAACTGTCTGCTGTTTCCTGAGGGGATGCCCTTTTTTATTACCGTTTACGTTCATATTTGGGTTTGCCATCTGAGTTATTGGCCGTTTTAGTGAACAATGCGTGGGCTGTCGACCGTGTTTTACTTTTTATCAGTTGTAGCAATATGGTGAAGGCCATTTAATTTTTAGTTCTGGGCCTCCATTTCCCTATTGTGTACTTCATAGACCTTTCTCCACATCCATGATTGTAGCTGTCCTCTCTCCTGTCATTAAACGTTGACATGTAATCATTTTTAACTCCTCTCTTCATCTTTGTGTTTCACAGTTTTGGCATGGACACATATGACCCTAGTTGTTTTTGTGCCCTAAAACAAAATGGGGGAGAAATACAAAGCCCTTACATTCTTTTGTCAACTTATGTCCTTACCTCCCCTTGAGACCTCAAAATTTGTTGGGGAAAAATTCTAAAATGTGTCTGTGGAATCAGAGAAATATCAGGGAATTTCACTTGGAGAAACTTGTGGCAACCCTGATTTTAGGTTTTTATATATGGAAATTACTTTTGCTTCTAGTATTGCAGTTCTGAATTGCTGAGTCTATCTTAAACTAAATCTTGTTATTAATCACAAATACCATTAGGGAATATAACTTCTATAGGCATGTAAGTGTGAGAATCCATGGGTCCCTGAAGAAGCTTTTTCAAGATGTAGAATAAATATTTTTTTCCGCTTAGCTGAAGTACCTCAGAAGATTATGCCATATGAGTAAACTGAGTGAAAGTGTGTTAGCAATCCTTTGTCCAGTTTCATTCAGTAAGAGATTTCTAAGCACAAATTGGTCAGAACTGAGCTTCTCGGTTAACTGACTCACATGCTGGTCTCACACGTGAGTGGTATCTGCATACCCAGGTACTTAGAACACAGGAGCCTAATTGCCCATTTATCCCTATTTTTGATATTCTTATCAGTGCCCCAAGTAAACCATTTTTGTGGACTTGGCAGCAAACACTGTGTGCCACGCCATATTTTATGTTCTACCTTTTTGAGTTTAATCTTATTCCTGTCTTATTATTTGTTAATGTGACCTTCCATTTTCTGTAGTTAAAGTACAACTCAATCCATGCAAATCACTTTTATTTCTTTAGAACTGCACAATACAAGTTTTTAGGCATTAAGCTGGTACCTGTGGATCAGTACAAGCCTGTTCTGTTATTCTCCTGGATGTTTTTGGTATGGATGAGTTTAGATCTTGCATCAATAAGTTTGTGACACTGCAAAACCTTAGAGTTTTTCCAAAGCCCTCCAGTGCCCCAAGTAAATCATTTTTGTGGACTTGGCAGCAAACACTGTGTGCCGCACCATATTTTATGTTCTCCCTTTTTGAGTTTAATCTTATTCCTGTCTTATTATTTGTTAATGTGACCTTCCATTTTCTGTAGTTAAAGTACAACTCAATCCATGCAAGGGGAAGACTTTTAATGCCATACTATTTTAGCTTCCCCTCACAGAATTTTTTAATCTAAACAGTCAAACGCTTTGGCAAGATGACAGAGGGGATAATTTCCACTATTTAATTCTACTGGAATTGAATTTGTGGATTCTCAGTATAGAAGCCTTTACAGAAGTCAAACTGTGTTGTTAAAATGTTATTCTCTGAATGGTGGTTCACCATTCTAAGTGGATTTAGGTTGAAATACTATGCAGAGATTAAGAGGCTTACAAAGGCTGGAATAGGCTGGTGAGATGCACCAAAGCAGTAGTTGGATGAAGACCACAAAGCAGAATTCAACTCAGTTTATTGATTGAAATCCAGCTCTTGCCGAAATTAGTTCTCTCTCTCTCTGACACACACACACACAAACACACACACACACACACACAAACACACACACAACACACACACTTTCTTCTAGCTACCCCTCCATCTCTTTTACCAGTGTGTTCGCAAGGTGATGGGAAATATGATTCATGCCCGGATGATATGGTGGCTCGAGTCTCACAATTTTTGATGAATGCACAGTGTGGCTTTCAACACGTCATTCTGCAGTGGACCGTCTCATTATTTTGCCCACCCATGTCATGAATGGTTTTCTGCAGAAATCCCAGATTGTCGCCGTGTTTTTCGGTTTGGAGAAGGCCTATGACACCTGCTAGAGAGCTAGTACCCTCCATATTCTTCACGTGTAATGCTTCCGTGGCCACCTACCCTGTTTCCTTCAGACATTTTTAAAAGACCGAGTTTTCGAGGTGCATGAAGGGTCTGCCTTGTCGGACACCTTTATCCAGGAAAATGGTGTGTCTCAGGGTTCCATTCTGAGTGTCATTCTCTTTGCTATCGCCATTAACCCTATAATGGCCTGTCTCCCACTGGGCATCTCCGGCTCCCTTTTTTTTGACAATTTTGCCTTCTATTGCAGTTCTCTATGAACCTGTCTCACTTAGTGGCATCTTCAGCAATGTCTTGATTGTCTTTACTCCTGGAGCATCAACAATGGCTTTCGCTTTTCCACTGACAAAACTGTCTGTATGAATCCCACGAACGCTGACTGCAAATTTGTATGTCCGTCTGGTTATTTGACCTGTTGTGCTGCCATTCACAAACAGCATTCCAGGAGGTGTTTTCCTACAGGATAGCACTTGCTCACATACTGCTGTTGTAAGCCAACATGCTATAGTGTGTCAACATATTGCCTTGGCTTGCTCGATAACCAGCTCTACCTCCAATCGAGCACATATTGGACATCATCTGATGACAGCTTCAACCCATCCACAAACATAATTAACTGTCCTTATATTGGCCAACCAAGTGCAACAGGCATGGAACTCCATGCCACAAACTGACACATGACACGTGTACAACAGCGTACCAGCATTTACATTTACATTTGAAGTGGCGTATCTCACACTCACATTGATCTCTGATCCTGCAACGTTAATCACTTTACATACGTTGTCTCAACAAATATATTCCTGGTATTTAATTACTCTACATTAATTATTTTTTGGTGTTGCAAATTTTTCCGTCAGTGTACCTGGCCTTTCTTTAACCATCCCTGGTGCAATGCAGAATTCTCTTCCCAGTAGCGAGAAAATGCCGTTATTCCAATTTCGAAATCAGATAAATTGCCTCTTCAAACAGACAGCTGCCGTCCACATTGTTTACTCAGTGTCCTGCAAGTTACTTGAACGTATGGTTAGTCGAAGGCTGTATTGTGTCCTTGAATCCCCGGATCTTTTGGCTTCGATCCAGGGTGCTTTTTGCCAAGGGTGCTCTACTGAAGATAATTTAGTCCACTTGAAGTGTGCTATCTGAACAGCTTTTGCTCAGCATCATTTCCTTCTTGCAGTTTTCATTGATCTGCGTATATGTCTTATGATACCACATGGTGCCATAACGTCCTTGCCACCTTAAAGGATTGCGGCCTCCATGGCCCACTCCTGATTTTTATCCATAACTTTCTTCCATGTCACACTTTTTGGGTACAGGTTGGTGCCTCCTGTAGCATCCCCCCCTGCAGGAGAAGGGGCTTGCACAAGGTTCTGTTTTGAGTGTCGCTCTCCTTTTTGTGGCTATCAATGATCTGCCAGCAGCTGCATGACATTTGGTGTCCCCATCTTTTCTGTTCATCCACAACGGCTATTGCTGGAGGCAGAATGCAGGGAGCAATACACCAAGCACAATCCTGGCCTTTCACTCATAGCATCCATTTTTTGGCTGCCATGACCTACGTTATGCATTTCTGTCATTGTGTTTTTTAGGACCAGTCTTTGATGCCTAGTTGACATGGCTTCCCCGTCTTTGTCAACTAAAGCAGACATGTAGGTCGCACCTGAATGCACTTCTATGCCTCAGCAACACCGACCACGGTGTGGTCCACTCTACTTTGATATGGCTGTATGCAGCATTGGTGCAGTCACACCTAGATTACAGGAAACTCTCATATGACTTTTTATCAGCTTCAACATTACGTCTGGATTTGATACACTATTGTGGGGTAAGACTGGTAACAGGTGCCTTTGGACTAGGCAGCAGTTCCACTATTGTGGGTTCTGCACCATCAAAAATTGATGGCAGCTGCTCACCCATAGTACCCTAACTGTCATCTCCTCTTTCCAGATACGAGATCTACCTCCCAAAATGGCAACACAGGTCTGGGGTTACGATCACCAAGTTTGAGTCTTGGTCCAGCACACAGTTTTAATCTGCCAGGAAGTTTCATATCAGTGCACACTATGCTGCAGAATGAAAATCTCATTCTAGAAAACTCTTTATCTGTAATTCTCTTTACATATTGGCTATTTCCTTCACATATGGGGGACATGGTCTCATCTGAAAAGTGAAAACAAACCTGTAAAAGAAAAGAGGGGGGGGGGGGGGGGGCAGTTCTCACTTCTTGAGCAGTGACCCTCTTGTTTTTTTTTTTTTTTTTTTTTTTTTTTTTAACCTTTGCAATTTGGGTGAGTTTATGTTCAATCCTTGCACCCAATTTACTCTTTCATCTACCTACTTTTTTTCTCATCAAGCAGAACGATATTTATGCCCAGTGCTTAATACCTGTTTGTATCACTTACAATGCTGGTATTTATGAATTTTTTTGCATTTGACTCCGGAAAGACCATTTTTCTTTGTAGTGAGGTCTTGCCAACACCAAATTTTCTGGATGTAAATTCGCTCAATCTGCTCATATACTTTAAAATTTAAAAGTAAATCTAGCAATGCTAGAATGTATACAGAATACTGATATACCCATTTTCAAATTGTTGTTTAAAGATTCGCGACTTTTAAAACTTACGTAGATTATCTTTCTGATGACAGAACTTTGCATAAGAAGTTATTAAGAACATTGCGAATATCACATGATGAACAATTGAATGACTAAAGCAGTGTTATCAACCCTCATTCATTGACACATGTAATAAATTCATCGAAGCAGTGAAGTTCAGAGCTGCTGTAAAATTTTCTGAAATTAAAAGTATATACTGCCTAATGAATGTATTATTTTGGGGTGAAAGAACACAATAATTATTATTTTTGGAATGTAATAATTCACTATGGCTTCATTTTAATTCTAATAAGTTTCACACTGTAATGAAACATTGTCTAAATGCCTCTCTCTCTCTCTCTCCCTCTCTCTCTCTCTCTCTCTCTCTCTCATTTGTTATAACTTACCACTGTTATTTTGTATTTGTATTGTAGTCATTACATTAAAATTGGCTATATTGATTCTGCAATTTATACTATTATGTTATTGCTAAGAATTGATTTAAAGAATAAACGTATATATTTATTTGTAAGATATTGTAAATTTATACCACTGGAACTCTTTCAAAATATTTGTTTGCGTAATACTGCCAATAAATACAATGACTTTCTTTCATCTGTTTATAATTGTAACAGATGTTGGACACTTTGACTCCAAGTATGTTATACAGAAACGCAGTGATTTTTTACAAAAGGCAAAACTATGTGTCCGAAGAATTGTGGAGAGGAGGGTACATGATGTATTTTAAGTAGGTTATAAAGAGTAACTGTAACAACAAAAACAATGAATTATTGATAAAATTATTTAACTGAATAGATAAAAAATCTACTCACCAAGCGGCAGCAGAACATACACATAAAAGACAGTGGCTCTTCCAGACAGAAGCGTTGAAGGGGAAGGAAGAAGGGTAAAGGAAAAGGCCTGGAGAGTTCCAGGAAAAGGTGTAGATTTTGGGAAAGTCACACAGAACTGTGGATCAGGCGAAAAATAGAAACGACACATGTCATATACCGGCTATTATGTAAACACTGTTCAGCTTTCTACATCTGCATGACTACCACCAAATTATCAGTTAGGATAAATGGGAATAGGCAAAGTGTATATACCTGGAACTCGCAATATCCTGTTGCAGATCATGCTCTACAACATGGCATACACAACCTCGGCACTTGTTTCACCACACATGCCACCTGGATTCTTCCGCCAGACACCAGTTTCTCAGAACTCTGCAGGTGGGAACTAGCACTACAACGTGTCCTTGGTTCTCACCACCCACCTCGCCTTAATTTACGTTAATTTCTCCTTTCTCAGCTTTTCTTTACTGTAATTACTCTTTGCTTCACACTGTTTTAGCTTTCTACATCTTTCATTGTCTTTCCCGTCTGTTTTCACTGCCCCCTCCCACAGTTGTTGCATACAATACACTTAGCTTCTCACTCTTATTAACTCATGTACAGTTTTAGTAGTAATCTCTGTCTTGCATATTACCCTGTCTTCCACCTTTAAGCTCTCAGGTTTCCGAATCTTGCCCGATGCAGTCCCCAACAATTAGTCTTTCCTTCTCATCCTGTAAGGTAAGTCACCCATGACCCATGGTTCTGGGTAACTTTCCCAAAATCTACCCCTTTTCTTAGACCTCTCCAGTCCTTTTCCTACACCCTTCTTGCTTCCCCTGCAACCCTTCAGCCTGAAGAAGGAGTCACTGGCTCCAAACGCTTGCCTATCACAACAGTCTTTTATGTGTGTGTTCTGCCACTGCTTGGTGAGTAGATTTTTTATCTATCGAATTAAATAATTTATAAAGGGTATCTGTGCATGATGTTTTTATTGGTATACAACTTGTTATAAACAAAACTTATTTTTACCATTTAATATGTTTCCAGATATTTACCAGTGGTAAAGATGAAATTGGGTTGATTGTACTTGGTTCTGACAAGACACAGAATCCACTTGGTTACCCAAATGTGAGTGTGGAATTTCCTCTTGCACTGCCTACATGGCAGATGATATCCTTTGTGGAGAAATTTTTACATGAAGGTGAATTAAAAACAGATTGGACAGATGGTGTTGTTTTTGGCATGCAAGTCTTGAAAGATGAGCTAGAGTAAGTATTTAAAGCTGTTTGTTTCATGACATTCCTGGAACATGTTCCAGAATGTGTGTTACACAAATCACAGTGACATAGTTGTGACTTTATAAACTTGAATCAACATGTTTTTGTAATGAAAAAGAAACAGAAGGCACAATACCTGCAGAAATAGGAAATTTTTTTGTGTGATTTTACTGTATGAATGTTTTTTACAGTTTTTCAGCTCAATAATTAAGGAGGTATTGATACAAGGCTTTGCCAAAAACCCATCTGTCACCTACAATTCCAGCTCTGTCACTGGCATTCCCTACCCCACAATATGACTGGGCCACCATGAAAGCAGCCACATCATTGTCAAATTCACTGGAACTACTGCACAGCAATTTGCTTGAGTATGGCTGCTGTTCTGGTCTTCAGTTTGGTTTAAGCACTGCGTCAATACCTTCTCTTTATAGCACTCGGAGGTCGCCATCTGCGACTGTTTTTACAAGTGGCAAGAGAACTTTTCCTCTAGTTGCTTGTTTTTCACTGAAAGATGCAAATATTTTAGAATGTAGTGCCCTATGTATATCTGTTAGAATAGCCACAAGGTCTGAAAGTTATTTTCAAATGATTGAGCTCTTCTACAGAGTATTGAAATTCACAGATTCTTCCAACCTGGTCCACCAATGTCTTACATACTCCTCTTCCTCCATGGATTGTTTCCAGCATTTGGAGATGAAACATTAGGCAGCAAAACATGCTTTATAACCAAAATCTAATGAACATATAATTAAATTAACCAAAGATGTAATGTTGCACTCTCAGGTAAGACTGATCTTGAATGCAAAGCCAAAGTGGAAATTAAATGTACGCTGCAACATTCATCTCACTTTTTGTTATTGAAATTATTCACAGTGCCATAGGGAGAACTGAGTTTATGTGTTTTATAGAGTCAGATACAAGCTGTGGCACAGGGTGCTGTCCGTTATTCTCCTGACTATGATGTCCAGGAATGGTAGTCTTCCTTCTTCTTTGGTCTCCATTGTGAATTTGATTTTGTGGCGTGTGGAGTTCAGATGTACAAAGAAGTCAAGAAGTTTGTCTCTTCCAAGAGGCCAGATGACAAGTGTGTTATCCACATAACAGAAGAAGAAGAAAAAGAAGAAGAAGATGGATTTCCATTTGGATAACATCAGGGCCTCTTCCTCGAAGTGCACCGTAAACATATTCACAATCTCTGGTCAGATTGGGCTGCCTATTCCGACTCCATCTGTTTGTGGGAGGTGGGTGTGCCATGAGTCAGTGAAGTGGGAAAGTTGACCAAGTAATATGCGTGACGTGTCATACCTCGACCGATATTGAGAACAGAATAAAAAATTCAGAGGCATTACTTTTCAGCACTCCCATGCATATTCTGTATGCAAGAAAAGCTTATGGAGCAGGTTTCTCATTCAGAAATTCT
The DNA here is from genome assembly GCF_021461395.2 of Schistocerca americana. Classification (NCBI taxonomy): domain Eukaryota; kingdom Metazoa; phylum Arthropoda; class Insecta; order Orthoptera; family Acrididae; genus Schistocerca; species Schistocerca americana. Next base: position 12,896,632 of record NC_060119.1, on the reverse strand, counting down.
ATTTCAGTGTTAAGCATAATGGAACAAGGAGAAATGTTTATCAGCATTCCAGATTTGGCAGTGGCAGGCTCATGGTCTGCTGAGACTCTGGTTTATTGTTTCACTATATTGCTGCTTGCATTGCACAGAATCTCATTTTGTGCAAACATAGAATTGGTAGGTTCAGGTGGGCCATGCTAAATGCCTTGCAGGGCCTCAGTAGTGCCACCCAACTAGCACCTGAGAGGGCAGACAAGTGTCCGCTCATGCGTACGTGATCCTGCAGTGAAGTTGTGTACATTTAGTGAGGAAGTGGGCTTGTATACAGTGAGACAAGTATCCACACAGACAATGTGATGGCATCTGGAGCAGCACAGACTGTCAAGCCCTTAATGCAGCTCTAGAGAGAGGTGAACTGACAGCGGTGCAGCTGACAACAATGCCAGACACAGGAATGGCACTGTGTCATCGTATCAGATGAGTCTCGGTTCTGCAACATCGTCACAATTGATGTACTTGTGTGTGGAGGCTCTGATGCCAACAGACCTGGCCAGATTGTACCTGTCATTCACATGCGGGTCCAGCATGTGATGTGATGGTATGGGGTGCAACTGGATACATGTCACAACCTCTGGTTCACATAGCCAGTTATTTGGACAGCAGCCATTGCATTTGTGTTTTGTTAAGGCCTATCGCTGTGCCCTATTTTCAAGGGCTCCGTGATGTTATCTTTTAACAAGATAATGCAATACTACACATCACCTGAGCTGTACTGTGCTACCTCGATACAGAGAGTGTTCCACTGTTGCCGTATCCAGCATTTTCTTCAAATCTGTCACCTGTGGAGAAAGTCTGTTCACAGGATGCCAAGAGATGGGTGTGCCACCAGTCGCCAGCCACCAGTCGCCATCCACTACAGTTGATGAACTCTGACATATGACATACAGTTGAGTAGCATGAAATGATGTACCCATGGCTGTAATCCAACCTCGATTTGATATCCAGTGTGATGAGAGCTGTTCTGCTGTTCCACTTTCAATACTGAAATTCATATATTATTTTTATGCTGTCCTAACCAGACTGGACTGTGGTGTCATACAGCATAAAATATCTTACAACGTGTTGAATCAGTGATGAGAAGTGTAGAACAGCCAGCAGGGGAAAGATGTTGGCAATGAGACAGCTTTTATGTAGAACAGCAGTACAATGTTTCACAGTGCATAATGCTTCCGCAGACTGAGAACAAAATGTGTGGTTTGCTTTCATCCATTTTCACAAACATAGCCTTGAAAAATAATGTTGACATTACTGTGCATTTCACTCTGAGGCATATTGCACTCTGAGAATGTTCATCGAATTCAGTTACTTTGTATTATATTTCAGTAACAGTGACATAATAGCAAATTGGACTGTATGAGTTTTTATGGATTTTTTTTTTCCAGAGACACACTACCATTTCTTCAGATTTATTTAATTTGGGTATAGATCCTTTCCAGCATATATGCTGTACACAAAATGTTGAACATAAAATGTAGCTATCTGCTGATTTAACATCTTGCTGAGTATACCAGTACAATGTTTTGTTGTAACAAATAGTTCAATGTATTTTACACACTTATAAACTTATTTATACAGTTATAGTAATTTATACCATTACATTGATGTTGTACCTTAATGTTCTGGAAGACGATATTATAAGGAACTTCATACTTTTCCTGGATGATAGAGTTGTCTATAATGAATTATTACCGGAAAAAAATCTGCACAAATTTGAGTCAGATCATAACATTTCAAATTGGTCCAAAGATAGGCAACTGAGTTGAAGTTTTCAGAGATGTAAATTGGAGCACATCACAAAACAAATAAAAGACAGTATTGTATGACTACATTATCAAATAATCACAGTTTTAATTGGTCAACTAATACAAATATCTGGATGAAATGAAATGGTGACATAGACTCACTTGTAGGCAAAGCAGAATGCAGACTTTAATTCATTGGTAAGATACTGGAAAATGCAATCAGTCTATAGAGGACATTGCTTACAAAATACTTGTGTGGCCCATTCTAGAATATTGCTTAAGTATGACCCATAACAAGTAAGGCTAATGGCAGACATTGAATGTATACAAAATAGTGTAGCATGATTGATCATAGATTTATTTGATGCATGGGAGAGCATCAAGAAGCTACTAAAAATTGGAAATGCCAGACAAGTGAAGATAGACGCCAAATATATGACAAAACCCAACTTATAAAATTTCAGGAACCAGTATTAAGCGAGGTATTTAGGGATTATACAATAACCACATATGTATCACTCCTATAGGGACCATGAAGGCAAGATTAATTACAGCATGCACAGAACCATTTAAAGAATCATTCTTCCCACATTCTACATGAGCATTGAATGGGGAAAAACCATAATGTGTGGTACAACAATGTACTTTGTCGGACAAACCAACAGTGGTTTATACAGTGTGCATGGAGACATGGAATCAGGTGATAGTAGCTGGGTAATGGTTCATATTGATTCCCATTTCCCTGTTGCAGTAGGTGATCTTATGCCTCTAATTATTTTTTCATTGCTATCTTAACTTGCATTCTTCAATTCAGTTTATTAACACTTCATATCTCTTTGTATTAGGGCAAATGTACAGTTAACTTTTAAGAAATTTGTATTTTCAATTTATCAACTGGAGTTTTGTTTCATATGCAGCAGCAATGTAGCAAATTATTTGTTTCAGATTCTTTAGAATAATTTGCTGTTTCACAGGTGCCTTGAAGAAAATAAAAGATCTCAAAAGTGTCTTAATGACAACCAATGGCCTCATGTTGACAAGACAGCTGGTTGCCTTGCAGAGGGCAGGGCTTGACGGTCTGAACATCAGCTTAGACACCCTGCAGTCCCGACGCTACAACCAGATCACAAGGAGGAAAGGCTGGGAGCATGTAATGGCTGGCATAGATCTAGCCTTGCAACTTGAATACGAACCTGTGAAGGTATTACTAGTGCAGCTGTCATCACATGCAGACTTTCATAAGCAAAAGATATAAATCTGTTGTTAAGAATATCAATACAAGAATCACCATTTTAAAGCAGTACGGCCTCACCCTCGCCCCCATCCCCGCTCCCACCCTCACCCCTGTCTCCACACTGCAGCTGTAAGTGAAGGAAGGTATATTAAGACAGAAGAAGTAAATTTTAGCTGACGATGCCAACAGTTTCGTAGTTTATACTACATAAAAAAGTATGCCTTGCAAGTTTACCAATTATTGTCAACATGAGGCCATCGGTTGTCATTAAGACACTTTCTAGATCTTTTATTTTCTTCAAGGCACCTGTGAAACAGGAAATTATTCTAAAGGAACTGAAACAAATAATTTCTAATTGGTATCTTATATTTTCCTCCCAAGAGAGTCTTATAAAACTCAAGATCTTTACAGTTTCTCTTTTTTTCTTTTGTGTCTTTAGTTTAAAATATGTATTCCCTATTGTGGTGTTGTTTTGAAAAAATTACTCGATTGTTTGGAAAAATTATTCTTAATTCTATAGTCACACTTTTGTTGTGTCTAAGTACTACTGGTTTCAGTAGCAAGTACCAGCATCAGTTCATCTTATTATCAAAAATTTCTTTGCAAAATATAAGCTGACCACTGTGGCCAAGCGGTTCTAGGCACTTCAGCCCGGAACCGTGCTGCTGCTACGGTCGCAGGTTCGAATCCTGCCTCAGGCAGGGATGTCCTTAGGTTAGTTAGGTTTAAGTAGTTCTAAGTCTGGGGGACTGATGACCTCAGATGTTGAGTCCCATAGTGCTTAGAGCCATTTGAACCATTTTGCAAAATAAAAAGCTTCTGTACAACTGCAAACTAGACATACCATTTTCAGGGTGCAGTTCACATCTATTGAAAGCACAAAAGTGACCTTTACTCTTAGTAGATAAGACACCTACTGGGGTAAGTGACTTGATGACTGCACACAAGAAGTTGCCATTTATTCCATATGTAGCTACCATGCGGACTCATATTTTGTATTAGTTTGTCCTTACTCTTCCAAAAGGTTAAACCTTGTCTCTGCAGCCACAGCTTCCTCTCTTCAGCAGTTGTCTTCATCTCCATGTGTGAAGAAAATCCCATTCATTGATCATATTGTTTAAGCAGGATGTTCTCAGTCATCCCCTTGTTTTCTTACCTATGATCTTGCCTTCAGATAATCATCTCCAGTTAAGTGTCCAGTGTATTTTGCTTTGCCCTGGCCTATAACTTTCAGTGGTTCTTTCTCCTCTCCTATTTCCTTTAATTTTTCTGTCAATGCAGCTAGTTCTTGTACTTGTCTTCCAGAACAACATTTCAGCAGGTTTGAGGCAAGCTTCCTTTGGCTTTTGTAATGTACAGATTTAGCATCTGTGTGTCAGAACACTCCACACAAAGGTCTTTACAAATATTTTCTTAATGTGGAAGCTGATATGTTTATTCAGTTGCAGCTTCTTCTTATTTTGGAAGGAACTCTTCACCTGTGCTATTCTTTTCTTGAATGCCTTGAAATATTGATTGTTTTCTTGCAAAATGCTATTGAGATATTGAATTTCAGTTGCTTTCTTGAGTTGCTCATTGCCTGTTCTTGTGTCAGTCCTAACTCCACCTCCTTTCTTGTCTGTAGCCATAACTTTTGCCTTCTTTGTATTCATTTTTAGCTTTAGTTTTACCATTTCTTGATTTAAGGCCTGAAACATTTTATTTAGTTCCTACTCTGATTTACTATTGTGATGTCATCAATCTGCAGTGTATATGCATGCAATTAAGTTTCCATATCGACATCATGCTCCAAAAACCACCTAACTGTGTGTGGCAGGGGGTACGTCTCATGCCACCAACTGATCCCCTCTGCCTTGTTCCACTTGTGAACAGTGCTTGGGAAGAATGACTGTCAGTATGCTTCTGTATTATCTCTAACTTCTCAAATTTTCTTCACGTGATCATTTCGTGAATTGTATATGAGAGAAACTATTATGTTGTCAGACTCTTCTCGGAAACTACTCTCTCAAAATTTGGGTAGTAAATCTTTCCGTGATGCACAACTGCTCTCTTATGGCATCTACCACTGGAGTTGCTGAGCATCTCTGTAATGATCTCACAGTGACTAAATGATCGTGTGACAAAACACTCCGCACTTCGTTGGATCTTCTTTCTCTCTTCTGTCAGTCCTACTGGGTAAGGACACAGGGGTAATTTACATTCACTTAAGATTTTCTGTGAATCTTAGTCTGGCATCTGCTTTTCTATTGCAGTTTTATGTGGTCATTCCATTTTAAGGTTGCTCTGGATAGTTACTTCTTGATATTTTACGGTAAATTCTGTTTCCAGCAATTTGTCATTAATAGTGAAGTTGTACAGTATTGGATTTCTTTTCCTGTGTGTGTGTGTGTGTGTGTGTGATATGTTACATTTATTTATGTGCAGGGTCAACTGCCAGAGCCTGCATCATTCACCAATCCTCTGCAGGTCATTGTGCAAATTGATACTGCCTTCTGTTGTTGCTACTTTCTGATGGACAAGTGGAGTACCTGTGAACAATATTCAGGAGCCTCTGACACTTTCTACTGGATCATTTATATACACTGTAAATGTAATGATTTCCTTGCAGTATTCCAGAAATTACCTTTTGATTCTTGTCATCTTTTCTTTGTTGTTGTTATTACTTCCTTGATGAACATATTAAGGAAGTAAGGTGATAGAAGGCACCCGTCTCTCACTGCCCTTCTGGTTTTCCTTCTTTCATATCCAGTTCAGTACTCTGACTTTAGTATATACTCAAAATTAATCATCTGTCCTTCCACTTTGGACATTACTTTAAGGAATGATGATATAATGGTAATCTGTTTATTAAACAATATTTTAACGATACACTATGCTTTCTGATCATATAGTGGCTTGATGATGGAATTTGATACTGAAATTAGTAATCATTAGACAAAATAAAAGTGAAGCTATAATAAAAGAAAGTAATATTTTGGATCATGTCAGTTGTTGTTCCAAGCAACAGCATGTCAGGAATAGGTTCAAATGGCTCTGAGCACTATGCGACTTAACTTCTGAGGTCATCAGTCACCTAGAACTTAGAACTAATTAAACCTAACTAACCTAAGGACATCACACACATCCATGCCCAAGGCAGGATTCGAACCTGCGAATGTAGCGGTCACTCAGTTCCAGACTGTTGCACCTAGAACTGCACGGCCACTCCGGCTGTCCAGGAATAGGTACTAAATTATTTGTCCGCTGATGACCTCACAGCTTAGAACACTAAAACGCAAATGTTAATTGTTTGTTATGTGCCCTGGTAGAGTTTACAACTGTTTACAGTTCACGATTGGTTGTTGGAGATTGGGCGTTACTCACATAGTGTATTTAGTGCACAGTGCAGAAAAAGGCAGTGTCCAGAAAAGTAAATAAGTGTAAAGGCAAAAGTTTCATGACAGGATGTTGTGTCACCATACTTGGAAGACAATTATAGCCAAAGACAGAAATTTAAAAGAAACTGGCTCATTTGAGCTGCGGAGACCTAGTCGAGGATTCTCAGTAGATAATTGTTAGCACAGTAGAATTTATAAAGAGACAATGTCAGTTCGTGTGAGGGAAGGTTGATTGGTAATTACTTATCAGCTTTCTCATAAAACTCACAATTTGAAGAATACACATCAAGGAAAAGGTAGAAGTTCATCAGTGTCAAATCTAGACAATAATATCGATCATCCAACAGTTTTGCAAAATCCCCAGTTGTACTTACTTTACTTACTTACTAACTTACCCAGATTTGCTGTGTACCATACAAGGAACTGGTTTCCACTAGTTCACTCGATCAGCTGCCAAGTTCTCACCTTCCTCCAAGTTTGTGTCCATGCATTGAAGATTCATTGCAAAAGTTCCAGGTGTTAAAAGGTCTTCCTGTACATCTGTATGTGTCCATTGATTTCCACAACAGTGTTGATTTTGGGATTCTTCCACCTTACATGCGTAGAACATAACCTGCAATCTTCAGTCTTCTTTCAACAATAATTTTGTGCAGGCTGTGTAGACCTCGTATTCTCAGCACTTCTTCATTTGTAACTTGGTTGGGTTAACATCTTCAGAATTCATCTCTAGCATTGTTGGTGAAAAATATGGAGACTGTGTGCTGATTTTACTGACATTTTCCAAGTCTCACACATATAAACGATAAAGGAGTACAGTCAAAGCTTTGTTGACATATTACAGACCTAATTACCATATGGACTGATTTTCCAGTTCTGCTGGTGATTTCTGCATCTGTGACCTCATTATTACATATAAAGCTACCGAGATATGGCAATCTGTCAACATCTTGTAGTATCTTCTATTGCACTGTAATCGGGGAAGAGACGAGTAATTTCCACTTACTTTGCACATTCTGTTTGCCTTATCTCTATTAATTTTCAGCCGTACACAATAGGGCATTTAATGATAAAGCAGATAAAAATTAACTTGATGCCTTCCAAGGAGACGGTCTCTACTAAGTCTCTACTCCTTCATGTCTGACTATGTAAGTGTAGACCAGAGATGGTTTAAATTCAGAGAAATAGTATCGACATCAATTAAGAGATATATACCAAATAAATTGAAAGGATACCAAATAAATTAAAAGGGTGGTGCACAAAATATGTCAAAACTCAGCTGCAGGAGCAATGAAAAAAAGCATGTCAAAATTTAAAAGAATGCAACATCTCCAAGATTAGCGATGTTTTACTGAAGCTCGAAACTTAGGGTGGGTTTCAGTGCAAGATGTGATTAATAGTTCCCATAGTGAAACTTCATTTTGAAATCTGGAAGAAAATCCAAAGAGGTTCTGGTTGCATGTGTAGTACACCAATGGCAAGACACAACCAATGCCTTCACTGCGCAATAGCTGTGGTAATGTTACTGATGACAGTGCTACTAAAGCAGGGTTACTAAACATGGATTTCTGAAATTTCTTCACCAAAGACAACAAAGTAAATATTGCAGTATTCAAATCAAGAACAACTGCAACTGTGAGTAACTTAGTAGTAGCTCTCCTCGGTGTAATGAAGCAGTTATGTTTCTTTCAGAGAATGCTGATACAATAGCTCCATTAGAAATCATATATAGCCGCTCATTTGATAAAGATCCATACCTAGAGCCTGAAAAGTTGCTCAGGTCACACCAATGCTCAAGAAAGAAAAGAGGAGTAATCTACTAAATAACAGACTCATATCACTAATGTTGATTTGCATTAGGATTTTGGAACATATATTGTGTTTGAATATTATGAATTATCTGAAAGGTAAAGATTCATTGATAAATAGCCAAGATAGTATGAGAAATATCGACCTTTTAAAACACAGCTAGCTCTTTAGTCACACAAAGTAATAAGTGCTGTCGACTGGGGATCTCAAATTGATTCCATATTTGTAGATTTCCAGAAGACTTTTTGAAACAGTTCCTCACAAGCATTTTCTAATCATATTGTGTGCCTATGGCGTATTGTCTCAGTTGTGCAACTGGATGTGTGGTTTCCTGTCAGAAAGGTCACAGTTCATAGTAATTGATGGAAAATCGTCAAGTAAAACAGAAGTGATATCTGACATTCCTCAAGGAAGTGTTATAGACCACCTGCTGTTGCCGATCTACATTAACAATTTAAGATAGAATCTGAGCAGTCCTCTTAGATGATGCTATCATTTACAGTCTTGCAAATCATTTACTGTCTTGTAAAGTGATCAGATGATCAAAATGAACTGCAAAATGATTTAGGCTACCTATCCATATGATGCAAAAAGTGGTAACTGACCTTAAATAATAAAAATTGTTATGTCATCCGCATGAGTAGTAAATGGCATCTACTAAATTTTGGTTACATGATAATTCACGGAGATCTAAAGGCTGTGAAGTCTACTGAATACTTAGGAATTACATTTACAAATAACTTAAATTGGAATGCTCACATAGATAATGTGGTTTGAAAGCAAACAAAAGACTGTGATTTAATAGTAAAACATTTAGAAGATTAGGATTACTAAAGAGACTATCTACAACTATACTTGTCTGTCCTCTTTTGGAGTATTCTGCATGGTGTGGGATCATTACCAGATAGGACTGACAGAGGACATCATTTAAAAGTTCAAAGAAGGGCAGCTCATTTTGTATTATTGGCAAACAGGAAAGTGCATGCCACAGATATCGCATGTGAATTGGGGTGGCAGTCATCAAAGCGAAAGCATTTTGCTGGAGCAGGTTCTTAAAATTTCAATCATCAACTTTCTCCTCCGAATGTGAAAATATTTCGTTAGAGTCCTCTTACATAGGGAGAAATGATCATTGTAATAAAATAAGAGAAATGAGAGCTTGTACGGAAATATTGAAGTGTTTGTTTTTCCTCAAATGCTGTAGGGGAGTGGAATGGTAGATAAATAGGTTGAGGGTGGTTCTCTGAACCCTCTGCCAGCATTTAATTGTGAATTACAGACTAGTCATGCAGATATAGATAATGTAGATAGGCTTTCAATATTGTGCACTGATTCTCTAATTTTATACATTGCTCAAATACTTTCGTGGCGCTTTGGAGTGACCCCTTTAAAATAACACTTTACCAGTCTTCTTAATATGTATTTTGGTAACCAGGTTGATAAGAAGTTACAACAATACTCTCTTATTACTCCCCAGTTATGGGTTTTATTAATGAACAAAATCGCCGCAGTATTCCATAACAATTACGGGCTGAAGTTTCCTGCTGATGGAACCAATATGATTTTCTGTGTTTTTTGAGCATACAGGTTGTGTACGCTGTTTGGAGTCTGGTGTATGCTGAATCAAGTGTTTTTATTGTTGTGATCTTCCATCTGAAGATTGGTTTCATAGAGTAGCCCATGCTAGCCCATCCTGTGTGACCCTCTTCACCTCTGCATAACTACTGCAGCGTACAATAACTTGAACTTGCTTACTGCAGTCAGTTTTTGGTCTCCTACAGTTGTTACCCCCATTATATTCATAGATGACCACATATTGTGGAAATTGCATATTATAATGTAGGATGCAATAATAACGTACGGAAAGTTTCTGTTGAAAATTATGAATTATTTAGGAATAAAGGAGATGGCTCACCAAAAGGCAGAAGCACTGTCTCATCGATAGGCACATGAACAAAAGGTATGTAGAATGAGATTTTCACTGTGCAGTGGAGTGTGCACTGATATGAAAATTTCCTGGCAGATTAAAACTGTGTGCCGGACCAAGAGTCGAACTTGGGACCTTTGCCTTTCGTGGGCAAGTGCTCTACCATCTGAGCTATCCATGCACGACTCACGACCCGACCTCACAGCTTTACTTCCACCAGTACCTCGTCTTCTACCTTCCAAACTAAAAGGTACGTTGCTTGGCGAGCTTCCAGAATGCACTTTCTTTTTCTAGCTGTAGGGAAAACATGCGCGCGCGCGCGCGCGCACACACACACACACACACACACACACACACACAAACACACACACACACACACACACACACGCACGCACGCACGCACACTCACACACACACACTCACATGCGCATGCATGTCTCCTTATGTTGTGGTCGCTCAACTGCCAGCTCTTTACTGGCCCACGTTGAGTGTTCTGGAGTGAGGTGGGGCTATAGAGTGGGGTAGGATGGGGTGGGTTGAGGCAATGTGAGGGATGGAGAAAGATGGGAGGGGTTTGGAGGGAAGCATTTAGTGGCTCGTGGAGCCATCTGTGGGCTAGCTAGGGGTGCAGGTAGAGGAGTCAGGCGACTGACAGCTGGGCACTCATAGACTAGGGTGTGACATGAGATAACAGCACACAACTAGCTGATTGGGAGGGGGGAGAGGGGGGGGGGAGGGGCGTGTGTGTGTGTGGGGGGGGGGGGGGCTGGGAGTTAACTTGGATTTAGACCAGGAAGCAAAGGATGTGCTGTAAGTATGGCTACGAAAGTTGAGTATTCTTAAATAAGATCAGCTGGTGCCAATGTATTGGAAAGTAACTGGCACACAAAGTGCAATTGTGGCTCCTTTTTCTTTATGAATTTTAAATAGTCTGCAGAGCAAATTGAATTAGGAGGATCAGGCATTTGTGTGGGTCTATGAAAGTAAATTGTAGAGCCAGATAAAAGGCGCGCAAGACAGGAGGGGTACTACTGCTCATCACTGCTGTATCGTGCAACTAGTACATGTCAGTGTGAGTGCACCGAGAGTGGTGTTGCCGTACATGTGTCTTTAAATTGGTCACTGACTGATCATTGCAGGCTGGCTGCTGGAGGCTGTCTCTGGGAGCCAAGCGTGCCGTGCGGTCCCTGCCGTGCCATCTGCTGGCGACTTGCACATATATAAGTGTGGAACAGTGCTGACTGACTCTCTGTGTGATTCTAGTTTGTAATGTGCACGTCAATGTTCTGTGTCTTGTTGAGTCCTTAGAGGCATATTGTTCGGAGGTTATTATTAAAGCCATATTTGTGCGACTTGGATCACACTTCAGTATTACTTGGTTAGTACATCATCACAAACATATGGACCGGGAATGTACATGCTTTGACAGTTTGCTACGTCTCTCTCTTCTAGGACTGACATGGTAGCTGCCTTGCATTTCTTAATGACTCTGACCTTGTCAACCACAAACCGAATCGTAGTACAGTCATGATTTCCCTGAAGAGATTACATGACAGCAGAGACTTGTAAAATTGTGTTACCCATTTCTCTAGCCAGTGAAGATTCATTCTATACCTTCAGATACAGTGTCATGTAGGAGTAGAACAGCAAGAAATACGTAGCTCCTCTAACAGTAATAACAGTTTATCACCTCCCAACACTACATGTGCCAATGTTTCAGTGCATTTTTGAATATGTTTGTTAACAGATTCATCAACACAACAAAAATTTACGATCTCAGTAGCATCTTATTACTTAACTCATACTTTACTATTCATCAGAATCTTCATCGCTGCTCTTTGATTCGTAAGAGCGCCCTGCTGTACTTTGTTTTATTTCATAGTCAGAATTAGTTGAAATACCACCTACCGTATTTACTCAAATCTAAGCCGCACTCAAACCTGAAAAATGAGACTCGAAATAAGGGAAGGAAAAAAAAAAAAATTCCCAAATCTAAGCCACACCTGAAATTTGAGACTCGAAGTTAAAGGGGAGAGAAAAGTTTTAGGCTGCACCTCCAAATCGAAACAAAGTCAGTCCATTGTAATATGAGACACAATTTAGGTCGAATGAATGACGATACAGCTACAGTAGTTTGGTTCGAGTCGTAAGCTTAGCACTTAAGCTTTACCAGGTAGCCTTTGCTATGCGTCAGGCGCTCCGTCCGTATTTATACTGGTACCCTTCCTTTTTCACGTGCTTCGTCTGGTTTGAATCGATTGCTTATTTTGCTTTGATCTCATAAGTGCCGTTTTCCTTGTTATAGGCGTTTATGTCACTCTAAGCTGAAAATGCATTACTGTACTGTGTCATGCATTGTTTGTCGCATTCTGATAGTGCGTGTTTGCGGCCTGTCGTCGCTCGCGGCATGGCTTGCTTTTGTGCACGCTACCGCTGCGTACAATTAAAAAAAAAAAAAAAAAAAAAGAGAGAGAAATCATCTCATTAGCGAAACAATGGCAAGAGACTACTATTTGTTGTTACTTACACTGCTGCTTTCTTTGATAATGATCAACAAGAACCAAATAATAGACTGCGTATGATAGAACATGTTCTGAACGAGAGTTAGGCGAAAATTTTTCTCCATTTGAAAATCTTTGCGGCCGCTTCTTTAGTACATCAAATTCTGCACAGAAATTAGAGTCATCTTAGATATAAAAATCTAGTCAGTTTAGTCAGTTGCCGTGCTTCATTTCTGACTGTATCACTATTAGGCATAAGAGTAATACGAATATAAACATGACACGATACGTATATTCTTCTGCATTTGCTGTTGTCTCACTCTAGTTTCGTAGTTTATTAGGCAGACAGGATTTAAATAAGATAGCAGCAAACACGAAAGAATACGTGGCAAAATGTTTATATTCGTATTACTCTTATGATGAAGAGAATACTGCATGTGATTCACATTTCATCAGGTTCCTATTAGCAACCATCTCTTCTCACAGGTAGGAAAAAATTCAGAACGTAGAGATGGCCATATTGACAAACTTCCCAAACAGCCTTGCCAGTCGGATTTTCGTAATACATTGAAGTTCTGCTACATTCGAAGATGAACAATACAGAATTTGTATTTACTTCGTTGGATAATGTATGAAAATTGTCTTCCACCTTTTTTTTGAATTTATTTATGGACGCAGAGGTTTTGGCGCCAGTATTTATCTTTGTGCCTACGAAGCATGCCTGTGTAGCGCTACATATATTCGATGGCAGAAGTTAGTTGTTTCAGCACCTACCGACATTTTTCAGAACTTCGCTTTGCTTTGCACTCGATTCTAAGCCGCAGGCGATTTTTTGGATTACAAAAACCGGAAAAAAAGTGCGGCTTAGATTTGAGTAAAAACGGTACATCCTTTCCTTTGGATTCAGCTTCTTAAGTATTATCTTTCAAGTCAATACCTGCTAATCTGTGAGACTGAAATGATGAGCCATACTACTCTATTTCACTGTACCTGTTTGTTTCATTTGTATAACATTTTATTCCATCATAGATGCTGCACTTACAGTTTCATATATGCATTGCAACAGCAGACACAATAAAAGTAGCAATCAGCAGTGCTTAATTTGTTGAATGGGTAAAAAATATGCCATTGTCCCAGTTCCACATATCCCGAAAATTTGATTCTGCCAAATTCTGTACTCTCTGAAATCGAATGTTTAATCCAAAGATGAAAGTGAACAAGTTTGATGCAGTATTGCTAATATTGTTTATTACTCAACTTGCTGAATGAAGTGCATACCGTGTCCTTTCTGAAAGGTTTGCAGAAGTAATGCACATACCAGTTTTCTAAAAACTTACATTGAGATTGTGCTCTCCTTCCTCTTGTACAAATTAGTAGAGCCCTTCGGATTACTCCACAATATGCCTCTTGGCAAGGTGGTAACGACAGTATTATGAAAAGGATAGATTGGCACTCACTGTATAGTGTAGATGTGTTGCTTGCAGGGGGGGGAAGACACCACCTATTAAACACGTACGCTTTTGGTGCAAACCCCCTCCCCCCTTTCCCACACACACACACACACACACACACACACACACACACACACACACATGCGCGCAAATGCAGATCACACATACATGACCACCGTCTCTGGCTGCTAGGGCCAGACTGGGAGCAACTGTGCATCATGGGAGAAACAACGGTCGTGGGTGTGTGTGTGTGGGTCTGTGTGTGTGTGTGTGTGTGTGCATGTGTGTGTGTGTGTGTGTGTTTTGTCCACTTTGGAAAAAGACTTTCTGATCGAAAGCTTACATGTTTAGTAGTCTTTTTGTTGTGCTTGTCTGTGACCTAACATCTCCTGTATACAGTGAATAGCAATGTATCTTTTTTATAATATGGTCATTATTCCAGCCTAGATTTTCTATTGTTTGTTTCCTTTTAAGACCTTATAAAGACAGTTACTGACAATTTCTTTTTTTCTTATTGGAGAAAAGTAAAACCATATGGGGGCCAGATGTAGATTGTAAATGAATGTGGAATAGAGTATTTTTATTCTCCCTGTATGCAGTGTCAATAACGTCACCTCACACACTTCATTTCTGGCAGCACCTCCTTCTCAACACATGACTGTCCCCCACCACCTCACCATAGTCTTCAAGTTATATCCTATAGCACTTCTGGGTGGACAAATAGATGAGGGATGTAGTTTAAAACAGTATAACTCAACTTAAAAGTCAAACTGCCCTGTTATAGAGACTGCCATTATTATTTAAACATACTAAACAATATCAAAACAGTCAAAAGAAATTGTTTTTCAAAAGAGCAGAAAATTGTAGTGAAATTCATGAAAGGATTGTTTTAAATTGTTATATCTTAAATCAATAAGTATGTCAGCATTTCCCAGGATTTTCTGGCTTAATTAAGACTAGGTCATGCCACCACAGTGGTCAGACAGTGGATTTGCCTTCGAGAGGACAACGGACCCGAGTCCCATGGGGCCACCAAAATTTGGGTTTTCCTTGATTTCCCTAAATGATTTAAGACAAATGCTGGGATGGTTCCTTTGAAAAAGATGACATTCAGCTGAGGAAGCTAATTTCTGTGGCACATCTGATGACACAGTGCTGGTGGAAGCACGAGTATTTCAGAGCACACCATTCATTGCACATTGTTAAAAATAGGGCTCTGCTGTAGACTACCCCTGTATGTTCCCATGTTGACAACACTGTTGAATTACAATTTCTGTAGCTCAGGAGCATTGAGATTGGGCAGTGAATCAATAGAAATGTGTCATCTAGTTGAATCATTCGTGTTTCGCATTACACCTGCTTGTCGGTTTTGTGCACATACACTGTCAACAGAGTGAATTGGTGCTTGAAAGGTGCACTTTGCTACGGACTTAGGCCAGTGGGAGCAATATTATGCTATGGAGGACATTCACCTGGTCTTCTGTGGGTCCTTTGGTAGTAACTGAAGGCTCCATAACAGCTTTGTTCTGTGTGAACATTATTGTGCACTGTCCGCACCCTGTCCCTAATGAAGGTGACATGTTTCAACAATATGACTTTCAGTGTCACGAGGCCAGAATCAAATTCACCCCTTCTGAATCTGATGGAATACATCTGCGATGCTATCAGATACCAGTTCTGCACCCAGAAACCACTGATCTCCAATTTATGGGAATTACATGACCTGTGCTTAGACATGCGGTGCTGCATAATGCTGGGAACATACCTCACATAATGCTGGGAACATACCTGAAATTTGTTGAACTTGTCCCACACAAAATCACTGCTGTATTGTGTTCCAACAGTGGACAAGCACATTATCAAACAGGAGGTCATAGTGTTTTGTCTCATCAGTTTATATATTCAATGCTTGAATGAAAGGTGTGCTCTTTTCCTTTTTTCTGCCATTGCGTGTATGTGTAAAGCAGGATGTTATACCATTTGGGCTTGTTTATATGAAGGCTGTCAGTGTTACCACCTGCACAGATACTAAATGCTCCTTTTGTGAAGACCTTTTATCTTGAGAACACTTTTAACTTTGTTTCACAAAAGGCAGCACAGTTTCAAGAAAGCTTCATAATTTAATGTAATAGTTAAAATAATACCTTCAGCAAAAGATGTGTGCGTTGGAGTGGGAGAAAGGATTGGAGATGTATGTAGTTTAATTTTCTTAAATTGTGAAGAAGGTTAACAGCTTCACATGCTAAGATAAATTCCCACATTCTCTAAAAAGAGAGAAAAAGATTAATTTAACAGAATCAGTGAGGTATACAAATATAACAACAGACTTGTAGAACCATTATTTTGTAGGTTAGATTAGATTAGATTCAGCTTTTGTTCCAAGACCCAAAACATGAGATGATTCTCATGGGTGAGTAACATGCCAGAAAGTATAACATAAAAAATATAAAACATTTGAATACCCTGATCATTTGTCAGGAGATTGTCAAACTAGGTGAATACAATACAAACTGGAACAGCTAATATTTTCAGAATTGATACGCTGTCAGACTGAAACATTGTTATGCACTATTAATAAATTTATCAAACAAAAAGCACATAATCTTGACTGTTATGGCAAAGTGCTCTCAGAACTGAAATCTAACAGACATTCTTATTTAAGCTGGCCTAACAGCCACTGTTAAGATATTCATCTATAGAGTAGGATGAGTTGCCAATCAAAAAGTCTTTCAAACTCTGTTTAAACCATGCTTTATCTGATACCAAGTTTTTAATGGTGTCTTTCTTCCACAGATAAATTGTGTTGAAATGCGAGGTTTTAATGAAGATGAAGTGTGCAGTTTTGTGGAGTTAACAAAAGGGAAAAATGTTGATGTAAGATTTATCGAGTACATGCCTTTCAGCGGCAACAAATGGAACGATGGGAAGATGGTCTCATTTAGCGAAATGCTCCAAATAATTAGAAAGCAGTGGCCTGATTTTGATCCTCTTCCCAATGGGCCCAATGATACCTCAAAGGTACGTGCAGTATTACATATGAACATACATTGAAAATAATTTAATGTTTATGACTTACTACCAATCACAAGAATACTTCACATCTGCTGGTGGTATGAGAGATGGACTGGTTTAGTTACATATTTCTCATCCCATTCAGTAAGTCTGTCCTGGCCTGGGTTTCTCTGCAGCTTTTCTGCAACTCTCCCCATTTCCTAAACCTTGACAATCCTTTTCTTTCTTCCCTTTTCCTTCCCCTTCATTGTTTCTGGCAGAAGAAGAAGCCACTGACTCCAAAAGTTTGCACATTTCCGTAACTTTAAGGGGAGTTAGAAGGGGAAAACATTCTTTTTCACTTTTTCGGGTTTTTATCTGATTATAAAATTTTCAATTTTCCAAATAAAATGAAATGTATATTACTTATAAACTTGCGTGGGAAGTATTTTATTTTATTTTCTAAAATGTAATCTACACCAGTTGAAAATGTTAAAATTTTTACATGCTTTACTTCAAGACCTAATAAAATCGGTAATTTTTTATGTACAGGGTAGTCCATTGATCGTGACCGGGCCAAATATCTCACCAAATAAGTGTCAAACGAAAAAACTACAAAGAACGAAATTTGTCAACTCGAAGGGGGAAACCAGCTGGCGCAATGGTTGGCCTGCTATAAGGCGCTGCCTTAGCTCAAACTGATATCAACTGTGTTTTTTTAAATAGGAACCCCATTTTTTATTACATATTCATGTAATACGTAAAGAGATATGAATGTTTTAGTTGGACCACTTTCTTCGCTTTGTGATAGATGGTGCTGAAATAGTCACAAACATATGTCTCATAATTTTAGATGAACAGTTGGTAACAGGTAGGTTTTTTAAATTAAAATACAGAATGTAGGTACATTTGAACATTTTATTTCGGTTGTTCCAATGTGATACATGTACCTTTGTGAAATTATCATTTCTGAGAACGCATGCTGTTACGGCGTGATTACCTGTGAATACCACATTAATGCAATAAATTCTCAAAATGATGTCTGTCAACCTCAATGACTTTGGCAATACATGTAATGACATTCCTCTCAACAGTGAGTAGTTCGCCTTCCGTAATGTTCGCACATGCATTGACAATGCACTGACGCATGTTGTCAGGCATTGTCGGTGGATCACGATAGCAAATATCCTTCAACTTTTCCCACAGAAAGAAATCCGGGGACGTCAGATCCGGTGAACGTGTGGGCCATGGTATGGTGCTTTGACGACCAATCCACCTGTCATGAAATATGCTATTCAATACTGCTTCAACTGCACGCAAACTATGTGCCGGACATCCATCATGTTGGAAGTACATCGCCATTCTGTCATGCAGTGAAACATCTTGTAGTAACATTGGTAGAACATTACGCAGGAAACAGCATACATTGCACCATTTAGATTGCCATCGATAAAATGGGGGCCAATTATCCTTCCTCCCTTAATGCCACACCATACATTAACCTGCCAAGGTCGCTGCTGTTCCACTTGTTGCTGCCATCGTAGATTTTCCATTTCCCAATAGTGCATATTATGGCAGCTTAGGTTACTGCTGTTGGTGAATGATGCTTCATCGCTAAATAGAACGCATGCAAAAAATCTTTCATCATCCCGTAATTTCTCTTGTGCCCTGTGGCAGAACTGTACATGACGTTCAAAGTCATCGCCATGCAATTCCTGGTGCATAGAAATATGGTACGGGTGCAATCGATGTTGATGTAGCATTCTCAACACCGACGTTTTTGAGATTCCCAATTCTCACGCAATTTGTCTGCTACTGATGTGTGGATTAGCTGCCCCAGCAGCTAAAACACCTACTAGGGCATCATCATTTGTTGCAGGTCGTGGTTGATGTTTCACATGTGGCTGGACACTTCCTGTTTCCTTAAATAATGTAACTATCCGGTGAATGGTTCGGACACTTCAATGCTGTCGTCCAGGATACCAAGCAGCATACATAGCACACGCCCCTTGGGCATTTTGATCACAATAGCCATACATCAACACAATATCGTCCTTTTACGCAATTGGTAAACAGTCCATTTTAACACGGGTAATGTATCACGAAGCAAATACAATCCGCACTGGCGGAATGTTATGTGATACCACATACTGATATGTTTGTGACTATTACAGCAGCTGGCCGGAGTGGCCGAGCGGTGCTAGGCGCAACAGTCTGGAATCGCGTGACCGCTACGGTCGCAGGATCGAATCCTGCCTCGGGCATGGATGTGTGTGATGTCCTTAGGTTAGTTAGGTTTAAGTAGTTCTAAGTTCTAGGGGACTGATGACCTCAGAAGTTAAGTCCCATAGTGCTCAGAGCCATTTGAACCATTTTTGACTATTACAGCCCCATCTATCACAAAGCGAAAAAAGTGGTCCAGCTAAAACATTCATATTTCTTTACGTACTACATGAATATGTAATAAAAAAATGGGGGTTCCTATTTTCAAAAAATGCAGTTGATATGAGTTTGACCTATGGCAGTGCCATCTAGCAGGCCAACCATAGCGCCATCTGGTTTCTCCCTTCAAGCTAGATGAATTTCGTTCTTTGTAGTTTTTTCATTTGATGCTTATTTCGTGAGATATTTGGCCCGGTCACTATCAATGGACCACCCTGTAGAAAGCTGTGGATTGCTGTGTTATAAATGTTAAATTATGTGTTTGTATTGGTAGCACTGTCAAAAATAGTATCATATCTTTTCATAGTATAAACATGCTTTGTATATCGAAGTGCTAACGTTTTTCCGAGGAAAAGTGACGAATAAACTGGTAAATCTCTCAAAAAGTATGACTCCAAAATGAAGTGTTTTTAAGAAATGTGGGTTTCATGGTAATAAATTTTTGAATAAAGAGAAACATTGTGTTCAGCATGTGGTGTGTGAAGTTACAGACAATGAAATACTGGCAAACTCATGAGTATCTAGCGAAACACCCATTAGTGCTTCGAAGATTAAAATGAAACATAGTGATAACACAGTTATCTCAAAACAAAACTCATGTAAATGGTAGGTTAGGTTATATTCTGATACATTTACACATCCTAACAGGGGTGTTATTTGAATGTGTGTGCTGTATGTATGTGGAGGGCCAGTTAGTTTACATGAAGACATTGAGGTATCAAATGGACTAGCCAGGAAACTTATCATTAATTCTGCCGGTTGTAAATATACTCATTCATTTTGGAGTTCTGATAATTGTAAAGACAATTATTTTGAAATAAATGTTAGGTGGTTTTATGGATTGAGAGATATTGGCAAAGGACACACTGCAGCAGAAACAATGTGTGTCATGATGTATATGCCACGCCCACTTTGTAAAATGGACAAGTATGCAGGATTTATTGGAGCTGCTGTGAAATCTGCTGCATGTGAGTCAATTAAGGGTGCTGCAAACGAAGCTGCTGAAATAAATGATGGTATGATTGACATATCCGTAGCTTTTGGCGCACTTGGTAGAAGCGCAGCTGCAGTTCTAAGAATTCTGTTGCTACAGTGACCAGTGTGGATACTGGAAAGCTAATAGATTTCCAGATTTTAACCAAACATTGTTATAAGTATAAATCAGGGAATGAAGAAGGGCATATCTGTGACAGAAATTATGAAGGACAACTAGTCGTACAGAGGCCTGTGCAGCTGTTGAAATTTATAATCGATCTGTAAACTAAATGGGAGTGTGTTACACTAAGTTCTTAGGTTATGCAGACTCAAATGCATATAACAGTGTAGTAGCCACTCAGCCTTATGGTGAGAAGCTTATCACAGAACTGGAATGTGTTGGTCATGTCCAGAAGAGGATGGGTACCAGATTGAGGAAGTTGAAACAAAGTTTGAGATACAAGAAACTTTCAGGTGGTAAGACCATAAGAAGCAGGCTGACAGACAAAATGATTGATCAACTACAACAGTATTATGAGATTGCCATAGAAATAATACTGATGATTTGTTGAAAATGAAGCAGGCAGTATGGGCTACCTTCTTCCAGAGACTGTCAGCTGATGATAAACCAGTACACCATCTTTGCCCTCCTGGATCTGGTTCATGGTGCAATTACCGCAATGCCCAGTACTCAAACAGGTCATACAGCCACATACATTCTATCCCAGCAGCAGTTGTGGATATCATAAAACCTGTTTACAGAGACTTGGCAATCCTGAATTATTGAAGAAGTGTCTGCATTGTCAGACTCAAAATCCCAATGAGTCGTTCAATAATCTTATAGTGTCAGTGTTGTCGTAACTGCCATCTGCGTCATGTCTGCTGTGCAGCGAGCTACGCTAATATAAGTATTAACTCTATTTTTCTTACTTGTCACTTCTTCTTCCGTGTGTTTTTGCTTTTAGGAAGCTTTAATTGTCGAGTGCTAGTAATAGTGTTCCATAGATTTAGTGTTTGTTTTGAATACAGTCAGAGAGAGTCCGTTTAGTAAGCCATAGTGCCAGTAGTGCTAGTGTTTGTTTTCAATACAGGCCAGAGAAAGGTAGTGCTATTTTCATTGTTTTCTACAGGAAGTGTCTAGTAACCACAGTTTAGTCAACTATCAGCCGCCTTTAGTGAATTAGCAGTCTAGTTATAAGTTGATTAACTCTCTACAGTAAATTGATTTCTTAGGATGGATAGGATGTGTGACTGCTGTGTACGGACACAGGAGGAGCTGGCCACTGTTCGCGAATAGCTGAACGTGTTGATGGCATCGGTTAGCTGTCTTCAGGCTGCTGCCTCGGAGTGTAGCGGCAGTGGGGAGTCTGGTGCTTTGCATGGTACACCCCAGGTGTTACATGCTTCACCCACTGACCCTTCTGTCGACACATCTTTGCGGGTACCGGGCACGGTTGGGCCACCCTCTTCCCAAGGGGAGTGGCGGGTTCAGCGGCATTCGTGGCGCACGAGGCAGAGGGTCAGTGTGGAGGCTGGCTGTGTGGCATCGCCCGTTCTGCCTGTGAGTGGACATGTGGCCACTTCTTCAGCAAGGTCCGAGCAGGCACATGGGGGGAGGGGTTTATTAGTTATTGGGAGCTCCAACGTTAGGCGGGTGATGGAGCCGCTTAGGGAAATAGCGGAAAGGTCGGGGAAGAAGGTCAGTGTTCACTCTGTCTGCTTGCCGGGAGTCTCATCCGAGATGTGGAGGAGGCTGTGCCGGCAGTGATAGAGAGCACTGGGTGCACCCGACTGCAAATTGTTGCTCATGTCGGCACCAATGACTCCTGCCGTCTGGGTTCAGAGGTCGTCCTCAGTTCGTACAGGCGGTTAGCGGAGTTGGTGAAGGCGGAAAGCCTCGCGTGGTGGAATCTGAGCTAGCTATTTGTAGTATCGTTCCGAGAACCGATAGTGGTCCTCTGGTTTGGAGCCGAGTGGAAGGCTTAAACCAGGGACTCAGACGATTCTGCGGAGATCTGGGGTGCAAATTTCTCGACCTCCGCTATTGGGTGGAGAAATGTAGGGTCCCCCTGAATAGGTCACGCGTGCACTACATGCAGGAAGTGGCTACAAGTGTAGCGGAGTATGTGTGGAGTGCACATGTGGGATTTTTAGGTTAGAGAATTCCCTCCCTAGGCCCGACAAGACACCTCCTGAGATGCGGCAAGGTAGGAGTAGACAAAATGCAACAGGGAATAACAATATTAATGTGCTAATAGTAAACTGCAGGAGCGTCTATAGAAAGGTCCCAGAACTGCTCTCATTAATAAATGGTCACAATGCCCACATAGTACTAGGGACAGAAAGTTGGCTGAAACCCGATTCAAATAGTAATAAATTCTAAAATCAGATTGGAATGTATACCGCAGAGACAGGCTGGACAGTGAAGGGGGAGGCATGTTTAAAGTGATAAGAAGTGCAATAGTATCGAAGGAAATTGATGGAAATCCGAAATGTGAAATAATTTGGGTGAAGGTCACGGTTAAAGCAGGCTCAGACATGGTAATTGGATGTCTCTATAGGCCCCCTGGCTCAGCAGCTATTGTGGCGGAGCACCTGAAGGATAATTTGGTAAATATTTCGAGTAGATTTGCCCAACATGTTATAGTTCTGGGTGGAGATTTTAATTTGCCGGATATAGACTGGGAGACTCAAACTTTCATAACGGGTGGCAGGGACAAAGAATCCAGTGAAATTTTTTAAGAGCTTTATCTGAAAACTACCTTGAGCAGTTAAACAGAGAACCGACTCGTGGCGATAGCATATTAGACCTTCTAGTGACAAACAGACCCGAACTATTTGAAACAGTTAACGCAGAATAAGTAATCAGCGATCATAAAGCGGTTACTGCATCGATGATTTCAGCCGTAAATAGAAATATTAAAAAAGGTTCGAAAATTTATCTGGTTAGCAAAAGTGACAAAAATCTGATTCCAGAGTACCTGACGGCTCAACACAAAAGTTTTGTTTTAAGTACAGATGGTGTTGAGGATCAGTGGACAAAGTTCAAAACCATCGTACAATATGCGTTAGATGAGTATGTGCCAAGCAAGATCGTAAGAGATGGAAAAGAGCCAGCGTGGTACAACAACCGAGTTAGAAAACTGCTGCGGAAGCAAAGGGAACTTCACAGCAAACATAAACATAGCCAACACCTTGCAGACAAACAAAAATTACGCGAAGCGAAATGTAATGTGAGGAGGGCCATGCGAGAGGCGTTAAATGAATTCGAAAGTAAAGTTCTATGTACTGACTTGGCAGAAAATCCTAAGAAATTTTGCTCTTATGTCAAAGCGGTAGGTGGATCAAAACAAAATGTCCAGACACTCTGTGGCCAAAAAGGTACTGAAACAGAGGATGATGGACTAAAGGCCGAAATACTAAATGTCTTTTTCCAAAGCTGTTTCACAGAGGAAGACTGCACTGTAGTTCCTTCTCTAGATTGTCGCACAGATGACAAAATGGTAGATATTGAAATAGATGACAGAGGGATAGAGAAACAATTAAAATCACTCAAAAGAGGAAAGGCCGCTGGACCTGATGGGATACCAGTTCAGTTTTACACAGAGTATGTGAAGGAACTTGCCCCCCTTCTTGCAGCAGTGTACCGTAGGTCTCTACAAGAGCGTAGCATTCCAAAGAATTGAAAAAGGGCACAGGTCATCCCCGTTTTCAAGAAGGGACGTCGAACAGATGTGCAGAACTATAGACCTATATCTCTAACGTCGATCAGTTGTAGAATTTTAGAACATGTATTATGTTCGAGTATTATGACTTTTCTGTAAACGAGAAATCTACTCTGTAGGAATCAGCATGGGTTTCGATAAAGACGATCGTGTGAAACCCAGCTCGAGCTATTCGTTGATAAGACTCAGAGGGCCATAGACACGGGTTCCCAGGTAGATGCTGTGTTTCTTGACTTCCACAAGGCATTCGATACAGTTCCCCGCAATCGTTTAATGAACAAAGTAAGAGCATATGGACTATCAGAACAATTATGTGATTGGATTGAAGAGTTGCTAGATAACAGAATGTAGTGTGTCATTCTCAAAGTAGAAAAGTCTTCCGAAGTAAGAGTGATTTCAGGTGTGCTGCAGAGGAGTGTCGTAGGACCGTTGCTATTCACAATATACATAAATGACCTTGTGAATGACATCAGAAGTTCACTGAGGCTTTTTGCGGATGATGCTGTGGTATATCAAGAGGTTGCAACAATGGAAAATTGTACTGAAACGCAGGATGATCTGCAGCGAATTGATGCATGGTGCAGGGAATGGCAATTGAATCTCAATGTAGACAAGTGTAATGTGCTGCGAATACATAGAAAGAAAGATCCCATATCATTGAGCTACAATATAGCAGGTCAGCAATTGGAAGCAGTTAATTCCATAAATTATCTGGGAGTACGCATTAGGAGTGATTTAAAATGGAATGATCATATAAAGTTGATCGTCGGTAAATCAGATGCCAGACCGAGATTCATTGGAAGAATCCTAAGGAAATGCAATCCGAAAACAAAGGAATTATGTTACAGTACACTTGTTCGCCCACTGTTTGAATGCTGCTCAGCAGTGTGGGATCCGTACCAGATAGGGTTGATAGAAGACATAGAGAAGATCCAACAGAGAGCAGCATGCTTCGTTATAGGATCATTTAGTAATCGCAAAAGAGTTACAGAGATGTTAGATAAACTCCAGTGGAAGACTCTGCAGGAGAGACGCTCAGTAGCTCGGTACGGGGTTTTGTTGAAGTTTCGAGAACATACCTTCACCGAGGAGTCAAGCAGTATATTGCTCCCTCCTACGTATATCTTGCGAAGAGACCATGAGGATAAAATGAGAGAGATTAGAGCCCGCACATAGGCATACCGACAATGCTTCTTTCCACGAACAATACGAGACTGGAATAGAAGGGAGAACCAATAGAGGTACTCAAGGTACCCTACACCATCAGGTGGCTTGAGGAGTATGGATGTAGATGTAGATGTAGACCAAAAAATGTTTTTCTTGTAATGAAGACACTAAAGTGGGGGTCAGTCATGCTGTTATTGCTTTTAATGATGGCAACATTGGTAGCGTGAAAGTGCTACAACATATGGGAATTAATTCTGGAGCAAACTGCATCAGAGAATTTGAATGGATGGACAAGGTTTGCACTGGTAAAGCAGAGTATGCAGCACAGTTGGCCACTACGGAGTCCAGAAAGAAGAAAACAAGAAAAAACTTAAAAAAGATCAAGAGGATGATATACAGTATGGTGCAGGGTGCTTCTGAGTGACTAAAAATAAAATGTTAAGCATATATTGAGTTACAGTCTATTAAAACTTTAAAAACTCTTCCTGAAAATTTACATTTTCTCTTGCATTTTTCCCTAAATCTCAGAAACTACTTCGAGTAGCGAATTCAAATTTTCAGGGAGTAATAACATATGTATCCTGAGTCTTGTGAACTAAAAGAAGAACATAATGTTATGTACAAATAAAATTATTTAGAATAACATACAAAAAAGTACACAAAATTTTAACTGTGTAATTAAACAATTGTATTTCCAAAAGCAGTGGCTGAAATGCAATTATTGTAAGACTCAGAACATATAGTTTAATGTCCTGTAAAAGTTTCTTGTCAATGGCTACAGTTGTTCCTGAAATACGGGGAAGTTAAGTCACCAAATTTAACATTGTCAGGATAGGGCGTTCAAACTCCCCTTAATGCACATTTTCTCCTTCCTCCACTTGGTGAGCAACACATTTATAGTATTTTCACAACAGCAGTAGCTATTTTCTTACAATTTCTTTTTGCAGGCATACCATGTCCCGGGCTTCAAGGGACATGTGGGATTTATTACCTCAATGAGTGAACACTTCTGTGGCACGTGCAACCGTTTATGGATAACAGCTGATGGCAATTTGAAAGTGTGTCTCTTTGGGAATTCAGAGATATCTCTCAGGTGAGTGATGAAACATAGAATAATCATGTCCAAGTGAAAATTCATGCGAGGAAACCATAAAATTACTAGAAGACTGACAGACTGATCAGTATTTTACCTTCAGGAGGTGAAATTCCAAAACTTCTTATAGACACATTCGTTCCACTTGTCCTCACATTAGTCGTGGAGTCCGAGTGACCTTTCAGACCTTCAGAAACTTATCCCTCTTTCCTCTCTCATGAAGGAACTGATAGTTCCAAATGCTGAGTATAGAATAATACTTTCAAACTGTTTGCCATGCACATTAGGTATGTGGTTGGTATATGGAAGAGATAAACTGCAGTTAAATCCAGCAGGTATGAAATGAGTAATCTTTTCTTGAAGTTTTCAGCTTGCACCCTCCTCCCTCCCAGACATACAAACCAGATACCTCTAGCTAAATAATTTGTGAGTATATATAATTTGCCTCTGTCAACATCATGTTACACTAACCTATTTGTGAGATTAAATTAAAGGAAAGTAATCAGAACTGGAAATTATGTACAGACATTTTTAGCTATGTCCCTATGTTTAATGAAGTTAACACAGTATTTCTGTCCATGTGATGGTAACTATGATTTGCCAGCCACCGTTGCCGAGCGGTTCTAGGCGCTTCAGTCCAGAACCGCGTGACTGCTACAGTCGCAGGTTTGAATCCTGCCTTGGCTCAGATGTTAACTCCCATAGTGCCCAGAGCCATTTGAACTGTGATTCATGATTATCAGAGTCTATATGTTCCAAATAAAAATCGGAACTTCATGTGTATAAATGTACAAATTATTAGACAATGGGACCAACAACTGACACTTTTAAATTGATGACTAGACTAAGAGATTAATAATAGGAAAAAAAACTGCAAGATACTTGGCGATAAGTTTGTTTCAGGACAAGGTAAGGGGGGTGAGGGGTGGGAAGAATCATCTCTCTCTTTGTGAGCATACCAGAAATCCTTTATCAACCGAAGGTAAAATAAGATGTAAAAATACAGGGTCAAACAATTAATTTAAGTATCTTAAAAACCAAATGACTAATAAAATTAGAAGCTAAGGAAAATAAGTTCGTAGTAAGTAGGGTGAAACACAGGGGGCTGCAACATATTGCCGTTGTTGTTTGACTTGTCTATCAAAGAAAAAAGAAATGGATCAAAACAAAATAAAAGTGAGAATGGAAATGTATCAGAAGCAAATAGGAATAAGCAAGGAACATATTCTTTAATAAAAAAAAAAAAAAAAAAAAAAAAAAAAAAAAAAAAAAAAAAAAAAAAAAAAAAAAAAGACATGTGAGGCAGATGTTCCTACAATTTTATGTTCAAAGCACAGCAGTCAGTGAAAGCAAAATATTTATGACATTGAAAAAAGAAAATCAGTGAGTGAAAAGTGTGTGTAGGTGAATTGTGGTGAAAGACTGGATATTGGAACTTCTGTTAGGCTGCCCAGTATTAGTTAACTTGGTAGTAAAGGAGCAAGTTTGCAAGGGCAGATAACTGTTTGACTACGTAAAATAGAGTGGAAGTATGGAAAAGCTAGTCCAAGATAGGAAGAAAAAGATAACAGCAACTTAAAAAATGAATTGATAAGTTACCATGAACCCCATTCCAATCTAGTGAATCCAGTGGTTGACAATATCTTGTGACATTCGCCTATAAGGCTCAAACAATAATTGCTAAATAAAATTACAAAATGTTGACAAGACTGTATCTAAGCTGTCACTCTCTTTTGAAACAAGGGTGTTTAAACCAACAAACACGCAGGAAAGCAGGGACAACTCGCACACTAGAGGAGGATGGGAAGTATCATTGAAGGAGTGAGCATAAACCGTGTGGAATATGTGTGGTACAAGTAATGGTAGTAAAAAAAAAAAAAAAAAACGAAGAAGAGGAAGAGGAAAAGTCTTGATCTGAAAACAAGGGAATAAAAATTTGCCACGTGAAGAGACAATATGGTACTGTGCTGATGAGTGTGTACGAGTGGTGATATACAATATACATTGATAAAGGAACTTTGCATTGGGCCCAGAAGACCACGCAATGCTCTTCGAGAGATGTCCTCTACTATATATCTATGGAGAGTTAGGGGGTCAGTATACAACTCTCCAGGCTGTTATCAACTTCCAGAAGTTGAAGACACTGCTTCTCACTTGAGTAGCTCCTCAGCTGGAACTACAAGCAGAGTGTACCCTATTCCAGTCCGTCCACCGAGCAGAATTTCCTGGCTCTACAAGGAATTGAACCTGATCCCTTTCTATGGCACACCTGTGGCATACTGACTGCATAGCTGTGGCAAGAGTCATAATATACACTTGTGAACAATTGAGTTATAACTATTCTGTTTAATGGGGAGAGAGTATGTATATTGCCACCGTGAACGAAACAGTTTAGTGTATCGTAAATGGAATGTATTCAGACCTCGTACTTGTTGTGTGAGAGCGCAGTGTCTTAGACACTTGTAGTGTTTGTCTTAGCATGTACTAACCGGTGAGCCTTACTTTCTAATATTTTTAATTATATATCATTACTGATGCCTCTGGCACTTTTGTGTTGCAATAGCAATAGCTTGCAATAGCAAACATTGAGTCAACCATGGTTTTTGGATTAGAAGTAGAGGTCAGCTGGGTTGACATTGGGAATAGAGTGATGGGAAGTGGACAATAAGCAGTTATATCAAAGGGTGCATTATTTGATATGTTAAGGTTAATTACAAAATGTGGATTGGAGAATTTTTCACGTTGAGCAGAAGTAAGTTTACAGGACCAGATGTCAAATTACACATGATCAGTGTGAATCCCTATAGTCAGCATGAACACTGGCACACAGAATAATTTATAGGTAGCCTTGCTGTATATAAAAAATCAGATTTGTGCTGAAC
The DNA here is from genome assembly GCF_021461395.2 of Schistocerca americana. Classification (NCBI taxonomy): domain Eukaryota; kingdom Metazoa; phylum Arthropoda; class Insecta; order Orthoptera; family Acrididae; genus Schistocerca; species Schistocerca americana. Next base: position 12,867,280 of record NC_060119.1, on the reverse strand, counting down.
TGTCATGAACAAACTGTCACTTCTCTGGAATAAATAGACTCTGATTTGTTAATTACATCTGTGTAAATGAAAAATATAGGAAAACATAGATTGCTGCTTACTGTAAAGGAGACATGTTACATTGTACACAGGCACAATTAAAAAGGCACTTACACAAAGCTTTCGGCCACAGCCTTCATCAGCAAAAGAGATACAGAGAAACACACACATTCATACACACAGGCAAGCACATGTCACACACATATGACTGCCAACTCCAGCAGCTTGCCCCTAGCTGCTGGACTTGGAAGTTTTTTTTTCTCTGTGTGTGTGCGTGCGTGCGTGCATGCGCGGTGTGCTTGCTTGTGTGTTGTGCCTGTGTGCAACTTTGTTTTCTTTACGGTAAATAGTGATCTATCTTTCCCTGCACTGTTGATATTCCTACCTGGAATTTCCATTGTTTAATCAGTGTAAATAAGAAGGACACAGTTACATATATTCTGTCACTTGAAGACTAATACATGAAGTAAGTGGACATTATTTTTTATTGCAGAGGATCTTTGTCACCACTAATTATCAATTTTGTGTTCCAGTTAATTGGACATGGTTTCATCCTTTCCTGGATGTGCATCTTCCTTCAAAAGATCTGATTTACTTCAAATTAATAAACCTGAGTATTCTGAAAAAGGAGGTGCAGCTTACAGCTGCAGTGTGACAGTTGATCACAGGGTGATTTTATCACTGCCATATTGTGGGTACCCATGACCCGAGACACTTATTCTATAAGGGTGTGTAGTCATTGGGCTTTCTTAAACCACAGTGTCAAAGGTGTACTGTGAGCAGATTTATTCAAGGAAAATACTACCACAATCAGCAGAGTGAACTGCTATGGGCAACAGGATATCATTGACAGGGGTTACCACTGACTAGCATGGCTTTAGCAGCGAACAGGTGGGCCACAATGTAGCAAATGACTCACCAACTCAGTGACAGTCAATAAACAATAACCATTCATGCCACTGGGAACTGTCACCTCTTTGTGGGATACAAAGATGCAATCTGCACACTGCTCATCACAGTTACAAAGATTAGCATTGGTTCGGAACAGCACCAGGGGATGCTCGAAGCATGCAGGAAGGTCGTCTGTCTGATGATTTGCGGTACATATTGCCAAGGTGGCAGGGAGAAAAATAAGGAGTGATCAAAAAACTTCCATTTTAAGGCTGCATAGTTCAGATCAGTATGCCACACACACACACACACACACACACACACACACACACACACACACACACATACACACATATCCATCCGCACATATACCCTGCTTGTGTCTGTATATGTGCGGATGGATATATGTGTGTGTGTGTGTGTGTGTGTGTGTGTGTGTGTGTGTGTGTGTGTGTGTGTGTGCGAGTGTATACCTGTCCTTTTTCCCCCCTAAGGTAAGTCTTTCCACTTCCAGGATTGGAATGACTCCTTACCCTCTCCCTTAAAACCCACATCCTTTTGTCTTTCCCTCTCCTTCCCTCTTTCCTGATGAAGCAACTGTGGGTTGCAAAAGCTTGAATTTTGTGTGTGTGTTTGTTTGTGTGTCTATCAACATACCAATGCTTTCGTTTGGTAAGTTACATCATCTTTGTTTTTAGATATATTTTTCCCATTTGGAATGTTTCCCTGTATTATATTATATATCAGTGCTTTCCTCTCCAACAACTATCCTGCAGTCCTTGTCCACAAACAGATCTCCCAAGCAATACATTCCTCCCCACCCAACAACAATGTTACTACCCCCAGACCACACAGAAGCATCCTCCTTGTCACCCAATATTATCCTGGCCTCGAATACATCAACTAATTACTCCGCCAGGGATATGACTTTCTCAAGTCAAGCCCTGAAATGAGATCATCCCTTGACAATATTCTCCCCACACCACCCAGAGTTGCCTTTTGCCGACCCCCTAACATCCGTAACATCCTTGTCAAACCCTACAATATTCCCAGACCACCTTCTCTACCCAGCGGTTCCTACCCCTGTAACCGACCCCGATGCAAAACCTGCCCCATGCATCCCCCCACAACCAACTACTCCAGCCCCGCTACTGGTAAAACACACACAACTCAAGGCAGGGCCACATGTGAGACAACACGTCATTTATCAGCTGACGTGCCTGCACTGCACAGCCTTTTACATTGGCATGACGACAACTAAACTGGCTGAGTGCATGAATGGGCACAGACGAACTGTCCACCTAGGAGATGTCCAATACCCAGTAGCGGAGCATGCCCTCCAGCATAATTATAGGGACCTAGGAACCTGCTACACCATATGTGCCATTTAGCTTCTCCCACCCAACACCAGTACCTCGGAACTGCGGAGATGGGAACTTGCACTCCAACACATCCTTTCATCCCGCCATCCCCCTGGACTGAACCTATGTTAACCAACCTCACTCCCATTTACTCTTTAGTCTTCTCCTCTTTCCCTTTCCTCTTTAGCCATTCACGCATTTTTTCATCCTACATAGTTGTGTTTATCTTTATACTATGTACCTCTTTACTTCTGTATTCATCCTCCTTGGTTTGAAGCTGGCACAGTAATTACAGTAGAATATCTTTGGCTTCCCTCTGACATCCATCCCTCCATCTTTGCTACCCTCCCTGTTTACCTTTCCCCTGTTGCTTCATAACCTGGGTTGTGAATAACTGAATCCACTTTCCCTTCTTCCCCTTTTTTCCCCTCTCTCCTCCCTGATGAAGGAACGAAGTTCCGAAAGCTAGGATACGTCAATTTTCTGTTCTGTTTTGTGTATGTATCGGCTGTACTGAGCTGAGGTAAGTACTGGCCAGGCCCTCTATCTCTTTGTTAGTATTTGTTTCATATATATAAACACACACATACACACACACACACACACACACACACACACACACACACACACACATACACACACACACACACACACACACACACACAGAGTGATGCGTATTAACATTTAAAAACCTCCAAAGCACTGTAGATGACCCTGAGACAAGTAATTTAATACAAGACACATGGGATCACAAATGTTGGATACGATACAAATGTTGGGAAATGTGTCAAAAGCGAATGACAAATGTCACCAGATGATGTACCTTGCCATGCTTGCAGTGGTAGAGCCTCTTGGTCTGTCACACTTGATCATCCCAACCCAAGTCAAGTATTCATATCATTGTGGCTACGGACACACGTGTGCGACTTAAGTGATGGCGTTCAGGATTTGAGTCTTGCATCTGGCAGGCAGTATTTTTTCATTGTGTTAAACAATTATGTATTTATATTGAAGTTTATTATTTTATTTACCGGTCTTGCAGTTTCCTTGATTTCTTGCAAAGTACAGTACAATGAAAACCTACCATATTGCATAAAAAGTAGATGAGTATAAACTTCAGAATAGCATCATTGCCATTAAATGACCTTTGTTTTCCTTACTAACTAATGTCTGTAAACAAAAAGAGAAGTGACAGAAGCAAAAAACACAAAATCAGAACTGCTTTTGCTTGATTACAGCAGGGACAATAATTTTGTAACATCTACATTTACAACAGATCATATTTACAAAATGTTTTCGAAATTTGCTCTGTTTGCTCAAATGAAAGTATTGCACTGCTCAATCATTCCTTTACACTCAACCCCGACTGCTGCACATGCTGTGGGGTATGTCATCTGGTTACGTCATATGTTCAGTGTTTCTCACCAATTTTTGGGGGTATTTTGAAATGTACAAAAAGGCAAATGCGGAAAGTTATCACATTTTGCTGCACGTTACCTGCGTCACAGAAAAATAATGTATACAAATCTTCTCAGATTTGCCACTGAATAACTTTGTGCAAGCCTCACAATATTTCACCAACACAACTGTTCGTCATCTTCAGGTAGTGGTGGGTCCTGTCATCACTGCTGCAAGATGTGGCTGGTGATATTCGCACAGCAGAATTGAAATTTGTCAGGCTAGAAGCAGGAGTACGGATGTGTGGACAGGCACTCCCAGTTGGATGGAAATGCCATTCATGGTAGCCTTCTGCTTATGTGTTGTGGGCAATGACTGCACTTTTGGACACTCATGTGGTTAAAAGCTGAATTAACTCTCTGCAAGGTGCTGCATCAGGTCATACATCGGAGGATCTGGTTTCTACTGTTTTAATTTCATGGCAGTCAGTGCTGGATTCTGGACAGTGCTTAGTCAAAATTCCATATTCCTGTTGGTAAGATTGCCCACTGTATGGATACATGCCTCATTCTTAAAAACACAATCCTAGAGTGATGATGCTGAGGATAAAATTTCAGTCCTCTTGGGAAACATGTGGTGTCCTGTATTCAGGCAGTGCTCTGCTACCACTAATTTACTGGGTGGCATTTTTGTCAGCGCTGTTGAACACAGTGTTCTTGCACAATGTGAGGTGTCTGCCCTATATAAGATTTCCCATAATGGCATCAGATCTTATATATGATCTGTGTTTTCTAAGGTCAAGATTGTCTTTAACTGAACACAAACAATTCCTTAGTTTTGCTGGTAGACGAAAAACACACTTGATTCTGTTTCTCTTAGCAATTATTTCTATTTTTGAAAACATGCCACAGAAATATGGCAAGAAAGCCATTTGCAGTGCTTGTCTAAGTATCTTCATTTACATCCCTACACTGAACTTGCTTTGCTCAGAACACATTGCAAATCTGTTTACGAGAATAAACATTCTGCTGGAACACTGTTCTTAGGTGTTACAGTTCACCAGGCAGACTGTCAGTATCTGAGATCACGTGTGCTCTATATGCCAGGGAGTGTAAGACACTACCACATTGTGCAGGGTGACGGCAACTTTTGGACCGCAAATATAACTCTGCGTGTATCAGTTTGCAGTAGAGACTATGCCCCAGTGTTCTGTCAGCTTTTCTTCTAACTGTGACATCCAAGAATGGTAAGCTGCTATCTTTTTGTACTTCCACAGTGAACTGAATATTCAGATGGTACGAGTGCAAATGCTGCAGGGACATAGGTAGTGTCTGTATTATGTGGGCCACACCACAAATGTCTCTTCAGCATTCTGCCAGAAGGAGGTATGTTGGATATTTACTAAGGGAAATAGAGGATCTCCCATGGGAGATGATCAAAGTAGTTGGTGTTACATAAGAAATAGGATGAGGTATGCACATGTTTAAACAGCACCACAATTTCTTTCTCAAACTTGCTGCTAATAACCTCTAATGAGGGCTGCAGGGGCACTTTTGTAAGTAATGATATAACATTTGAGCTAACTAAAAGATCTGAAAGTTCTAGTTTAAGCATCTTCAGGTGTTCTATGAAATCCTCTGAATTCTAAATATGATGGTCATAGTCATCCACATGATAAATTTCAAAGCTGTCATGTGGAAATTGCCAGTTGCATCTTGCAGCAGTGATGGTGGAAATCACCACCACCTGAAGATGCCAAAATGTTGTGTCACTGAAATATTGAGGGAGGGACTTGCATAATGTTATCTGGTGGGGAACCCAAAGTGTTTTTGCAACAGATCTATCAGGCAAGTCTGAAAAGTCACATATACTCCAAGCAGTAAGTACCTGTTGTAAAATGGTCGCATTAGTGAGCTTGGCAATTAATTAACAGTTTATCAATAAATTTGGCTTCATTTTGCAAGAAATTGTGCTGTGTTCCAGTACTCCCTCTTCAACAAAGCTAATGTCAGTTTCTGCTCCACCTCTTCAGCCCGAGATCCTATGTATACTCTTGAGTATTTGTGTAAGATACCTGTTTATTTATAAAAATAAAAGTAACTTCTATCATGACTTTCCCATTCTTGTCCAGTGGGTTTGTTTCCCTGCTGTTGCCTACTGCAGACTACAAGATTACTGTTGAAGATTTCTGCAAAGTTTTTCTTCCTTTTTAGTGTACCAACATTTCACTGTGTGGTAATTGCCTGGTACTGTTTAACGGGTGTTTTAACTGTTGTTTCAGAGATGCAATACGAAGCAAATGCAGTGAGGATGACTTGCTTGCCATGATTGGGGCAGCAGTGAGAAGAAAGAAGAAACAACATGGAGGTAAGATACATTACAGCAAATGTAACTCTATAGATAGAAAAAAATTTCTGCTTAACAAGTCATAGCAAACATAAGAGCAAAATAGAACGAAAAACAACAGTGATAGAACCTGTGTTTTTTGTGTAACTTGGATTTAATTTTTATTTAGTATTCATTCTGATTAATGCCCATTGGTCAACAGTACATTTCAGCCCTAGAATTTGGTTCTGCAAGGTCCACCAGATAACCATATATGGCTGTTGTAACTCCTTTATTGGACTTCAGAAGTTTTCCAGCAACAAATCTCTTTTTTTTTTCTTTCTTTCTTTCTTTTTTTTCCTTTTTTAAAAAAAAGCTAAAATGCAGAAAACATCATAAAGGAAACACTCACAGAACAAGTACAGTAAACTCTCGTGCAGCTACACTTTTGGCTAGCTAGATTGACACTTGACAAGTTTCAATTTGCGTGCACCTGGAGCCAAGCATTTGCTGGTGTTTTTTGGCAATCTACTGCTAATCAGTGCACTGGTGCGTGTCAAAAGTCCAAGTATCGTCAATTCGTGCATGTGTTTGTTGAAGCTCTAGTGTGTTTCTTATTCGCATTGCATGGTTTCATGCCACCTATTGGAACTCCTTGGAAGTACAGTACATACAGTATTGTTCTATGCAGCGCAACGTAGCCCTGTCAAAACCGACAATTAGAGTGCACCGCCTAACACTTTCCACTTGTTGTTGGTACATCAAAGCTGAGTGTTTAACAGTGAATGTACAACACCCTGTTGTGTTGCCACGTGGGCTTGGGTAGAACAGAGGAAATGGCATAGATGTATCGAATGCTTTCATTTGATGGCTGCCACAGCCTGGTTTCAAAAGTCAAAAGTTTGTCTAGTGCATCTCGAGTGTTGTCAAGTTATGCATCTGTGTGTTTCTGATTTGAGGTTTTGTGCTCCCACTATGTGCCTTAAAGTGTCCAGAGATAAAAGGGGCCAAAAACCATAAGTGACTCAGTTGAGTGTCTGTAAAAAGAACACTGAACGTGACTACGGGCACAAAACATAAAATGAATGTGATCTTGTTGGAAAAAGAGCTTCACACTTTGCAGAGAATTGATGCTGGTGAGCCACCCACAAAAGTTGCTGCAGAGTAGGAGTACAATTACTGAACGGAAGACAAATCGATCAGGAATTGAAAAATTTTGTTCCATCCAAGCATTGGGCAGCGCAGTGAAATCTTGAAAAACAATGAGAAAAGGTGCACATCCTCAGTTAGAAGAGGCATTATTTTTGTGGCACGAATAAATAAGAGCCAAATGTGTGTCAGTTTCAGGTCCTCTACTTTGTCAAAATGAGCTGATGAGCTGATTGAAGGAAAGAAGTAAGAATTCCTCGGAAGTAATGGCCGGCAGGATCGTTTCAAGAAGCGGCATGGCATTCATGAAATTGCCATCAGTGCCAAATCATTATCTGGGGATGAAGCTGCTACGCTGATTTTAAGAAGAAACTGTACACAATCGTTGATAAAGGAGGTTATACTGGCAATCAACTTTACAAATGTGATGAAACTGAGTTGAATTACAAAATGATGCCAACGAAAACCCTTGCCTCTAAAGAAGAAGAAATGGCTTCCAGATACAAGAAAATCAAAGAAAGATTTACTGTCCTCACTTGCAGTAATGCCACTGGCAATCATAAACTGTGTCTTACTTTAATTGGCAAATCCAAAACACCAAGAGCATTTAGACACCAACCAACCAGCTTTGCCACTGAGGTACATGAATCAGTCTTAAGGCATGTATGAACAGTGCCATCTTCAGAGAGTGGTTCCAGGCAGAGTTTGTTCCAACTGTAGTAAATTACATGGAAGGAAATGGACTTCCTTGAAAAGCGCTACTTCTTGTGTACAGTGCTCCTTATCACCCAAGTGATCTGCAAGATGGGGATATCAAAGTTGTATTTCTCCCACAAAATGTCACATCTCTATGTCAACCGATGGACCAAGGTATTCTTGAGGCGATGGAAAAACATTACAGACACAAGATGCTGGAATACTTAATAGGTGTGATTGATGCTCCAGATGATTTTGTGGAAGCTCTTAAAAAAATCGATGTTTTAAGTGTCATTCATTGATTGCTGAAGCTTGGAATCTAATTCCTCCAGTTCCTCTTGTTATGTCTTGGAGAAAACTCTTAGATCGTAAGGCAACCTAAGTGGTGGGAAGGAGGAGGCAACACCGAAACTCAAGCTGACATAATTTTGGTGATTTTACTGGAGAAGCTGGTTGTAAAGACACACACTTCGAAGACATTGAAGAGTGGATGGAAAATGGCATTTTTTCATGTGACTGAGGATGAAATCGTCCAAATTGTGACCGATCATAAAGCGTCAGAAGACTATGTTTCTGATGATGAATCAGAGAAAAATATTCCTCGCACATTCTCTTACGATGTTATCCAAACTGCCCTGAAGTACATCAGCCAACAGGAGGAGACGATTTATCCTGAAATAGTTTGATTTCAACGTTGGAGATGTATTGTTGCAGCAATAGTTTCTCAAGCAAATAAACAAAACAAAAAAAGACATTTGTGACTTCGTTACCAAAAAATAAACTCTAATGAAGCATCCTAGAACTTCTATGTCCATAACTTAAAAAGTTTTTTTCTTTTTTAATTTTCTAGAAAGTTCCTCTAGACTGACTTTTCGTTCCTTTGAGTAATCTCTAGATTTGTTTCATAATTTTGTTCAGTAGTTTATTTTTTACTCAAAAGAGTAGGTAATAAAATTAAAACTAGTGTTTTTTCCTGCTGCCAAATAAGGGAGATTTTTTCTGTAGGAATGCAAAATAAACGAGCTTTGTTATACAGCATTTAAAAACTTTGAGTTTTCAATCATAGTTTGGTGCCTTTTAACATGTCAACACAATTTTTTCAGTAAAAAAGTGCAGGGTTATTTGCAACCGTATCAGTAACGTTTTACATACTCTACCCACGTTTTATGATCGTATTTCGCAATATTGATGAAATTTGGAGTGTTCACATGTGAAAACAGGGGGACTTTGATTTATCTGAAATTTTCGTTATCGGAACCGGCCACCGTCCCAATCATTTTGGATAAACAGGAGTTCACTGTAATAGACTCCTTGCAACATGCTGTGTCATACAGCTAGGAGCAGCCAGACTATGGAATTGCCGTCCTGCGCATAGGCTGCCATTAACACCCAAGCAAATGACTGCATGTGAAGTGGTGCCATGATCGAGAAGTACGGACTGCTAATGAATGGTGTCACATTATGTTCACTAATGAGTCCCAGTCCTGCACTGCTCCAAATGACTATTGTGGAGAAGTTTGACAGTGAACCGGGGAGATTGGGAGAGGTCCCATTCTTCCACATTTTGGGGGAGGGGAGGGAGGGTCACAAAGCAGTCCCATGGTGTGGGGAGCCATTGGGTATGAGTTCAGGTCACGGCTTGTAATGGCCGAGGGAACTCTGATGGTACAGCAGTGTGTAATAGTATTGTGGTGCTATTTTTCAACAGGCCAGTGCTTGTCCACATGTAGTATGTGTCTCTTTAAATTGTCTGCGTGATGTTGATATACTCCTGTGGCCAGCAAAGTCCCCATATCTGTCCCCGATAGAACATTATGGGACCAACATGGACGTCAACGCCATCCCACTGCCTGTATCCATGATTGCAATGTCCAGTTACAACAGTTGTGGATCACCTTTCTCAGGAGGGTATGCAGCAGCTTTACGACATCCTCCCGCACTGTCCAGGCCAGACAGGGTGCATTGCTGTATTGATAAGTGGGCTCAAACTGATAAGTTCTGTGTAAATTTGACTCTGTTTTGTTATCACTGAAATAACATCACATACCCTCTAAATTAGCTATGTTTCAATTTGTTTTCTCCCCACCTTCTGAGTGTCTCACTTTTTTTCAAGCAGTGTAATTTAAGACAGACATAAGAATATGAAAATGGGATGGCATATCACATTGCTATTCAACTATGCCCCTAAGAAAATTGTAAGGTAATGGAGAAGAGCAGGTGCACTATTACACTGACTAGAACGTAAACTTAAAGATAGAATTATATTGTGTAACCTATACTGATGACATAATACTAATTGACAAAAACATCACTGATGTGCTAAAGCAATTTGAAATATTAAGGGAGCAAGCTAGGAAAATTGGACTACTAATTTCACCTGGAGAAAAAATTCTTGGCTGATACCAAAATGGCACTGGGTGAACTTATATAGGCAACGACATAGTATTCGGTGTTAAAGAGTTTAAATAATTAGGTGAAAAAGACCACTGAACATCATAATGAAAAGAAGGCCATAGAATCCAGAATTCAGAAAATACAAACTGTCTCTCAGTTAACTAAAAGTATTTTTCCTGGAACTCAAAAATCTAACATTGTACAACAGTGATCAAATTAGAATTTCTTTATGCATGAGAGAGACTCTTTGTCCAACACAAGACATGAAAACAGCAAACTGAATTAGAAGAATGTAAAATTGTAGTAAAAATCTTAGGTCCAAGAATAAAAGATGGAATACATCACACAGAACCCAGTGTGAAATCTCCAGGCAAATTCCTAAAAACTCTTGTTACAATGTGTCTCCAAAGAATCCAACTTGTGGGACATACAGAAAGAATGTAACCAAACAGGCAGCTCATTGGATTCCCACATACTTGAAAAATAAGATCCAACTGATGAAAACAAACAGGAAGAGACCTTAAGAAATTGGAATCACCACATTTACAGTATTCTGATGTAGTGATGAGTCACACAGAGTGCAGTTTCACAGTAGCTTGATCGATGCTTGTACTTGTGCATGTAGTATATACAAGTGTGTACAGCGTCTCTTCTGGTGTACTCACAATATGCTAATTTAGTGGCCGAGCAGTAAACCGGATCCCTACTTGGTTCCAGTGTGCTGTGCTAATTATTCTTCTTCACTATACATTTATGCTTGGTGCTGCAAGAGAGGTCATTTTCCAGATAGTGCCACAAAAACAACAAATTCTCAGATATCAGTTTAACTTACACTCCTCAACATCATAGACAACATTTCACATTAATATGTTGCAGAACACTAGATTAGTGTTAACATTGCCAGAGTAAACACTGTTATCCATGTGACAGATTGTCACCTGATGTCCAAAATCGATAAATTTTATCTCTCTGCACAGAGAAGCAGCTGGTTGCTCATTGTCATCTGTGGTGCTAATCAATGGGTCGAGCTCGTTGCTGGCACAGCGCCACCTCAGAGTAAGTGGCCCCTCATCCTAGCAGGTGGTGATGTTTTAACACCCGTATAGCTCCCCAGACTTACCACGTCTGTGGATAACTCCGTCTCTGCACAGAACTTCCCACATTTCCCACACAGTGGGCCCTCGTGTCTTTTACACACAATAAATCTTCAAATTTATTTCATTGGCTAAGTTAAATTTCGAGTGTGACATGCTATTTCGTAAAAAATAGCAAACGGTAGACATGGATGTTATTGTGACTCTTTCCTAAGGCAACATTTGTGTATTACACTTGTAGAAGTGCACTGCAACATAAAACAGTAGACCGTAAGTTCAAACAATGGAAACTCCAGGTTGGAATATCAGCAGTGTAGGAAAAGATAGAGTGCTAATTACCATAAAGATGGCACGTTAAAATGCAGACAGGCACAGTTAAGACATTTACACATAAGCTTTTGGCCACAACCTTCATCAGAAAAAGAAATAGAAATACACGCCATTCATTCACACAAGCAAGCACACCTCACACACACATGACCGCCAACTCCGACAGCTCAGGCCAGAATGTTAGTCTGTAAGTTTGCTACATAATAAAATAATTATTCTGAGCTACAAGAAAAATGGATTCAAAGAACTAAACTGCTTGAAGAAAAAAAAGGGAAGCTCCCTGAAGCAACGTAGTTTCACAAGTGTGCATACCAGTGGTAAATTATGAGAGTCGCAACTCTCTGAAATGGATTCAAAGGCCACCAGATTGCATTAGCTTTGTTTGTGTCTCGGATTATTACCGTGAATGGTAGGAGCTATAAGAGATGTGAAGAGCGTAAGATGTTGAGTGACCCCTGTGAAGGACACAGATGCCCTGTACTTCTGTGAGTCAGCATTATCAGCACGTAACAAAATTTGAAGGGGCCTAATTGTGTGTCTCCATTTGCCAGGCTGATTGAATTATGCAATATGCAGATTTGTGAGACATTCAGATGTGGTAGTGTCCCCATGTTGGACTGCTTGGGTACGTAAGGGTGGCATGCTTGTCAGCAAGCTTCCGGTTGACCATGTCTGATGAGCCCATGGGAGAATTGCTGTAAGTACGCTGAGCACATTGTAACCCTTTCACACCTGCACCTGTCATGTGATTAGCAGTGAGTCACATCCTGCAAGACCCGCGATGACAGTTGTCAGTGAGTATGACAACGACATAGGGAGAGGGCGTGTGAGGCAGCATCGGATATGACTTCAGGTCACTCTGACAGCACAGCAGTATGTCATGGACATCCTACATCCTCATTTGCTACCTCCATGTCCAATGGAGTTACAAGAGACAGAGCAGTGAAAACATATCCAGTTGTTGACTCACAAAACGGTTTTGAGCTGTGACGCATGTAGTCTTAAGTGAATCATTCATACAAAAAGAAAAGGAGAGGAAACTAAAATCAGAATGTGAAAAAATTGGAGAATGGAATAGATATTTGAAGACTTCACACTTGAAACTCCCAGTTTTCCTATTGTGAAAGTGCCTTTGTGACCATATGCATTTCACTGATGATAAACTTTTTTTTCCCCCTGGGTCTTGGCTCCATATTTTTGCATCCAGTTGAGTCAGAATACTTGCATAGTATTTGTGAGGTATTGTTTCAGTCTTGCAAGCTAATCTAAAATACAATCCCTTTTGCATCCTAGAAAACAATGAGCACTCTTTCTCTCCGATGAAGTCACCTTGGCTATTTTTGTGCAACTGCTGTTTCATTTCAGTCATCTCTCATCCACGGGAACAGATTGGTGCATAGAATCAGTTGTGCGTCAGATTGTCCCAAATTGTTTTTCACATTAGGTTGTAGTGAGGCTTCAACAGACATGCCACTCACTTTCTGGTATGGAGACGGCATCAACTGTTTTGCACATCTTTTTAATTACTGATCTTGCAATATCACACTGTGTTCTTTCTCAGCATTTTCATATTTGATTGTAATTCTAGGAAGTTGTTCATGAGTCATCTTACAGAGACATATGCCACATATGAATTCAGCCACCCATTCCTTAACTGTTGACTATGAAGGAACTCCCCCCATGAACCATGGACCTTACCATTGGTGGGGAGGCTTGCGTGCCTCAGCGATACAGATGGCCGCACCGTAGGTGCAACCACAATGGAGGGATATCTGTTGAGAGGCCAGATAAACATGTGGTTCCTGAAGAGGGGCAGCAGCCTTTTCAGTAGTTGCAGGGGCAACAGTCTGGATGATTGACTGATCTGGCCGTGTAACATTAACCAAAACGCCTTGCTGTGCTGGTACTGCGAACAGCTGAAAGCAAGGGGAAACTACAGCCATAATTTTTCCCGAGGACATGCAGCTCTTCAACTTGACTAGAAGAAGAGATCGGTTGGTAGGACATGTTTTGAGGCATCAAGGGATCACCAATTTAGTATTGGAGGGCAGCGTGGAGGGTAAAAAACATAGAGGGAGACCAAGAGATGAATACACTAAGCAGATTCAGAAGGATGTAGGTTGCAGTAGGTACTGGGAGATGAAGAAGCTTGCACAGGATAGAGTAGCATGGAGAGCTGCATCAAACCAGTCTCAGGACTGAAGACCACAACAACAACAACATGAAGGAACTGAGTCCTAATAAGTAAGATGATGCCTGTAGAAAAGTACAACAAAACAGTAATCTCAAAAAAGGACAGGATAGACAGTACATTCTGTAGGACATATTAAAAGTGATTGGTAAAAGAGACTTGGTGTGTTAAATGCAGCTTTTGATTACATGATAATTGAATTGGATAGATAAACAATCTACTCGCTAAGTGGTGGCAGAACACACACATAAAAGAAGATTATAATTAGGCGAGCTTCCAGAGCCAGTAGCTCATTCTTCAGGCAGAAGGGTGGAAGTGGAAGGAAGAGGGGTGAAGGATAGGTCTAGGAAAAAGGGTAGATTTTGAGAAAGTTACCCAGAACTGGAGATCAAGGGCTGACTTTCCAGATGGGATGTGATTGCACTTCTACATACATACTCCACTAGCCACCATATGGTGCATGGCTGAAGGTACCCTGTCTCACTACAATAGTCTGAATAAAATTACTTGATAGTTGACATCAATCACTTGCTGCAACAATGTTGCCACATTGGCTACCAGCTACCGTTTGGTTACAGGTGACAACAAACAAGCAGCTCACTTCACAAATTATGTTAAATGTTTAACACAGAGGAATTTTTCTAGTGGCTGGTGCAAGGTATGTCAGAAATGTTGGATACTCTGTCGACTGTTGATTTAAAGTGACCAGTGACTGAACTGGGGCAGACGACCCCTTTTGTATCCCTGACTGTAAACTTGTGTCCTAACCCATCCGAGATAATTGTGGTCAACAGTCTGCAGCAGTACTAATATCATGATCGCTTTGTTCATGGCGATTAAAGCTAACCCTTAAGGGTAAACTCAAGACAACAAAAACTCAGTTTCAGGGCTGAAAGCAAATTGAAATTTCTCCGTGTCATTTGTTACCTGTAACTATCCTTACACTAGCTGCACATGCTGCCATGTTAGAAACCAGTGAACAGTCCATGTGGGCACTTGGTCGTGGATTATAGATGACTGAGGCAGATTCCAAATGAAGAAATAATGACAGGAAGAAAAATAAGACCAAATAGAACAGTCAAAACAATGATGAAAAATGATGCAGCAAATTATGAAAAATAAAAAAAATATATTTAAACCAATTAATTGAATGAAAATAATAATCACACTCTTTTGGTTAGATTTAGAAATAAAAATTTTGCTACATTGATGAGATTCAAACCTACGACATGCCACACATTAGATTACTCTGCCAACCATTGTGCTATGCCACAGCACTGCATGAAGTATTTATATATGTGAATGTAGTGACCCAGTTGCAACTATGAATTGCAACCTTAAAAATTTCAGTTTCACGCAGTGTAGTGAAAAGCTTATCTAATGTAAGATGATCACTGTGAATATGATAACTATATGTATGATACTGAATTACACCTTGTGCTGAGTTATTTGGTAGTGTTTGGTTAGTGCTATGAATGAAATGTGTGTCTTTCATTAGCATTGTTAATGTGTGTTGTTTTTGGTGTAGCTATCGCGTGTCATGAAATACATAATAAAAGTGTCGGGCTCGTAATTCGGGATACAAATACATCAAGAAAGAATGCTGAACCAGGAATTGGAAGTGACTGGCCAATTTTGGTGGAGTTTGGCAACAGCAGACAGTTCAAGTGTGACGCTGACTACTCTTATTGGCGTTTGAAGTGCCAACTATCAAGTAATTTTATTTCAACTGTAGTCAGTTCCTTTCCCGTTCCATCTGCCAATCGAGTGAGGAAAAAGTGAATGTCTACATACCTCTCTATGAGTCCTAATTTGTCGTCTCCTATCTTCGTGGTCCTTATGCATAATGTATGTTGGTGCAAGCAGAATTGTTCTGCAGTCAGCACAGTGTTCCTCAAAATCCCTCCAGGGACTCCCATTTGAGTTCCAGAAACATTTCCATAATACTTGTATGTTGTTGTTTCAACCTACTGTTAACAAATCTATTATCCTGCCTCTGAATTACCTCAATGTCTGCTTTAATTTGACCCTTTGCGGATCCCAGACACTCAAACTGTACTCAAAAAGAGATCACACTAGCATTCTATATGTGATGTCCATCACAGCTGAGCCACACTGTAGTAAAATCCACCCAACAAACGAAAGATGATTATTCGCCTTCCCTACCATGACCCTCACACGTTTGTTCCATTTCATATCACATTGCAATGTTATGTCCAGATATTGAAACAATGTGACTTCTTCATTCATGACACTACTAATGCTGGATTCTGGCATTATGGATTTGATTTTCCAACTCATCTGCAGTAACCTATATTTTTCTACATTTAGGGTTAGCTGTCATTTATCACACCAACTGGGAACTTTGTCCAGGTCATCTTTTATCCTCCTAAATCACTCAACGATGACACCTTCCATACACCACAACATCATCAGCAAACAACCACAGATTACTGTCCACTTTGTCCATCAGATCAGTTATGCTCATAGAAAATATGAGTAATAGCGCTCCTATCACACATCCCTGGAACGATCCTAATGATACCCTAGTCACTGATGGACACTCAGCGTCAGGATAATGTAGTGGGTTCTATTACTTCAGAAGTCTTTGAGCCACTCACATGTCTGGGAACCTATTCCA
Source organism: Schistocerca americana (assembly GCF_021461395.2). Taxonomy (NCBI): domain Eukaryota; kingdom Metazoa; phylum Arthropoda; class Insecta; order Orthoptera; family Acrididae; genus Schistocerca; species Schistocerca americana. The sequence continues at coordinate 12,850,771 of NC_060119.1, read as the reverse complement.
TTTGCTTGTACCTTTGTTAAAAGTCTGCAGTGAGGCACTATGTCAAATGCTTCTCGGAAATCAAGGAATATGGAATCTGGGTTTGTGAAGTTTGTGATGGCAAAGTTGGAGGAGCAATGCATCTGCATTAAATTTTGTGTGAAACTCAAGAAAACCTTTACAGAGACACACCAAATGACGCAGGGAGCCTATAGCAATGAGTACTTAAGCCATACTCGGTGTTACATATTATTCACACGTTTTAAAAATGGCTTTACAAAAGTCAAAAATGATCCTTGTTCAGGACGCTCTTAGATGTCCCCTGATGATGCTTGTGTCAAGAACGTCAACGAAATTGTGTGTGCCAGTCGAAGATTCACTGTCCGAGAGATTGTAGAAGAATGTAACATTTAAATTGGATCATGTTATCAAATGACACAGCATCTTGGAATGCATTGTTTTGCCATGAAGTTCATTCCACGGCTCATGAGTCAAGACCAACAAAACCTTTTGGATCTCACAAATGAGACTGAGATGTTCCTTGCGAGAATAGTATGACCCCTGCAGACTTCTTTTTATTTCCAAAGGTGAAAAGGATGAAGTTTTGCAATGGTAGATGAAATAGAAGATAATTCGCAGACGGCACTTTATGCAACCCAGCAAGATGTGTGTCAAGACTGCTCCCGGAAGTGGAAATGATATTGGGAGCAGTATATCAATTGTGGAGGAGAGTATTTCGAAGGAGACAATCCATAGTAACTAAAAGATAAGCATAGAAAATTTTGTGGACAAAGTTCTGGAATTTTTTGAACAGACGTTGTATGACAAAAGGGCATGCTGAGTTGCCCATGAGTGATGCTTTGTACTGATTTGTGGACATAAACTTATTGGTCTCTATGAAACTGATTAGATTCAAACCCAGAATATGTTCAAGAATTCTGCAGCAAACTGATGTTACGGACGGGTATTGGTCTGTAATTTCGCGGGTCTGTTCTTTCGCCCTTCGTATATACAGGAGACGCCTCTGTATTTTTTCCCCAGTTGCTTAGGTCTTTCTGCTGGGTGAGAGATTCACTGTAAATACAAGCTAAGTAAGGGTCCAGTGCCATATAGCACTCTTTGTAAAACCAAATTGAGATTCCATCTGCAACTGGCGACTTATTTGTTTTTAATTATTTCAGGTGTCAGGAATGCTTACGAGGGTGGTTTGAAAAGTTCTTGAAACAGAATAGAAAAAAAGTACTTATGTCACTGAAACTTTTTTGTTTTTCAATGTACCCTGCTTGTAGATTAATTCACTTGGTCCAAGAGTGTTCCAATACCTTTACCCCATCTCGCCAATGATTTTCCTCCAGGCCTACAAAATAGTTGTCAACTCAGGCTATCAATTCTTCATTTAAGTGAATCTTCACCCACATAGAAAAATTTTCAGTTTAGGGAAGAGGCACGTGTGGCAACAATTCATACCTTAGTTTGTGTAATTTTACCATGGCGATGGCACATGCGTGCGAGCGTGCATTGGCTTGATGCTAGATGACTTTCTTCCTTATTAAACCTGGCCTTTTTTGTATATCTTTTGTTGCAATTTGTCCAGAAGGTTAGCATAGTATTCTCCAGTAATTGTTTGCCCAGTGGGGAGATAAAGTACAAACAGAATCCCCTTCTCATCCCAGAACACTGATGCCATGATCTTCCCCGCTGAAGGAATTTGGTGGCGCATCCCAGAACACTGACGCCATGTCCTTCCCCGCTGAAGGAGTTTGGCGGCGGAGATTCAGCATGTTTCCAATGCTTTGATTGTTGCTTTGTCCTTGGGGTATAGTAGTAAACCAAAGTTTCCTCGTGGTCACAAACCAGCACAAAACATCTTGTTTGTTTCTCCTAAAACAGGCCAAACATTGTTGTGATATGTCCATTCTCATGCGTTTTTGACCCAGCGTCAAGAGTCACGGCACCCATCTTGTGTATACCTTTCAGATGACATCTGGCAAGCGTGAGCAATTTCATGCACTCTAAATTGGTGATCCTCCTTGATCATTATGTGCACTTTTGCAACGATTTCTAGAGTAGTGACACATCTTGGCTGACCTATTCATGGATGATCATCATATAAGCTCTCCTGACCAAATTGAAATTCATTTATCCACTTGGCAACAGTTGAAGACAAAGGAGCACAGCCCCTGGTGTATTCTGGAAATCGGCATGAATGTCCTTCGCTTTCATACCTTTCTTTATGAAGTATTTAATCACTGCTTGAATCTCGACCCGACCCTCCGTCCCGTATCGTCGCGTCTTTGCAGATCACTGCACAGGAACAACAACAGAGCCATGTCACTGCCACAGCTCTCTTCCAAGAGCACTGACATGGGACGGGTTTACAGGCAACAGTCCAACGAAACTCATGTGAACAACTTGTGCTAGTGCTGGCCTCTTGTGGTGATTGTTGTTAGGTGTCTTTGTGTTATTGTCAAATGACGGTATGTTTATATGATTCTCTTGCATGAATGATTTCTTAAATGCAAAATTTAAAACATTTATCTCCTACTGCCACACCAGACTGGTCAAGTGACTTGATGGAAACCTTTGACTCACTTAGTGATTTTACATAGGACAATAATTTCCCCTGCTTCTCAGCCAGATCTTTTGCTGAGGTATGACAGTGGTAGTAACCTTTCCTTGTTGCCATTTGGCATTCTCTTTTGAACCAAGAGTGCAGTAGCTTTTCCTTCCTCAGTATTTTCCAAATTTCATTGTTAAACCACAGTGGCTCTTTTGCATCCTTAATTCATTTACTAGGTACAGACTTGTTGAGAGTGCAATTCACGATCTGTTTAAGCTTTGACCATAATCTCTCTACGTCCATCTTAATGGAACTAAGTGATGTCAGTTCTGTCTAAGTGCGATGCTAACATCTGCTTATCTGCTCTTTCTGGCATGAACATTTTCCTAGCTTTCTTGACTGATTTATTAATTTTTGTAACCTTAGTTGTTATGATGTTATCATGATTATTAATCCCCATCTCTATGCTGAAGTCATTGATGATATCTGGCCTGTTTGTAACTACAAGGTCTAAGATATTTCCATTGCATGTGGCGTGCCAAACTAGGTGCTCAAGACAATTTTCGAAAACCACATTCAAAAGTGCTTAACAAGATTGACTGCACCCCCTGCAATGAAGCCATAGGCTACCATCTATACTCAGTAGGCTAAATTAACCTCCAACTAGTATTGCATGATCTATGTATTTACGTGCTGCTGTCTGTAGACTTTCTTTGAATGGCTCCAAAACTGTCATAGTGGAACCGGGTGGTTGATTAAAACATTCATTAATTAACGTGATTTCACTTAGACTTGTTATACGCAACCAGATAACTTCACTGTCACAATCAGCTTTGACCTCAATAGAGACAATGGACACTCCCTCTCCTACAGTGTCTAACCTGCCTTTCCGATATATATTCCATTAATCACTAAATATGTCAGAGCTTTCTACTATGGGTTTCAGCCAGCTCTCAGTCTCTGAGAATAATTTGAGTGCGAGACTTTCCTGGATGGCAGTAAATTCGGAAACTGTGTTACAAGTACTTTGACAACTCATAAAATTTTGACAATCTACACTGGAGTGAATTCAAAAGATAAACCTCAACCAACGTTGAATGTATCTTGGTGATAAAGAGCCCAAATAAATAAATTGATGATTTTATTCCATTTCATCTGATTGAATGAAACACACACAGCATAACTACTCAGAAAACAACTATAGTGCTGATTACATTTACTATCATACATGTAGCACTCTGAGAACATTTCATCTTGTCATAGTAGTCCTGTGTTTTGGAACTAGGCAGTGCTTCATTTCACAAAGCGAAAGGAATGGCTTGTGTAAAAAAAAAAAAAAGAAGAAGAGGAAATAGTGGTTGCTGGTGTTTTTAACACTATCATTCAATTTAGTTCCTATTGTGAACTTTGCAGCTAGGATATGTAAATGCTCTGAGACTGCTATTGATAATACCTTTATGAACAAATCTAGGGGAAAAAAGTCATATCACAAAACCAATAGTAAATGGACTATCTGATCATGACGTGCAGCATCTTGTGTTAAATGTTGAAACTTGTCAGGATAAAAAAAATATTAAATCTGAGTACAGGAGGATAATAAATAAGCCAGAAATTGAGGAATTCAGGAAATTGCTCAAAGACATGAACTGGAGAGATGTTTACCTGACTCAAATGGAAAATACAAAGCATTTATTAATAAAGTTACCTCCTCTTTTGAAAATTGTTTTCCCCTAAAGGTATCTCAAATCACACAGAAGTCAAAAGATAAACCATGGATTACACAAGGAATAAAGATATCATGTGGGGCAAAAAGGAGACTGTATCTACTATCTAGGAACATTTCTGATATTAGCATTGTAATGCATTACAAAGAATACTGCAAAATATTGAATCAAGTAATCCAGAAATCGAAGTAGCTTTATTAAGAGAAAAAGATAATTGTATAGGGCAACAAAATAAGAACTGTATGGGATACAGTGAAGACAGAGAGAAGTGGGGCCAAAAAGGAAGTGGAACAGATAGCTCTAAAAGTAAATGAGACTTTGGTAACAAGTGCATGTAGTGTTGTAAATCTCTTAAGCAAGACTTAATTTTTGTTACTGACGGCTCGGGGTTATCAGGTTTGGTGAATCGTGCAATGGAGTATCTGGGACCAGTCTTTGAAGAACATCGTGTAGAACCTATTCGAGGAACTTTGAATTCCGACCATTGCTTCTCAGTATACTTACTCCTTAATGAAATTTGTTGCAAGTTATATATCTATATTTCCAACAAATAGCTCAATACATATTATCAATACTAGGAATAAGAACAATCTACATAAAGACCTAAAATCACTTATGTTGGTCCAAAAGGGGGTCCAATATTCAGGAACACACATTTTCAATAAATTACCAGCAACCATTAAAAACTTGGTTTCAGATAAAGCACAGTTTAAACAGAGTTTGAATGACTTTTTGATAGGCAATGCCTTCTACTCTATAGATGAATATCCTAACAGAGACTGTTAGGCCAGCTTAAGTAAAAATATGTTAGATTTAAGTTTTGACAGCACTTGGTTGCAACAGTCAATATTAAGTATTTTGTGTATGATAAATTTATTAATAGTGCGTAACAATGTTTCATTCTGACAGCGTATTAATTATGTAAATATTAGCTTTTCCAGTTTACTGTATTGTATTCACCTATTTTGACAATCTCGTGACAAATGATCAGGGTAGTATTCATTATAGAATCATCTCATTTTTTCGGTGTATGTAACGAAAACTGAATCAAATCAAATCCAATCACCATCTCTCGTCATGTAATAACTTCACTTCTTCTTCTTCCCTTGTCGTCTCCTGTTTTTCCAGTACTTGTCCATCTCCTCCTCATGTTTTTCCCCCTTTATTCTATTCGTGTTGTTCTCAATCCCGTATTTCTTCTGCATTGAAAGCCTTTTATTTTTATTTACTTTTTTTTTTATCGAGGTGAGTCTCTACAGACTGCGTGGTAACAACCGACTTCACTCTAGTGTCCAGGTCTTGTTCTTGCTCCAGCTTTGACTTCCTGCCAGTATCTTCTGAGCCCCTCCAAGAAGTGCCTTTATATGCTCTTCAGATAATGGTCCTCACTGTCTTTCGGATGTTGATGCCATGTTAAAATCTTGGTAGTTGGTCACCAATCTTCTAAATTTGTTCCTTTCAGGAATTTCTCTCTGAGATACCAATCTGCTTAAGATCTTTTTCACATTCTTTGAACCATATCGGCCTTGTTTTCTTAGATAGGATGAAAATCCATATTCTTTTTGTTAGTCGATCACCGTCTATTTTCATGAGATGACCATAAAATAACAATCATTTCTTCGTAATGGATGCTGTGATAGGTTCTGTCTTGCTGCACGAGTCCTCATTTGCTCTCATTCGCCATTGTCCATCGACCCATCTATTACCTTAGGATTTTCCTTAATATCCTACACTCACGCTTTTCCAGCCGCTCAGCTTGACCTTGTCTACTCGTGGTCAAAGTTTTGGATGCTTATAAGCCCTCAGGTTGTACAACTGTATTATAATGTTGGAACTTGGCCCATATACTCATAGACTTTTTGTTATAAGTATTCTTTGTCAGTTGGTATGCTTGGTCTAACTTCCTCATCCCGACAATTGCTTCTTCTTTTAATCCATTCTCCTGGTGGATGACTTCACCGAGATACCTGAAATTCTTAACTCATCCGATTTTTTCCCAGGTTAGTTATCATCCATTCAGGTCCATCACAGATGTTCGTCATATATTTTGTCTTTTGAATAGAGATCTGGAGTCTAACTTTTTTCAGCAATTTCTGACAGCCTATTTATCTTCTTGACTGCTGACTCTATGTTGTTAGCAAAAATGGCCAGGTCAGTCTCAAAATCTAAGCAGTCAATGCACACCCCTTTGTTCTTAGGATCAAGTCTGAACCACTCTTCATTTGTTTCTTCTTGGGCTAATAACTTTCTCCACTCTCGAATCACCTTTTCCAAGACACAATTGAAAAGGAGAGAGATAGTCCATCTCCTCATCTTACGTCCATTCTGATTGTAAAGGGTTCAGATACCTCACCCATAAAATTAATTTTTGACACTGTGTTAGCAAGATTTTGTTTGATCAGCTTTCTTGATGTATTATCCACCCCAAACTTTTCCAAAATATTCATTAATGCCTGTCAGTCGATGGAGTCATATACTTTCTGAAAATCAACAAACATGACTACATAGTTACTTCTTCCAATTTTTTTTGTACCTGATGATGTTCTTCAGGTTAAAGATCTGTTCTGCACAAGAATCGCCCTTTCGGAAACCAGCTTGATAGTCCCCAATCAGTTGGTTACAATGATCTTCTATTCTATTCTGTATCACTTTGGAGAGAATCTTATATGGAACAGATACTAATGAGGTACCCCTATAGTTATTGACATTGTATTTATCACCTTTCATGTGTAGACGATGGATTAAAGCTGACTGCCATTCAGTTGGTATCATCCCAGCTCTCCAGATCTCCTCAAAAAGTTGGACTAGTATATCTAGAGTTTCATTATTTGCCAGCTTCAGTAGTTCCACCACTATTGAATCCTCTCCAGCTGCCTTATTATTCTTAAAGTTGTTGATGATCTCTTTGGTCTCCTCTTTACTAGATGGAGATGAGGGGTAGTTTGTGGATTGGGGCACATACAGGGAATCTTTCTTTTGGTTCATCACAATTAAGTAGGTTTTCAAAGTGACGAGACATTATCTTGCAGGTTTTTTTGTTGGTCAGGCCGAGTGTGGTGTGCGTACTGTAAGACCTTCAGTACACACACCATCAGATTATTTGACTTGTTGCTCTAACAAAGTAAGCGAGTGTCAGCAATATGTCTCGTGGTCTTATCATAGTGTGTTTATCTTCTGCCATTAGGTCAGACGATAGAAATGCCACTTGCACACTTAGAGTAGCAGATTGACGGTGACCAACATTAAACAGAACTTGATTAATTTTCACATACATTTATTAAAATAATAACAAATATAAAAATTACTTAACTTGGTTCTGGATGCTATTTACAATTGACAATCTGAAGTTCGTTTGGTATTGATACATTAATCTTATTCTCACATATATCTCGGATACTTGACAAAAGTGTCTATACATTTATCTTCATGGCTATGTACAGGAATATGGTAATTTTATTAGGCGCAGACTGAATCTTGACTATGGACTGGTACAGACAATTGTAGAACTCGCACAGACTGGTACAGACTAATGCAGACTGGTGCAGACAAATGCAGACTGACTGATCGAAGGTCTTTACACTCGTTATAATACCTCGCACGTTCATGTATCACTGCGTGAGTGTGATGCGCGAGGAGAAAGTGTTCTATGTTAGCAGCAATCTCATTGGCTGCGTTACATATTAATACGCGGATCGGCGGAAGCAGAATTTGGTCCGTCTCTATGGCAGCGCCATCTCGTAGTGCGGAGATGGACGAGTGCTGCACCTGCGCTGTTGTGCTTAGCGGGGCGCACTCTAGTAGGAAATTTGTGTACGCGCTGAATACGCGGAACTATGCACACAACACTGTGCTTTCCATTTTCGTCTCTAAAACAAAAACTAGGGGCTTGGTATCCTTTCAAATTCGATTTGAACGTCTGATAGAAGTCTCTGACATTGTTTATCTGGAAATGCTGATCGATCTGTTCTAACTGCTGTTTCTCATGCAACTGCTTAGCCCTTCGTAGAGTTCTGGCTGCATATTTTCGAACTTCATGGAATACATCAAAATCATCAGGTCTCCTGGTAGAGTTCCACTTTTTCCATATACTTGCTGTTTGGGCCACCACCTCACCACAAACCTCATTCCACCATGTATGATTCCTCTTTTTAGCTGTCAGGATTTTAGTATTAGCTGCTTGTTGGATCATGGAGTCAATGTCTGCCCATTTATGGGATTCAACTGTCAGTTACTGGTGGCATTGTTCCAATATGTTTTGATTGATTTTGAGCTTTGCAATATCATATTTATGAATTTTATTTCCGGTTTTCATGGTCTTATTGAGAGGGATGAAATTAATTTTGATCTTGGAGAGGTGATGATCCTTTTAAATTCAGTATTTTATCTGTAAAAAGGTTTCTTTCTATTATTTCTGATTGTTTGATGTTGTTTCTTTCTTATTTCTGTAATCCATGCTATCATTGATTCCATCTTCCAGAACTACTCATTCAGTAGAGGTCTCTAATAAAAAAAAAAAAAAAAAAAAAGATTAATCTTCTTTTAGATATTTCTTCTGATATTTTCTCAAAATTTTTGTAGATCTCCTCATTACTTCTCATTTTACAGCCATCTGTAGCTTGTATTGCAACCATTATTTTCTAATAATGCTCCTTTGAGGAACCTCTGTTCTGTCCAGCTTATAGTTCATCATTAGGCATCCTCATCCATATAAACATCCTGGTCATACCACTGTGGGATAGTGTTTTAGTTTTGTTTTTTTAGTTGTACATTTCTTGTTGTAAATATCCTTTGTCAAACGATTTGCTCTCTCCAGTTTGCTGACTCTTGCATCTACTGTTAATTCTTCTAGTCCATTTTGTTGTGCAGTTTGTCCAATATATTTAAATTTACTTACTAATGCTATTTTACATTTTTGTTTTTCTAAGAATGTTGATGCATTGTTTGAAATTGTCATCAATGTTGTTTTTTCGGCTGAAATTTTGGGACCAGCTCTCTTTGCCATTTCTTCCAAAAGATTTCTTTCAATAACTGTCTGTCAGATTTTTTGAAAGTATACCAGAATCATCTGCAGAAGCCAGGCAGTTTACCTTAATTCCATTTGTTATTCGTCCTAAAATTATTGGTTCAATTTTGTGATTTTTTTTCTCCAAATTCCAGATACTTTCTATTTTTTCTAGAATGCAGTGTTACAGTAAAGATGATAAACTGTCCCCTTGTCTAACATCAGTTTTTATTTCAAATGGTTGAGATACTTCTCCCATAAATTTAGCTTCAGTCATCCTATTTGCTAGTGTTTTGAGGATTATGTTTGCTTTAACACAAAATTCTTTGATGATTTTACCTATAATTTCTCTGCCTACCAAATCAAATGTTTTCTTGAAACCAATACATGATACTCTTATAGGTTTGGTGATTAACAGTATGTGGAGAATTATCGATTTTCTAATAAACATCTGTTCTGTGCAGGGTGTTCCCTTTCTAGAGCTCCTTGAGATTCTCCCAGTTATTTGTCTAAAGTTTCTACAACTCTGTCCAGAGAATTTTTGATAATATTTTGTATACAACTGGCAGAAGTGAGGCATCTCTGCAATTGTTGACATTTTGTGTGTCCCCTTTTTTTCATAGCTGTGGATTAATGCTTTCCATATTCTCTTCAGCTTTCCAAATGTTCTCAAACAGCAGTTGTAGATCATTTGTGTGTTCTGACTATTTCAATAATTTTTCTGTAGTGGAGTCTTCATTTGTTGCTTTGAAGTCTTGGAATGATTTGATGGCTTCATGAATTTATTGCTCTGTTAGTGGAAAATCTTCCTCCAGATGTTGTGGGAATGCTATTATGTATTGCTACAATGTGCTGTTATTATTATTATTGTTGTTGTTGTTGTTGTTTGGTTGCCTGTTCTTCAGCACTTCCTTTCTGTTTCCTTTATCTATTTGCCGCCATTTTAGCCCATTTACCGGTATTTTCAGCTTGTTCTTCACTTATTTGACCTTTTGGTGGCTCCTCTTGAAGAGATCTTATTTCTCAGCATTTAAAATTACATCATCTGCTGCTCTTTCGCAACTGAATTTCATCATGTCCAGTCTAGTTTTTTCATTCATTTAACCATCCATCTTCCTTGACCCAAGATCCTGAATTTTCATCCTTAATTCTTGAACAGTCTCATTTCTCTTTTTACATTTTCCAGATGAAGAAACTTTTGATCCTCAAAGCTAAGATTAGTATCAGTTTTTTTATTTGTATCTGCCTATGGCTGCTATATCTCTTTAGTTAGAATATTTTCTCTCTCTGTATTTGATTATAGTCTAAATCTGAATATTTTTATAAGTACATTTATTGCTGTAGCAATGAGTAAAATAAATTGTATTGCACTGTCTGTAGCATGTAGCACCATTTTGACTGTTAGTCCTCTTGCTGTACAAAAAGTAGCTTTGATGATTACTTAATGCAAGTATTTTGTAAGAGCTGTGGAATGGTTAGTATCTGTTTATATTTTTCTGATTAATTCAAGCTCGTCAATGCACATCCTGTGTTAAGGAAATATTTGAACTGAATCTACTGTGTGTTAAATATAAGCAGTGGATCCATTGGGGTAGTCTTTTTGGTAGAAATATGTCAAGGTGAACAAAACAGGAGATGGTGAAGGAAGAGAGGGAAAAGATCAACATTTGCTTCTCATCAGCAATATAACTGGGTTGCAACATTCAGTGAAAATTATCTGTGACAGGAAGTTGTCAGAAATACATTTTTTGAAGAAACTTTATGTTTGTATAAGCATTTATTAAATTTAAAAGTTGGATTTCATCTGTTAATACAAAAGATAATGTTTTGCATTGCAGGCATGCTGAACCTGTCAAAAATGAAGAATCGGCCAATGATTCTTATTGGAGGATAACAGTATGTATAACTTGAGATTCTTGAAAATAAAGCTAGTCAGTATTTCTTAACAGTACTGATTTAAATACATCTAAAAGATCGCTGTTACCTAAATGAAAGTTGACGAGCAAAGTCTTAGTGGACATTTGTATAAAATTGTCATAGGTGTTATTTACAAGAAGAGTAAATAGTTTCAATAGGAATGTGGTGAGACATTTAACAAATGTCATGCCCACACATTAATAGGACCTTATAACACTACCATTATGATATTAGTATGCTTTTACGTAAATAACAGAAACCCTGTCTCTATGTTGCCACGTATAACCCTCTGACTAAAATTTAGTATAGTTTCCAAATAAAATACACTATGGAAGGTTAGTCCTGTTTATAGGAAAAGATAATCAACAGAGTTATCCTTCTTACAGGATTTACCATGTGTTGCGTCTAATGGATAAGTAAATTGGACTATTCACTTCTTTTCCTAAGATCTTACCCAGGGGCTAGATAGAAACACAGTATGAATAATAATATACTGAAGCTAGGACAACTCATTTCCAAGTTCATTTAGTGGTTTAAAACATGTACTTAATGGTCACCAACCTATCCTGGCAATGAAATAGTGAAGTATTGGAGAAGCAGAAATGTGAATTTTGCCTACTTTCTTGCTACTGTTTAGTTTGGCTCTTCAAATAAATTACCCCACTTAAACAATTTTGGGCTACATCTTTATACATTATGTTTTTAAAAAAGAAAAAGCCCAGTAGATAACTTCAAAGAAGGTAAAAAAAAATTAGCCGGGGTGGGGGGGACAACCTTTAGAAAAGCACTTTCCATAATCAAGAAACTAACATACTTAGACACTAAAGTACACACTTTTTAACTGAACATTTCACTTAAAGAAAACCTCTTTCTTGGTGGAATTTACTTTCAAAAGCTATTATTCTTTGAACTAATTCGGTATAGCCATCTAACAGGTTTTAGTAACTTGGCTTCACTCTGATTGAATTTTATGTAAGCAAACTACAACACTTTGCAATAGTTAAGAAAGCATTTTTATTATTTACACTAAAGCTATTTAAATGGTGCCTCTTTATATTAACTTGGAACTTCATAAGTCTGTAAAACAGGACACTCGGATTAATCAAACACCAGGAAGGAACCCTATACAGATGTATGATTAGAATGAAATAACAGGGTGAGCCAGTTTCCGTAAAGTACAAGAATGATTATTAAAACACAGTTTAAATTAATGGTTCATGCTGTAAAAAGGTAAAAATAGAAAAAAATCTTATCTGGTGGCTGTAGGCTTGGGTGTGGCGAACAGTTATGACAGCTAAACTACCCACACTACGGCCTGCAAGTTTCTTGCTGTATGGGCTCAATTTCTCTTCTTGGCTTCATTAAGTTTTACATACAGTAGCTCAACAACTCGCAGCTATGCTGTAAGCTGTTTGCAGTATTCAACCGAGGCATTTTTATGAAAATTTGCAGGCAAAGCTTCTGCTCCACAAAGGAGTTACCTCAATCACTGCTCCCTACAGACTGTGTGACTTACTTCCTGCACTTGCTCAAGGTAGCATGCCAATTCGCCTTTCGCACCTTTTCCACTCCCCACGGCCATTTTCGTTTCAAACAAAAGCACACTGGCTTTTACATAACACCTATTTCTTACATTGTTCCTAAGCATAACCATTTCTTAAATTGCCAATTTTACATCAACATGAACAATTTATACACACAAATATTTTTAAATACAAAATGTTATCAAAACATTATTTATACCCTTGGTACCCATTGTAGAGGACTTGGGCAGGTTTGTCCCTTCCTAGTACACATTATTTTGTTACTTCCCTTCAGATATTCCATTTAGCTACACCTACAATAATTCCCAATGTTCTGCCTTTCGAGGTGTTCAGTGCGGGTTGCTCTCCACTTCCTGGGTGTATTGTAATGAGTTAGCTCCCAGGAGCCGCTCAAAGCACAAACTCTTAGAAGATTCACTCTTCTTGTACTTAAGTCGGCATTGTCCCTTTTGTATTCAATCCCGATGCAATTTCTGTGTTTCATAGTCAATGTGAAGGTACAAGGGATACAGAAAACCTGCACTGGTGCACTGGGAGACCAGTATTAGATTCCGATGCACCAGTGCAGCTTTACTGTATCCCTTGGTCCTTCACATTGACCATGAAACACAGAAATTGCATCGGGATTGAATACAAAAGGCAGAATGCCGACTTAAGTACAAGAAGAGTGAATCTTCTAAGAGTTTGTGGTTTGAGCGGCACATGGGAGACCAGTATTAGATTCCCATGAACCAGTGCAGGTTTACTGTATCCCTTGGACATTCTCATTGACCATGAAACATAGAATTTGCATCGGGATTGAATACAAAATGCACAATACCGACTTAAGTACAAGAAGAGTGAATCTTCTAAGAATTTGTGCTTTGAGCGGCTCCTGGGAGACCAGTGTTAGATTCCGATACACCAGTGAAGGTTGACTGTATCATTTGGCCCTTCACATTGACCATGAAACACAGAAATTGCATCGGGATTGAATACAAAAGGGACAATGCTGACCTAAGTACAAGAAGAATGATTCTTTTAGGAGTTTGTGCTTTCAGCGCATCCTGGGAGACCAGTATTAGATTCCGATGCACCAGTGCAGGTTTACTGTATCGCTTGGACCTTCACATTGACCATGAAACACAGAAATTGCATCGGGATTGAATACAAAAAGCACAATGCCGACTTAAGGACAAGAAGAGTGAATGTTCTAAGAGTTGGTACTTTGAACGGCTCCAGGGAGACCAGTATTAGATTCCAATTCACCTGCGCAGGTTTACTGTATCAATTGGACTTTCACATTGACCGTGAAACATAGAAATTGCATCGGGATTGAATACAAAAGGCACAATGTCAAATTAAGTACATGAAGAGTGAATCTTCAAAGAGTTTGTGGTTTGAGCGGCTCCTGGGAGACCAGTATTAGATTCCGATGCTCCAGTGCACGTCAAATGTATCCCTTTGACCTTCACTTTGAACATGAAACACAGAAATCGCATCGAGATTGCATACAAAAGGGACAATGCCGACTTAAGTACAAGAAGAGTGACTTTTCTAAGAGTTTGTTGTTAGAGCGGCTCCTGGGAGACCAGTATTAGATACCGATGCACCAGTGCTTGTTTACTGCATTACTTGGACCTTCACATTGACCATGAAAAACAGGAATCGCATCGGGATTTAATACTTAATGCACAATGCTGGCATAACTACAAAATGAGTGAATCTTCTAAGGGTTTGTGGTTTGAGCGGCTCATGGGAGACCACTATTAGATTCTGATGCACCAGTGCTGGTTTACTGTATCCCTTGGACATTCAATTTGACCATGAAACACAAAAATTGCATCGGGATTGAATACACAAGGCACAATGCCGACGTAAGTACAAGAAGAGTGAACCTTCTAAGAGTTTGTGCTTTGAGCGGCTCCTGGGAGACTAGTATTAGATTCCGATGCACCAGTGCTGGTTTACTGTATTACTTGGACATTCACATTGAACATGAAACACAGAAATTGCTTCGGGATTGATTACAAATAAGACAATGCCATCTTAAGTACAAGAAGAGTGAATCTTCTGAGAGTTTGTGGTTTCAGAGATACTGGTCTCCCAGGAGCCGCTCAAACCACAAACTCTTAGAAAATTCACCTTCTTGTACTTAAGTCGGCATTGTCCCTTTTGTACTCAATCCCGATGCAATTTCTGTGTTTCATGCTCAATGTGAAGGTCCAAGGGATATAGTAAACCTGCACAGGTGAATCGGAATCTAATACTGGTCACCCATGAGCCGCTCAATCCACAAACCATTAGAAGATTCACTCTTCTTGTACTTAAGTCAGCATTGTGCATTAAGTATTCTATCCCGATGCGATTTCTGTGTTTCATGCTCAATGTGAATGTCCAAGGGATACAGTAAACCTGCACTGGTGCATCGGTATCTAAAACTTGTCTCCCAGGAGCTGCTCAAACCACAAACTCTTAGAAAAGTCTTCTTGTACTTAAGTTGGCATTGTGCTCCCAGGAGCCGCTAAAAACACAAACTCTTAGAAGATTCACTCTTCTTGTACTTAAGTGGGCATTGTGCCTTTTGTATTCAATCCCGATGCAATTTCTGTGTTTCATGGTCATTGAGAAGTTCCAAGGGATACAGTAAACCAGCACTGGTTCATCGGAATCTAATACTGGTCTCCCATGAGCCGCTCAAACCACATACTCTTCGAAGATTCACTCTTCTTGTACTTAAGTCGGCATTGTGCCTTTTGTATTCAATCCCGATGCGAATTCTGTGTTTCATGGTAAATGTGAAGGTCCAAGGGATACAGTAAACCTGCACTGGCGCATCGGAATCTAATACTGGACTCCCAGGAGCCGCTCAAACCACAAATTCTTAGAAAAATCACTCTTGTTATACTTAAGTCGGCATTGTCCCTTTTGTATCCAATCCCAATCCAATTTCTTTGTTTCATGGTCAATGTGAAGGTCCAAGGAATACAGTAAACGTGCACTGGTGCATCGGAATCTAAGACAGGTCTCCCAGGAGACGCTGAAAGCACAAATTCTTCGAAGATTCACTCTTCTTGTACTTAAGTTGGCATTGTGAGTTTTGTATTCAATTATGATGCAATTTCTGTGTTTTATGGTCAATGTGAAGGCCCAAGGAATACAGTAAACCTGCACTGTTGCATCGGAATGTAATACTGGTCTCCCAGGAGACGCTCAAACCACAAACTCATAGAAGATTCACTCTTCTTGTACTTAAGTCGGCATTGTGCGTTCTGTATTCAACCCCGATGCAATCTCTGTGTTTCACGGTCAATGTGAAGGTCCAAGGGATACAGTAAACCTGCACTGGTGCATCGGAATCTAATACTGGTTTCCCAGGTGCCGCCCAAACACAAACTCATAGAAGATTCACCTTTCTTTTAGTTAAATCGGCATTGTCCCTTTTGTATCGAATCCCGATGCAATATCTGTTTATCATGGTCAAATTGATGGTGCAAGGGATACAGTAAACCTGCATTGGTGCTTTGGTATCTAAAACGTGTCTCCCAGGAGCTGCTCAAACCACAAACTCTTAGAAAAGTCACTCTTCTTGTACGTAAGTTGGCATTGTGCTCCCAGGAGCCGCTAAAAGCTCAAACTCTTAGAAGATTCACTCTTCTTGTACTTAAGTGGGCATTGTGCCTTTTGTATTCAATCCCGATGCAATTTCTGTGTTTCATGGTCATTGAGAAGTTCCAAGGGATACAGTAAACCAGCACTGGTTCATCGGAATCTAATACTGGTCTCCCATGAGCCGCTCAAACCACATACTCTTCGAAGATTCACTCTTCTGGTACGTAAGTCGGCATTGTACCTTTTGTATTCAATCCCGACGCAATTTCTGTGTGTCATGGTCAGTGCGAATGTCCGAGGGATACAGCAAACCTGCACTGGTGCTTTGGAATTTAAAACTGGTCTCCCAGGAGCCGCTCAAAGCACAAACTCTTAGAAGATTCACTCTTCTTGTACTTAAGTCGGCATTGTCCCTTTTGTATTCAATCCCGATGCAAATTCTGTGTTTCATGGGCAATGTGAAGGTCCACGGGATACAGTAAGCCAGCACTGGTGCATCGGAATCTAATACTGGTCTCCCTGGAGTATCTCAACCCATAACCTCTTAGAAAATTCACTCTTCTTGTACTTAAGTCGGCATTGTCCCGATCGTATTCAATCTCAACGCAATTTCTGTGTTTCATGGTCAATGTGACGGGTGAAGGGATACAGCAAATCTGCGCTGGTGCAACGGAATCTAATACTGGTCTCCCATGACCCGCTGAAGACACAAACTCTTACAAGATTCACTCTTCTGGTACTTATGTCGGCATTGTGCCTTTTGTTTTCAATCCCGATGCAATTTCTGTGTTTGATGGTCCATATGAAGGTCCAAGGGATACGCTAAACCTGCACTGGTGCATCGGAATCTAATACTGGTCTCCAAGGAGCCGCACAAAACACAATCTCTTAGAAGATTCGCTCCTCTTGTACTTAGGACGGCACTGTCCATTATGTATTCAATGCCAATGCAATTTCTGCGTTTCGTGGTCATTGTGAAGGCCCAAGGGATACAGTAAACCTGCACAGATGGATCGGAATCTAATACTGGTATCCCAGGAGACGCTCAAAGCACAAACTCTGAAGAGATTCACTCTTCTTGTACTTAAGTCGGCATTGTCCCTTTTGAATTCAATCACGACGCAATATATGTGTTTCATGGTCAATGTGAAGGACCAAGGAATACAGTAAACCTGCACTGGTGCATCGGAACCTGATACTGGTCTCCCAGAAGCCGCTCAAAGCACAAACTCTTAGAAGATTTAGTCTTCTTGTACTTAAGTCGACATTGTTTCTTTTGTATTCAATCCTGATGCAATTTCTGTGTTTCATGGTCAATGTGAAGGGCGAAGGGATACAGTAAGCCTGCACTGGAGCATCGGAATCTAACACTGGCCTCCCACGAGCCGCTCAAACCACAAACTCTTAGAAAATTCACTCTTATTGTACTTAAATCAGCATCGTCCCATTTGTATTCAATCCCGATGCAATATCTGTGTTTCATGGTCAATGTGAAGGTCCATGCGATAGAGTAAACCTGCACTGGTGCAACGGAATCGAATACAGGTCTCCCAGGGGCAGCTCAGAGCAGAAACTCTTAGGAGATTCACTCTTCTTGTACTTAAGTCGGCATTGTGCTTTAAGTATTCAATCCCGATGCAATTTCTGTGATTCATGGTCAATGTGAAGGGCCAAGGGATACAGTAAACCTGCACTGGTGCTTCGCAAGCTAATACTGGTCTCCCATGAGCCGCTCAAATCGCTAACTCTTCGAAGACTCACTCTACTTGTTCTTAAGTCAGCATTGTCCCTTTTGTATTAAATCCCGATGCGATTTCTGTGTTTTTTGGTCATTGTGAAGGGCAAAGGGATACAGTAAACCTGCACTGGTGCATCGGAATTTAATACTGGTCTCCCAGGGGCCGCTCAAAGCAGAAACTCTTAAAAAATTCACTCTTATTGTACTTGAGTCGGCATTGTCCCTTATGTATTCTATCCCGATGGAATTTCCGAGTTTCATGGTCAATGTGAAGGTCCAAGGGATACAGTAAACCTGCACTGGTGCATCGGAATCTAATACTGGTCTCCCAGGAGCCGCTCAAAGCACAAAGCCTTCGAAGATTCACTCTTCTTGTACTGAAGTCGACATTGACCCTTTTGTATTCAATGCCGAGCAATTTATGTGTTTCATGGTAAATGTGAAGGTCCAAGGGGTACAGTAAACCTGCACTCGTGCATCGGAATCTAATACTGGACACCCAGGAGTCGCTCAAAGCTCAAACTCTTAGAAGATTCACTCTTCTTGTACTTCAGGCGGCAATGTCCCTTATGTATTCCATCCCGATGCAATTTCTGTGTTTCATGGTCAATGTGAAGGTCGAAGGGATACAGTAGACCTGCACTGGTGCATCGGAATTTATTACTGGTCTCCTAGGAGCCGCTCAAATCACAAACTATTATAAGTTTCACTCTTCTTGTACTGAAGTCGACATTGTATCTTTTGTATTGGTTCCCATTTAATTCAGTGTTTCATGGTCAATGTGAAGGTCAAAGGGATACAGTAAACATGAACTGGTGCATCGGAATCGAATACTGGTCTCCCAGGAGCCACTCAAGGCACAAACTCTTAGAAGATTCACTCTTCTTGTTCTCAAAACGGCATTGTGCTTTTAATATTCAATCCCGATGCGATTTCTGTGTTTCATGGTCAATGTGAAGGTCCAAGGGATACAATAAACCTGCACCGGTTCATCAGAATCTAATACTGGTCTACTAGGAGCAGCTGATACCACAACTCTTACAAAATTCTCACATCTTGTACTTATGTCGGCATTGTCCATTTTGGATTCAATCCCGATGAAATTTCTGTGTTTCATGGTCATTGTTAAGGTCCAAGGGATACAGTGATCCTGCAGAGGTGCATCGGAATCAAATACTGTGCACCCAGGAGCCGCTCAATGCTCCAACTCTCAGAAGATTCACCCTTCTTGTACTTAAGTAGGCATTGTCCCTTATGTAATCCATCCCGATGCAATTTCTGTGTTTCATGGTCAATGTGAAGGTCCAAGGGATACAGTAAACCTGCACTGGTGCATCGGAATCTAATACTGGTCTCCCAGGAGCCGCTCAAAGCACAAACCCTTAGATGATTAACTCTTCTTGTACTTAAGTCGGCAGCCCCTTTTGTATACAATCCCGATGCAATTTCTGTGATTCATGTTCAATGTGGATGTCCAAGAGATACAGTAAACCTGCGCTGGTGCATCGGAATCTAATACTTTTCTCCCAGGAGTCGCTCAAATCTGAAGCTCTTAGAAGATTCACTCCTCTTGTACTTCAGTCGGTATTGTCCCTTATGTAGTCCATCCCGATGCAATTTCTGTGTTTCAATGTCAATGTCAAGGTCCAAGGGACACAGTAAAGCTGCACTGGTGCATCGGAATCGAACACTGGTCTCCGAGGAGCCGCTCAAAACGCAAACGCTTAGAAAATTCACTGTTCTTGTACTTATGTTGGCATTGTGTCTCTTGTATTGAATCCCGATGCAATATCTGTGTTTCATGGTCAATGTGAAGGTCCGAGGGACACAGTAAACCTGTACTGGTGCATTGGAATGTGATACTGGTCTCCCAGGAGCCGCTCAGAGCAGAAACTCTTAGAAGATTCACTCTTCTTGTACTTAAGTCGGCATTGTGCCTTATGTATTCAATCCCGATGGAATTTCTGTGTTTCATGGTCAATGTGAAGGTCCAAGGGATACAGTAAACCCGCACTGGTGCATCGGAATCGAACACTGGTCTCCGAAGAGCCGCAAAAAACACAAACTCTTAGAAAACTCATTCTTCTTATACATAAGTTGGCATTGCGTAATTTGTATTCAATCCCGATTCAATTTCTGCGTTTCATGGTCAGATTGAAGGTCCAAGGGATACAGTAAACCTGCACTGGTGCATCAGAATCTAATACTGGTCTCCCAGGAGCCGCTCAAAGCACAAACCCTCCGAAGATTCAATCTTCTTGTACTTAAGTCGGCATTGTCCCTCTTGTATTCAATCCAGAGCAATTTCTGTATTTCATGGTCAATGTGTAGGTCCGAAGGATACAGTAAACCTGCAGAGGTGCATCGGAATCTAATACTGGACACCCAAGAGCCGCTCAAAGCTCAAACTGTTAGAAGATTCACTCTTCTTGTACTTAAGTTGGCATTGTGTAATTTGTATTCAATCCCGATGCAATTTCTGCGTTTCATGGTCAGATTGAAGGTCCAAGGGATACAGTAAACCTGCACTGGTGCATCAGAATCTAATACTGGTCTCCCAGGAGCCGCTCAAAGCACAAACCCTCCGAAGATTCAATCTTCTTGTACTGAAGTCGGCATTGTCCCTCTTGTATTCAATCCAGAGCAAATTCTGTATTTCATGGTCAATGTGAAGGTCCAAGGGATAGAGTAAACCTACACTGGTGCATCGGAATCGAACACTGGTCTCCGAGGAGCCGCTCAAACACAAACTCTTAGAAATCTCAGTCTTCTTCTACTTAAGTTGGCATTGTGTATTTTGTATTCAATCCCGATGCAATTTCTGTGTTTCATGGTCAAATTAAAGGTCCAAGGGATACAGTAAACCTGCAATGGTGCATCGGAATCTAATACTGGTCTCCCGGGAGCTGCTCAACCCACAAACTCTTAGAAAATTCACCCTTCTCGTACTTTAGTCGGAATTGACCCTTTCGTATATAATTTCGATGCACTTTCTGTGTTTCCTGGTCAATAAAAAGGTCCAAGGGATACAGTAAACAAGCACTGGTGCATCGGAATCTAATACTGGTCTCCCTGGAGCTGCTCAACCCACAACCTCGTAAAAAATTCACTCTTCTTGTACTTAAGTCGGCATTGTCCCGTTTGTATTCAATCCCGATGTAATTTCTTAGTTTCATGGTCAATGTGACAGCCCAAGGGATACAGTAAACCTGCACTGGTGCATCGGTATTTAATACTGGTCTCCCAGGAGCCGCTCAAAACACCAACACTTACGAAATTTACTCTTCTTGTACTTCAGTCGGCATTGTCCATTTTGTATTCAATCCCGATGCAATATCTGTGGTTCATGGTCAGTGTGAAGGTCCAAGTGATACAGTAAACCTGCACAGCTGCATCGGAATCTTATACTGGACATCCAGGAGCCGCCCAAAACTCAAACCCTTAGAAGATTCACTCTTCTTGTACTTAAGTCGGCATTGCATCTTATGTATTCCATCTCGATGCAATTTCTGTGTCTCATGGTCAATGTGAAGGTCCAAGGGATACAGTAAACCAGCACTCTTTCATCGGAATGTAATACTAGTCTCCGAGGTGCCGCTCAAAGCGCAACCTCTTAGAAAAATCACTCTTCTTGTACTTAAGATGGCATTGTTCATTTTGTATTCA
Organism: Schistocerca americana; assembly: GCF_021461395.2. Classification (NCBI taxonomy): domain Eukaryota; kingdom Metazoa; phylum Arthropoda; class Insecta; order Orthoptera; family Acrididae; genus Schistocerca; species Schistocerca americana. The sequence goes on along the minus strand of NC_060119.1, from coordinate 12,829,050 downwards.
ATCCCGATGCAATTTCTAGGTTTCATGGTCAATGTGACGGTACAAGATATACAGTAAACCTGTACTGGTGCATCGGAATCTAATACTGGTCTCCCAGAAGGCTCTCGAAGCACAAACTCTTAGAAGATTCACTCTTCTTGTATTTGAGTCGGCATTGTCGCTTTTGTACTCAATCCCGATGCGATTTCTGTGTTTCATGGTCAATATGGAGGTCCAAGGGATAAACTAAACCTGCACCGGTGCAACGGAATGTAATACTGGTATCCCAGGCGCCGCTCAAAGCCCAAACACTGAGGAGATTCACTCTTCCTGTACTTAAGTCGGCACTGTCCCCTTTGTATTCAATCCCAACGCAATATCTGTGTTTCATGGTCAATGTGAAGGACCAACGGATACAGTAAACCTGCACTGGTGCATCGGTACCTAATACTGGTCTCCCAGGAGCCGCTCAAACCACAAACACTTAAAACATTCCCCCTTCTTGTACTTAAGTCGGCATTGTCCCTTTTGTATTCAATCCCGATGCAATTTCTGTGTTTCATGGTCAATGTGAAGGTCCAAGGGATACAGTAAACCTGCACTGGTGCCACGGAACCTATTACTGGTCTCCCAGGAGCCACTCAGAGCAGAAACCCTTAAAATATTCACTCTTCTTGTGCTGAAGTCGGCATTGTGCCTTTTGTATTCAATCCCGATGCAATTTCTGTGTTTCATGGTCAATGTGAAGGTCCAAGGGATACAGTAATCCTGCGCAGGTGCATCGGAATCTAATACTGGACTTTCACGAGCCGCTCAAAGCTCATACTCTTAGAAGATTAACCCACTTGCACTTAAGTCGGCATTGTCCCTTTTGTATTCAATCCCGATGCAATTTCTGTGTTTGATGGTCAGTGCAAAGGTCCAAGGGATACAGTAAACCTGGACAGGTGCATCGGAATGTAATGCTGGACACCCAGGTGACCTCAAAGCCCAAACACTTAGAAGCTTCACTCTTCTTGTTCTTAAGTCGGCATTGCCCCCTATGTATTCCATCCCGATGCAATTTCTGTGTTTCAAGGTCAATGTGAAGGTCCAAGGGATACAGTTAACCTGCACTGGTGCATCGGAATCTAATACTGGTCTATGAGGAGCCGCTCAATGCACAAACCCATAGAAGATTCACTCTTCTTGTACTTCAGTCGGCATTGTCCATTTTGTATTCAATCCCGATGCAATTTCTGTGGTTCATGGTCAGTGTGAAGGTCCAAGGGATACAGTAAATCTGCACAATTGCATCGGAATGTAATACTAGTCTCCGAGGTGCCGCTCAAAGCACAAACTCTTAGAAAATTCACTCTTCTTTTACTTAAGTTGGCATTGTTCATTTTGGATTCAATCCCGATGCAATTTCTGGGTTTCATGGTCAATGTGACGGTACAAGGGATACAGTAAACCTGCAATGGTGCATCGGAATCTTCTACCTGTCTCCCAGAAGCCTCTCAAAACACAAACTCTTAGAAGATTCACTCTTCTTGTATTTGAGTCGCCATTGTCCCTTTTGTATTCAATCCCGATGCAATTTTTGTGTTTCATGGACAATATGAGAGTCCAAGGGATACAATAAACCTGCACTGGTGCATCGGAACCTAATACTGGTCCCCCAGGAGCCGCTCAAAACACAAATTCTTAGAGGATTCACTCCTCTTGTACTTAAGTCGGTATTGTCTCTTTAGTATTCCATCCCAATGCAATTTCTGTGTTTCATGGTGAATGCGAATGTCCAAGGGATACAGGTAACCAGCACTGGTGCATCGAAATCTGATACAGGTCGCCGAGGAGACGCTCAAAGCACAGATACTTAGAAAATTCACTCTTCTTGTACTTAAGTCGGCATTGTGCATTTTCTATTCGATCCCGATGCAATTTTCGTGTTTCATGGTCAATGTGAAGGTCCAAGGGATACAGTAAACCTGCACTGGTGCATCGGAATTTAATACTGGTCTCCCAGGAATTGCTCAAAGCATGAACCCGTAGAAGATACACCCTTCTTGTACTTAGCTCGGCATTGTCCCTTTTGTATTCAATCCCGATGCAATTTCTGTGTTTCAAGATCAATGTGAAGGTCCAAGGGATACAGTAATCCTGCGTTGGTGCATCGTAATCTAATACTGGTCTCCCAAGAGCCGCTCAAAGTACAAACTCTTAGAAGATTCACTCTTCTTGTATTTAAGTCGGCATTGTCCCTTTTGTATCCAATCCCGATGCAAATTCTGTGTTTTATGGTCAATGTGAAGGTCCAAGCGATACAGTAAACCTGCACTGGTGTATCGGAATCTGACACTCGTCTACCAGGAGTTGCTTAAAGCACAAACTCTTAGAAAATTCACTCTTCTTGTACTTAAGTCGGCATTGTCCCTTTTGAATTCTGTCCCGATGCAATTTCTGTGTTTCATGGTCAATGTGAAGGTCCATGGGATACAGTAAGCCTAAACTGGTGCAACGGAATCTAATACTGGTCTCCCAGGAGCCACTCAGAGTAGAAACTCTTAGAAGATTCACTCTACTTGTACTGAAGTCGGCATTGTGCCTTTTGTATTCAATCCCGATGCAATTTCTGTGTTTCATAGTCAATGTGAAAGTCCAAGGGATACAGTAATCCTGCGCAGGTGCATCGGAATCTAGTACTGGACTTTCACGAGCCGCTCAAAGCTCATACACTTAGAAGATTAACCAAACTTGCACTTAAGTCGGCATTGTCCCTTTTGTATTCAATCCCGATGCAGTTTCTGTGTTTGATGGTCAGTGCAAAGGTCCAAGGGATACAGTAAACCTGGACAGGTGCATCGGAATGTAATGCTGGACACCCAGGTGACCTCAAAGCCAAAACACTTAGAAGCTTCACTCTTCTTGTTCATAAGTCGGCATTGCCCATTATGTATTCCATAACGATGCAATTTCTGTGTTTCAAGGTCAATGTGAAGGTCCAAGGGATACACTTAACCTGCACTGGTGCATCGGAATCTAATACTGGTCTCCGAGGAGCCGCTGAATGCACAAACCCATAGAAGATTCACTCTTCTTGTACTTAAGTTGGCATTGTTCTTTTTGGATTCAATCCCGATGCAATTTCTGGGTTTCATGGTCAATGTGACGGTACAAGGGATACAGTAAACCTGCAATGGTGCATCGGAATCTTCTACCTGTCTCCCAGTAGCCTCTCAAAACACAAACTCTTAGAAGATTCACTCTTCTTGTATTTGAGTCGTCATTGTCCCTTTTGTATTCAATCCCGATGCGATTTCTGTGTTTCATGGTCAATATGAGAGTCCAAGGGATACAATAAACCTGCACTGGTGCATCGGAACCTAATACTGGTCCCCCAGGAGCCGCTCAAAACAAAAATTCTTAGAAGATTCACTCCTCTTGTACTTAAGTCGGTATTGTCTCTTTCGTATTCCATCTCAATGCAATTTCTGTGTTTCATGGTGAATGCGAATGTCCAAGGGATACAGGTAACCAGCACTGGTGCATCGAAATCTGATACAGGTCGCCGAGGAGACGCTCAAAGCACAGATACTTAGAAAATTCACTCTTCTTGTACTTAAGTCGGCATTGTGCATTTTCTATTCGATCCCGATGCAATTTTCGTGTTTCATGGTCAATGTGAAGGTCCAAGGGATACAGTAAACCTGCACTCTTGCATCGGAATGTAATACTAGTCTCCGAGGTGACGCTCAAAGCACAAACTCTTAGAAAATTCACTCTTCTTGTACTTAAGTTGGCATTGTTCATTTTATATTCATTCCCGATGCAATTTCTGGGTTTCATGGTCAATGTGACGGTACCAGGGATACACTAAACCTGCACTGCTGCATCGGAATTGAACACTGGTCTCCGAGAAGGCGCTCAAAACACTAACTCTTAGAAAATTCACTCTTCTTGTACTTAAGTTGGCATTGTGCATTTTCTATTCAAGCCAGATGCAATTTATGTGTTTCATGGTCAATGTGAAGGTCCAGTAGATACAGTAAACCTGCAGTGGTGCATCGGAATGTAATACTGGTATCCCAGGAGCCGCTCAAAGCACAAACTCTGCACAGATTCACTCTTCTTGTACTTATTTCGGCATGCCCCTTTTGTATTCAATCCTGATGCAATATCTGTGTTTCATGATCAATGTGATGGCCCAAGGGATACAGTAAACCTGCACTGGTGCATCGGAACCCAATACTGGTCTCCCAGGAGCCGCCCAAAGCACAAACCCTTAGAAAATTCACTCTTTTTGTACTTAAGTTGGCATTGTTCATTTTGTAATCAATCCCGATGCAATTTCTGGGTTTCATGGTCAATGTGATGGTACAAGGGATACAGTAAACCTGCACTGGTGCATCGGAATCTAATACTGGTCTCCCAGGAGCCGCTCAAAGCACAAACCTTTAGAAGATACAGTCTTCTTGAACCTAGCTTGGAATTGCCCCCTTTGTATTCAATCCTGAAGCAATTTCTGTGCTTCATGGTCAATGTGAAAGTCCAAGGGATACAGTAAACATGCACTGGTGCATCGGAATCTAATACTGGTCTCCCATGTGTCGCTCAAACCACAAACCCTTAGAAGATTCACTCTTCTTGTACTTAAATCGGCACTGTGCATTTTGTATTCAATCCCGATGCGATTTCTTTGTTTCATGGTCAATGTGAAGGTTCAAGGGATACAGTAAACCTGCACTGGCGCATCGGAATTTAATACTGGACTCCCAGGAGACGCTCAAAGCTTAAACCCTTAGAAGATTCAGTCTTCTTGTACTTCAGTCGGCATTGTCCCTTTTGTATTCAATCCCGATGCGATTTCTATGTTTCATGGTCAGTGTGAAGGTCCGAGGCATACAGTAAACCTGCACAGCAGCATCGGAACCTGATACTGGACACCCAGGAGGCGCTCATAGCTCAAACTCTTAGAAGATTCCCTCTTCTTCTACTTAAGTCGGCATTGCCCCTTATGTATTCCATCCCCACGCAGTTTCTGTGTTTCATGGTCAATGTGAAGGTCCAAGAGATACAATAAACCTGCACTCTTGCATCGGATCGTAATGCTAGTCTCCGAGGAGCCGCTCAAAACACAAACTCTTTGAAAATTAACTCTTCTTGTACTTAAGTTGGCATTGTTCATTTTGTATTCAATCCAGATGCAATTTTTGGGTTTCATGGTCAATGTGAAAGTACAAGGGACACAGTAAACTTGCACTGGTGCATCGGAATATGATACTGGTCTCCCAGAAGCCTGTCAAAGCACAAACTCTTAGAAGATTCACTCTTCTTGTATTTGAGAAGGCAATGAGCCTTTTGTATTCTGTCCCAATGCGATTTCAGTGTTTCATGGTCAATGTGAAGGTTCAACGGATACAGTAAACCTGCACTGGTGCATCGGAATGTAATATTGATTTTCCAGGAGCCGCACAAAGCACAAACTCTGAAGAGATACACTCTTCTTGTACTTAAGTCGGCATTGTGCCTTGTGTATTCAATCCCGATGCAATTTCTGTGTTTCATTGTCACTGTGAAGGCCCAAGGGATACAGTAAACCTGCACTGTTGCATCGGAATCTAATACTGGTCTCCCAGGAGCCGCTGAAAAGCACATACTCTTAGAAGATTCACTCTTCTTTTACTTAAGTCGGCATTGTGCCTTTTGTATTCAATCCGGATGCAATTTCTGTGTCTCATGGTCAATGTGAAGGTCTGAGGGATACAGTAAAACGGCACAGGTGCATCGGAATCTAATACTGGTCCCCCAGGAGCCGCTCAAAGCACATACTCTTGGAATCTTCACTCTTCTTGGACTGAAGTCGGCATTGTCTCTTTTGTATTCAATCCCGATGCAATTTCTGTGTTTCATGGTCAATGTGAAAGTCCATGGGATACAGTAAACCAGCACAGGTGCACCGGAATCTAAAACTCGACACCCAAGCGCCTTTCAAAGCTCAAACTCTTAGAAGATTCACCCCACATGCACTTAAGTTGGCGTTGTCCCTTTTGTATTCAATCCCGATGCAATTTCTGTGTTTCATGGTCAATGTGAAGGTCCAAGAGATACAGAAAACCTGCAATGGTGCATCGGAATCTAATACTGGTCTCCCGGGAGCTGCTCAACCCACAAACTCTTAGAAAATTAGCTCTTCTTGTACTTTAGTCGGAATTGTCCGATTTGTATACAATTTCGATGCAATTTCTGTGTTTCCTGGTCAATAAAAAGGTCCAAGGGATACAGTAAAAATGCACTGGTGCATCGGAATCTAATACTGTTTTCCTAGGAGCCGCTCAAAGCACATACTCTTAAAAGATTCGCTCTTCTGGCACGTAAGTCGGCATTGTCCCTCTTGTATTCAATTCCGATGCAATTTCTGTGTTTCATGGTCAATGTGAAGGTCCAAGGGATTCAGTAAACTTGCACTGGTGCATCGGAATCTAATATTGGTCTCCCAGGAGCCGCTCAAAGCACAAACCCTTAGAAGATTAACTTTTCTTGTACTTAAGTCGGCATTGTCGCTTTTGTATTCAATCCCGATGCAATTTCTGTGTTTCATGGTCAACGTGAAGGTCGAAGGAATACAGTAAACCTGCACTGGTGCATCGGAACCTAATACTGGTGTCCCAGGAGCCGTTCAAAGCACAAGTGCTTCGAAGATTCACTGTTCTTGTACTTAAGACGGCATTGTCCCTCTTGTATTCAATCCCGAGCAATTTCTGTGTTTCATGGTCAATTCGAAGGACCAAGGGATACAGTTAACCTGCACAGGTTCATCGGAGTCTAATACTGGACACCCAGGAGCCGATCAAACCTCAAAATCTTAGAAGATTCACTCTTCTTGTACTTCAGTCGGCATTGTCCCTCAAGTATTCCATCCCGATGCAAATTCTGTGTTTCATGGTCAATGTGAAGGTAGAAGGGATACAGTAAACCTGCACTGGTGCATCGAAATCGAATACTAGTCTCCGAGGAGCCGCTCAAAGCACAAACTCTTAGATAAATCACTCTTCTTGTACATAAGTTGGCATTGTGCCTTTTGTAATCAATCCCGATGCAAGTTCTGGGTTTCATGGTCAATGTGACGGTACAAGGGATACAGTAAACCTGCACTGGTGCATCGGAATCTAATACTGGTCTGCCAGGAGCCGCTCAAAGCACAAACCTTTAGAAGATACAGTCTTCTTGAACTTAGCTTGGCATTGTCCCTTTTGTATTCAATACCGATGCAATTTCTGTGTTTCAGGGTCAGTGTGAAGGTCCAAGGGATACAGTAAACCTGCACAGGTGCATCGGAATGTAATGCTGGACACCCAGGAGCCCTCAACCCCAAACTCTTAGAATCTTCACTCATCTTGTTCTTAAGTCGGCATTGCCCCTTATTAATTCCATCCTGATGCAATTTCTGTGTTTCATGGTCAATGTGAACGTCCAAGGGATACAGTAAACCTGCACTGGTGCATCTGACCCTTATACTGGTCTCCAATGAGCCGTTCAAAGCACAAACTCGTAGAAAATTCACTCTTCTTGTACTTAGGTTGGCATTGTGCTTTTTGTATTCTATCCCGATGCAATTTCTTTGCTTCATGGTCAATGTGAAAGTCCTAGGGATACAGTAAACCTGCTCTGTTGCATCGGAATCTATTGCTGGACTACCAAGAGCCGCTCAATGCACAAACCCATGGAAGATTCACTCTTCTTGTACTTCAGTCGGCATTGTTAATTTTGTATTCAATCCCGATGCAATATCTGTGGTTCATGGTCAGTGTGAAGGTCCAAGGGATACAGTAGACCTGCACAGCTGCATCGGAATCTAATACTGGACACCCAGGAGCCGCTCAAAACTCAAATCCTTAGAAGATTCACTCTTCTTGTCCTTAAGTCGGCATTGCCCCTTATGTATTCCATCCCGATGCAATTTCTGTGTTTCATGGTCAAAGTGAAGGTCCAAGGGATTAAGTAAACCTGCACACTTGTATCGGAATGTTATACTAGTCTCCGAGGTACCGCTCGAAGCACAAACTCTTAGAAAATTCACTCTTCTTGTACTAAAGTTGGCATTGTTCATTTTTTACTCAATCCCGATGCAATTTGTGGGTTTCATGGTCAATGTGACGGTACAAGGGATACAGTAAACCAGCAATGGTGCATGGGAATCTAATACTGGACATTCAGGAGCCGCTCAAAGCTCAAACTCTTAGAAGATTCACTCCACTTGTACTTAAGTCGGCATTGTCCGTTTTGTATTCAATCCCGATGCAATATCTGTGTTTCATGGTCAATGTGTAGGTCCAAGGGATACATTAAACCTCCACTGGTGCATGGGAATCTAATAATGGCCTTCCAGGAGCCGCTCAAAGCACAAACTCTTAGAAGATTCCCTCTTCTTGTACTTAAGTCGGCATTGTCCCTTTTGTATTCACTCCTGATGCAATTTCTGTCTTTCATGGTCAATTTGAAGGTCGAAGGGATACAGAAAACCTGCAGTGGTGCATCGGAATCTAATGCAGGTCTCCCAGGAACCGCTGAAAGCACAAACTCTTAGAAGATCCACTTTTCGTGTACATAAGTTGACATTCTCCCATTTGTATTCAATCCCGATGCAATTGCTGTATTTCATTGTCAATGTGAAGGTCCAAGGGATACAGTAAACTAACTCTGGTGCATCGGAATCTAATAGTGGTCTCCCAGGAGCCGCTCAAAGCACAAAATCTTAGAAGATTCACTCTTCTTGAACTTAAGTTATCATTGTGCCTTATGTATTCAATCCCGATGCAAATTCTGTGTTTCATGGTCGCTGTGAAGGTCCAAGGGATACAGTAAACCTGCACTGGTGAATCGGAATCTAATACTGGTCTCCCATGAGTCGCTCAAACCACAAACCCATAGAAGATTCACTCTTCTTGTACTTAAATCGGCATTGTGCATTTTGTATTCAACCTCGATGCGATTTCTTTGTTACATGGTCAATGTGAAGGTCCAAGGGATACAGTAAACCTGCCCTGGTGCATCGGAATCTAATACTGGACTCCCAGTTGCCGCTCAAAGCATAAACCCTTAGAAGATTCACTGTTCTTGCACTTCCGTCGGCATTGTCCCTTTTGTATTCAATCTCGATGCAATTTATGTGTTTTATGGTCAATGTGAAGGTCCAAGGGATACAGGTAACCAGCACTGATGCATCGAAATCTAATACAGGACGCCGAGGAGCCGCTCAAGCACAGACACTTAGAAAATTCACCCTTCTTGTACTTAAGTCGGCATTGTGCATTTTGAATTCGATCCCGATGCAATTTCTGTGTTTCATGGTCAATGTGAAGGTCCAAGGGATACAGTAAACCTGCACTGGTGCATCGGAATCTAATACTGGTATCCAGGGCGCCGCTCAAAGCTTAAACTCTGATGAGATTCGCTCTTCTTGTACTTAAGTCGGCATTGTCCCCTTTGTATTCGATCCCGACGCAATATCTGTTTTTCATGGTCAATGTGAAGGACCAACGGATACAGTAAACCTGCACTGTTGCATCGGAACCTAATACTGGTCTCCCAGGAGCCCCTCAAACCACAAACACTTATAAGATTCCCCTTCTTGTACTTAAGTCGGCATTGTCCCTTTTAAAATCAATCCCGATGCAATTTCTGTTTTTCATGGTCAACGTGAAGGTCCATAGGATACAGTAAACCTAAACTGGTGCAACGGAATCTAATACTGGTCTCCCAGGAGCCACTCAGAGCAGAAACTCTTAGAAAATTCACTCTTCTTGTACTGAAGTCGACATTGTGCCTTTTGTATTCAATCCCGATGCAATTTCTGTGTTTCATGGTCAATGTGAAGGTCCAAGGGATACAGTAAACCTGCACAGGTGCATCGGAATCTAATACTGGACTCTCAGGAGCCGCTCAAAGCTCAAACTCTTAGAAGATTCACTCCACTTGTACTTAAGTCGGCATTGTCCCGTTTGTATTCAGTCCTGATGCAATTTATGGGTTTCATGGTCAATGTGAAGGTCCAAGGGATACAGTAAACCTGCTGTGGTGCATCGGAATCTAATTGTGGTCTCCCAGGAACCGCTGAAAGCACAAACTCTTAGACGATCCACTCTTCTTGTAGATAAATTGACATTCTCCCATTTGTATTCAATCCCGATACAATTGCTGTATTTCATGGTCAATGTGAAGGTACAAGGGATACAGTAAACAAACTCTGGTGCATCGGAATCTAGTAGTGGTCTCCCAGGAGCCGCTCAAAACACAAACTCCTAGAAGATGCACTCTTCTTGAATTTAAGTCGGCATTGTGGCTTATGTATTCAATCTTGATGCAATTTCTGTGTTTCATGGTCGCTGTGAAGGTCCAAGGGATACAGTAAACCTGCACTGGTGCATCGGAATCTAATACTGGTCTCCCATGAGTCGCTCAAACCACAAACCCATAGAAGATTCACTCATCTTGTACTTAAGTTGGCATTGTGCATTTTGTACTCTATCCCGATGCAATTTCTGTGCTTCATTGTCAATGTGAGAGTGCAAGGGATACAGTAAACCAGCTCTGGTGCGTCGGAATCTAATACTGGACTCTCAGGAGCCGCTCAATGCACAAACCCATAGAAGATTCACTCATCTTGTACTTCAGTCGGCATTGTCCATTTTGTATTCAATCCCGATGCAATTTCTGTGGTTCATGGTCAGTGTGAAGGTCCAAGGGATGCATTAAACCTGCACAGCTGCATCGGAATCTAATACTGGACACCCAGGAGCCGCTCAAATCTTAAATCCTTAGAAGATTCACTCTTCTTGTTCTTAGGTCGGCATTGTCCCTTTTCTATTCCATCCTGATGCAATATCTGTGTTTCATGATCAATGTGATGGACCAAGGGATACAGTAAACCTGCACTGGTGCATCAGAACCTAATACTGGTCCCCCACGAGCCGCTCAAAACACAAATTCTTAGAAGATTCACTCCTCTTGTACTTAAGTCGGTATTGTCTCTTTCGTATTCCATCCCAATGCAATATCTGTGTTTCATGGGCAATGCGAATGTCCAAGGGATACAGGTAACCAGTACTGGTGCATCGAAATCTAATACAGGTCGCCGAGGAGCCGCTCAAAGCACAGACACTTAGAAAATTCACTCTTCTTGTGCTTAAGTCGGAATTGTGCATTTTGTATTCGATTCCGATGCAATTTCTGTGTTTCATGGTCAATGTGAAGGTCCAAGGCATACAGTAAAGCTGTACTGGTGCATCGGAATCCAATACTGGTCTCCCAGGAGCCGCTCAAAGCATAAACCCGTAGAAGATACACTCTTCTTGTACTTAGCTCGGCATTGTCCCTTTTGTATTCAATCCCGATGCAATTTCTGTGTTTCATGATCAATGTGAAGATCCAAGGGATACAGTAATCCTGCATTGGACCATCGGAATCTAATACTGGTCTCCCAAGAGCCGGTCAAAGGACAAACTCTTAGAAGATTCACTCTTCCTGTATTTAAGTCGGCTTTGTCCCTTTTGTATTCATTACCGATGTGATTTCTGTGCTTCATGGGCTATGTGAAGGTCCAAGGGATACAGTTAACCTGCACTGGTGCATCGGAATCTAATACTGGTCTCCCAGGAGCCGCTCTAAGCACAATGTCTTAGAATATTAACTCTTCTTGTACTTAAGACGGCATAGTGCCTTTTGCATTCAATCCCGATGCAATATCTGTGTTTCATGGTCAATGTGAAGCTCCAAGGTATACAGTAAACCTGCACTGGTGCATCGTAATCTAATACTGGTCTCCCAGGAGCCACTCAGAGCAGAAGCTCTTAGAAGATTCACTCTTCTTGTACTGAAGTCGGCATTGTGCCTTTTGTATTCAATCCCGATGCATTTTCTGTGTATCATGGCCAATGTGAAGGTCCAAGGGATACAGTAAACCAGCACAGGTGCATCAGAAACTAATACTGGACTTTCAGGAGCCGCTCAAAGCTCAAACTCATGGAAGATTAACTCCACTTGTACTTAAGTCGGCATTGTCCGTTTTGTGTTCAATCCCGATGCAATATCCGTGTTTCATGGGCAATGTGAAGGTCCAAGCGATACAGTAAACCGGCACTGGTGCAATGGAATCTAATACTGGTCTCCCAGGAGCCACTCAGAGCAGAAACTCTTAGAATACTCACTCTTCTTGTACTGAAGTCGGCATTGTGCCTTTTGTATTCAATCCCGATGCAATTTCTGTGTTTCATGGACAATGTGAAGGTCCATGGGATACCGTAAACCTGCACAGGTGCATCGGAATCTAATACTGGAGTTTCAGGAGCCGCTCAAAGCTAAAACTCTTAGAAGATTCACTCCACTTGTACTTAAGTCGGCATTGTCCCATTTGTATTCAATCCCGATGTAATTTGTGTGCTTCATGGTCAATGTGAAGGTCCAAGGGATACACTAAACCTGCTCTGGTGCATGGGAATCTAATACTGGTATCCCAGGAGCCTCTCAAAGCACAAATTCTGAAGAGATTCACTCTTCTTGTACTTATTTCGGCATTGTCCCTCTTCAATTCATTCCTGATGCAATATCTGTGTTTCATGATCAATGTGATGGACCAAGGGATACAGTAAACCTGTACTGGTGCATCGGAACCTAATACTAGTCTCCCAGGAGCCGCTCAAAGCACAAACCCTTAGAAAATTCACTCTTCTTGTACTTAAGTTGGCATTGTCCATTTTGTATTCAATCCCGATGCAATTTCTGTGGTTCATGGTCAATGTGAAGGTCCAAGGGATACAGTAAACCTGCACAGCAGCATCGGAATCTAATACTGGACACCAAGGAGGCGCTCAAATCTCAAACTCCTAGAAGATTCACTCTTCTTGTACTTAAGTCGGCATTGCCCCATTTTTATTCCATCACCATGCAATTTCTGTGTTTCATGGTCGATGTGATGGTCCAAGGGATACAATAAACCTGCACTCTTGCATCGCATCGTAAAACTAGTCTCCGAGGGGCCGCTCAAAGCACAAACCCTTAGAAAATTCACTCTTCTTGTACTTAAGTTGGCATTGTCCATTTTGTATTCAATCCCGATGCAATTTCTGTGGTTCATGGTCAATGTGAAAGTCCAAGGGATACAGTAAACCTGCACTGGTGCATCGGAATCTAATACTTGTCTCCCAGAAGCCTCTCAAAGTACAAACTCTTAGAAGATTCACTCTTCTTGTATTTGAGTCGGCAATGTGAGTTTTGTAATCAATCCCGATCCGATTTCAGTGTTTCATGATCAATGTGAAGGTCCAAGGGATACAGTAAACCTGCACTGGTGCATCGGAATGTAATACTGGTATCCCAATAGCCGCTCAAAGCACAAACTCTGAAAAGATTTACTCTTCTTGTACTTATGTCGGCAATGTCGCTTTTGTATTCAATCCTGATGCAATATTTGTGTTTCATGATCAATGTGATGGACCAAGGGATACAGTAAACCTGCACTGGTGCATCGGAACCTAATATTGGTGCCCCAGGAGCCGCTCAAAGCACAAACTCTTAGAAGATTCACTCCTCTTGTACTTAAGTCGGTGTTGTCTCTTATGTATTCCATCCCAATGCATTTTCTGTGTTTCATGGTCAATGTGAATGTCCGAGGGATACAGGTAACCAGCACTGGTGCATCGAAATCTATTACAGTCCGCCGAGGAGCCGCTCAAAACACAGACACTTAGAAAATTCACTCTTCTTGTACTTAAGTCGGCATTGTGTATTTTGTATTCAATCCCGACGCAATATCTGTGTATCATGGTGAATGTGAAGGTCCAAGGGATACAGTAAACCTGCTCTGGTGCATGGGAATCTAATACTGGTCTCCCAGGAGCCGCTCAAACCACAAACACTTATATGATTCAACCTTCTTCGACTTAAGACGGCATTGTCCCTTTTGAATTCAATCCCGATGCAAATTCTGTGTTTTATGGTCAATGTGAAGGTCCAAGCGATACAGTAAACCTGCACTGGTGTATCGGAATCTAACACTGGTCTCCCAGGAATTGCTCAAAGCACAAACTCTTATAAAATTCACTCTTCTTGTACTTAAGTCGGCATTGTCCCTTTTGTATTCAATCCCTATGCAATATCTGTGTTTCATGGTCAATGTGAAGGTCCAAGGGATACAGTAATCCTGCACTGGTGCAACGGAATCTAATACTGGTCTCCCAGGAGCCACTCAGAGCAGTAACTCTTAGAAGATTCACTCTTCTTGTACTGAAGTCGGCATTGTGCCTTTTGTATTCAATCCCGATGCAGTTTCTGTGTTTCATGGTCAATGTAAAGGTCCTAGTGATACAGTAAACCTGCACTGGTGTATCGGAATCTTACACTGGTCTCCCAGGAGTTGCTCAAAGCACACACTCTTATAAAATTCACTCTTCTTGTACTTAAGTCGGCATTGTCCTTTTTGTATTCAATCCCGATGCAATTTCTGTGCTTCATGGTGAATGTGAAGGTCCAAGGGATACAGTAATTCTGCTCTGGTGCATGGGAATCTAATACTGGTCTCCCAGGAGCCGCTCAAAGCAGAAACTCTTAGAAGATTTACTCTTCTTGTACTGAAGTCGCATTGTGCCTTTTCTATTCATTCTCAATGCGATTTCTGTGTTTCATGGTCAGTGTGAAGGTCCAAGAGATACAGTAAACCTGCACAGCTGCATCGGAATTTAATACTGGACTCCCAGGAGCCGCTCAAAGCAGAAACCCTTAGAAAATTCAGTATTCTTGTACTTCAGTCGGCATTGCCCCTTATGTATTCCATCCCCATGCAATTTCTGTGTTTCATGGTCAATGTGAAGGTCCAAGGGATACAATAAACCTGCACTCTTGCATCGGATCGTAATACTAGTCTCCGAGGAGCCGCTCAAAGCACAAACTCTTTGAAATTTCATTCCTCTTGTACTTAAGTTGGCATTGTTCATTTTGTATTCAATCCCGATGCAAATTCTGTGTTTTATGGTCAATGTGAAGGTCCAAGAGATACAGTAAACCTGCACTGGTGTATCGGAATCTAACACTGGTCTCCCAGGAGTTGCTCAAAGCACAAACTCTTATAAAATTCACTCTTCTTGTACTTAAGTCGGCATTGTCCCTTTTGTATTCAATCCCGATGCAATATCTGTGTTTCATTGTCAATGTGAGAGTGCAAGGGATACAGTAAACCAGCTCTGGTGCATCGGAATCTAATACTGGACTCTCAGGAGCCGCTCAATGCACAAACCCATAGAAGATTCACTCATCTTGTACTTCAGTCGGCATTGTCCATTTTGTATTCAATCCCGATGCAATTTCTGTGGTTCATGGTCAGTGTGAAAGTCCAAGGGATGCATTAAACCTGCACAGCTGCATCGGAATCTAATACTGGACACCCAGGAGCCGCTCAAATCTTAAATCCTTAGAAGATTCACTCTTCTTGTTCTTAGGTCGGCATTGTCCCTTTTGTATTCCATCCTGATGCAATATCTGTGTTTCATGATCAATGTGATGGACCAAGGGATGCAGTAAACCTGCACTGGTGCATCAGAACCTAATACTGGTCCCCCACGAGCCGCTCAAAACACAAATTCTTAGAAGATTCACTCCTCTTGTACTTAAGTCGGTATTGTCTCTTTCGTATTCCATCCCAATGCAATATCTGTGTTTCATGGGCAATGCGAATGTCCAAGGGATACAGGTAACCAGTACTGGTGCATCGAAATCTAATACAGGTCGCCGAGGAGCCGCTCAAAGCACAGACACTTAGAAAATTCACTCTTCTTGTACTTAAGTCGGAATTGTGCATTTTGTATTCGATTCCGATGCAATTTCTGTGTTTCATGGTCAATGTGAAGGTCCAAGGCATACAGTAAAGCTGTACTGGTGCATCGGAATCCAATACTGGTCTCCCAGGAGCCGCTCAAAGCATAAACCCGTAGAAGATACACTCTTCTTGTACTTAGCTCGGCATTGTCCCTTTTGTATTCAATCCCGATGCAATTTCTGTGTTTCATGATCAATGTGAAGATCCAAGGGATACAGTAATCCTGCATTGGACCGTCGGAATCTAATACTGGTCTCCCAAGAGCCGGTCAAAGGACAAACTCTTAGAAGATTCACTCTTCCTGTATTTAAGTCGGCTTTGTCCCTTTTGTATTCATTACCGATGTGATTTCTGTGCTTCATAGGCTATGTGAAGGTCCAAGGGATACAGTTAACCTGCACTGGTGCATCAGAATCTAATACTGGTCTCCCAGGAGCCGCTCTAAGCACAATGTCTTAGAATATTAACTCTTCTTGTACTTAACACGGCATAGTGCCTTTTGCATTCAATCCCTATGCAATTTCTGTGTTTCATGGTCAATGTGAAGCTCCAAGGTATACAGTAAACCTGCACTGGTGCATCGTAATCTAATACTGGTCTCCCAGGAGCCACTCAGAGCAGAAGCTCTTAGAAGATTCACTCTTCTTGTACTGAAGTCGGCATTGTGCGTTTTGTATTCAATCCCGATGCATTTTCTGTGTATCATGGCCAATGTGAAGGTCCAAGGGATACAGTAAACCAGCACAGGTGCAAGGGAATCTAATACTGGACTTTCAGGAGCCGCTCAAAGCTCAAACTCATGGAAGATTCACTCCACTTGTACTTAAGTCGGCATTTTCCGTTTTGTGTTCAATCCCGATGCAATATCTGTGTTTCATGGTCAATGTGTAGGTCCAAGCGATACAGTAAACCGGCACTGGTGCAATGGAATCTAATACTGGTCTCCCAGGAGCCACTCAGAGCAGAAACTCTTAGAATACTCACTCTTCTTGTACTGAAGTCGGCATTGTGCCTTTTGTATTCAATCCCGATGCAATTTCTGTGTTTCATGGACAATGTGAAGGTCCATGGGATACCGTAAACCTGCACAGGTGCATCGGAATCTAATACTGGAGTTTCAGGAGCCGCTCAAAGCTAAAACTCTTAGAAGATTCACTCCACTTGTACTTAAGTCGGCATTGTCCCATTTGTATTCAATCCCGATGCAATTTGTGTGCTTCATGGTCAATGTGAAGGTCCAAGGGATACACTAAACCTGCTCTGGTGCGTGGGAATCTAATACTGGTATCCCAGGAGCCGCTCAAAGCACAAACTCTGAAGAGATTCACTCTTCTTGTACTTATTTCGGCATTGTCCCATTTCTATTCATTCCTGATGCAATATCTGTGTTTCATGATCAATGTGATGGACCAAGGGATACAGTAAACCTGCACTGGTGCATCGGAACCTAATACTAGTCTCCCAGGAGCCGCTCAAAGCACAAACCCTTAGAAAATTCACTCTTCTTGTACTTAAGTTGGCATTGTTCATTTTGTATTCAATTCCAATGCAGTTTCTGGGTTTCATGGTGAATGTGACGGTACAAGCGATACAGTAAACCTGCCCTGGTGCATCGGAATCTAACACTGGATTCCCAGGAGCTGCTCAATGCACAAACCCATAGAAGATTCACTCTTCTTGTACTTCAGTCGGCTTTGTCCAATTTGTATTCAATCCCGATGCAATTTCTGTGGTTCATGGTCAATGTGAAGGTCCAAGGGATACAGTAAACCTGCACAGCAGCATCGGAATCTAATACTGGACACCAAGGAGGCGCTCAAATCTCAAACTCCTAGAAGATTCACTCTTCATGTACTTAAGTCGGCATTGCCCCATTTTTATTCCATCACCATGCAATTTCTGTGTTTCATGGTCAATGTGATGGTCCAAGGGATACAATAAACCTGCACTCTTGCATCGCATCGTAAAACTAGTCTCCGAGGGGCCGCTCAAAGCACAAACTCTTAGAAAATTCACTCTTCTTGTACTTAAATCGGCATTGTGCATTTTGTTTTCAACCCCGATGCGATTTCTTTGTTTCATGGTCAATGTGAAAGTCCAAGGGATACAGTAAACCTGCACTGGTGCATCGGAATCTAATACTTGTCTCCCAGAAGCCTCTCAAAGTAAAAACTCTTAGAAGATTCACTCTTCTTGTATTTGAGTCGGCAATGTGAGTTTTGTAATCAATCCCGATCCGATTTCAGTGTTTCATGATCAATGTGAAGGTCCAAGAGATACAGTAAACCTGCACTGGTGCATCGGAATGTAATACTGGTATCCCAATAGCCGCTCAAAGCACAAACTCTGAAAAGATTTACTCTTCTTGTACTTATGTCGGCAATGTCCCTTTTGTATTCAATCCTGATGCAATATTTGTGTTTCATGATCAATGTGATGGACCAAGGGATACAGTAAACCTGCACTGGTGCATCGGAACCTAATACTGGTGCCCCAGGAGCCGCTCAAAGCACAAACTCTTAGAAGATTCACTCCTCTTGTACTTAAGTCGGTGTTGTCACTTATATATTCCATCCCAATGCATTTTCTGTGTTTCATGGTCAATGTGAATGTCCGAGGGATACAGGTAACCAGCACTGGTGCATCGAAATCTATTACAGTACGCCGAGGAGCCGCTCAAAACTAAGACACTTAGAAAATTCACTCTTCTTGTACTTAAGTCGGCATTGTGTATTTTGTATTCAATCCCGACGCATTATCTGTGTATCATGGTGAATGTGAAGGTCCAAGGGATACAGTAAACCTGCTCTGGTGCATGGGAATCTAATACTGGTCTCCCAGGAGCCGCTCAAACCACAAACGCTTATATGATTCCCCCTTCTTCGACTTAAGACGGCACTGTCCCTTTTGTATTCAATCCCGATGCAAATTCTGTGTTTTATGGTCAATGTGAAGGTCCAAGCGATACAGTAAACCTGCACTGGTGTATCGGAATCTAACACTGGTCTCCCAGGAATTGCTCAAAGCACAAACTCTTATAAAATTCACTCTTCTTGTACTTAAGTCGGCATTGTCCCTTTTGTATTCAATCCCGATGCAATATCTGTGTTTCATGGTCAATGTGAAGGTCCAAGGGATACAGTAATCCTGCACTGGTGCAACGGAATCTAATACTGGTCTCCCAGGAGCCACTCAGAGCAGTAACTCTTAGAAGATTCACTCTTCTTGTACTGAAGTCGGCATTGTGCCTTTTGTATTCAATCCCGATGCAGATTCTGTGTTTCATGGTCAATGTGAAGGTCCTAGCGATACAGTAAACCTGCACTGGTGTATCGGAATCTTACACTGGTCTCCCAGGAGTTGCTCAAAGCACAAACTCTTATAAAATTCACTCTTCTTGTACTTAATTCGGCATTGTCCTTTTTGTATTCAATCCCGATGCAATTTCTGTGCTTCATGGTGAATGTGAAGGTCCAAGGGATACAGTAAACCTGCTCTGGTGCATGGGAATCTAATACTGGTCTCCCAGGAGCCGCTCAAAGCAGAAACTCTTAGAAGATTCACTCTTCTTGTACTGAAGTCGGCATTGTGCCTTTTCTATTCATTCCCAATGCGATTTCTGTGTTTCATGGTCAGTGTGAAGGTCCAAGGGATACAGTAAACCTGCACAGCAGCATCGGAATTTAATACTGGACACCCAGGAGCCGCTCAAAGCTGAAACCCTTAGAAAATTCAGTCTTCTTGTACTTCAGTCGGCATTGCCCCTTATGTATTCCATCCCCATGCAATTTCTGTGTTTCATGGTCAATGTGAAGGTCCAAGGGATACAATAAACCTGCACTCTTGCATCGGATCGTAATACTAGTCTCCGAGGAGCCGCTCAATGCACAAAGTCTTTGAAATTTCATTCCTCTTGTACTTAAGTTGGCATTGTTCATTTTGTATTCAATCCCGATGCAATTTCTGGGTGTCATGGTCAATGTGAAGGTACAAGGGACACAGTAAACGTGCACTCGTGCATTGGAATCTGATACTGGTCTCCCAGAAGCCTCTCAAAGCAGAAACTCTTAGAAGATTCACTCTTCTTGTACTGAAGTCGGCATTGTGCCTTTTGTATTCAATCCCGATGCGATTTCAGTGTTTCATGATCAATATGAAGGTCCAAGGGATGCAGTAAACCTGCACTGGTGCATCGGAATGTAATACTGATTTCCCAGGAGCCGCACAAAGCACAAACTCTGAAGAGAGACACTCTTCTTGTACTTAGGTTGGAATTCTCCCTTTTGTATTCAGTCCCGATGGAATATCTGTGTTTCATGGTCAGTGTGAAGGTCCAAGGGATACAGTAAACCTGCACAGGTGCATCGGAACCTAATACTAGTCTCCCAGGAGCCGCTCAAAGCACAAACCCTTAGAAAATTCACTCTTCTTGTACATAAGTTGGCATTGTTCATTTTGTATTCAATCCCAATGCAGTTTCTGGGTTTCATGGTGAATGTGACGGTACAAGGGATACAGTAAACCTGCCCTGGTGCATCGGAATCTAACACTGGATTCCCAGGAGCTGCTCAATGCACAAACCCATAGAAGATTCACTCTTCTTGTACTTCAGTCGGCATTGTCCATTTTGTATTCGATCCCGATGCAATTTCTGTGGTTCATGGTCAATGTGAAGGCCCAAGGGATACAGTAAAACTGCACAGCAGCATCGGAATCTAATACTGGACACCAAGGAGGCGCTCAAATCTCAAACTCCTAGAAGATTCACTCTTTTTGTACTTAAGTCGGCATTGCCCCATTTTTATTCCATCACCATGCAATTTCTGTGTTTCATGGTCAATGTGATGGTCCAAGGGATACAATAAACCTGCACTCTTGCATCGCATCGTAAAACTAGTCTCCGAGGGGCCGCTCAAAGCACAAACTCTTAGAAAATTCACTCTTCTTGTACTTAAATCGGCATTGTGCATTTTGTTTTCAACCCCGATGCGATTTCTTTGTTTCATGGTCAATGTCAAGGTCCAAGGGATACAGTAAACCTGCACTGGTGCAACGGAATCTAATACTGGTCTCCCAGGAGCCACTCAGAGCAGTAACTCTTAGAAGATTCACTCTTCTTGTACTGAAGTCGGCATTGTGCCTTTTGTATTCAATCCCGATTCAGTTTCTGTGTTTTATGGTCAATGTGAAGGTCCTAGCGATACAGTAAACCTGCACTGGTGTATCGGAATCTTACACTGGTCTCCCAGGAGTTGCTCAAAGCACAAATTCTTATAAAATTCACTCTTCTTGTACTTAAGTCGGCATTGTCCTTTTTGTATTCAATCCCGAT
This sequence comes from Schistocerca americana, assembly GCF_021461395.2. Classification (NCBI taxonomy): domain Eukaryota; kingdom Metazoa; phylum Arthropoda; class Insecta; order Orthoptera; family Acrididae; genus Schistocerca; species Schistocerca americana. The sequence goes on along the minus strand of NC_060119.1, from coordinate 12,807,895 downwards.
GCAATTTCTGTGCTTCATGGTGAATGTGAAGGTCCAAGGGATACAGTGAACCTGCTCTGGTGCATGGGAATCTAATACTGGTCTCCCAGGAGCCGCTCAAAGCAGAAACTCTTAGAAGATTCACTCTTCTTGTACTGAAGTCGGCATTGTGCCTTTTCTATTCATTCCCAATGCGATTTCTGTGTTTCATGGTCAGTGTGTAGGTCCAAGGGATACAGTAAACCTGCACAGCAGCATCGGAATTTAATACTGGACTGCCAGGAGCCGCTCAAAGCTGAAACCCTTAGAAAATTCTGTTTTTTTGTACTTCAGTCGGCATTGCCCCTTATGTATTCCATCCCCATGCAATTTCTGTGTTTCATGGTCAATATGAAGGTCCGAGGGATACAATAAACCTGCACTCTTGCATCGGATCGTAATACTAGTCTCCGAGGAGCCGCTCAAAACACAAACTCTTTGAAATTTCATTCCTCTTGTACTTAAGTTGGCATTGTTCATTTTGTATTCAATCCCGATGCAATTTCTGGGTGTCATGGTCAATGTGAAGGTACAAGGGACACAGTAAACGTGCACTCGTGCATTGGAATCTGATACTGGTCTCCCAGAACCCTCTCAAAGCAGAAACTCTTAGAAGATTCACTCTTCTTGTACAGAAGTCGGCATTGTGCCTTTTGTATTCAATCCCGATGCGATTTCAGTGTTTCATGATCAATATGAAGGTCCAAGGGATGCAGTAAACCTGCACTGGTGCATCGGAATGTAATACTGATTTCCCAGGAGCCGCACAAAGCACAAACTCTGAAGAGAGACACTCTTCTTGTACTTAGGTTGGAATTCTCCCTTTTGTATTCAGTCCCGATGGAATATCTGTGTTTCATGGTCAGTGTGAAGGTCCAAGGGATACAGTAAACCTGCACAGGTGCATCGTATTGTAATACTGGACACCCAGGAGCCCCTCAAAGCTCAAACTGTTAGAAGATTCACATTTCTTGTCCTTAAATCGGCATTGTCCCTTATGTATTCCATCTCGATGCAATTTCAGTGTTTCATGGTCAATGTAAAGGTCCAAGGGATACAGTAAACCTGCGCAGGTGCATCGGAATCTGATACTGGACACTCAGGTGCCGCTCAAAGCTCTAACTCTTAGAAGAATCATTCTTTTTGTGCTTAAGTCGGCATTGTGCCTTTTGTATTCAATCCCGATGCAATTTCTATGCTTCATGGTCAATGGGAAGGTACAAGGGATACAGTAAACCTGCACTGGTGCATCGATATCTAATACTGGTCTCCCAGGAGCCGCTCAACCACAAACTCTTAGAAGATTCACTTCTCATGTACTTCAGTCGGCATTGTACCTTATTATTCAATCCCGATGTAATATCTGAGTTTCATGGTCAATGTGAAGGTCCAAGGGATACAGTAAACCAGCACAGGTGCATCGGAATCTAAAACTGGACACCCAGGCGCCGCCCAATTCTCAAACTCTTAGAAAATACACTCTTTTTTTTACCAAAGTCGGCATTGTCCCTTAAGTATTCAATCCCGATGCAATATCTGTGTTTCATGGTCAATGTGAAGGTCCAATGGATACAGTAAACCTGCACTGGTGCATCGGAATCTAGTACTGGTCTCCCATGAGCCGCTCAATACACAAACCTTTAAAAGATTGACTTTCTTGTACTTAAATCGGCATTGTGCATTTTGTATTCAATCCCGATGCGATTTCTTTGTATCATGGTCAATGTAAAGGTCCAAGGGATACAGTAAACCTGCACTGGTGCATCGGAATCTATTACTGGACTCCCAGGAGCCGATCAAACCACAAACCCTTAGATGATTTACTCTTCCTTTACTTAAGTTGGCATTGTCCCTTTTGTATTCCATCCCGATGCAACTTCTGTGTTCCATGGTCAGTGTGAAGGTCCAAGGGATACAGTAAACTTGCACTGGGGCATCGGAATCTAATACTGGTCTCCCTGGAGTATCTCAACCCATAACCTCTTAGAAAATTCACTCTTCTTGTACTTAAGTCGGCATTGTCCCGATCGTATTCAATCTCAACGCAATTTCTGTGTTTCATGGTCAATGTGACGGGTGAAGGGATACAGCAAATCTGCGCTGGTGCAACGGAATCTAATACTGGTCTCCCATGACCCGCTGAAGACACAAACTCTTACAAGATTCACTCCTCTTGTACTTAGGTCGGCATTGTGCCTTTTGTCTTCAAGCCCGATGCAATTCTTTTTGTTTCATGGTCAATGTGAAGGTCCATGGGATACAGGTAACCAGCACTGGTGCATCGAAATCTAATACTGGTCTCGCAGGAGCCGCTCAAAGCACAAACTCTTATAAGATTTACCTTCTTGTACTTAAGTCGGCATTGTCCCTTTTGTATTCGATCCCAATGCAATTTCTCTGCCTCATGGGCAATGGGAAGGTCCACGGGATACAGTATACCTGCACTGGTGCATCGGAATCTAATACTGGTATCTCAGGAGCCGCTCAAAGCACAAACTCTGAAGAGATTCACATTTCTTGTACTTATGTCGGCATTGTGCGTTTTTATTTAATCCCGATGCGAATTCTGTGTTTGACGGTCAATGTGATGCGAATTCTTTGTTTGATGGTCAATGTGAAGGTCCACTGGATACAGAAAAACTTGCCCTTGTGTATCGGAATCAAATACTGGTCTCCCAGGAGCTACTCAAAGTACAAACTCTTAGAAGATTCACTCTTCTTGTACCTATGTCGGCATTGTCCCTTTTTTATTCATTCCCGATCCGAGATCTGTGTTTCTTGGTCAATGTGAAGGTCCAAGCGATAGAGTAAACCTGCGCTGGTGCATCGGAATCTAATACTGGTCTCCCAGGAGCCGCTCAAACCACAAACTCTCAGAAGATTCACCCTTCCTGTACTTAAGTCTGCATTGTCATTTTTGTATTCAATCCCGATGTAATTGATTTGTTTTATCGTCAATGTGAAGGTCCAAGGGATGCAGTAAACCTGCACTGGTACATCTGAATCTAAAACTAGTCGCCCAGGAGTCGGTCAATCCACAAACTCATAGAAGATTCATTCTTCTTGAATTTAAAACGGCATTGTCCCATTTGTATTCAATCCCGATGCAATTTCTGTGATTCATGGTCAATGCGAAGGTCCAAGGGATACACTAAACCTGCACTGGTGCATCGGTATCTAATACTGGTCTCCCAGGAACCACTGAAAGCACAAAGTCCTAGAAGATTCACTCCTCTTGTACATAAGGCGACCTTCTCCCATTTGTGTTCAATCCCCATGCAATTTCTGTATTTCATGGTCAATGAGAAGGTCCAAGGGTTACAGTAAACCAGCTCTGGTGCATCGGAATCTAATACTGGTCTCCCATGAGCCGCTCAAACCTCAAACCCTTAGAAGATTCACTCTTCTTGTATTTGAGTCGGCAATGGCCCTTTTGTATTCAATCCCGATGCGATTTCAGTGTTGCATGATCAATATGAAGGTCCAAGGGATACAGTAAACCTGCACTGGTGCATCGGAATGTAATACTGATATCCCAGGAGTCGCACAAAGCACAAACTCTGAAAAGAGACACTCTTCTTGTACTTAGGTTGGAATTCTCCCTTTTGTATTCAGTCCCGATGCAATATCTGTGTTTCATGGTCAGTGTGAAGGTCCAAGGGATACAGTAAACCTGCACAGGTGCATCGGAATGTAATACTGGACACCCAGGTGCCTCTCAAAGCTCAAACTCTTAGAAGAATCATTCTTTTTGTACTTAAGTCGGCATTGTGCCTTTTGTATTCAATCCCGATGCAATTTCTATGCTTCATGGTCAATGTGAAGGTACAAGGGATAGAGTAAACCTGCACTTTTGCATCGATATCTAATACTGGTCTCCCAAGAGCCACTCAACCACAAACTCTTAGAAGATTCACTTCTCATGTACGTCAGTCGGCATTGTACCTTTGTATTCAATCCCGATGTAATATCTGAGTTTCATGGTCAGGTAGAAGGTCCAAGGGAAACAGTAAACCTGCACTGGTGCAACGGAATCTAATACTGGTCTCCCAGGAGCCACTCAGAGCAGAAACTCTTAGAAGATTCACTCTTCTTGTACTGAAGTCGGCATTGTGCTTTTTTTATTCAATCCCGATGCAGTTTCTGTGTTTCATGGTCAATGTGAAGGTCCAAGGGACACAGTAAACCTGCACAGGTACATCGGAATCTAATACTGGACTCTCAGGAGGCGCTCAAAACTCAAATTCTCAGAAGATTCACTCCACTTGTACTTAAGTCGGTTTTGTCCCTTTTGTATTCAATCCCGATGCGATTTCTCTGTTTCATGGTCAATGTGCAGGTCCAAGGGATACAGCAAACCTGCACTGGGGCATCGGTATCTAATACTGGTCTCCCAGGAGCCGCTTAAACCACAAACCCCTAGGAGATTCACTGTTCTTGTACTTAAATCGGCATTGTGCATTTTGTATTCGATCCCATTGCAATTTCTCTGCTTCATGGTCAATGGAAAGGTCCAAGGGATACAGTAAACCAGCTCTGGTGCATCGGAATCTAATAGTGGTCTCCCAGGAGCCGCTCAAAGCACAATTGCTTAGAAGATTCACTCTTCTTGTACATAAGTCGGCATTGTGCCTTATGTATTCAATCCCGATGCAATTTCTGTGTTTCATGGTCAATGGGAAGGTCCAAGCGATACAGTAAACCTGCACTGGTGCATCGGAATCTAATACTGGTCTCCCATGAGCCGCTCAAACCACAAACCTTTAGAAGATTCACTCTTCTTGTACTTAAATCGGCATTGTGCATTTTGCATTCAACCCAGATGCGATTTGTTTGTTTCATGGTCAATGTGAAGTTCCAAGGAATACAGTAAACCTGCGCTGGTGCATCGGAATCTAATACTGGCCTTCCAGGCGCCGCCCCAAGCACAAACCCTTAGAAGATTCACTCTACTTGTATTTAAGTCGGATTTGTCCATTTTGTATTCAATCCCGTTGCGATTTACGTATTTCATGGTCAATGCGAAGGTCCAAGGGATATAGTAAAACTGCACTAGTGCATCGGAATCTAATACTGGTACCCCAGGAGCCGCACAAAGCACATACTCTAAAGAGATTCACTCTTCTTGCATTTAAGTCGGCTTTGTCTCTTTTGTGTTCAATCCCGATGCAATATCTGTGTTTCATGGTCAATGCGAAGGACCAACGGATACAGTAAACCTACACGGGTGCATCGGAACGTAATACTGGTCTCCCAGGAGCCGCTCAAAGCAGAAACTCTTAGAGGATTCACTTTTCTTATACTTAGGTTGGCCTTGTCTCTTTTGTATTCAATCCCCATGCAATTTCTGTGTTCATGGTCAATGTGATGGTCCAAGTGATACTGTTAACCAGCACTGGTGCATCGGAATCTAATACTGGTCTCCCAGGAATCTAATACTGGTCTCCCAAGAGCCGATCAAATCACAAATTCTTATAAGATTCATCCTTCTTGTACTTAAGTCGGCACTGTCCCTTTTGTATTCAATCCCGATGCAATTTCTGTATTTCATGGTCAATGTTGAGGTCCAAGTGATACAGTAAACCTGCACTGGTGCATCGGAATCTAATATTGGTCTGCCATTAGCCGCTCAAAACACATACCCTTAGTAGATTTACTCATCTTGCCCCTAAGTCGGGATTGTGCATTTCGTATTCTATCCCGATGCGACTTCTGTGTTTCAGAGTCAATGTGAAGGTCCAAGGGAAACAGTAAACCTGCACTGGTGCATCGGAATCTAATATTGGTCTCCCAGGAGCCGCTCAAACTACATAATTTTAAAAGAATCATTCTTCTTGAATTTAAGATGGCATTGTCCCTTTTGTATTTAATACTGATGCAATTTCTGTGTTTCATGGTCAATGTGAAGGTCCAAGGGATTTAGTAAACCTGCAATGGTGCGTCGCAATCTAATACTGGGCTCCCAGGAGCCGCTCAAAGCACAAACTCTTATAAGATTCACCCTCTTGTACTTAAGTCGGCATTGTCCCTTTTGTACTTGATCCAATTGCAATTTCTCTGCTTCATGGTCAATGGAAAGGTCCAAGGGATACAGTAAACTTGCGCTGGTGCATCGGAATCTAATACTGGTCTCCCAGGAACCGCTGAAAGCTTAAACTCTTAGAAGATTCATTCTCCTTGTACTTAGGGCGACATTCTCCCATTTGTGTTCAATCTCCATGCTGTTTCTGTATTTCATGGTCAATGTGAAGGTCCAAGGGATTCAGTAAACCAGCTGTGGTGCATCGGAATCTAATAGTGGTCTCCCAGGAGACGCTCAAAGCACAATTTGTAAGAAGATTCACTCTTCTTGTACTTAAGTCGGCAATGTGCCTTATGTATTCAATCCCGATGCAATTTCTGTTTTCCATGTTCAATGGGAAGGTCCAAGCGATACAGTCAACCTGCACTGGTGCATCGGAATCTAATACTGGTCTCCCATGAGCCGCTCAAACCACAAACCTGTAGAAGATTCACTCTTCTTGTACTTAAATCAGCATTGTGCATTTTGTATTCAACCCAGAAGCGATTTCTTTGTTTCATGGTCAATGTGAAGGTCCAAGAGATACAGTAAACTTGCGCTGGTGCATCGGAAACTAATACTGGACTCTTAGGTGCCGCTCAAATCACAAACCCTTAGAAGATTCACTCTTCTTGTACTTAAGTTGGCATTGTTCAATATGTATTCAATCCCGATGCAATTTCTGGGTGTCGTTGTCAATGTGAAGGTACAAGGGGTACAGTAAACCTGCACTGGTGCATCGGAATCTATTACTGGTCTCCCAGAAGCCTCTCAAAGCACAAACTCTTTGAAGAATCACTCCCCTTGTACTTAAGTTGCATTGTCCCTTTTGTAAACAATCCCGATCCGATTACTGTGGTTTATGGTCAATCTGAGGGTCCAAGCGATAGAGTAAACCTGCACTGGTGCATCGGATTCTAACACTGGTTTGCCTGGAGCCGGTCAAAGCACAAACTCTTTGTAGATTTACTTTTCTTGTACTTAAGCCGGCATTTAGCATGTTGTACTCAATCCCGATGCGTTTTCTGTAATTGACGGTCAATGTGAAGGTCCAAGTAATACAATAAACTGGCACTGGTGCATCGGAATCTAATACTGGTCTGCCAGGAGCCGCTCAAAGCACAAACAATTAGTAGATTCACTCCTCTTGTACCTAAGTCGGCATTGTGCATTTCGTATTCTATCCCGATGCGATAACTGTGTTTGACGGTCAACGTGAAGGTCCAAGGGATACAGTAAACTTGCACTGGTGTATCGGAATCTAATACTGGTCGCCCAGGAGCCGCACACACCACAAACTCATAAAAGATCCATTCTTCTTGAATTTAAGTCGGCATTGTACCATTTGTATTCAATCCCGATGTAATTTCTGTGATTCATGGTCAATGTGAAGCTCCAAGGTATACAGTAAACCTGCACTGGTGCATCGGAAACTAATACTGGACTCCCAGGTGCCGCTCAAAACACAAGCCCTTAGACGATTCACTCTTCTTGTACTTCAGCCGCCATTGTCCTTTTGTATTCAATCCCGATGCAATTTCTGTGTTTCATTGTCAGTGTGAAGGCCAAGGGATACAGTAAACCTGCACAGCCCCATCGGAATCTAATACTGGACACCTAGGAGCCGCTCAAAGCTCAAACTGTTAGAAGATTCACTCATCTTGTTTTTAAGTCGGCATTGTCCTTTATGTATTCCATCTTTTGTGTTCAATCCCGATGCAATATCTGTGATTCATGGTCAATGCGAAGGACCAACGGATACAGTAAACCTGCACGGGTGCATTGGAACATAATACTGGTCTCCTAGGAGCCGCTCAAAACCAAAACTCTTAGAGGATTCACTCTTCTTATACTTAGGTCGGCCTTGTCTCTTTTGTATTCAATCCCCATGGAATTTCTGTGTACATGGTCAATGTGAAGGTCCAAGGGATACAGTTAACCAGCACTGGTGCATTGGAATCTAATACTGGTCTCCCAGGAGCCGCTCAAACCACAAATTCTTATAAGATTCATCCTTCTTGTACTTAAGTCGGCATTGTCCCTTTTGTATTCAATCCCGATGCAATTTCTGTGTTTCATGGTGAATGTGAAGGTCCAAGCGATACAGTAAACCTGCACTGGTGTATCGCAATCTGTCACTGGTCTCCCAGGAGCCGCTCAAACCACAAACTCAATGAAAATTCACTCTTCTTGTACTTAAGTCGGCATTGTCTCTTTTGTATTCAATCCCGAAGCAATTTCTGTGTTTCATAGTCAATATGAAGGTCCAAGTGATACAGTTAACCTGCACTGGTGCAACGGAATCTAATACTGGTCTCCCAGGAGCCACTCAGAACAGAAACTGTTAGAAGATTCACTCTTCTTGTACTTAAGTCGGCATTGTGCCTTTGGTATTCAACCCTGATGCAATTTATGTGCTTCATAGTCAATGTGAAGGGCCAAGTGATACTGTAAACCTGCACTGGTGCATCGGAATTTAATACTGTTTCGCCTTTAGCCGCTAAAAATACATACCCTTAGTAGATTCACTCTTCTTGTATTTAAGTCGGGATTGTGCATTTCGTATTCTATCCCGATGCGATTTCTGTCTTTCACAGTCAATGTGAAGGTCCACGGGATACAGTAAACCTGCACTGGTGCATCGGAATCTAATATAGGTCTCCCAGGAGCCGCTCAAACAACAAAATCTTAAAAGATTCATTCTTCTTGAATTTAAGTTTGCATTGTCCCTTTTGTATTTAGTACTGATGCAATTTCTGTGTTTCATGGTCAATGTGAAGGTCCAAGGGATTTTGTAAACCAGCACTGGTGCGTCGAAATCTAATACTGGGCTCCCAGGAGCCGCTCAAACAACAAACTCTTTGAAGATTCACTCTTCTTGTAGTTAAGTCGGCACTGTGCCTCTTGTATTCAATCCCGATCTGATTTCTGTGTTTCAAGGTCAATGTGAGGGTCCAAGGGATACAGTAGACCTGCACTGGTGCATCGGAATCTAATACTGGTCTGCCAGAAGCCGCTCAAAGCACAAATTCTTAGAAGATTCACCCTTCTTGTGCCTAAGTCGGCATTGTGCATTTCGTATTCTATCCCGATGCGATTTCTGTGTTTCACGGTCAATGTGAAGGCCCAAGGGATATAGTAAATCTGCACTGGTGCATCGGAATCTAATACTGGTCTCCCAGAAGCCGCTCAAACCAAAAACTCTTAAAAGATTCACTCTTCTTGTACTTAAGTTGGCATTGTGCCTTTTGTATTCAATCCCAATCAGATTTCTGTGTGTCATGGTCAAAGTGAAGGTCCAGGGGATACAGTAAACCTGCACAGGTGCATCAGAAACTAATACTGGACACTAAGGAGCCGCTCAAAGCCCTAATTCTTAGACGATACATTCTTCTTGTACTTAAGTCGGCATTGTGACTTTTAAATTCAATCCCGAAGCAATTTATATGCTTCAAGGTCAATGTGAAGATCCAAGTGATACAGTAAACCTGCACTGGTGCATCCGAAATCTAATACTGGTCTCCCAGGAGCCGCTCAAACCCACAAACTCTTAGAAGATTCACTCTTCTTGTTCTTAATTTGGCATTATGACTTTTGTATTCAATCCCGATGCAATTGCTGTGTTTAATGGTCAATGTAAAGGTCTAAGGGATACAGTAAACCTGCACTGGTGCATCGGAATCTAATACTGGTCTGCCATTAGCCACTCAAAACACATACCCTTAGTAGATTCACTCTTCTTGTACCTAAGTCGGAATTTTGCATTTCGTTTTCTATCCCGATGCGATTTCTGTGTTTCACAGTCAATGTGAAGGTCAAAGGGATACAGTAAACCTGAACTGGTGCATCGGAATCTAATACTGGTCTCCCAGGAGCCGCTCAAACAACAGAATCATAAAGATTCACTCTTCGTGAATTTAAGTTGTCATTGTCCCTTTTGTATTTATTCCTGATGCAATTTCTGTGTTTCATGGTCAATGTGATGGTCCAAGGGGGACAGTAAACCTGCACTGGTGCATCGGAATCTAATACTGGTATCCCAGGAGCCACTCAAAGCACAAACTCTGAAGTGATTCACTCCTCCTGTACTTAAGCCGGCATTGTGCATTTTGTATTTAATCCCGATGCGAATTCTGTGTTTGACGGTCAATGTAAAGGTCCCTGGCATACAGAAAACTTGCCCTGGTGTATAGTAATCATAATCTGGTCTCCCAGAAGCCGCTCAAACCCAAACTCTCAGAAGATTCACTCTTCTTGTACTTAAGTATGCATTGTGCCTTTGTATTCTATCCCGATCCGATTTCTGTGTTTCATGGTCATTGTGAAGGTCCAAGCGATAGAGTAAACCTGCACTGGTGAATCGGAATCTAATACTGGTCTCCCAGGAGCCGCTAAAACCACAAACACTTAGAAGATTCACACTTCCTGTTATTAAGTCTGCATTGTCATTTTTGTATTCAATCCCGATCTAATTGCTTTGTTTCATAGTCAATGTGAAGGTCCAAGCGATAGAGTAAACCTGCACTGGTGTATCGGAATCTAATGCTGGTCGCCCAGGAGCCGCTCAAATCACAAACTCTTAGAAGATTCAATCTTCTTGAATTTAAGTCGGCATTATCCCATTTGTATACATTTCCGATGCATTTTCTGTGATTAATGGTCAATGTGAAGGTCCAAGTGGTACAGTAAACTTGCACTGGTGTATCGGAATCTAATACTGGTCGCCCAGGAGCCGCACACACCACAAACTCATAAAAGATTCATTCTTCCTGAATTTAAGTCGGCATTGTACCATTTGTATTTAATCCCGATGTAATTTCTGTGATTCATGGTCAATGTGAAGCTCCAAGGTATACAGTAAACCTGCACTGGTGCATCGGAAACTAATACTGGACTCCCAGGTGCCGCTCAAAGCTCAAACTGTTAGAAGATTCACTCATCTTGTTTTTAAGTCGGCATTGTCCCTTATGTATTCCATCCCGATACAATTTCTGTGTTTCATGGTCAATGTGAAGGTCCAAGGGATACAGTAAACCTGCACTGGTGCATCAGAATCTAATACTGGTCTTCAAGTCGCCGCCCCAAGCACAAACCCTTAGAAGATTCACTCTTCTTGTATTTAAGTCGGCTTTGTCCATTTTGTATTCAATCCCGTTGCGATTTATGTGTTTCATGGTCAATGCGAAGGTCCAAGGGATACAGTAAACCTGCACTAGTGCATCGGAATCTAATACTGGTACCGCAGGAGCCGCTCAAAGCACAAACTCAAAAGAGATTCACTCTTCTTGTATTTAAGTCGGCTTTGTCTCTTTTGTGTTCAATCCCGATGCAATATCTGTGATTCATGGTCAATGCGAAGGACCAACGGATACAGTAAACCTGCACGGGTGCATTGGAACGTAATACTGGTCTCCTAGGAGCCGCTCAAAACAGAAACTCTTAGAGGATTCACTCTTCTTATACTTAGGTCGGCCTTGTCTCTTTTGTATTCAATCCCCATGGAATTTCTGTGTACATGGTCAATGTGAAGGTCCAAGGGATACAGTTAACCAGCACTGGTGCATTGGAATCTAATACTGGTCTCCCAGGAGCCGCTCAAACCACAAATTCTTATAAGATTCATCCTTCTTGTACTTAAGTCGGCATTGTCCCTTTTGTATTCAATCCCGATGCAATTTCTGTGTTTCATGGTGAATGTGAAGGTCCAAGCGATACAGTAAACCTGCACTGGTGTATCGCAATCTGACACTGGTCTCCCAGGAGCCGCTCAAACCACAAACTCAATGAAAATTCACTCTTCTTGTACTTAAGTCGGCATTGTCTCTTTTGTATTCAATCCCGAAGCAATTTCTGTGTTTCATAGTCAATATGAAGGTCCAAGGGATACAGTTAACCTGCACTGGTGCAACGGAATCTAATACTGGTCTCCCAGGAGCCACTCAGAACAGAAACTGTTAGAAGATTCACTCTTCCTGTACTTAAGTCGGCATTGTGCCTTTGGTATTCAACCCCGATGCAATTTATGTGCTTCATAGTCAATGTGAAGGGCCAAGTGATACAGTAAACCTGCACTGGTGCATCGGAATTTAATACTGTTTCGCCATTAGCCGCTCAAAATACATACCCTTAGTAGATTCACTCTTCTTGTATTTAAGTCGGCATTGTGCCTCTTGTATTCAATCCCGATCTGATTTCTGTGTTTCAAGGTCAATGTGAGGGTCCAAGGGATACAGTAAACCTGCACTGGTGCATCGGAATCTAATACTGGTCTGCCAGAAGCCGCTCAAAGCACAAATTCTTAGAAGATTCACCCTTCTTGTGCCTAAGTCGGCATTGTGCATTTCGTATTCTATCCCGATGCGATTTCTGTGTTTCACGGTCAATGTGAAGGTCCAAGAGATATAGTAAATCTGCACTGGTGCATCGGAATCTAATACTGGTCTCCCAGAAGCCGCTCAAACCAAAAACTCTTAAAAGATTCACTCTTCTTGTACTTAAGTTGGCATTGTGCCTTTTGTATTCAATCCCGATCAGATTTCTGTGTGTCATGGTCAAAGTGAAGGTCCAGGGGATACAGTAAACCTGCACAGGTGCATCAGAAACTAATACTGGACACTAAGGAGCCGCTCAAAGCCCTAATTCTTAGACGATACATTCTTCTTGTACTTAAGTCGGCATTGTGACTTTTAAATTCAATCCCGAAGCAATTTATATGCTTCAAGGTCAATGTGAAGATCCAAGTGATACAGTAAACCTGCACTGGTGCATCCGAAATCTAATACTGGTCTCCCAGGAGCCGTCCAAAGCCACAAACTCTTAGAAGATTCACTCTTCTTGTTCTTAATTTGGCATTATGACTTTTGTATTCAATCCCGATGCAATTGCTGTGTTTAATGGTCAATGTAAAGCTCTAAGGGATACAGTAAACCTGCACTGGTGCATCGGAATCTAATACTGGTCTGCCATTAGCCGCTCAAAACACATACCCTTAGTAGATTCACTCTTCTTGTACCTAAGTCGGAATTTTGCATTTCGTTTTCTATCCCGATGCGATTTCTGTGTTTCACAGTCAATGTGAAGGTCAAAGGGATACAGTAAACCTGAACTGGTGCATCGGAATCTAATACTGGTCTCCCAGGAGCCGCTCAAACAACAAAATCATAAAGATTCACTCTTCTTGAATTTAAGTTGTCATTGTCCCTTTTGTATTTATTCCTGATGCAATTTCTGTGTTTCATGGTCAATGTGATGGTCCAAGGGGGACAGTAAACCTGCACTGGTGCATCTGAATCTAATATTGGTCTCCCAGGAGCCGCTCAAACAACAAAATCTTAAAAGTTCATTCTTCTTGAATTTAAGTTTGCATTGTCCCTTTTGTATTTAATACTGATGCAATTTCTGTGTTTCATGGTCAATGGGAAAGTCCAAGGGATACAGTAAAGCTGCACTGGTGCATCGGAATCTAATACTGGTATCCCAGGAGCCACTCAAAGCACAAACTCTGAAGTGATTCACTCCTCCTGTACTTAAGCCGGCATTGTGCATTTTGTATTTAATCCCGATGCGAATTCTGTGTTTGACGGTCAATGTAAAGGTCCCTGGGATACAGAAAACTTGCCCTGGTGTATAGTAATCATAATCTGGTCTCCCAGGAGCCGCTCAAACCCAAACTCTCAGAAGATTCACTCTTCTTGTACTTAAGTATGCATTGTGCCTTTGTATTCTATCCCGATCCGATTTCTGTGTTTCATGGTCATTGTGAAGGTCCAAGCGATAGAGTAAACCTGCACTGGTGAATCGGAATCTAATACTGGTCTCCCAGGAGCCGCTAAAACCACAAACACTTAGAAGATTCACACTTCCTGTTATTAAGTCTGCATTGTCATTTTTGTATTCAATCCCGATGTAATTGCTTTGTTTCATCGTCAATGTGAAGGTCCAAGCGATAGAGTAAACCTGCACTGGTGTATCGGAATCTAATGCTGGTCGCCCAGGAGCCGCTCAAATCACAAACTCTTAGAAGTTTCAATCTTCTTGAATTTAAGTCGGCATTATCCCATTTGTATACATTTCCGATGCAATTTCTGTGATTAATGGTCAATGTGAAGGTCCAAGTGGTACAGTAAACCTGCACTGGTGCATCTGAATTCTAATACTGGTCTCCCAGGAGCCGCTCAAAACCACAAACTCTTAGAAGATACACTCTTCTTGTTCTTAATTTGGCATTATGATTTTTGTATTCAATCCCGATGCAATTGCTGTGTGTAATGGTCAATGTAAAGGTCCAAGGGATACAGTAAACCTGCACTGGTGCATCGGGAACTAATACGGGTCTGCCAGGAGCCGCTCAAAACACATATCCTCAGTAGATTTACTCTTCTTGTACCTAAGTCGGCATTGTGCATTTCGTATTCTATTCCGATGCGATTTCTGTGTTTCACGGTCAATGTGAGGGTCCAAAGGATGCAGTAAACCTGCACTGGTGCATCGGAATCTAATACTGGTCTCCCATGAGCCGCTCAAACAACAAAATCTTAAAGATTCATTCTTCTTGAATTTAAGTTGGCATTGTCCCTTTTGTATTTAATCCTGACGCAATTTCTGTGTTTCATGGTCAATGTGTAGGTCTGAGGGATACAGTAAACCTGCACTGGTGCGTCGAAATCTAATACTTGTCTCCCAGGAGCCGCTCAAACCACAAACTCGCTGAAGATTCACTCTTCCTGTACTTAAGTCGGCATTGTGCGTTTTGTATTCAATCCTGATCTGATTTCTGTGTTTCATGGTCAATGTGAAGGTCCAAGGGATACAGTAAACCTGCACTGGTGCATCGGAATCTAATACTGGTCTCCCAGAAGCCGCTCAAAGCACAAATTCTTAGAAGATTCACTCTACTTGTACCTAAGCCGTTATTGTGCATTTTGTACTCAATCCCGATGCGATTTCTGTGTTTGACGGTCAATGTGAAGGTCCCCGGGATACAGAAAAACTTGCCCTGGTGTATAGGAATCAAAAACTGGTCTCCCAGGAGCCGCTTAAACCACAAACTCTTAGAAGATTCATTTTTCTTGTTCTTAAGTCTGCATTGTCCCTTTTGTATTCTATCCAGATCCGAGTTCTGGGTCTTACGGTCAATGTGAAGGGCCAAGGGATACAGTAAACCTGCACTGGTGCATCGGAATCTAATACTGGTCTCCCAGAAGCCGCTCAAAACACAAATTCTTAGAAGATTCACTCTTCTTGTACCTAAGTCGGCGTTGTGCATTTCGTACTCCATCCCGATGCGATTTCTGTGTTTCACGGTCAATGTGAAGGTCCAAGGGATACAGTAAACCTGCACTGGTGCATCGGAATCTAATACTGGTCTCCCAGGAGCCGCTGAAACCACAAACTCTTTGAAGATTCACCCCTCATGTACTTAAGTCGGCATTGTACCTTATGAATTCCATCCCGGTGCAATTTCTTTGTTTCATGGTCAATGTGAAGGTCCAAGGGAAACAGTAAACGTGCACTGGTGCATCGGAATCTAATACTGGTCTCCCAGGAGCCGCTCAAAGCAGAATCTCTTAGAAGATTCACTCCTCCAGTACTTATGTCGGCATTGTCTCTTTTGTATTCAAGCCTGATGCAACTTTTTTTGTTTCATGCTCAATGTGAAGGTCCATTGGATACAGGATACCAGCACTGGTGCATCGAAATCTAATACTGGTCGCACAGGAGCCGCTCAAACCAAACACTCATAGGAAATTCAATCTTCATGAATGTAAGTCGGCATTATCCCATTTGTATTCAATCCCGATGCAATTCCTGTGATTCATGGTCAATGTGAAGGTCCAAGGGATACAGTAAACATGCACTGGTGCATCGGAATCTAATACTGGTCTCCCAGGAGGCGCTGAAACCAGAAACTTTTTGAATATTCATTCTTCTTGTACTTAAGTCGTCATTGTGCCTTTTGTATTCAATCCCGATCTGATTTCTGTGTTTCATGGCCAGTGTGAAGGTCAAAATGATGCAGTAAACCTGCACTGGTGCGTCGAAATCCAATACTGGTCTCCCAGGAGCCGCTCAAACCGCAAACCCTTTCAAGATTCACTCTTCATGTACTCAAGTCGGCCTTGTGCCTTTTGTATTCAATCCCGATCTGATTTCAGTGTCTCATGGGCAATGTGAAGCTCCAAGGGATACAGTAAACCTGCACTGGTGCATCGGAACCTAATACTGGTCTCCCAGAAGCCGCTCAAAGCACAAATTCTTAGAAGATTCACTCTTCTTGAGCCTAAGTCGGTATTGTGCATTTCGTTTTCGATCCCGATGCGATTTCTGTGTTTCACGGTCATTGTGAAGGTCCAAGGGATACAGTAAACCTGCACTGGTGCATTGGAATCTAATACTGGTCTCCCAGGAGCCGCTCAAACCACAAAATCTTAGAAGATTCACTCTACTTGTACTTAAGTTGGCATTGTGGCTTTTGTATTCAATCCCGATCAGACTTCTGTGTTTCATGGACAAAGTGAAGGTCCAAGGGATACAGTGAACCTGAACTGGTGCATCGGAATCTAATACTGGTCTGCCAGGTGCCACTCAAAGCACTATCTCCTAGTAGATTCACTTTTCTTGTACTTAGGTCAGCATTTTGCATTTCGTATTCTATCCCGATGCGATTTCTGTGTTTCACGGTCAATGTGAAGGTCCAAGGGATACCGTAAACCTGCACTGGTGCATCGGAATCTAATACTGGTCTCCCAGAAGCCGCTCAAAACACAAATTCTTAGAAGATTCACTCTTCTTGTACCTAAGTCGGCGTTGTGCATTTCGTACTCCATCCCGATGCGATTTCTGTGTTTCACGGTCAATGTGAAGGTCCAAGGGATACAATAAACCTGCACTGGTGCATCGGAATCTAATACTGGTCTCCCAGGACCTGCTCAAACAACAAAATCTTAAAAGATTCACTCTTCTTGAATTTAAGTTGGCATTGTCCCTTTTGTAATTAATCCTGGTGCAATTTCATTGTTTCGTGGTCAATGTGAACGTCCAAGGGATACAGTAAACCTGCACTGGTGCGTCGGTATCTAATACTGGTCTCCGAGGAGCCGCTCAAACTACAAACTCTTTGAAGAGTCACTCCTCTTGTACTTAAGTCGGCATTGTGGCTTTTGTATTCAATCCCGATCTAATTTCTGTGTTTCATTGTCAATGTGAAGGTCCAAGGGATACAGTAAACCTGCACTGGTTCATCGGAATCTAATACTGGTCTCCCAGAAGCCGCTCAAAGCACAAATTCTTAAAAGATTCACTCTTCTTGTACCTAAGTCGGCATTGTGCATTTCGTATTCCATCCCGATGCGATTTCTGTGTTTCACGGTCAATGTGAAGGTCCAAGGGATGCAGTAAACCTGCACTGGGGCGGCGAAATCCAATACTGGTCTCCCAGGAGCCGCTCAAACCACAAACCCTTTGAAGATTCACTCTTCTTGTACTTACGTCGGCATTGTGCCTTTTGTATTCAATCCCGATCTGATTTCTGTGTTTCATAGTCAATGTGAAGGTCCAAGGGATACAGTAAACCTGCACTGGTGCATCAGAATCTTATACTGGTCTCCCGGAAGCCGCTCAAAGCACAAATTCTTAGAAGATTTTTTTCTTCTTGTACCTAAGTCGGTATTGTGCATTTCGTACTCGATCCCGATGCGATTTCTGTGTTTCACGGTCAATGTGAGGGTCCAAGGGATACAATAAACCTGCACTGGTGCATCGGAATCTAATACTGGTCTCCCAGGAGCCGCTCAAACCACAAAATCTTAGAAGATTCACTGTACTTATACTTAAGTTGGCATTGTGCATTTTGTATTCAATCCCGATCAGACATCTGTGTTTCATGGTCAAAGTGAAGGTCCAAGGGATATAGTAATCCTGAACTGGTGCGTCGGAATCTAATACTGGTCTGCCAGGTGCCGCTCAAAGCACTAACTCCTAGTAGATTCACTCTTCTTGTACTTAGGTCAGCATTGTGCATTTCGTATTCTATCCCGATGCGATTTCTGTGTTTCACGGTCAATGTGAAGGTCCAAGGGATACCGTAAACCTGCACTGGTGCATCAGAATCTAATACCGGTCTCCCAGGAGCTGCTCAAACAACAAAATCTTAAAAGATTCATTCGTCTTGAACTTAAGATGGCTTTGTCCCTTTTGTATTTTATGCTGATGCAATTTCTGTGTTTCATTGTCAATGTGGAGGTCCAAGGGATACAGTAAACCTGCACTGGTGCATCGGAATTTAATACTGGTCTCCCAGAAGCCGCTCAAAGCACAAATTCTTAGAAGATTCACTCTACTTGTACCTAAGCCGGCATTGTGCATTTTGTACTCAATCCCGATGCGATTTCTGTGTTTGACTGTCAAGGCTGAGGTCCAAGGATTACAGTAAACTTGCACTGGTGTACCGGAATCTAATACTGGTCTCCCCGGGGCCAGTCAAACCACAAACTCTTTGATGATTCACTCTTCCTGTACTTAAGTCAGCATTGCCCCTTTTGTACTCAATCCCGATGCAATTTCTCTGTTGCAAGGTCAATGTGAAGGTCCAAGTGATACAGTAGACCTGCACTGGTGCATCGGAATTCTAATACTGGTCTCCCAGGAGCCGCTCAAAACCACAAACTCTTAGAAGATTCACTCTTCTTGTTCTTTATTTGGCATTATGACTGTTGTATTCAATCCCGATGCAATTGCTGTGTTTAATAGTCAATGCAAACGTCCAAGGGATACAGTAAACCTGCACTGGTGCATCGGAATCTAATACTGGTCTGCCAGGACCTGCTCAAACAACAAAATCTTAAAAGTTTCACTCATCTTGAATTTAAGTTGGCATTGTCCCTTTTGTATTTCATCCTGATGCAATTTCTTTAATTCATGGTCAATGTGAACGTCCAAGTGATACAGTAAACCTGCACTGGTGCGTCGACATCTAATACTGGTCTCCCAGGAGCCGCTCAAACTACAAACTCTTTGAAGATTCACTCCTCTTGTACTTAAGTCGGCATTGTGGCTTTTGTATTCAATCCCGATCTGATTTCTGTGTTTCATGGTCAATGTGTAGGTCCAAGGGATACAGTAAACCTGCACTGGTGCATCGGAATCTAATACTGGCCCCCCAGAAGCCGCTCAAGGCACAAATTCTTAGAAGATTCACTCTTCTTGAACCTAAGTCGGCATTGTGCATTTCGTATTCCATCCCGATGCGATTTCTGTGTTTCACGGTCTATGTGAAGGTCCAAAGGATACAGTAAACCTGCACTGGTGCATCGGAATCTAATACTGGACACTAAGGAGCCGCTCAAATCTCTAACTCTTAGAAGATGCATTCTTCTTGTACTTAAGTCGGCATTGTGCTTTTTGTATTCAATCCCAATGCAATTCCTGTGATTCATGGCCAATGTGTAGGTCCAAGGGATACACTAAACCTGCACTGGTGCATCGGAATCTGATACTGGTCTGCCAGGAGCTGCTCAAATCACAAATTTTTAGTATATTCACTCTTCTTGTACCTAAATCGCCGTTGTGCATTTCGTATTCAATCCCGATGCGATTTCTGTGTTTCACGCTCAATGTGAAGGGCCAAGGGATACAGTAAACCTGCACTGGTGCATCGGAATCTAATACTGGCCCCCCAGAAGCCGCTCAAGGCACAAATTCTTAGAAGATTCACTCTTCTTGTACCTAAGTCGGCATTGTGCATTTCGTGTTCCATCCCGATGAAATTTATGTGTTTAATGGTCAATGCAAAGGTCCAAGGGATACAGTAAACCTGCACTGGTGCATCGGAATCTAATACAGGTCAGCCAGGAGCCGCTCAAAGCACAAAATCTTAGAAGATTCATTTTTCTTGAAATTAAGTTGGCACTGGCCATTTTGTATTTAATCTCGATACAATTTATGTGTTTCATGGTCAATGTGAAGGTCCAAGGGATGCAGTAAACTTGCACTGGTGCATTGGAATCTAATACTGGGCTCCCAGGAGCCGCTCAAACTACAAACTCTTTGAAGATTCACTCCTCTTGTACTTAAGTCGGCATTGTGGCTTTTGTATTCAATCCCGATCTGATTTCTGTGTTTCATGGTCAATGTAAAGGTCCAAGGGATACAGTAAACTTGCACTGGTGCTTCGGAATCTAATACAGGTCTCCCAGAAGCCGCTGAAAGCACAAATTCTTAGAAGATTCACTCTTCTTGTACCTAAGTCGGCATTGTGCATTTCGTATTCTATCCCGAACCGATTTCTGTGTTTCACGGTTAATGTGAAGGTCCAAGGGATACAGTAAACCTGCAGTGGTGCATCGGAATCTAATACTGGTCTCCCAGAAGCCGCTCAAAATACAAACTCTGGGAAGATTCACTCTTCTTGTACTTAAGTTGTCATTGTGCCTTTTGCATTCAATCCCGATCAGATTTCTGTGTTTCATGGTCAAAGTGAAGGTCCAAGGGATACAGTAAACCTGCAAAAGTGCATCGGAATATAATACTGGTCAGCCAGGAGCCGCTCAAATCATAAATTCTTAGTAGATTCACTCTTCTTGTACCTAAAACGCCGTTGTGCATTTCGTATTCAATCCCGATGCGATTTCTGTGTTTCACGCTCAATGTGAAGGGCCAAGGGATACAGTAAACCTGCACTGGTGCTTCGGAATCTAATACTGGTCTCCCAGGAGCCGCTCAAACCACAAAATCTTAGAAGATTCATTTTTCTTGAATTTAAGTTGGCACTGGCCCTTTTGTATTTAATCTCGATACAATTTATGTGTTTCATGGTCAATGTGAAGGTCCAAGGGATGCAGTAAACTTGCACTGGTGCATTGGAATCTAATACTGGGCTCCCAGGAGCCGCTGACACCACAAACTCTTTGAAGATTCACTCTTCTTGTACGTAAGTCGGCATTGTGCCTTTTGTATTCAATCCCGATCTGATTTCTGTGTTTCATGGTCAGTGTGAAGGTTGAAATGATACAGTAAACCTGCACTGGTGCATCGGAATCTAATACTGGTCTGCCAGGTGCCACTCAAAGCACAAACTCTTAGTAGATTCACCCTTCTTGATCTTAATTTGGCATTGTGACCTTTGTATTCAATCCCGATGCAGTTGCTGTGTTTAATGGTCAATGTAAAGGTCCAAGTGATACAGTAAACCTGCGCTGGTGGATCGGAATCTAGTACTGGTCTCCCAGAAGCCGCTCAAACCACAAACTCTTAGAAGATTCACTCTTCTTGTACAGAAGTCGGCAATGACCCTTTTGTATCTAATCCCGATGCTATATCTCTGATTCTTGGTCAATGTAAAGGTCCAAGAGATACAGTAAACTTGCACTGGTGTATCGGAATCTAATACTGGTCTCCCCGGGGCCACTCAAACCACAAAGTCCTTGAAGATTCACTCTTCCTGTACTTAAGTCGGCATTGTAAATTTTGTATTCAATCCCGATGCAAATTCTCTGTTTCTTGGTCAATGTGGAGGTCCAAGTGATACAGTAAACCTGCACTGGTGCATCGGAACTCTAATACTGGTCACCCAGGAGCCGCTCAAGACCACAAACTGTTAGAAGATTCACCCTTCTTGATCTTAATTTGGCATTGTGACCATTGTATTCAATCTGGATGCAGTTGCTGTGTTTAATGGTCAGTGCAAAGGGCCAAGTGATACAGTAAACCTGCACTGATGGATCGGAATCTAATACTGGTCTCCCAGAAGCCGCTCAAAGCACAAATGCTTAGAAGATTCACTCTTCTTGTAACTATTTCTGTGTTTCATGGTCAATGTGAAGGTCCAAGGGATACAGTAAACCTGCACTGGTGCATCGGAATCCAATACTGGTCTCCTAGATACCGCTCAAACCACAAAACCTTAGAAGATTCATTCTTCTTGAATTTAAGGCGGCATTGCCCCCTTTTGTATTTAAACACTATGCAATTTCTGTGTTTCATGGACAATGTGAAGGTCCAAGGGATTCAGTAAACCTGCACAGGTGCATCGCAATCTAATACTGGTCTCCCAGGAGCCGCCCTATGCACAAACTCTTTGAAGATTCACTCCTCTTGTATTTAAGTCAGCAAATTCGCTTTTTATTCAATCCCAGAGATATAACTGTGATTCATGGTCAATGTGAAGCTCCATGGGACACAGTAAACCAGCACTGGTGCATCGGAATCTAATGCTGGTCTCCCAGGAGCCGCTCAAACCACAAACTCTTACAAGATTCACTCTTCTTGTACTTAATTCGGCATTGTCCCTTTTGTATTCAATCCCGATGATATTTCTGTTTTCATGGTCAATGAGAGGGGCCAAGGGATACAGTAAACCAGCACTGGTGCATCGGAAACTAATACTGGTCTCCCAGGAGCCGATCAAACCACGAACTCTTAGAAGATTCACTCTTCATGTACTTAAGTCTGCATTGTGCATTTTGTTTTCAATGCCGATGCGATTTCTGTGTCTCACGGTCAATGTGAAGGTCCAAGGGATACAGTAAACGTGTGCTGATGCATCGGAATCTAATACTGGTCTAACAGGAGATGCTCAAACCACAAACTCTTAGAAGATTCACTCTTCATGTACTTAAGTCGGCATAGTCCCTTTTGTATTAAATCCCAATCTAATTTCTGTGTTACATGGTCAAGGTGTAGATCCAAGGGATACAGAAAACCTGCACTGGTGCATCGGAATGTATTACTGGTCTCCCAGGAGCCGCTCAAACCACAAAATCTTATAAGATTCATTCTCCTTGAATTTAAGTCGGCATTGTCCCTTTTGTATTTAACCCCGATTCAATTTCTGTGTGTCATTGTGAATGCGAAGGTCCAAGGGGACAGTAAACCTGCACTGGTGCATCGGAATCTAATACTGGTCTCCCTGGAGCCGCCCAAACCACAATTTCTTGGAAGATTCACTCTTCTTGTACTTAAGTCGGCATTGTCCCTTTTGTATTCAATCCCGATGATATTTCTGTGTTTCATGGTCAATGTGAAGGTCCTAGGGATACAGTAAACCTGCACTGGTGCATCGGAATCCAATACTGGTCTCCCAGGAGCCGGTGAAACCACAAAACCTTAGAAAATTCATTCTTCTTGAATTTAAGTCGGCATTGCCCCTTTTGTATTTAAACCCGATGCAATATCTGTGTTTCATGGCCAATGTGAAGGTCCGAGGGATACAGTAAACATGCTCTGGTGCACGGCAATCTAATACTGGTCTTCTAGGCGCCGCTCAAGCCACAAACTCTTAGAAGATTCTGTCTTCTTGTAATTAAGTAGGCATTGTCGCTTTTGTATTCACTCCCGATGATATTTCTGTGTTTTATAGTCAATGTGATGGTCCAAGGGATGCAGTAAAGCTGCACTGGTGCATTGGAATTCTAATACTGGTCTCCCAGGAGCTGCTCAAGCCACAAACTCCAAGAAGATTCACTCTTCTTGTACTTAATTCGGCATTGTAACTTTTGTATTCAATGCCGATGATATTTCTGTTTTCATGGTCAATGAGAAGGGCAAAGGGATACAGTAAACCAGCACTGGTCCATCGGAAACTAATACTGGTCTGCCAGGAGCCGCATATAGCACAAACTCTTAGTAGACTCACTCTTCTCGTACCTAAGTCGGCATTGTGCATTTTGTATTCAATCCCGATGCGATTTCTTAGTTTCGGTGTCAATGTGAATTTCCAGAGGATACAGTAAACCTGCACTGGTACATCGGAATCTAATGCTGGTCTCCCAGCATCCGCTGAAAACCACAAACTCTATGAAGATTCACTCTTATTGTACTTAAGACGGCATTGTGCGTTTGAATTTAATCCTGATCTGAGTCCTGTGTTTCATGGTCAATGAGATGGTCCAAGGGATACAGTAAACGTGCACTGGTGCATCGGAATCTAATACTGGTCTCCCTGGAGCCGCTCAAACCAGAAACTCTTAGAAGATTCACTCATCTTGTACTTAAGTTCGCATTGTGTCTTTTGTATTTACTCCCGATGCAATTGCTGTGTTTAATGGTCAATGTGAAGGTCCAAGGGATACAGTAAACCTGCACTGGTGCATCGGAATCTAATACTGGTCTGCCAGGAGGCGCTCATAGCACAAACTCTTAGTAGATTCACTCTTCTTGTACTTAAGTCGGCATTGCGCGATTTGTATTCATTCCCGATATAATTTCTTTGTCTCAAGGTCAATGCGAAGCTCCAAGGGATACAGTAAACCTACACTGGTGCATCGGAATCTATTACTGGTCTCCCAGGAGCCGCCCAATCCACAAACTCTTTGAAGATTCACTCTTCTTGTATTTAAGTCAGCAAATTTACTTTTTATTCAATCCCGGAGATATAACTGTGATTCATGGTCAATGTGAAGCCCCATGGGATACAGTAAACCTGCACCCGGAATTCTAATACTGGTCTCCCAGGAGCCGCTCAAACCACAAACTCTTAGAAGATTGACTCCTCTTGTACTTAAGTTCGCATTGTGTCTTTTGTATTCAATCCCGATGCAATTAATGTGTTTAATGGTCAATGTGAAGGTCCAAGGGATACAGCAAACCGGCACTGGTGCATAGTAATCTATTACTGGTCTCCCAGGAGCCGCCCAATTCACAAACTCTTTGAAGATTCATTCTTCTTGTATTTAAGTCGGCAATGTCGCTTTTTATTCAATCCCGATGATATAAGTGTGATTCATGGTCAATGTGAAGCTCCATGGGATTCAGCAAACCAGCAGTGGTGCATCGGAATTTAATACTGGTCTCCCAAGAGCCGCTCAAGCCACAAATTCTTTCAAGATTCACTCTTCTTGTAATTAAGTCGGCATTGTCGCATTTGTATTCAATCCCGATGATATATCTGTGTTTCATGGTCAATGTGACGGTCCACGGGATACAGAAACCTGCACTGGTGCAATGGAATTCTAATACTGGTCTCCCAGGAGCCGCTCAAACCACAAACTTTTAGAAGATTCACTCTTCTCGTACTTAAGTTGGGATTGTTACTTTGTATTCAATCCCGATGCAATTTCTGTATTTCATGGTCAATGTAAAGGTCCAAGTGATACAGTAAACCTGAACTGGTGGATCGGAATCTAATACTGGTCTGCCAGGAGCCGCTCAAAGCACAAACACTTAGTAGATTCACTCTTCTTGTAACTAAGCCGGCATTGTGCATTTTGTATTCAATCCCGATGCGATTTCTTAGTTTCACGGTCAATGTGAAGGTCCAAGGGATACAGTAAACCTGCACTGGTGCATCGGAATCTAATACTGGCCTGCCAGGAGCCGCTCTAAACACAAACTCTTAGTAGATTAACTCTTCTTGTACTTAAGTCGGCAATGTGCATTTTGTATTCAATACCGATGCGAATTCTGTGTTTCACGGTCAATGTGATGGTCGAAGGGATACAGTAAACTTGCACTGGTGCATCGGAATCTAAAACTGGTCTCCCAGAAGCCGCTCAAAGCACAAACTCTTAGAAGTTTCACTCTTCTTGTACTTTAACCAGCCTTGCCCCTTTTGTATACAATCCCGATACAATTTCTGTAATCATGGTCAATGTAAAGGTCCAAGAGATACAGTAAACCTGCACTAGTGCATCGGAATCTAATACTGGTCTGCCAGGAGCCGCTAAAGCGCAAAAACTTAGTAGATTCAATCTTCTTGTACCTAAGTCGGCATTGTGAATTTTGTATTCAATCCCGATGCAATTCCTGTGTTTCATGGACAATGTGAAGGTCCAAGGGATATAGTAAACTTGCACTGGTGCATCGGAATCTAATACTGGTCTCCCAGAAGTCGCTCAAAGCACAAACGCTTAGATTATTCACACTTCATGTACTTATGTTGGCATTGTCCATTTTGTATTCAATCCCGATAATATTTCTGTGTTTAATGGTCAATGTGAAGGTCCACAGGATTCAGTAAACCTGCACTGGTGCATCGGAATCTGACACTGGTCTCCCAGGAGCCGTTCAATCCACAAAATCTTAGAAGATTCATCCTTCTTAAATTTAAGTCGGCATTGTCCCTTTTATATTTGATCCCGATGCAATTTCTTTGTTTCAAGGTCAATGCGAAGGTCCAAGGGATACAGTAAACCTCCACTGGTGCATCGGAATCTTATACTGGTCTCCCAGGAGCCTCTCAAAGCGCAAACCCTTTGAAGATTCATTCTTCTTGCCTTTTGTATTCAATCCCGATCCGATTTCTGTGTTTCATGGTCAATGTGAAGGTCAAAGGCATACAGTAAACCTGCACTGGTGCATAGGAATCTAATACTGGTCTCCCAGGAGCCTCTCAAACCACAAACATTTGAAGATTCACTCTTCTTGTACTTAAGTCGGCATTGTGCATTTAGTATTTAATCCTGATCTGATTTCTGTGTTTCATTTTCAATGTGAAGGTCCAAGGGATACAGTTATCTGCACTGGTGCATCGAAATCTAATACTGGTCTCCCAGAAGCCGCTCAAATCACAAACGCTTAGAAGATTCACTCTTCTTGAACTTAAGTTGGCATTGTGTTTTTGTATTAAATCCCGATGCAATTGCTGTGTTTAATGGTCAATGTGAAGGTCCAAGGGATACAGTAAACCAGCACTGGTGCATCGGAATCTGATACTGGTGTGGCAGGAGTTGCTGAAAGCACTACCTCTTAGTAGATTTACGCTCCTTGTACTTAAGTCGGCATTGTGCATTTTGTATTCAATCCCGATGCGATTTCTGTGTTTGAAGGTAAATGTGAAGGCCCAAGGTATACAGTAAACTTGCAGTGGTGTATCGGAATCTAATACTGGTCGCCCAGGAGCCGCTCAGACCACAAACTCATAGGAGGTTCATTGTTCTTGAATTTAAGTCGGCATTGTCCCTTTGGTATTTAATCCCGATGCAATTCATGTGATTCATGGTCAATGTGAATTTCCAAAGGATACACTAAACCTGCACTGGTGCATCGGAATCTAATACTGGTCTCCCAGGAGACACTCAAAGAACAAACTCTTAGAAGATTCACTCATCTTGTACTTAAGTCGGCACTGTCCCATTTGTATTCAATCCCGATCCGATTTCTGTGTTTCGTGGTCAATGTGATGGTCCAAGGCATACAGTAAACCTGCACTGGTGCATCGGAATCTAATACTGGTCTCACAGGAGCCGCTCAAAGCACAAACTCTTAGTAGATTCACATTTCTTGTACTTAAGTTGGCATTGTCCCTTTTGGATTCAATCCTGATGCAATTTCTGTGTTTCATGGTCAATTTGAAGCTCCAAGGGATACAGTAAACGTGCACTGGTGCATCGAAATATAATACGGGTCACCAAGGAGCCGCTCAAACCAGAAACTTTTAGATGATTCACTCTTCATGTACTTAAATCGACATAGTCCATTTTGTATCAAATACCGATCTAATTTCTGTGTAACATGGTCAATGTGAAGGTCCAAGGGATACACTAAACCTGCACTGGTGCATCGGAATTAAAACAGGTCTCCCAGGAGCCGCTAAACGGACAAATTCTTATAAGATTCTCACTTCTTGTACTTAAGTCGGCATTGTCCGTTTTGTAATCAGTCCCGATACAATTTCTGTTTTCATGGTCAATGAGAAGGTCCAACGGATACAGTAAACCTGCACTGGTGCATCGGAATCTAATACTGGTCTTCCAGGAGCCGCCCAAACCACAAAGTCTTACAGGACTCACTCTTCTTGTACCTAAGTTAGCATTGTCCATATTGTATTCAATTCCAATGATATTTCTGTGTTTCATGGGCAATGTGAAGGTCCAAGGGATACAGTAAACCTGCACTGGTGCATCGGAATTTAATACTAGTCTCCCAGGAGCTGTTCAATCCACAACATCTTAGAAGATTCTTTCTTCTTGAATTTAAGTCGGCATTGTCCCTTTTGTATTTAACCCCGATGCAATTTCTGTGTGTCATGGTCAATGCGAAGGTCCAAGGGATAGAGTAAACGTAAACTGGTGCATCGGAATCTTATACTGGTATCCCAGGAGCCACTCAAAGCGCAAACCCTTTGAAGATTGACTCTTCTTGCCTTTTGTATTCAATCCCGATCCGATTTCTGTGTTTCATGGTCTATGTGAAGATCCAAGCTATACAGTAAACGTGCACTGGTGCATCGGAATCTAATACTGGTCTCCCAGAAGCCGCTCAAAGCACAAACTCTTAGAAGATTCACTCTTCTTGTACTTAAGTCGGCACTGTCCCTATTGTATTCAATCCCAATGCAAATTCAGTATTTCATGGACAATGTGAAGGTGTAAGGGAAACAGTAAACCTGCACTGGTGCATCGTAATCTAATACTGGTCTGCCAGGAGCCGCTCAAAACATAAATTCTTAGTAGATTCACTCTTCTTGTACTTAAGTCGGCATTGTGCCTTTTGTATTTAATCATGATCTGATTTCTGTGTTTCATGGTTTATGTGAATGTCCAAGGGATACAGTAAACCTGCACTGGTGCATCGGAATCTAATACTGGTCTCCCAGAAGTCGCTCAAACCACTAAATATTTGAAGATTCATTCTTCTTGAATTTAAGTCGGCATTGTCCCTTTGTATTTAATCCCGATGGAATTTCTGTGTTTCATGGTCAATGTGAATGTCCAAGGGATACAGTTAACCAGCACTGGTGCATCGGAATTCAATACTAATCTCACAGCATCCGCTCAAACCACAAACTCTTTGAAAATTCGCTCTTCTTGTACTTAAGTCGGCATTGTGCCCTTTGTATTTAATCATGATCTGATTTCTGTGTTTCATGGTTTATGTGAATGTTAAAGGGATACAGTAAACCTGCACTGGTGTATCGGAATCTAATACTGGTCTCCCAGTAGTCGCTCAAAGCACAAACGCTTCGATGATTCACACTTCTTGTACTGAAGTTGGCATTGTCCATTTTGTATTCAATCCCGATGCAATTCCTGTGTTTCGTGGTCAACGTGAAGGTCCAAGGGATACAGTAAACCTGCTCTGGTGCATCGTAATTTAATACTGGTTTCCCAGAAGCCGCTCAAACAACAAACTCTTAGAAGATTCATTCTTCTTGTACTTAAGTTCGCTTTGTTTTTTTGTATTCAATCCCGATGCAATTGCTGTTTTTAATGATCAATGTGAAGGTCCAAGGGCTACAGTAAGCCTGCACTGGTGCATCGGAATCTAATACTGGGCTGCCAGGAGCCGCTCAAAGCACAAACACTTAGTAGATTCACTCTTCTTATACTTTAGTCGGCATTGTGCATTTTGTATTCAATCCCGATGCGAGTTCTGTGTTTCACGGTCAATGTGAAGCTCCAAGGGATACAGTAAACCAGCACTGGTGCATCGGAATCTAATACTGGTTTTCCAGGAGCCGTTCAATCCACAAAATCTTAGAAGATTCATTCTTCTTGAATTTAAGTCGGCATTGTACCTTTTGTATTTAATCCCGAAACAATATCTGTGTTTCATGGTCAATGTGAAGGTCCAAGGGATACAGTAAACCTGCACTGGTAATCGGAATCTAATACTGGTCTCCCAGAAGCCGCTCAAAGCACAAACTCTTAGAAGATTCACTCTTCTTGTACGTAAGACGGCATTGTCCCTTTTGTATTCAATCCCGATACAATTTCTGTTTTCATGGTCAATGTGAAGGTCCAAGGGATACAGTAAACATGAACTGGTGCATAGGAATCTAATACTGGTCTCCAAGGAGCCTCTCAAACCACAAACTCTTTGAAGATTCACTCTTCTTGTACTTAAGTCAACATTGTGCCCTTTGTATTTAATCCTGATCTGTTTTGTGTGTTTCATGGTCAATGTGAAGGTCCAAGGGATGCAGTTAACATGCACTGGTGCATCGGAATCTAACATTGGTCTCAAAGAAGCCGCTCAAAGCACAAAAGCTTAAAAGATTCACTCTTCTTGTACTTAAGTCGGCATTGTCCCTTTTGTATTCAATCACGATGCAATTCCTGTGTTTCATGGTCAATGCGAAGGTCCAAGGGATACAGTAAACCTGCACTGGTGCATCGGAATCTAATACTGGTCTCCCAGGAGCCGCTTAAACCACAAACTCTTAGAAGACTCACTCTTCTTGTACTTGAGGTCGCATTGTGTCTTTTGTATTCAATCCCGATGCAATTGACGTGTTTAATGGTCAATGTGAAGGTCCAAGGGATACAGTAAACCTGCACTGGTGCATCAGAATCTAATACTGGTCTGCCAGGAGTTGCTGAAAGCACTAACGCTTAGAAGATTCACGCTTCTTGTACTTATGTCGGCATTGTGCATTTTTTATTCAATCCCGATGCGATTTCTGTGTTTGAAGGTCAATGTGAAGGTCTAAGGGATACAGTAAACTTGCAGTGGTGTATCGGAATTAAATACTGGTCGCCCAGGAGCCGCTCAAACCACAAACTCATAGATGATTCATTGTTCTTGAATTTAAGTCGGCATTGTCCCTTTTGTATAAAATCCCGATGCAATATATGTGATTCATGGTCAATGTGAAAGCCCAAGGGATACAGTAAACCTGCATTGGCGCATCGGAATCTAATACTGGTCACACAGGAGCCGCTCAAATCAAAAACTCTTAGAAGATTCACTCCTCTTGTACTTAAGTCGGCATTGTGCCTCTTGTATTTAATTCTGATGCAATATCTGTGTTTCATTGTCAATGTGAACGTCTTAGTGATATAGTAAACGTGCACTGGTGCATCGGAATATAATACTGGCCTCCCGGGAGCCGCTCAAACCACAAACTCTTAGAAGGATAACTCTTCATGAACTCAAGTCTTCATAGTCCCTATTGATAAAATCTTTATCTAACTTCTGTGTTACATGGTCAATGTGAAGGTCCAAAGGATACAGATAACCTACACTGGTGCATCGGAATCAAATAATGGTCTCCCAGGAGCCGCTCAAAAGACAAATTCTTAAAAGACTCACTCTTCTTGTACTTAAGTCAGCAATGTCCCTTTTGTATTCAATCCCGATACAATTTCTGTTTTCATGGTCAATGTGAAGGTCCAAGAGATACAGTAAACCTGCACTGGTGCATCGGAATCTAATACTGGTCTCCCAGGATCCGCTCAAACCACAAACTCTTAGAAGATTCACTATTCTTGTACTTAAGCTGGCATTGTGACTTTGTATTCAATCCCGATTCAACTGCTGTGTTTCATGGTCAATGTGAAGGTTCAAGGGATACAGTAAACCTGCACTGGTGCAGCGGAATCTAATACTGGTCTCCCAGAAGCCGCTCAAACCACAAACTCTTAGAAGCGTCTTTCTTCTTGTACTTAAGTTCGGTTTGTGTCTTTTGTATTCAATCCCGATGCAATTGCTGTGTTTAATGGTCAATGTGAAGGTCCAAGAGGTACAGTAAACCTGCACTGGTGCATCGGAATCTAATACTGGTTTGCCAGGAGCTGCTCAATGCTCAAACGCTTAGTAGATTCACTCTTCTTATACTTAAGTCATCATTGTGCATTTTGTATTTAATCCCGATGCGATTTCTGTGTTTCACGGTCCAAGTGAAGCTCCAAGAGATACAGTAAACCTGCACTGGTGCATCTCAATCTAATACTGGTCTCCCAGGAGTCGTTCAATCCCCAAAATCTTAGAAGATTCATTCTTCTTAAATTTAAGTCGGCATTGTCCCTTTTGTATTAAATCCCGATGCAATTTCTGTGTGTCATTGTCAATGCGAAATTCCAGGGGATAGAGTAAACCTCCACTGGTGCATCGGAATCTTATACTGGTCTCCCAGGAGCCTCTCAAAGCGCAAACCCTTTGAAGATTCATTCTTCTTGAAATTTTAATTCAATCCCGATATGATTTCTGTGTTTCATGGTCAATGTGAAGGTCCAAGGGATGCAGTAAACCTGCACTGGTTCATCGGAATCTAATACTGGTCTCCCAGAAGCCGCTCAAAGCACACACTGTTAGAAGATTCACTCTTCCTGTATGTAAGTTGGCATTGTCCCTGTTGTATTCAATCCCGATACAACTTCTGTTTTCATGGTCAATGTGAAGGGACAAGGGATACAGTAAATCTGCACTGGGACATCGATAACTTATACGGGTCTCCCAGGAGCCGCCCAAACCACAAATTCTTAGAAGATTTATTCTTCTTGTACTTAAGTCGGCATTGTCCCTTTTGTGTTCAATCCCGATGATATTTCAGTGTTTCATGGTCAATGTGAAAATCCAATGGATAACGTAAACCTGCACTGGTGCATCGGAATTTAATACAGGTCTCCCAGGAGCCGCTCAAACCACAAAATCTTAGAACATTCATTATTCTTGAATTTAAGTCGGCATTGTCCCTTTTGTATTTAATCCCGATGCAATTTGTGTGGGCCATGGTCAATGCGAAGGTCCAAGGGATACAGTAAACCTGCACTGGTGCATAGGAATCTAATACTGGTGTCCCAGGAGCCTCTCAAACCACGAACTCTTTGAAGATTCACTCTTCTTGTACTTAAATCGGCATTGTGCCTTTTGTATTTAATACTGATCTGATTTCTGAGTTTCATGGTCAATGTGAAGGTCCAAGGTATACAGTTAACCTGGACTGGTACATCGGAATCTAATACTGGCCTCCCAGAAGCCGCTCAAAGGACAAATTCTTAGAAGATTCTCTCTTCTTGTACTTAAGTCGGCATTGTCCCTTTTGTATTCAATCCCGATACAATTTCTGTTTTCATCGTCAATGAGAAGGTCCAACGGATACAGGAAACCTGCACTGATGCACCGGAATCTAATACTGGTCCCCCAAGAGCCGCCCATACCTTAAACTCTTAGAAGATTCACTCTTCTTGTTTTTAAGACAGCATTGTCCCTTTTGTATTCAATCCTGATGATATTTCTGTGTTTCATGGTCAATGCGATGGTACATGGGATTTAGTAAACCTGCACTGGTGCACCGGAATTCTTATACTGGTCTCCCAGGAGCCGCTCAAACGACAAACTCTTAGAAGATTCAACCTTCTGTTACTTAAGTCGGCATTGTCCATTTTGTTTACAATCCCGAAACAATTTCTGTTTTCGTGGTCAATGTGAAGGTCCAAGGCATACAGTAAACCAGCACCCGTGCATCGGAATATAATACTGGTCTCCCAGGGGCCACTTAAACCACAAACCCTTAGAAGATTCACTCTTCTTGTACTTGAGCTCGCATTGTGTGTTTTGTATTCAATCCCAATGCAATTGCTGTGTTTAATGGTCAATGTGAAGGTCCAAGGGATACAGTAAATCTGCACTGGTGCATCAGAATCTAATACTGGTCTGCCAGGTGTTGCTGAAAGCACTAACTGTTAGTAGATTCACGCTTCTTGTACTTAAGTCGGCATTGTGCATTTTGTACTGAATCCCGATGCGATTTCTGTGTTTTAAGGTCAATGTGAAGGTACATGGGATACAGTAAACTTGCAGTGGTGTATCGGAATCTAACACTGGTTGCCTAGGAGCCGCTCAGACCACAAACTCATAGAAGATTCATTCTTCTTGTATTTAAGTCAGCATTGTGCATTTTGTATTCAATCCCGATGCGATACCTTTGTCACACGGTCAATGTGAAGGTCCAAGGGATACAGTAAACCTGCGCTGGTGCATCGGAATCTGATACTGGTCTCCCAGGAGCCGCTCAAAGCACAAACGCTTAGTAGATTCACTCTTCTTATACTTAAGTCGGCATTGTGCATTTTGCATTCAGTCTCGATGCGATTTCTTAGTTTCACGGTTAGTGTGAAGGTCCAAGGGATACAGTAAACCTGCACTGGTGCATCGGAATCTGATACTGGTCTCCCAGGAGCCACTCAAACCACTAAATCTTTGAAGATTCATCCTTCTTGAACTTAAGTCTACATTGTCCCTTTGTATTTAATCCCGACGGAATTTCTGTGTTTCATGGTCAATGTGAAGGTCCAAGGGATACAGTTAACCAGCACTGGTGCATCGCAATCCAATACTAATCTCACAGGAACCGCTCAAACCACAAACACTTTGAAAATTCACTCTTCTTGTACTTAAGTCGGCATTGTGCCATTTGTATTTAATCCTGATCTGATTTCTGTGTTTCATGGTTAATGTGAAGGTCGAAGGGATACAGTAAACCTGCACTGGAGCATCTGAATCTAATACTGGTTCCCCAGAAGTCGCTCGAAGCACAAACGCTTCGACGATTCACACTTCTTGTACTTAAGTTGGCATTGTCCATTTTGTATTCAATCCCGATGTAATGCCTGTGTTTAATGGTCAATGTGAAGGTCCAAGGGATACAGTAAACTTGCACTGGTGCATCGGAATCTACTACTGGTCTCCCAGGAGCCGCTCAAACCGCAAACTCTTTGAAGCGTCTTTCTTCTTGTACTTAAGTTCGCTTTGTGTCATTTGTATTCAATCCCGATGCAAGTACTGTGTTTAATGGTCAATGTGAAGGTCCAAGGGGTACAGTAAACCTGCGCTGGTGCATCGGAATCTGATACTGGTTTGCCAGGAACCGCTCAAAGTACAAACGCTTAGTAGATTCACTCTTCTTATACTTAAGTCGGCATTGTGCATTTTGTATTCAATCCCGATGCGATTTCTGTGTGTCATGGTCAATGCGGAGGTCTAAGGGATAGAGTAAACCTCCACTGGTGCATCGGAATCTTATACTGGTCCCCCAAGGAGCCTCTCAATGCGCAAACCCTTTGAAGAATCACTCTTCTTGAATTTTTTATTCAATCCCGATCCCATTTCTGTGTTTCATGGTCAATGTGAAGGTCGAAGGGATGCAGTAAACCTGCACTGGTGCATCGGAATCTAATACTGGTCTCCCAGAAGCCGCTCAAAGCACAAACTCTTAGAAGATTCACTCTTCTTGTATGTAAGTTGGCATTGTCCCTTTTGTATTCAATCCCGATACAATTTCTGTTTTCATGGTCGATGTGAAGGGCCAAGGGATACAGTAAACCTGCACTGGGACATCGAAAACTTATACGGGTCTCCCAGGAGCCACCCAAACCACAAATTCTCAGAAGATTTATTCTTCTTGTACTTAAGTCGGCATTGTCCCTTTTGTGATCAATCCCGATGATATTTCTGTGTTTCATGGTCAATGTGAAAGTCCAATGGATAACGTAAACCTGCACTGGTGCATCGGAATTTAATACAGGTCTCCCAGGAGCCGCTCAAACCACAAAATCTTAGAACATTCATTCTTCTTGAATTTAAGTCGACATTGTCCCCTCTGTATTTAATCCCGATGCAATTTGTGTGTGCCATGGTCAATGCGAGGGTCCAAGGGATACAGTAAACCTGCACTGGTGCATAGGAATCTAATACTGGTGTCCCAGGAGCCTCTCAAACCACAAACTCTTTGAAGATTCACTCTACTTGCACTTAAATCGGCATTGTGAGTTTTGTATTTAATACTGATCTGATTTCTGAGTTTCATGGTCAATGTGAAGGTCCAAGGTATACAGTTAACCTGCACTGGTACATCGGAATCTAATACTGGTCTCCCAGAAGCCGCTCAAAGACAAATTCTTGGAAGATTCTCTCTTCTTGTACTTAAGTCGGCTTTGTCCCTTTTGTATTCAATCCCGATACAATTTCTGTTTTCATCGTCAATGTGAAGGTCCAACGGATACAGGAAACCTGCACTGATGCACCAGAATCTAATACTGGTCCCCCAGGAGCCGCCCAAACCTTAAACTTTTAGAAGATTCACTCTTCTAGTATTTAAGACAGCATTGTCCCTTTTGTATTCAATCCCGATGATATTTCTGTGTTTCATGGTCAATGCGATGGTACATGGGATCAGTAAACCTGCATTGGTGCATCGGAATTCTTATACTGGTCTCCCAGGAGCCGCTCAAACCACAAACTCTTAGAAGATTTAACCTTCTGTTACTTAAGTCGGCATTGTCCATTTTGTTTACAATCCCGAAACAATTTCTGTTTTCGTGGTCAATGTGAAGGTCCAAGGCATACAGTAAACCTGCACTCGTCCATCGGAATATAATACTGGTCTCCCAGGGGCCGCTTAAACCACAAACTCATAGAAGATTCACTCTTCTTGTACTTGAGCTCGCATTGTGTCTTTTGTATTCAATCCCGATGCATTTGCTGTGTTTAATGGTCAATGTGAAGGTCCAAGGGATACAGTAAATCTGCACTGGTGCATCAGAATCTAATACTGGTCTGCCAGGAGTTGCTGAAAGCACTAACTGTTAGTAGATTCACGCTTCTTGTACTTAAGTCGGCATTGTGCATTTTGTATTCAATCCCGATGCGATTTCTGTGTTTTAAGGTCAATGTGAAGGTCCATGGGATACAGTAAACTTGCAGTGGTGTTTCGGAATCTAATACTGGTTGCCCAGGAGCCGCTAAGACCACAAACTCATAGAAGATTCATTCTTCTTGTATTTAAGTCAGCATTGTGCATTTTGTATTCAATTCCGATGCGATACCTTTGTCACACGGTCAATGTGAAGGTCCAAGGTATACAGTAAACCTGCACTGGTGCATCGGAATCTGATACTGGTCTCCCAGGAGCCGCTAAAAAGCACAAACGCTTAGTAGGTTCACTCTTCTTATACTTAAGTCGGCATTGTGCATTTTGTATTCAGTCTCGATGCGATTTCTTAGTTTCACGGTTAGTGTGAAGGTCCAAGGGATACAGTAAACCTGCACTGGTGCATCGGAATCTGATACTGGTCCCCCAGGAGCCGCTCAAACCACTAAATCTTTGAAGATTCATCCTTCTTGAACTTAAGTCGACATTGTCCCTTTATATTTAATCCCGACGGAATTTCAGTATTTCATGGTCAATGTGAAGGTCCAAGGGATACAGTTAACCAGCACTGGTGCATCGCAATCCAATACTAATCTCACAGGAACCGCTCAAACCACACACTCTTTGAAAATTCACTCTTCTTGTACTTAAGTCGGCATTGTGCCCTTTGTATTTAATCCTGATCTGATTTCTGTGTATCATGGTTAATGTGAAGGTCCAAGGGATACAGTAAACCTGCACTGGAGCATATGAATCTAATACTGGTTTCCCAGAAGTCGCTCGAAGCACAAACGCTTCGATGATTCACACTTCTTGTACTTAAGTTGGCATTGTCCATTTTGTATTCAATCCCGATGCAATGCCTGTGTTTAATGGTCAATGTGAAGGTCCAAGGGATACAGTAAACTTGCACCGGTGCATCGGAATCTAATACTGGTCTCCCAGGAGCCGCTCAAACCACAAACTCTTTGAGGCGTCTTTCTTCTTGTACTTAAGTTCGCTTTGTGTCTTTTGTATTCAATCCCGATGCAAGTGCTGTGTTTAATGGTCAATGTGAAGGTCCAAGGGGTACAGTAAACCTTCGCTGGTGCATCGGAATCTGATACTGGTTTGCCAGGAACCGCTCAAAGCACAAACGCTTAGTAGATTCACTCTTCTTATACTTAAGTCGGCATTGTGCATTTTGTAATCAATCCCGATGCGATTTCTGTGTCTCATGGTCAATGCGGAGGTCTAAGGGATAGAGTAAACCTCCACTGGTGCATCGGAATCTTATACTGGTCCCCCAAGGAGCCTCTCAAAGCGCAAACCCTTTGAAGAATCACTCTTCTTGAATTTTTTATTCAATCCCGATCCCATTTCTGTGTTTCATGGACAATGTGAAGGTCGAAGGGATGCAGTAAACCTGCACTGGTGCATCGGAATCTAATACTGGTCTCCCAGAAGCCGCTCAAAGCACAAACGCTTAGAGGATTCACTCCTCTTGTACTTAAGTCGGCATTGTCCCTTTTGTATTCTATCCTGATGCAATTCCTGTGTTTCATGGGCAGTGCGAAGGTCCAAGGGATACATTAAAACTGCACTTGTTCATCGGAATCTAATACTGGTCTCCCAGGAGCCGCTCAAACCACGAAATCTTAGAAGGTTCATTCTTCTTCAATTTAAGTCAGCATTGTCCCTTTTGTATTTTAATCCGATGCAATTTCTGTGTGTCATGGTCAGTGCGAAGGTCCAAGGGATACAGAAAACCTGCACTAGTGCATCGGAATCTTATACTGGTCACCCAGGAGTCGCTCATGCAACAAACTCATAGAAGATTCACCCTTCTTGTACTTAAGTCGGCATTGTCCCTTTTGTATTCAATCCCGATGATATTTCTGTGTTTCATGGTCAATGTGAAGGTCCAAGGGATACATGAACCTGCACTGGTGCATCGGAATCTAAAACTGGTCTACCAGGAGCCGATCAAACCACGAAATCCTAGAAGATTCATTCCTCATGAATTTAAGTCGGCATTGTCCCTTTTCTATTTAATCCCGATGGAATTTCTGTGTGTTTTGGTCAATGCGAAGGTCCAATGGATACAGAAAACCTGCACTGGTGCCTCGGAATCTTATACTGGTCTCCAGGGAACCGCTCAAAACCCAAACTTTTAGAAGATTCACTCTTCTTGTACTTAAGTCGGCATTGTGCTTTTTGTATTCAATTCCGATGCAATATCTGTGTTTCATTGTCAATGTGAAGGTCTTAAAGAGACAGTAAACGTGGACTGGTGCATCGGAATCTAATACTGGTCTCCCAGGAGCCGCTCAAACAACAAAATCTTAGAAGATTCATTCTCCTTCAATTTAAGTCAGCATTGTCCCTTTTCTATTCAATCCCGAAGGTATATCTGTGTTTCATGGTCAATGTGAAGGTCCATGGGATACAGTAAACCTACACTGGTGCATCAGAATTCTAATACTGGTCTTCCAGGAGCCGCTCAACCCAAAAACTCTTAGAAGATTCACTCTTCTAGTACCTAAGTTTGCTTTGTGACTTTGTATTCAATCCTGATGCAACTGCTGTGTTTAATGGTCAATGTGAAAGTCCAAGGGATACAGTAAACCTGCATTAGTGCATCGTAATCTAACACAGGGCTCCCAGGAACCGCTCAAACCACGATACCTTAGAAGATTCATTCTTCTTGAATTTAAGGTGGCATTGTCCATTCTGTATTTAGTCCCGATGGAACTTCTGTGTGTTTTGGTCAATGCGAAGTTCCAAGGGATACAGAAAACCTGCACTGGTGCATCGGAATCTTATACTGTTCTCCCAGGAGCACCTCAAATCACAAACTCTTAGAAGGTTCACTCTACTTGTACTTAAGTCGGCATTGTGCATTTTGTATTCAATTCCGATGCAATATCTGTGTTTCATTGACAATGTGAAGATCTTAAAGACACAGTAATCGTGCACTGGTGCATCGGAATCTAATACTGGTCTCCCAGGAGCCGCTCAAACCACAAACTCTTAGAAGAATCACTCTTCATGTACTTAAGTCGGCGTAGTCCCTTTTGTATTAAAATCCGGTCTAATATCTGCGTTACATGTTCAATAGGAAGGTCCAAGGGATACAGTAAACCTGCACTGGTGTATAGGAATCTAATACCGGTCTCCCAGGAGCCGCTTAAACGACTAATTCTTAGAAGATTCACTCTTCTTGTACTTAAGTCGGCATTGTACCTTTTCTATTCAATCCCGATACAATTTCTGTGTTTCACGGTCAATGTGAAGGTCCAAGGGATACAGTAAACCAGCACTGGTGAATCGGAAACTAATACTGGTCTCCCAGAAACCGCTCAAAGCACTATCTCTT
Organism: Schistocerca americana; assembly: GCF_021461395.2. Taxonomy (NCBI): domain Eukaryota; kingdom Metazoa; phylum Arthropoda; class Insecta; order Orthoptera; family Acrididae; genus Schistocerca; species Schistocerca americana. The sequence goes on along the minus strand of NC_060119.1, from coordinate 12,768,154 downwards.
AGAAGATTCACTCTTCTTGTACTTAAGTCGGCATTGTACCTTTTGTATTCAATCCCGATACAATTTCTGTTTTCATGGTCAATGAGAAGGTCCAACGGATACAGTAAACCTGCACTGGCGCATCGGTTCTAATAGTGGTGTCCCAGGAGCCGCCCACACTACAAATTCTCAGACGATTCGCTCTTCTTGTATTTAAGTCAGCTTTGTACCTTTTGTATTCAATCCCGATGATATTTCTGTGATTCATGGTCAATGTGAAGGTCCATGGGATTCAGTAAACCTGCACTGGTGCATCGGCATCTAATACTGGTCTCTCAGGAGCCGCTCAAACCACAAAATCTTAGAAGATTCATTATTCTTGAATTTAAGTCGGCATATTTCTTTTGTATTCAATGCCGATGCAATTTCTGTGTGTCATGGTCAATGCGAAGGTCCAAGGGATACAGAAAACCTGCACTGGTGCACCGAAATATTGTACTGGTCTCCCAGGAGTCACTCAAAGCACAAACTCTTTGTAGGTTCACTGTTCTTGTACTTAAGTCGGCATCGTGCCTATTGTATTCAATGCCGATCCGATATCTGTGTTTCATGGTCAATGTGAAGGTCCAAGAGATGGAGTAAACCTGTACTGGTGCATCGGAATCTAAAACTGGACTCCCAGAAGCCGCTCAATGCACAAACGCTTAAAAGATTCACTCTTCTTGTTCTTAAGTCGGTATTGTCCCTTTTGTATTCAATCCCGATGCAATTTCAGTATTTCATGGTCAATGTGAAAGTCCAAGGGATACAGTAAACCTGCACTGGTGCATCGGAATCTAATACTGGTCTGCCAGGAGTAGCTGAGAGCACTAACTCTTAGTAGATTCATTCTTGTTGTACTTAAGTCGGCATTGTGCATTTTCTATTCAATCCCGGTGTGATTTCTTAGTTTCACGGTCAATGTGAAAGTCCAAGGGATACAGAAAACCTGCACTGGAGCATCGGAATGTACTACTTTACTCCCAGGAGCCGCTCAAACCGCAAACTCTTAGAAGGTTCACCCTCCTTGTACTTAAGTTGGCATTGAGTTTTTGTATTCAATCCCGATGCAATTTCAGTATTTCATGGTCAATGTGAAAGTCCAAGGGATACAGTAAACCTGCACTGGTGCATCGGAATCTAATACTGGTCTGCCAGGAGCCGCTCAAAACACAAACTCGTAGTAGATTCACTCTTCTTGTACTTAAGTCGGCATTGTGCATTTTGTATTCAATCCCGATGCGATTTCTGTGTTTCAAGGTCAAGGTGAAGGTCCAAGTTATAAGTAGACGTGCACTGGTGCATCGGAATCTAATAGTAGTCTCCCAGGAGCCGCACAATCCACAAAATCTTATAAGATTCATTGTTCTTGAATTTAAGTCGGCATTGTAAGTTTTGTATTTAATATCGATGGAATTTCTGTGTGTCATGGTCTATGCGAAGGTCCATGGGATAGAGTAAAACTTCACAGGTGCATCGGAATCTTATACTGGTCTCCCAGGACCCTCTCAAAGCACAAACTCTTTGAAGATTCACTCTTCTTGTACTTAAGGCGGCATCGTGCCTTTTGTTTTCAATCCCGAACCAATTTCTGTGATTCATGGTCAATGTGAAGGTCCAAGGGACACAGTTAACCAGCACTGGTGAATCGGAATCTAATACTGGTCTCCCAGAAGGCGCTCGGAGCACAAGCTCTTAGATGATTCACTCTTCTTGTACTTATGTCGGCATTGTACGTTTTGTATTCAATCCCGATATAATTTCTGTTTTCATGGTCAATGTGAAGGTCCAAGGGATACAGTAAACCTGCACTGGTGCATCGGAATCTAATACTGGTATCCCAGGAGCCGCCCAAACCGTAATCTCTTAGGAGATTCACTCTTCTTGTAATTAAGTCAGCATTGTCCCTTTGGTATTCAATCCCGATGATATTTCTGTGTTTCATGGTCAATGTGAAGGTCCATGGGATACAGTAAACCTACACTGGTGCATCAGATTTCTAATACTGGTCTCCCAGGAGCCGCTCAAACCACAAACTCTTAGAAGATTCACTCTTCTTGTACTTAAGGTGGCATTGTGACTTTGTATTCAATCCTGATGCAATTGCTGTGCTTAATGGTCAATGTGAAGGTCCAAGGGATACAGTAAACCAGCACTTGTGCATCGTAATCTAAAACTGGTCTGCCAGAAGCTGCGCAAAGCACAAACTCTTAGTAGATTCACTCTTCTTGTACCAAAGTCGGCATTGTGCATTTTGTATTCAATCCCGATGCGATTCCTTTGTTTCCGGGTCAATCTGAAGATCCAAGGGATACAATAAACCTGGACTAGTGCATCGGAATTTAATACTGGTCCCCCAGGAGCCGCTAAAACCCTAAAATCTTAGAAGATTTATTCTTCTCGAATTTAAGTCGGCATTGTCCCTTTTGTATTTTATCCCGATGCAATTTCTGTGTGTTTTGGTCAATGCGAAGGTCCAAGGGTAATAGAAAACCTGCACTGGGTCATCGGAATCTAAAACTCTTCTCCCTGAAGCCATTCAAAGCACAAACTCTTAGAAGATTCACTCTTCTTGTACTTAAGTCGGCATTGTCCCTTTTGTATACAATCCCGATACAATTTCTCTTTTCATGGTCAATGTGAAGGTCCAACGGATACAGTAAACTTGCACTGGTGCATCGGAATCTAATACTGGTCTCCCAGGTGCCGCTCAAACCCGAAACTCTTAGAATATTCACTCTTCTAGTACTTAAGTCGGCATTGTCCCTTTGAATTCAATCCCGATTATATTTCTATGTATCATTGTCAATGTGAAGGTCCAAGGGATACAGTAAACCTGCACCGGTGCATCGGTATTCTAATACTGATCTCCCAGGAGCCGCTCAAACCACAAACGCTTAGATGAATCACTCTTCTTGTACTTAAGGTGGCATTGTCCTATTTGTATTCGATCCCGATGCAATTGCTGTGTTTAATGAGCAATGTGAAGGTCCAAGGGATACAGTAAACCAGCACTGGTGCATCGGAATCTATTACTAGTCTCCCAGGAGCCGCTCAAAGCACAAAGTCTTAGTAGATTCACTCTTCTTGTACTTAAGTCGGCATTGTGCATTTTGTATTCAATCCCGATGCGATTTCTGTGGTTCGCGGCCAATATGAAGTCCGAGGGATACAGTAAACCTGCACTGGCGCATCGGAATCTAATACTGGTCTCCCAGGAGCCCCTCAAACCACAAAATCTCAGAAGATTCATTCTTCTTGAATTTAAGTCGGCATTGTCCATTTTGTATTTAATTCCGATGCAATTTCGGTGATTCATGGTCAATGCGATAGTAAAAGAGATACAGTAAACCTGCGCTGGTGCATCGGAATCTAGTACTGGTCTCCCAGGAGCCGCGCAAATCTCAATCTCTTTGAAGATCCACTCTTCTTGTACTTAAGTCTTCATTGTGCCTTTTGTATTCAGTCTCGTTCTGATTTCTGTGTTTCATGGTCAATGTGAAGGTGCAAGGGATACAGTAAACCCGCACTGGTGCATCGGAATCTAATACTGGTCTGCCAGGAGCCGCTCAAATAACAAACCTTTAGAAGATTCACACTTTAATGTACTTAAGTCGGCATTGTGCCTTTTGTATTCAAATCCGATGCAATAACTGTGTTTCATTGTCAAAGTGAAGATCCAAGTGGTACAGTAAATGGTAACCGGTGCATCGGTATCTAATACTGGCCTCCCGGGAGCCGCTCAAAGCACAAAATCTTAGAATATTCACTCTTCTCGTACTTAAGTCGTCATTGATACTTTTGTGTTCAATCCCGATGTAATTTCTGTGTTTTATGGTCAATGTGAAGGTCCAAGGGAAACAGTAAATCTGCACTGGTGCATCCGAATCTAATACTGGTCTCCCAGGAGCCGCTCAAACCACAGACTCTTAGAAGATTCACTCTATTTGTACTTAAGGCGGCACTGTCCCTTTTGTATTCAATTCCTATGCAATTTCTGTGTTTCATGGTCAATGTGAAGGTCCAAGTGATACACTAAACCTGCACTGGTGTATCGGAATCTAACACTGGTCTCCCAGGATCCGCTCAAACCCCAAACTCTTAGAAGATTCACTCTTCTTGTACTTAAGCCGGCATTGTCCCATTTTTTTAAATCTCGACCACATTTCTGTGTTTCATGGTCAATTTGAAGGTCCAAGGGATACAGTAAACCTGCACTGGTGCATCGGAATCTAATATTGGTCTGCCAGGGCACGCTCAAAGCACAAACTCATAGTAGATTCACTCTTATTGTACTTAAGCTGGCATTGTCCCATTTTTTTAAATCCCGACCTCATTTCTGTGTTTCATGGACAATGTGAAAGTCAAAGAGATACAGTAAACCTGCACTGGTGCATCGGAATCTTATGCTGAACTCCGAGGAGCCGAGCCTGTACAAATTCATAGAGGATTCACTTTTCTTGTACGTAAGTCGGAATTAACCCTTTTGTATTCAACCCCGATGCAATTTCTGTGTTGTTTGGTCAATGTAAGGCTCCAAGGGACACAGTGAAAATGCACTGGTGCATCGGAATCTAATACTGGTCTCCCAGGAGCCGCTCAAACCACAACTCTTAGAAGATTCACTCTTCTTATACTTAAGTCGGCATTGTCCCTTTTCTGTTCAATCCCGATGATATTCCTGTTTTTAATGGTCAATGTGAAGGTCCACGGGATACAGTAAATCTGCTGTGGTGCGTCAGAATCTAATACTGGGCTCCCAGGAGCCGCTCAAATGACAAATTCTTAGAAGATTCACTCTTCTTGTAATTTAGTCGGCATTGACTCTTTTGTATTCTTTTCCGATACAATTATTGTTTTCATGGCCAATGAGATGGTCCAACGGATAGAGTAAACCTGCACTGGTGCCACGGAAACTAATACTGGTCTCCCAGGAGCCGCTCAAAGGACAAATTCTTAGAAGATTCACTCTGCTTGTACCTAAGTCGGCATTGTGCATTATGTATTCAATCCCGATGCAATATCTTTGTTTCACGGTCAATGTGAAGGTTAAAGGGATACAGTAAACCTGCAATAGTGCATCGGAATATAATACTGGTCTCCCAGGAGCCGCTCAAAGCACAAACTCTTTGTAGATTCACTCTTCTTGTACTTAAGTCGGCATTGTGCCTTTTGTATTCAATTCCGATGCGATTTCTCGTTTCATGGCCAATGTGAAGGTCCAACGGATACAGTAAATCTGCACTGGTTCATCGGAATCTAATACTGGTCTCCCAGGAGCCGCTCAAATCACAAACTTTTAAAAGATTCACTCTTCATGTACTTAAGTCGGCATCGTGCCTTTTGTATTCAATCCCGATCCGATTTCTGTGTTTCATGGTCAATGCGAAGGTCCAAGGGATGCGGTAAACCTGCACTGGTGCATCGGAATCTAATACTGGTCTCCCAGGAGCCGCTTAAACCACAAACACTTAGAAGATTTACTCTTCTTGCACTTAAGTTCGCATTGTGTCTTTTGTATTCAATCTCGATGGAATTGCTGTGTGTAATGGTCAATGTGAAGTCCAAGGGATACAGAAAACCTGCACTGGTGCATCGGAATCTAATACTGGTCTGCCAGGAGCCGCTCAAAGCACAAACTCTTTGCAGATTCCTCTTCTTGAATCTAAGACGGCATTGTGCCTTTTGTATTCAATCCCGATCCGATTTCTGTGTTTCATGGTCAATATGAAGGTCCAAGGGAATCAGTAAACCAGCACTGGTGAATCGGAATCTAATACTGGTCTCCCAGAAGTCGCTCAAAGCACAATCTCGTAGAAGATTCACTCTTCTTGTACTTAAGTTGGCATTATGACTTTGTATTCAATCCTGATGCAAATGCTGTGTTTAATGGTCAATGTGAAGGTCCAAGGGAAACAGTAAGCCAGCACTTGTGCATCGTAATCTAATACTGGTATGCCAAAAGCCGCTCAAAGCACAAATTCTTAGTAGATTCACACTTCTTGTACCTATGTCGGCAATGTGCTTTTGTATTCAATCCCGATGCGTTTTCTTTGTTTCACGGTCAATGTGAAGGTCCAAGGGATACAGTAAACCAGCACTAGTGCATCGTAATCTAATACTGGTCTCCCAGGAGCCGCTCAAACCACAAACTCATAGAAGATTCACTCTTCTTGTACTTTTTTTTCAATACCGATGCAATTTCTGTATTTCATGTCGATGTGAAGCCCAAGGGATACAGTAAACCTGCACTGGTGCATCGGAATCTTATACTGGTCTCCCAGAACCCTCTCAAAGCACAAACTCTTTAAAGATTCACACTTGTTGTGCATAAGTCAGCATTGTCCCTTTTGTATTCAATCCCAAAGATATTTCTGTGTTTCAATGTCAATGTGAAGGACCATGGGATACAGTAAACAACACTGGCGCATCAGAATTCTAATACTGGTTTCCCATAAGCCGGTCAAACCAAAAACTCCTAGAAGATTAACTCTTCTAGTACTTAAGTTGTCATTGTGACTTTGTATTCAATTCTGATTCAATTGCTGTGTTTAATGGTCAATGTGAAGGTCCGAGGGATACAGTAAACCAGCAGTTGTGCATCGTAATCTAATACTGGTCTGCCAGAACCCGCTCAAAGCACAAACTCTTAGTAGATTCACCCTTCTCGTACCTAAGTCGGCATTGTGCATTTTGTATTCAATCCCGATGCAATTTCTTTGTTTCACGGTCAATGTGAAGGTCCAAGGGGTACATTAAACCTGCACTAGTGCCTCGGAATCTAATACTGGTCTCCCAGGAGCCGCTCAAACCACAAACTCTTAGAAGATTCACTCTTCTTGTAGTTAAGTTGGCATTGTGTCATTTTTTTTTCAATCCCAATGCAATTTCTGTATTTCATGGTCAATGTGAAGTCCAAGGGATACAGAAAACCTGCACTGGTGCATCGGAACCTAATACTGGTCTGCCAGGGGCCGCTCAAAGCACAAACTCTTTGCAGATTGCTCTTCTTGAATCTAAGACGGCGTTGTGCCTTTTGCATTCAATCCCGATCCGATTTCTGTGTTTCATGGTCAATATGAAGGTCCAAGGGAATCAGTAAACCAGCACTGGTGAATCGGAAACTAATACTGGTCTCCCAGAAGCCGCTCAAAGCACAATCTATTAGAAGATTCACTCTTCTTGTACTTAAGTTGGCATTGTGACTTTGTATTCAATCCTGATGCAAATGCTGTGTTTAATGGTCAATGTGAAGGTCCAAGGGATACAGTAAACCAGCACTTGTGTATCGTAATCTAATACTGGTATGCCAAAAGCCGCTCAAAGCACAAATTCTTAGTAGATTCACTCTTCTTGTACCTAAGTCGGCATTGTGCTATTTGTATTCAATTCCGATGCGATTTCTTTGTTTCACGGTCAATGTGAAGGTCCAAGGGATACAGTAAAGCTGCACTAGTGCATCGTAATCTAATACTGGTCTCCCAAGAGCCGCTCAAACCACAAACTCTTAGGAGATTCACTCTTCTTGTACTTAAGTTGGCATTGTGACATTTTTTTTCAATACCGATGCAATTTCTGTATTTCATGTCAATGTGAAGTCCAAGGGATACAGTAAACCAGCACTGGTGCATCGGAATTTAATACTGGTCTCCCAGGAGCCGCTCAAAGCACAAACTCTTTGTAGATTCACTCTTCTTGTACTTAAGTCGGCATTGTGCCTTTTGTATTCAATCCCGATGCGATTTCTGTGTTTCACGGTCAATGTGAAGGTCCAAGGGATACAATAAACCTGCACTGGTGCATCGGAATCTAATACTGGTCTCCCAGGAGCCGCTCAATTCACAAAATCTTAGAAGATTCATTCTTCTTGAGTTTAAGTCGGCATTGTCCCTTTTGTGTTAAATCCCGATGCAATTTCTGTGTGTCATGGTCAATGCGAAGGTCCAGGGGATGGAGTAAACCTGCACAGGTGCATCGGAATCTTATACTGGTCTCCCAGGACCCTCTCAAAGCACAAACTCGTTGAAGATTCACACTTGTTGTACTTAAGTCAGCATTGTCCCTTTTGTATTCAATCACGAAGATATTTCTGCGTTTCATGGTCAATGTGAAGGTCCATGGGATACAGTAAACCTACACTTGTGCAACAGAATTCTAATACTGGTCTCTCAGGAGCCGATCAAACCAAAAACTCTTAGAAGATTCACTCTTCTAGTACATAAGTTGGCATTGTGACTTTGTATTCAATCCTGATTCAATTGTTGTGTTTAATGCCCAATGTGAAGGTCCAAGGGGTACAGTAAACCTGCACTTGTGCATCGTAATCTAATACTGGTCTGCCAGAAGCCGCTCAAACACAACTCTTAGTAGGTTCACTCTTCTTGTACTTAAGTCGGCATTGTGCCTTTTGTATTCAATTCCGATGCAATATCTGTGTTTCATTGTCAATGTGAAGGTGTTAAAGATACAGTGAACAAGCACTGGTGCATCGGAATCTAACGCTGGTCACCCAGGTACCGCTCAAACCACAAACTCTTAGAAGATTCACTCTTCAAGTAATTAAGTGGGCATAGTCACTTTTGTATTAAATCTCAATCTAATTTCTGTGTTACATGGTAAATGTGATGATCCAAGGGATACAGTAAACCTGCACTGGTGCATCGGAATCTAATACTGGTCTCGCAGGGGCCTCTCAAAAGACAAATCCTTAGAAGATTCACTGTTCTTGCACTTAAGTCGGCATTGTCCCGATACAATTTCTGTTTTCATGGTCAATGAGAAGGTTCAACGGATACAGTAAACCTGCACTGGTGCATCGGAATCTAATACTGGTCTGCCAGGAGTAGCTGAGAGCACTAACTCTTAGTAGATTCATTCTTGTTGTACTTAAGTCGGCATTGTGCATTTTCTATTCAATCCCGGTGTGATTTCTTAGTTTCACGGTCAATGTGAAAGTCCAAGGGATACAGAAAACCTGCACTGGAGCATCGGAATCTACTACTGGACTCCCAGGAGCCGCTCAAACCGCAAACTCTTAGAAGGTTCACCCACCTTGTACTTAAGTTGGCATTGAGTTTTTGTATTCAATCCCAATGCAATTTCAGTATTTCATGGTCAATGTGAAAGTCCAAGGGATACAGTAAACCTGCACTGGTGCATCGGAATCTAATACTGGTCTGCCAGGAGCCGCTCAAAACACAAACTCGTAGTAGATTCACTCTTCTTGTACTTAAGTCGGCATTGTGCATTTTGTATTCAATCCCGATGCGATTTCTGTGTTTCAAGGTCAAGGTGAAGGTCCAAGTTATAAGTAAACGTGCACTGGTGCATCGGAATCTAATAGTAGTCTCCCAGGAGCCGCACAATCCACAAAATCTTATAAGATTCATTGTTCTTGAATTTAAGTCGGCATTGTACCTTTTGTATTTAATATCGATGGAATTTCTGTGTGTCATGGCCTATGCGAAGGTCCATGGGATAGAGTAAAACTTCACAGGTGCATCGGAATCTTATACTGGTCTCCCAGGACCCTCTCAAAGCACAAACTCTTTGAAGATTCACTCTTCTTGTACTTAAGGCGGCATCGTGCCTTTTGTTTTTAATCCCGAACCAATTTCTGTGATTCATGGTCAATGTGAAGGTCCAAGGGATACAGTTAACCAGCACTGGTGAATCGGAATCTAATACTGGTCTCCCAGAAGGCGCTCGAAGCACAAGCTCTTAGATGATTCACTCTTCTTGTACTTAAGTCGGCATTGTACGTTTTGTATTCAATCCCGATATAATTTCTGTTTTCATGGTCAATGTGAAGGTCCAAGGGATACAGTAAACCTGCACTGGTGCATCGGAATCTAATACTGGTATCCCAGGAGCCGCCCAAACCATAATCTCTTAGGAGATTCACTCTTCTTGTAATTAAGTCAGCATTGTCCCTTTGGTATTCAATCCCGATGATATTTCTGTGTTTCATGGTCAATGTGAAGGTCCATGGGATACAGTAAACCTACACTGGTGCATCAGATTTCTAATACTGGTCTCCCAGGAGCCGCTCAAACCACAAACTCTTAGAAGATTCACTCTTCTTGTACTTAAGGTGGCATTGTGACTTTGTATTCAATCCTGATGCAATTGCTGTGCTTAATGGTCAATGTGAAGGTCCAAGGGATACAGTAAACCAGCACTTGTGCATAGTAATCTAAAACTGGTCTGCCAGAAGCTGCGCAAAGCACAAACTCTTAGTAGATTCACTCTTCTTGTACAAAAGTCGGCATTGTGCATTTTGTATTCAATCCCGATGCGATTCCTTTGTTTCCGGGTCAATCTGAAGATCCAAGGGATACAATAAACCTGGACTAGTGCATCGGAATCTAATACTGGTCCCCCAGGAGCCGCTAAAACCCTAAAATCTTAGAAGATTTATTCTTCTCGAATTTAAGTCGGCATTGTCCCTTTTGTATTTTATCCCGATGCAATTTCTGTGTGTTTTGGTCAATGCGAAGGTCCAAGGGTAATAGAAAACCTGCACTGGGTCATCGGAATCTAAAACTCTTCTCCCTGAAGCCGTTCAAAGCACAAACTCTTAGAAGATTCACTCTTCTTGTACTTAAGTCGGCATTGTCCCTTTTGTATACAATCCCGATACAATTTCTCTTTTCATGGTCAATGTGAAGGTCCAACGGATACAGTAAACTTGCACTGGTGCATCGGAGTCTAATACTGGTCTCCCAGGTGCCGCTGAAACCCGAAACTCTTAGAATATTCACTCTTCTAGTACTTAAGTCGGCATTGTCCCTTTGAATTCAATCCCGATTATATTTCTATGTATCATTGTCAATGTGAAGGTCCAAGGGATACAGTAAACCTGCACCGGTGCATCGGTATTCTAATACTGATCTCCCAGGAGCCGCTCAAACCACAAACGCTTAGATGAATCACTCTTCTTGTACTTAAGGTGGCATTGTCCTATTTGTATTCGATCCCGATGCAATTGCTGTGTTTAATGAGCAATGTGAAGGTCCAAGGGATACAGTAAACCAGCACTGGTGCATCGGAATCTATTACTAGTCTCCCAGGAGCCGCTCAAAGCACAAACTCTTAGTAGATTCACTCTTCTTGTACTTAAGTCGGCATTGTGCATTTTGTATTCAATCCCGATGCGATTTCTGCGGTTCGCGGCCAATATGAAGTCCGAGGGAGACAGTAAACCTGCACTGGCGCATCGGAATCTAATACTGGTCTCCCAGGAGCCCCTCAAACCACAAAATCTCAGAAGATTCATTCTTCTTGAATTTAAGTCGGCATTGTCCATTTTGTATTTAATTCCGATGCAATTTCGGTGATTCATGGTCAATGCGATAGTAAAAGGGTTACAGTAAACCTGCACTGGTGCATCGGAATCTAGTACTGGTCTCCCAGGAGCCGCGCAAATCTCAATCTCTTTGAAGATTCACTCTTCTTGTACTTAAGTCTTCATTGTGCCTTTTATATTCAATCTCGTTCTGATTTCTGTGTTTCATGGTCAATGTGAAGGTGCAAGGGATACAGTAAACCTGCACTGGTGCATCGGAATCTAATACTGGTCTGCCAGGAGCCGCTCAAATAACAAACCTTTAGAAGATTCACACTTTAATGTACTTAAGTCGGCATTGTGCCTTTTGTATTCAAATCCGATGCAATAACTGTGTTTCATTGTCAAAGTGAAGATCCAAGTGGTACAGTAAATGGTAACCGGTGCATCGGTATCTAATACTGGCCTCCCGGGAGCCGCTCAAAGCACAAAATCTTAGAATATTCACTCTTCTCGTACTTAAGTCGTCATTGATACTTTTGTGTTCAATCCCGATGTAATTTCTGTGTTTTATGGTCAATGTGAAGGTCCAAGGGAAACAGTAAATCTGCACTGGTGCATCCGAATCTAATACTGGTCTCCCAGGAGCCGCTCAAACCACAGACTCTTAGAAGATTCACTCTATTTGTACTTAAGGCGGCACTGTCCCTTTTGTATTCAATTCCTATGCAATTTCTGTGTTTCATGGTCAATGTGAAGGTCCAAGTGATACACTAAACCTGCACTGGTGTATCGGAATCTAACACTGGTCTCCCAGGATCCGCTCAAACCCCAAACTCTTAGAAGATTCACTCTTCTTGTACTTAAGCCGGCATTGTCCCATTTTTTTAAATCCCGACCACATTTCTGTGTTTCATGGTCAATGTGAAGGTCCAAGGGATACAGTAAACCTGCACTGGTGCATCGGAATCTAATATTGGTCTGCCAGGGCACGCTCAAAGCACAAACTCATAGTAGATTCACTCTTATTGTACTTAAGCCGGCATTGTCCCATTTTTTTAAATCCCGATCTCATTTCTGTGTTTCATGGACAATGTGAAAGTCCAAGAGATACAGTAAACCTGCACTGGTGCATCGGAATCTTATGCTGATCTCCGAGGAGCCGAGCCTGTACAAATTCATAGAGGATTCACTTTTCTTGTACGTAAGTCGGAATTGTCCCTTTTGTATTCAATCCCGATGCAATTTCTGTGTTGTTTGGTCAATGTAAGGCTCCAAGGAACACAGTGAAAATGCACTGGTGCATCGGAATCTAATACTGGTCTCCCAGGCTCCGCTCAAACCACAACTCTTAGAAGATTCACTCTTCTTATACTTAAGTCGGCATTGTCCCTTTTCTGTTCAATCCCGATGATATTCCTGTTTTTAATGGTCAATGTGAAGGTCCACGGGATACAGTAAATCTGCTGTGGTGCGTCAGAATCTAATACTGGGCTCCCAGGAGCAGCACAAATGACAAATTCTTAGAAGATTCACTCTTCTTGTAATTTAGTCGGCATTGACTCTTTTGTATTCTTTTCCGATACAATTATTGTTTTCATGGCCAATGAGATGGTCCAACGGATAGAGTAAACCTGCACTGGTGCCACGGAAACTAATACTGGTCTCCCAGGAGCCGCTCAAAGGACAAATTCTTAGAAGATTCACTCTGCTTGTACCTAAGTCGGCACTGTGCATTATGTATTCAATCCCGATGCAATATCTTTGTTCACGGTCAATGTGAAGGTTAAAGGGATACAGTAAACCTGCAATAGTGCATCGGAATATAATACTGGTCTCCCAGGAGCCGCTCAAAGCACAAACTCTTTGTAGATTCACTCTTCTTGTACTTAAGTCAGCATTGTGCCTTTTGTATTCAATTCCGATGCGATTTCTCGTTTCATGGCCAATGTGAAGGTCCAACGGATACAGTAAATCTGCACTGGTTCATCGGAATCTAATACTGGTCTCCCAGGAGCCGCTCAAATCACAAACTTTTAAAAGATTCACTCTTCATGTACTTAAGTCGGCATCGTGCCTTTTGTATTCAATCCGGATCCGATTTCTGTGTTTCATGGTCAATGCGAAGGTCCAAGGGATGCGGTAAACCTGCACTGGTGCATCGGAATCAAATACTGGTCTCCCAGGAGCCGCTTAAACCACAAACACTTAGAAGATTTACTCTTCTTGCACTTAAGTTCGCATTGTGTCTTTTGTATTCAATCTCGATGCAATTGCTGTGAGTAATGGTCAATGTGAAGTCCAAGGGATACAGAAAACCTGCACTGGTGCATCGGAATCTAATACTGGTCTGCCAGGAGCCGCTCAAAGCACAAACTCTTTGCAGATTCCTCTTCTTGAATCTAAGACGGCATTGTGCCTTTTGTATTCAATCCCGATCCGATTTCTGTGTTTCATGGTCAATATGAAGGTCCAAGGGAATCAGTAAACCAGCACTGGTGAATCGGAATCTAATACTGGTCTCCCAGAAGTCGCTCAAAGCACAATCTCGTAAAAGATTCACTCTTCTTGTACTTAAGTTGGCATTATGACTTTGTATTCAATCCTGATGCAAATGCTGTGTTTAATGGTCAATGTGAAGGTCCAAGGGAAACAGTATGCCAGCACTTGTGCATCGTAATCTAATACTGGTATGCCAAAAGCCGCTCAAAGCACAAATTCTTAGTAGATTCACTCTTCTTGTACCTATGTCGGCAATGTGCATTTGTATTCAATCCCGATGCGTTTTCTTTGTTTCACGGTCAATGTGAAGGTCCAAGGGATACAGTAAACCAGCACTAGTGCATCGTAATCTAATACTGGTCTCCCAGGAGCCGCTCAAACCACAAACTCATAGAAGATTCACTCTTCTTGTACTTTTTTTTCAATACCGATGCAATTTCTGTATTTCATGTCGATGAGAAGCCCAAGGGATACAGTAAACCTGCACTGGTGCATCGGAATCTTATACTGGTCTCCCAGAACCCTCTCAAAGCACAAACTCTTTAAAGATTCACACTTGTTGTGCATAAGTCAGCATTGTCGCTTTTGTATTCAATCCCAAAGATATTTCTGTGTTTCAATGTCAATGTGAAGGTCCGAGGGATACAGTAAACCAGCAGTTGTGCATCGTAATCTAATACTGGTCTGCCAGAACCCGCTCAAAGCACAAACTCTTAGTAGATTCACCCTTCTCGTACCTAAATCGGCATTGTGCATTTTGCATTCAATCCCGATGCAATTTCTTTGTTTCACGGTCAATGTGTAGGTCCAAGGGGTACATTAAACCTGCACTAGTGCCTCGGAATCTAATACTGGTCTCCCAGGAGCCGCTCAAACCACAAACTCTTAGAAGATTCACTCTTCTTGTAGTTAAGTTGGCATTGTGTCATTTTTTTTCAATCCCAATGCAATTTCTGTATTTCATGGTCAATGTGAAGTCCAAGGGATACAGAAAACCTGCACTGGTGCATCGGAACCTAATACTGGTCTGCCAGGGGCCGCTCAAAGCACAAACTCTTTGCAGATTGCTCTTCTTGAATCTAAGACGGCGTTGTGCCTTTTGTATTCAAACCCGATCCGATTTCTGTGTTTCATGGTCAATATGAAGGTCCAAGGGAATCAGTAAACCAGCACTGGTGAATCGGAAACTAATACTGGTCTCCCAGAAGCCGCTCAAAGCACAATCTATTAGAAGATTCACTCTTCTTGTACTTAAGTTGGCATTGTGACTTTGTATTCAATCCTGATGCAAATGCTGTGTTTAATGGTCAATGTGAAGGTCCAAGGGATACAGTAAACCAGCACTTGTGTATCGTAATCTAATACTGGTATGCCAAAAGCCGCTCAAAGCACAAATTCTTAGTAGATTCACTCTTCTTGTACCTAAGTCGGCATTGTGCTATTTGTATTCAATTCCGATGCGATTTCTTTGTTTCACGGTCAATGTGAAGGTCCAAGGGATACAGTAAAGCTGCACTAGTGCATCGTAATCTAATACTGGTCTCCCAAGAGCCGCTCAAACCACAAACTCTTAGGAGATTCACTCTTCTTGTACTTAAGTTGGCATTGTGACATTTTTTTTCAATACCGATGCAATTTCTGTATTTCATGTCAATGTGAAGTCCAAGGGATACAGTAAACCAGCACTGGTGCATCGGAATCTAATACTGGTCTCCCAGGAGCCGCTCAAAGCACAAACTCTTTGTAGATTCACTCTTCTTGTACTTAAGTCGGCATTGTGCCTTTTGTATTCAATCCCGATGCGATTTCTGTGTTTCACGGTCAATGTGAAGGTCCAAGGGATACAATAAACCTGCACTGGTGCATCGGAATCTAATACTGGTCTCCCAGGAGCCGCTCAATCCACAAAATCTTAGAAGATTCATTCTTCTTGAGTTTAAGTCGGCATTGTCCCTTTTGTGTTAAATCCCGATGCAGTTTCTGTGTGTCATGGTCAATGCGAAGGTCCAGGGGATGGAGTAAACCTGCACAGGTGCATCGGAATCTTATACTGGTCTCCCAGAACCCTCTCAAAGCACAAACTCGTTGAAGATTCACACTTGTTGTACTTAAGTCAGCATTGTCCCTTTTGTATTCAATCCCGAAGATATTTCTGCGTTTCATGGTCAATGTGAAGGTCCATGGGATACAGTAAACCTACACTGGTGCAACAGAATTCTAATACTGGTCTCTCAGGAGCCGATGAAACCAAAAACTCTTAGAAGATTCACTCTTCTAGTACTTAAGTTGGCATTGTGACTTTGTATTCAATCCTGATTCAGTTGTGTTTAATGCTCAATGTGAAGGTCCAAGGGATACAGTAAACCTGCACTTGTGCATCGTAATCTAATACTGGTCTGCCAGAAGCCGCTCAAAGCACAACTCTTAGTAGGTTCACTCTTCTTGTACTTAAGTCGGCATTGTGCCTTTTGTATTCAATTCCGATGCAATATCTGTGTTTCATTGTCAATGTGAAGGTCTTAAAGATACAGTGAACAAGCACTGGTGCATCGGAATCTAAGGTTGGTCACCCAGGAACCGCTCAAACCACAAACTCTTAGAAGATTCACTCTTCAAGTAATTAAGTGGGCATAGTCACTTTTGTATTAAATCTCAATCTAATTTCTGTGTTACATGGTAAATGTGATGATCTAAGGGATACAGTAAACCTGCACTGGTGCATCGGAATCTAATACTGGTCTCGCAGGGGCCTCTCAAAAGACAAATCCTTAGAAGATTCACTGTTCTTGCACTTAAGTCGGCATTGTCCCTTTTGTATTCAATTCCGATACAATTTCTGTTTTCATGGTCAATGAGAAGGTTCAACGGATACAGTAAACCTGCACTGGTGCATCGGAATCGTATACTGGTCTCCCAGGGGCCGTCCAAACCACTAACTCTTAGAAAATTCACTCTTCTTGTCTTTAACTCTGCATTGTCCGTTTTGTATTTACTCCCGACGATATTTCTGTGTTTCGTGGTCAATGTGAAGGTCCATGGGATACAGTAAACCTACACTGGTGCAACAGAATTCTAATACTGGTCTCTCAGGAGCCGATCAAACCAAAAACTCTTAGAAGATTCACTCTTCTAGTACTTAAGTTGGCATTGTGACTTTGTATTCAATCCTGATTCAATTGTTGTGTTTAATGCTCAATGTGAAGGTCCAAGGGATACAGTAAACCTGCACTTGTGCATCGTAATCTAATACTGGTCTGCCAGAAGCCGCTCAAAGCACAACTCTTAGTAGGTTCACTCTTCTTGTACCTAAGTCGGCATTGTCCCTTTTGTATTCAATCCCGATGATATTTCTGTGTTTCATGGTCAATGCGAAGGTCCAAGGGATACAGAAAACCTGCACTGGTGCATCGGAATCTTATACCTGCCTCCCAGGGGCCGCTCAAATCACAAACTCTTAGAAGATTCACTCCTATTGTACTTAAGTTGGCATTGTGACTTTGTATTCAATCCTAATGCAATTGCTGTGTTTAATGGTCAATGTGAGGGTCCTAGGGACACAGTAAACCAGCACTTGTGCATCGTAATCTAATACTGGTCTGCCAGAAGCCGCTCAAAGCACTAACTGTTAGTAGATTCACTCTTTCTGTACCTGAGTCGGCATTGTGCCTTTTGTATTCAATTCCGATGCAATATCTGTGTTTCATTGTCAATGCGAAGGTCTTAAAGTTACAGTAAACGTGCACTGGTGCATCGGAATCTAATACTGGTCTCGCAGGAGCCGCTCAAAACACAAACTCTTAGAAGAATCACTCTTCATGTACTTAAGTCGGCGTAGTCCCTTTTGTATTAAAATCCGGTCTAATATCTGTGTTACATGTTCAATGTGAAGGTCCAAGGGATACAGTAAACCTGCACTGGTGTATAGGTATCTAATATCGGTCTCTCAGGAGCCGCTTAAATGACTAATTCTTAGAAGATTCACTCGTCTTGTCTTAAGTCGGCATTGTCCCTTTTGTATTCAATCCCGATACAATTTCTGTTTTCATGGTCAATGAGAAGGTCCAACGGATACAGTAAACCTGCACTGGTGCATCGCTTCTAATAGTGGTGTCCCAGGAGCCGCCTACACTACAAATTCTCAGAAGATTCACTCTTCTTGTATTTAAGTCAGCTTTGTACCTTTTGTATTCAATCCCGATGACATTTCTGTGTTTCATGGTCAATGTGAAGGTCCATGGGATTCAGTAAACCTGCACTGGTGCATCGCATCTAATACTGGTCTCCCAGGAGCCGCTCAAACCACAAAATCTTAGAAGATTCATTATTCTTGAATTGAAGTCGGCATATTTCTTTTGTATTCAATCCCGATGCAATTTCTGTGTGTCATGGTCAATGCGAAGGTCCAAGGGATACAGAAAACCTGCACTGGTGCACCGGAATATTATAGTGGTCTCCCAGGAGTCATTCAAAGCACAAACTCTTTGTAGGTTCACTGTTCTTGTACTTAAGTCGGCATCGTGCCTACTGTATTCAATCCCGATCCGATATCTGTGTTTCATGGTCAATGTGAAGGTCCAAGGGATATATTAAACCTGTACTGGTGCATCGGAATCTAAAACTGGTCTCCCAGAAGCCGCTCAATGCACAAACGCTTAAAAGATTCACTCTTCTTGTCCTTAAGTCGGCATTGTCCCTTTTGTATTCAATCCCGATGCAATTCCTGTGTTTCATGGTCCATGCGAAGGTCCAAGGGATACAGTAAACCTGCACTGGTGCATCGGAATCTAAAACTGGTCTCCCAGAAGCCGCTCAATGCACAAACGCTTAAAAGATTCACTCTTCTTGTTCTTAAGTCGGCATTGTCCCTTTTGTATTCAATCCCGATGCAATTCCTGTGTTTCATGGTCCATGCGAAGGTCCACGGGATACAGTAAACCTGCACTGGTGCATCGGAATCTAATACCGGTATCCCAGGAGTCGCCCAAACCACAAACTCTTAGAAGATTAACTCTTCTTGTAATTAAGCCAGCATTGTCCCTTTTGTAATCAATCCCGAAGATATTTCTGTGTTTCATGGTCAATGTGAAGGTCCATGGGATACAGTAAACCTACACTGGTGCATCAGATTTCTAATACTGGTCTCCCAGGAGCCGCTCAATCCACAAACTCTTAGAAGATTCACTCTTCTTGTACTTAAGGTGGCATTGTGACTGTTTTCAATCCTGATGCAATTGCTTTGCTTAATGGTCAATGTGAAGGTCCAAGGGATACAGTAAACCAGCACTTGTGCATCGTAATCTAGAACTGGTCTGCCAGAAGCTGCGCAAAGCACAAACTCTTAGTAGATTCACTCTTCTTGTACCTAAGTCGGCATTGTGCATTTTGTATTCAATCCCGAAGCGAATCCTTTGTTTCACGCTCAATCTGAAGATTTTGTATTCAATCCCGATACAATTACTGTTTTCATGGTCAATGTGAAGGTCCAAGGGATACAGTAAACCTGCACTGGTGCATCGGAATCTAATACCGGTATCCCAGGAGCCGCTCAAACCCGAAACTTTTAGAATATTCACTCTTCTAGTACTTAAGTCTGCATTGTCCCTTTTGAATTCAATCCCGATTATATTTATTTGTATCATTGTCAATGTGAAGGTCCGAGGGATACAGTACACCTGCACCGGTGCATCGGTATTCTAATACTGAACTCCCAGGAGCCGCTCAAACCACAAACGCTTAGATGAATCACTCTTCTTGTACTTAAGGTGGCATTGTCCTATTTGTATTCGATCCCGATGCAATTGCTGTGTTTAATGAGCAATGTGAAGGTCCAAGGGATACAGTAAACCAGCACTGGTGCATCGGAATCTAATACTGGTCTGCCAGGAACCGCTCAATCCACAAAATCTCAGAAGATTCGCTCACCTTGAATTTAAGTTGGCATTGTCCATTTTGTGTTTAATCCCCATGCAATTTCTGTGTTTCATGGTCAATGTGAAGGTCCAAGGTATACAGTTAACTCTTACTGGTGCATCGGAATCTAATACTGGTCTCCCAGGAGGCGCTCAAATCACAAAATCATTGAAGATTCACTCTTCTTGTACTTAAGTCGGCATTGTGCATTTTGTATTCAATCCCGATGCGATTTCTGTGGTTCGCGGTCAATATGAGGTCCGAGGGATACAGTAAACCTGCACTGCCGCATCGGAATCTAATACTGGTCTCTCAGGAGCCCCTCAATCCACAAAATCTCAGAAGATTCATTCTTCTTGAATTTAAGTCGGCATTGTGCATTTTGTATTCAATCCCGTTCTGATTTCTGTGTTTCATATTCAATGTGAAGGTGCAAGGGATACAGTAAACCTGCAATGGTGCATCGGAATCCAATACTGGTCTGCCAGGAGCCGCTCAAATAACAAACCTTTAGAGGATTCACACTTTATGTACTTAAGTCGGCATTGTGCCATTTGTATTCAAATCCGATGCAATAACTGTGTTTCATTGTCAATGTGAAGATCCAAGTGGTAAAGTAAACGGTAACTGGTGCATCGGTATCTAATACTGGCCTCCCGGGAGCCGCTCAAAGCACAAAATCTTAGGAGATTCACTCTTCTTGTACTGAAGTCGTCATTGTCCCTTTTGTATTCAATCCCGATGCAATTTCGGTTTTCATGGTCAATGAGAACGTCGAAGGGATACAGTAAACCTGCAGTGGCGCATCGGAATCTAATACTGGTCTCCCAGGAGTCGCTCAAAACACAAACACTTAGAAGCTTCACTCATCTAGTACTTAAGTTGGTATTGTTCCGCTTGTATTCGATCCCGATGCAATTGCTGTGTTTCATGGTCAATGTGAAGGTCCAAACGATACAGTAAAACTGCACCGGTGCATTGGAATCTAATAATGGTCTGACAGGAGCCGCTCAAACCACAAACTCTTAGAAGATTCACTCTTCTTGTACTTAAGTCGGCATTGTTCCTTTTGTATTCAATCCCGATGCAATTGCTGTGTTTCATGGTCAATGGGAAGTTCCAAGGTATACAGTAAACCTGCACTGGTGCATCGGAATCTAATTCTGGTCTCCCAGGAGCCACTCAAACCACAAACCCTTAGAAGACTCAGTCTTCTTGTACCTAAGTCGTCATTGTCCCATTTGTATTCAATCCCAATGTAATTATGTTTTTCATGGTCAATGTGAAAGTTCAAAGGATACAGTAAGCCTGCAGTGGTGCATCGGAATCTAATACTGGTCTCCCAGGAGCCGCTCGAACCACAATCTCTTAGATGATTCTTTCTTCTTGTACTTAAGTAGGCATTGTGACTTTTGTATTCAATCCCGATGCAATTGCTGTGTTTAATGGTCACTGTGAAGGTCGAAGGGATACAGTAAACCTGCACTGGTACATCGGGATCTAATACTGGTCTGCCAGGAGCCACTCAAAGCACAAACTATTAGTAGATTCACTCTTCTTGTACTTGAGTCGGCATTGTGGATTTTGTATTCAATCCCGATGCAATTGCTGTGTTCAATGCTCAATGTGACGGTCCAAGGGATACAGTAAACCTGCACTGGTACATCGGAATATAATACTGGTCTCCCAGGAGCCGCTCAATCCACAAACTTATAGAAGATTTTTCTTCTAGTACTTAAGTTTGCACTGTGCCGTTTGTATTCGATCCCGATTCTATTGCTGTGTTTCATAGTCTATGTGAAGGTCCAAGGGATACAGTAAATCTGCACTGGTGCATCGGAAACGAATACTGGTCTCCCAGGAGCCGCTCAAACCACAAGCACTTAGAAGATTCAGTCTTCCTGTACTTAAGTTGGCATTGTGACTTTTGTGTTCAATCCCGATGCAATTGCTGTGTTTAATGGTCACTGTGAAAGTCGAAGGGATACAGTAAATCTGCACTGGTGCATCGGAGTCTAATACTGGTCTGCCAGGAGCCGCTCAAAGCACAAACTATTAGTAGACTCACTCTTCTTGTACTTGAGTCGGCATTGTGGATTTTGTAATGAATAACGATGCAATTGCTGTGTTTAATGGTCAATGTGACGGTCCAAGGGATACAGTAAACCTGCACTGGTGCATCGGAATATAATACTGGACTCCCAGGAGCCGCTCAATCCACACACTTATAGAAGATTTATTCCTGTAGTACTTAAGTTTGCATTGTGCCGTTTGTATTCGATGCCGATTCAATTGCTGTGTTTCATAGTCTATGTGAAGGTCCAAGGGATACAGTAAATCTGCAATGGCGCGTCGGAAACGAATACTGGTCTCCCAGGAGCCGCTCAAACCACAAGCACTTAGAAGGTGCAGTCTTCCCGTACTTAAGTTGGCATAGTGACTTTTGTGTTCAATCCCGGTGCAATTGCTGTGTGTAATGGTAAATGTGACGGTCCAAGGGATACAGTAAACCTGCACTGGTGCATCGGAATCTAATACTGGTCTGCCAGGTGCCGCTCAAAGCACAAACTCTTAGTGGATTCACTCTTGTTGTACTTAAGTCTGCATTGTGAATTTTGTATTCTATCCCAATGCCATTTCTGTGTCTCACGGTCAACGTGAAATACCAAGGGATACAGTAAACCTGCACCGGTGCATCAAAATCTAATACTGGTCTCCCAGGAGCCGCTAAAAAAACAAACTCTTCGAAGATTCACTCTTCTTGTACTTAAGTCAGCACTGTGATTTTTGTATTTAATCCCGAACCGATATCGGTGTTTCATGGTCAATGTGAGGTTCCAAAGGATACAGTAAACCTGCACTGGTGCATTGGAAGCTAATACTGGTCTCCCAGGAGCCGCTCAAACAACAATATCATAGAGATTCAATCTTCTTGAATTTAAGTCGACATTGTCCCTTTTGTATTTAATCCCGATGCAATATCTGTGCTTCATGGTCAATGTGAAGGTCCAAGAGATACAGTACACCGGCACTGGTGCAATGGAAACTTATACTGGTCTCCAAGGAGCCGCTCAAACAACAAACGCTTAGAAGATTCACTCTTCTCGTACTTAAGTCGTCATTGACGCTTTTGTGATCAATCCCGATGTAATTCCTGTGTTTTATGGTCAATGTGAATGTCCAAGGGAAACAGCAAATCTGCACTGGTGCATCCGAATCTAATACTGGTCTCCCAGGAGCCGCTCAAACCACAAACTCTTAGAAGATTCACTCTATTTGTACTGAAGACGGCACTGCCCCTTTTGTATTCAATTCCTATGCAATTTCTGTGTTTCATGGTCAATGTGAAGGTCCAAGTGATACAGTAAGCCTGCACTGGTGTATCGGAATCTAATACTGGTCTCCCAGGATCCGCTCAAACCCCAAACAGTTAGAAGATTCACTCTTCTTGTACTTAAGCCGACATTGTCCCATCTTTTTAAATCCCGACCACATTTCTGTGTTTCATGGGCAATGTGAAAGTACAAGGGATACAGTAAACCTGCGCTGGTGCATCGGAATCTTATGCTGATCTCCGAGGAGCCGAGCCTGTACAAATTCATAGAGGATTCACTTTTCTTGTACGTAAGTCGGAATTGTCCCTTTTGTATTCAATACCGATGCAATTTCTGTGTTGTATGGTCAATGTAAGGCTCCAAGGGACACAGTGAAAATGCACTGGTGCATCGGAATCTAATACTGGTCTCCCAGGAGCCGCTCAAACCAGAAACTCTTAGAAGATTCACTCTTCTGGTACTTAAGATGGCATTGTGCCGTTTGTATTCAATCCCGATGCAATTGCTGTGTTTCATGGTCAATGTGAAGGTCCAAGGGATACAGTAAGCCTGCACTGGTGCATCTGAATCTAATACTGGTCTCCCGGAAGACGCTCAAACCACAAACTCTTAGAAGAATCTCTCAGCTTGTACTTAAGTATTCAATGTCTCTTTTGTATTCAATCCCGATGCAATATCTGTGTTTCATGGTCAATGTGAAGGTCCAGGGTATACAGTGAACCTGCACTGGTGCAACGGAATCTAATGCTGGTCTCCCAGGAGCCACTCAAAACAAAAACTCTTAGAAGATTCATTCATCTTGAGTATAAGTTGGCTTTGTCCCTTTTGTATTCAACCTCGATTCAATGTCTGTGATTCATAGTCAATTTGAAGGTCCAAGGGATACAGTAAATCTGCACATGTGCATCCGAATCTAATACTGGTCTCCCAGGAGCCGCTCAAACCACAAACTCTTAGAAGATTCACTCTATTTGTACTGAAGACGGCATAGTCCCTTTTGTATTCAATTCCTATGCAATTTCTGTGTTTCATGGTCAATGTAAAGGTCCAAGTGATGCAGTAAACCTGCACTGGTGTATCGGAATCTAATACTGGTCTCCCAGGAGCCGCTCAAACCCCAAACTCTTAGAAGATTCA
This sequence comes from Schistocerca americana, assembly GCF_021461395.2. NCBI lineage: Eukaryota > Metazoa > Arthropoda > Insecta > Orthoptera > Acrididae > Schistocerca > Schistocerca americana. The sequence continues at coordinate 12,743,965 of NC_060119.1, read as the reverse complement.
CTCTTCTTGCACTTAAGCCGGCATTGTCCCATTTTTTTAAATCCCGACCTCATTTCTGTGTTTCATGGTCAATGTGAATGTCCAAGGGATACAGTAAACCTTCAGTGGTGAATCGGAATCTAGTACTGGTCTCCATGGAGCCGCTTAAACCACAAAATCGTAGAGGATCAATCTTCTTGAATATAAGTCGGCATTGTCACTTTGTATTTATCCCTGATGCAACTTCTGTGTTTCATGCCCTATGTGAATGTCCATGAGATAAAGTAAACCTGCACTGGTGCATCGGAATCTAATATTGGTCTGCCAGGCACGCTCAAAGAACAAACTCATAGTAGATTCACTCTTATTGTACTTATGTCAGCATTGTTCATTTTGTATTCAATCCCGATGCGATTTCTGTGTCTCACGGTCAATTTGAAGTTCCAAGGCATACAGTAAACCAGCACTGGTGCATCGGAATCTATTACTGGTCTCCCAGGAGCCGCTCAAACAACAAAATCGTAGAGATTCAATCTTCTTGAATTTAAGTCGTCATTGTCCATTTTGTATTTAATCCCGATGCAATTTATGTGTTTCATGGACAAAGTGATAGTCCAAGAGATACAGTAACCCTGCACTGGTGCATCGCAATTTAATACTGGTCTCCCAGGAGCCGCTCAAACCTTAAACTCTTAGAAGATTCGCTCTTCTGGTACTTAAGTTGGCATTGTGCCGTTTGTATTCAATCCCGATGCAATTGCTGTGTTTCATGGCCAATGTGAAGGTCCAAGGGATACAGTATGCCTGCACTGGTGCATCTGAATCTAATACTGGTCTCCCAGGAGCCGCTCAAAATACAAACTCTTAGTAGATTCATTCATCTTTAGTTTAAGTTGGCTTTGTCCCTTTTGTATTCACCCCGATGCAATGTCTGTGATTCATGGTCAATGTGAAGGTCCAAGGGATACAGTAAACCTGCAGTAGTGCATCGGTATCTAATACTGGTACCCCAGTAGCCAATCAAACCACAAACACTTAGAAGATTCATTCTCCTTGTATTTAAGTCGGCATTGTCCCTTTTGTATTCAATCCCGATCAGATTTCTGTGTTTCCTGGTCAATGAGAAGTGCCAAGGCATACAGTAAACCGGCAGAAGTGCATCGGAATCTAATACTGGTCTCCCAGAAGCCGCTCAAACCACAAACTCTTAGAAGGTTCACTCCTCTTGTACTTAAGTTGGCATTGAGACTTTTGTATTGAATCCCGATGCAATTTCTGTATTTCATGGACAATGTGAAAGTCCAAGGGATACAGTAAACCTGCACTGGTGCAACGGAATCTAATGCTGGTCTCCCAGGAGCCGCTCAAAACAAAAACTCTTAGAAGATTCATTCATCTTGAGTATAAGTTGGCTTTGTCCCTTTTGTATTCAACCTCGATTCAATGTCTGTGATTCATAGTCAATTTGAAGGTCCAAGGGATACAGTAAACCTGCAGTAGTGCATCGGTATCTAATACTGGTACCCCAGTAGCCACTCAAACCACAAACACTTAGAAGATTCATTCTCCTTGTATTTAAGTCGGCATTGTCCCTTTTGTATTCAATCCCGATCATATATCTGAGTTTCCTGGTCAATGAGAAAGGCCAGGGCATACAGTAAACCTGCAAAAGTGAATCGGAATCTAATACTGGTCTCCCAGGAGACGCTCAAACCACAAACTCTTTGAAGATTCACTCTTCTTGTTCTTAAGTTGGCATTGTGACTTTCTATTCGATCCCGATGCAAATGCTGTGTTTAATGGTCAATGTAAAGGTCCAAGGGATACAGTAAACCTGCACTGGTGCATCGGAATCTAATACTGGTCTCCCAGAAGCCGCTCAAACCACAAACTCTTAGAAGGTTCACTCCTCTTGTACTTAAGTTGGCATTGAGACTTTTGTATTGAATCCCGATGCAATTTCTGTATTTCATGGACAATGTGAAAGTCCAAGGGATACAGTAAACCTGCACTGGTGCATCGGAATCTAATACTGGTCTGCCAGGAGCCGCTCAAAGCACAAACTCGTGGTGGATTCTCTCATCTTGTACTTAAGTCGACATTGTGCATATTTTATTCATTCCCGATGCGATTTCTGTGTTTCACGGTCAAGGTGAAGGTCCAAGGGATACAGTAAACCTGCACTGGGCATCGGAATCTAACACTGGTCTCCCAGGAGCCGCTCAAACCACAAAATCTTAGATGATTCATTGTTCTTGAATTTAAGTCGGCATTGTCCATTTCGTATTTAATCTCGATGGAATTGCTGTGAGTAATGGTCAATGCGAAGTTCCAAGGGATACAGTAACCCTCCACAGGTGCATCGGAATCTTATACTGGTCTCCCAGGAGCCGCTCAAACCACAAAATCCTTGAAGATACACTGTTTTTGTACTGAAATCGGCATCGTGCCTTTTGTATTCAATCCCGATCCGATTTCTGTGTTTCATGGTCAATGTGAAGGTCCAAGGAATATAGTAAACCTGTACTGGTGCATCGGAATCTAAAACTGGTCTCCCAGAAGCCGCTCAAAGCACAAACTCTTAGAAGTTTCACTCTTCTTGTACTTAAGGCGGCATTGCCCCTTTTGTATACAATCCTGATACAATTTCTGTTTTCATGGTCAATGTGAAGGACCAAGGGATACAATTATTCCGCACTGGTGCATCGGAATCTAATAGTGGTCTCCCAGGAGTTGGTCAACCCACAACATCCTAGAAGATTCATTCTTCTTTGATTTAAGTCGGCATTGTTCCTTTTGTATTTAATCCCGATGCAATTTCTGTGTGTCATGGTCAATGCGAAGGTCCTAGGGATAGAGTAAACCTGTACAGGTGCATCGTAATCGTATACTGGTCTCCCAGGACTCTCTCAAAGCACAAACTCTATGAAGTTTCACTCTTCTTGTACTTAAGTCGGCATCGTGCACTTTGTATTCAATCCAGATCCGCTTTCTGTGTTTCATGGTCAATGTGAAGGTCCAAGGGATAGAGTAAACCTGCACTGGTGCATCGGAATCTAATAGTGGTCTCCCAGGATTCGGTCAATCCACAAAATCTTAGAAGATTCATTCTTCTTGGATTTAAGTCGGCATTGTTCCTTTTGTATTTAATCCCGATGCAATTTCTGTGTGTCATGGTCAATGCGAAGGTCCTAGGGATAGAGTAAACCTGTACAGGTGCATCGTAATCTTATACTGGTCTCCCAGGACCCTCTCAAAGCACAAACTCTTTGAAGTTTCACACTTCTTCAACTCAAGTCGGCATTGTCCCTTTTTTATTAAATCCTGACCTAATTTCTGTGATTCACGGTCAATGTGAAGGTCCAAGAGATACAGTAAACCTACACTGGTACATCGGAATGTAATACTGGTCTCCCAGGAGCCGCTCAAACCACAAACACTTAGAAGATTCAGTCTTCCTGTACTTAAGTTGGCATAGTGACTTTTGTGTTCAATCCCGATGCAATTGCTGTGTGTAATGGTCAATGTGACGGTCCAAGGGATACGGTAAACCTGCACTGGTGCATCGGAATCTAATACTGGTCTGCCAGGAGCCGCTCAATGCACAAACTCTAAGTGGATTCACTCTTCTTGTACTTAAGTCTGCATTGTGCATTTTGTATTCTATCCCGATGCGATTTCTGTGTCTCACGGTCAACGTGAAATACCAAGGGATACAGTAAACCTGCACCGGTGCATCAGAATCTAATACTGGTCTCCCCGAGGCCTCTCAAACCACAAAATCGTAGAGATTCAATCATCTTGAATTTATGTCGGCATTGTCCCATTTGTATTCAACCCCGATGCAAATTCTGTCTTTCATTGTCTATGTGAAGGTCCAAGAGATACAGTAAACCTGCACTAGTGCATCGGAATCTAATACTGGTCTCCCAGGAGCCGCTAAAAAAACAAACTCTTCGAAGATTCACTCCTCTTGTACTTTAGTCGGCATTGTGAATTTTGTATTTAATCCCGAACCGATTTCTGTGTTTCATGGTCAATGTGAAGTTCCAAAGGATACAGTAAACCTGCACTGGTGCATTGGAAGCTAATACTGGTCTCCCAGGAGCAGCTCAAACCACAATATCGCAGAGATTCAATCTTCTTGAATTTAAGTCGACATAGTCCCTCTTGTATTTAATCCCGATGCGATATCTGTGTTTCATGGTCAATGTGAAGGTCCAAGAGATACAGTACACGGCACTGGTGCAATTGAAACTTATACTGGTCTCCCAGGAGCCGCTCAAACCACAAACGCTTAGAAGATTCACTCTTCTCGTACTTAAGTCGTCATTGACGCTTTTGTGTTCAATCCCGATGTAATTTCTGTGTTTTATGGTCAATGTGAAGGTCCAAGGGATACAGTAAATACGCACTGGTGCATCCGAATCTAATACTGGTCTCCCAGGAGCCGCTCAAACCACAAACTCTTAGAAGATTCACTCTATTTGTACTGAAGACGGCATTGTCCCTTTTGTATTCAATTCCTATGCAATTTCTGTGTTTCATGGTCAATGTGAAGGTCCAAGTGATGCAGTAAACCTGCACTGGTGTATCGGAAATTAATACTGGTCTCCCAGGAGCCGCTCAAACCCCAAACTCTTAGAAGATTCACTCTTCTTGCACTTAAGCCGGCATTGTCCGATTTTTTTAAATCCCGACCTCATTTCTGTGTTTCATGGTCAATGTGAATGTCCAAGGGATACAGTAAACCTGCACTGGTGAATCGGAATCTAGTACTGGTCTCCATGGAGCCGCTTAAACCACAAAATCGTAGAGAATCAATCTTCTTGAATATAAGTCGGCATTGTCCCTTTGTATTTATCCCTGATGCAACTTCTGTGTTTCATGCCCTATGTGGATGTCCATGAGATACAGTAAACCTGCACTGGTGCATCGGAATCTAATATTGGTCTGCCAGGGCACGCTCAAAGAACAAACTCATAGTAGATTCACTCTTATTGTACTTATGTCAGCATTGTTCATTTTGTATTCAATCCCGATGCGATTTCTGTGTCTCACGGTCAATTTGAAGTTCCAAGGCATACAGTAAACCAGCACTGGTGCATCGGAATCTATTACTGGTCTCCCAGGAGCCGCTCAAACAACAAAATCGTAGAGATTCAATCTTCTTGAATTTAAGTCGTCATTGTCCATTTTGTATTTAATCCCGATGCAATTTATGTGTTTCATGGACAATGTGATAGTCCAAGAGATACAGTAACCCTGCACTGGTGCATCGCAATCTAATACTGGTCTCCCAGGAGCCGCTCAAACCAAAAACTCTTAGAAGATTCGCTCTTCTGGTACTTAAGTTGGCATTGTGCCTTTTGTATTCAATCCCGATGCAATTGCTGTGTTTCATGGTCAATGTGAAGGTCCAAGGGATACAGTATGCCTGCACTGGTACATCTGAATCTAATACTGGTCTCCCAGGAGCCGCTCAAAATACAAACTCTTAGTAGATTGATTCATCTTTAGTTTAAGTTGGCTTTGTCCCTTTTGTATTCAACCCCGATGCAATGTCTGTGATTCATGGTCAATGTAAAGGTCCAAGGGATACAGTAAACCTGCAGTAGTGCATCGGTATCTAATACTGGTACCCCAGTAGCCAATCAAACCACAAACACTTAGAAGATTCATTCTCCTTGTATTTAAGTCGGCATTGTCCCTTTTGTATTCAATCCCGATCAGATTTCTGTGTTTCCTGGTCAATGAGAAGTGCCAAGGCATACAGTAAACCGGCAGAAGTGCATCGGAATCTAATACTGGTCTCCCAGGAGCCGCTCAAACCACAACTCTTAGAAGATTCTCTCTTCTTATACTTAAGTCTGCATTGTCCCTTTTCTATTCAATCCCGATGATATTTCTGTTTTTAATGGTCAATGTGAAGGTCCAAGGGATACAGTAAACCTGCTGTGGTGCGTCGGATCTAATACTGGGCTCCCAGGAGCCGCTCAAAGGACAAATTCTTAGAAAATTCACTCCTCTTGTACCTAAGTCGGCATTGTGCATTATGTATTCAATCCCGATGCGATATCTTTGTTTCACGGTCAATGTGAAGGTTAAAGGGATACAGTAAACCTGCAATAGTGCATCGGAATATAATACTGGTCTCCCAGGAGCCGCTCAAAGCACATACTCTTTGTAGATTCACTCTTCTTGTACTTAAGTCGGCATTATGCCTTTTGTATTCAATTCCGATGCGATTTCTCTTTTCATGGCCAATGTGAAGGTCTAACGGATGCAGTAAACCTGCACTGGTGCATCGGAATGTAATACTGGTCTCCCAGGAGCCGATCAAACCACAAACTCTTAGAAGGTTCACTCCTCTTGTACTTAAGTTGGCATTGAGACTTTTATATTGAATCCCGATGCAATTTCTGTATTTCATGGACAATGTGAAAGTCCAAGGGATACAGTAAACCTGCCCTGGTGCATCAGAATCTAATGCTGGTCTCCCAGGAGCCGCTCAAAGGACAAATTCTTAGAAGATTCACTCTTCTTGTACCTAAGTCGGCATTGTGCATTTTTCATTCACTCCCGATGCGATTTCTGTGTTTCACGGTCAAGGTGAAGGTCCAAGGGATACAGTTAACCTGCACTGGTGCTTCGGAATCTAATAGTGGTCTCCCAGGATTCGGTCAATCCACAAAATCTTAGAAGATTCATTCTTCTTGGATTTAAGTCGGCATTGTTCCTTTTGTATTTAATCCCGATGCAATTTCTGTGTGTCATGGTCAATGCGAAGGTCGTAGGGATAGAGTAAACCTGCACAGGTACATCGTAATCTTATACTGGTCTCCCAGGACCCTCTCAAAGCACAAACTCTTTGAAGTTTCACTCTTCTTGTACTTAAGTCGGCATCGTGCATTTTGCATTCAATCCATATCCGCTTTCTGTGTTTCATGGTCAATGTGAATGTCCAAGGGATACAGTAAACCTGCACTGGTGAATCGGAATCTAGTACTAGTCTCCATGGAGCCGCTTAAACCACAAAATCGTAGAGAATCAATCTTCTTGAATATAAGTCGGCATTGTCCCTTTGTATTTATCCCTGATGCAACTTCTGTGTTTCATGCCCTATGTGGATGTCCATGAGATACAGTAAACCTGCACTGGTGCATCGGAATCTAATATTGGTCTGCCAGGGCACGCTCAAAGAACAAACTCATAGTAGATTCACTCTTATTGTACTTATGTCAGCATTGTTCATTTTGTATTCAATCCCGATGCGATATCTGTGTCTCACGGTCAATTTGAAGTTCCAAGGCATACAGTAAACCAGCACTGGTGCATCGGAATCTATTAGTGGTCTCCCAGGAGCCGCTCAAACAACAACATCGTAGAGATTCAATCTTCTTGAATTTAAGTCGTCATTGTCCATTTTGTATTTAATCCCGATGCAATTTATGTGTTTCATGGACAATGTGATAGTCCAAGAGATACAGTAACCCTGCACTGGTGCATCGCAATCTAATACTGGTCTCCCAGGAGCCGCTCAAACCAAAAACTCTTAGAAGATTCGCTCTTCTGGTACTTAAGTTGGCATTGTGCCGTTTGTATTCAATCCCGATGCAATTGCTGTGTTTCATGGTCAATGTGAAGGTCCAAGGGATACAGTATGCCTGCACTGGTGCATCTGAATCTAATACTGGTCTCCCAGGAGCCGCTCAAAATACAAACTCTTAGTAGATTCATTCATCTTTAGTTTAAGTTGGCTTTGTCCCTTTTGTATTCAACCACGATGCAATGTCTGTGATTCATGGTCAATGTAAAGGTCCAAGGGATACAGTAAACCTGCAGTAGTGCATCGGTATCTAATACTGGTACCCCAGTAGCCAATCGAACCACAAACACTTAGAAGATTCATTCTCCTTGTATTTAAGTCGGCATTGTCCCTTTTGTATTCAATCCCGATCAGATTTCGGTGTTTCCTGGTCAATGAGAAGTGCCAAGGCATACAGTAAACCGGCAGAAGTGCATCGGAATCTAATACTGGTCTCCCAGGAGCCGCTCAAACCACAACTCTTAGAAGATTCTCTCTTCTTATACTTAAGTCTGCATTGTCCCTTTTCTATTCAATCCTGATGATATTTCTGTTTTTAATGGTCAATGTGAAGGTCCAAGGGATACAGTAAACCTGCTGTGGTGCGTCGGATCTAATACTGGGCTCCCAGGAGCCGCTCAAAGGACAAATTCTTAGAAAATTCACTCCTCTTGTACCTAAGTCGGCATTGTGCATTATGTATTCAATCCCGATGCGATATCTTTGTTTCACGGTCAATGTGAAGGTTAAAGGGATACAGTGAACCTGCAATAGTGCATCGGAATATAATACTGGTCTCCCAGGAGCCGCTCAAAGCACATACTCTTTGTAGATTCACTCTTCTTGTACTTAAGTCGGCATTATGCCTTTTGTATTCAATTCCGATGCGATTTCTCTTTTCATGGCCAATGTGAAGGTCTAACGAATGCAGTAAACCTGCACTGGTGCATCGGAATGTAATACTGGTCTCCCAGGAGCCGATCAAACCACAAACTCTTAGAAGGTTCACTCCTCTTGTACTTAAGTTGGCATTGAGACTTTTATATTGAATCCCGATGCAATTTCTGTATTTCATGGACAATGTGAAAGTCCAAGGGATACAGTAAACCTGCCCTGGTGCATCAGAACCTAATGCTGGTCTCCCAGGAGCCGCTCAAAGGACAAATTCTTAGAAGATTCACTCTTCTTGTACCTAAGTCGGCATTGTGCATTTTTCATTCACTCCCGATGCGATTTCTGTGTTTCACGGTCAAGGTGAAGGTCCAAGGGATACAGTTAACCTGCACTGGTGCATCGGAATCTAATAGTGGTCTCCCAGGATTCGGTCAATCCACAAAATCTTAGAAGATTCATTCTTCTTGGATTTAAGTCGGCATTGTTCCTTTTGTATTTAATCCCGATGCAATTTCTGTGTGTCATGGTCAATGCGAAGGTCGTAGGGATAGAGTAAACCTGCACAGGTGCATCGTAATCTTATACTGGTCTCCCAGGACCCTCTCAAAGCACAAACTCTTTGAAGTTTCACTCTTCTTGTACTTAAGTCGGCATCGTGCATTTTGCATTCAATCCATATCCGCTTTCTGTGTTTCATGGTCAATGTGAATGTCCAAGGGATACAGTAAACCTGCACTGGTAAATCGGAATCTAGTACTGGTCTCCATGGAGCCGCTTAAACCACAAAATCGTAGAGAATCAATCTTCTTGAATATAAGTCGGCATTGTCCCTTTGTATTTATCCCTGATGCAACTTCTGTGTTTCATGCCCTATGTGGATGTCCATGAGATACAGTAAACCTGCACTGGTGCATCGGAATCTAATATTGGTCTGCCAGGGCACGCTCAAAGAACAAACTCATAGTAGATTCACTCTTATTGTACTTATGTCAGCATTGTTCATTTTGTATTCAATCCCGATGCGATTTCTGTGTCTCACGGTCAATTTGAAGTTCCAAGGCATACAGTAAACCAGCACTGGTGCATCGGAATCTATTACTGGTCTCCCAGGAGCCGCTCAAACAACAACATCGTAGAGATTCAATCTTCTTGAATTTAAGTCGTCATTGTCCATTTTGTATTTAATCCCGATGCAATTTATGTGTTTCATGGACAATGTGATAGTCCAAGAGATACAGTAACCCTGCACTGGTGCATCGCAATCTAATACTGGTCTCCCAGGAGCCGCTCAAACCAAAAACTCTTAGAAGATTCGCTCTTCTGGTACTTAAGTTGGCATTGTGCCGTTTGTATTTAATCCCGATGCAATTGCTGTGTTTCATGGTCAATGTGAAGGTCCAAGGGATACAGTATGCCTGCACTGGTGCATCTGAATCTAATACTGGTCTCCCAGGAGCCGCTCAAAATACAAACTCTTAGTAGATTCATTCATCTTTAGTTTATGTTGGCTTTGTCCCTTTTGTATTCAACCCCGATGCAATGTCTGTGATTCATGGTCAATGTAAAGGTCCAAGGGATACAGTAAACCTGCAGTAGTGCATCGGTATCTAATACTGGTACCCCAGTAGCCAATCAAACCACAAACACTTAGAAGATTCATTCTCCTTGTATTTAAACCGGCATTGTCCCTTTTGTATTCAATCCCGATCAGATTTCTGTGTTTCCTGGTCAATGAGAAGTGCCAAGGCATACAGTAAACCGGCAGAAGTGCATCGGAATCTAATACTGGTCTCCCAGGAGCCGCTCAAACCACAACTCTTAGAAGATTCTCTCTTCTTATACTTAAGTCTGCATTGTCCCTTTTCTATTCAATCATGATGATATTTCTGTTTTTAATGGTCAATGTGAAGGTCCAAGGGATACAGTAAACCTGCTGTGGTGCGTCGGATCTAATACTGGGCTCCCAGGAGCCGCTCAAAGGACAAATTCTTAGAAAATTCACTCCTCTTGTACCTAAGTCGGCATTGTGCATTATGTATTCAATCCCGATGCGATATCTTTGTTTCACGGTCAATGTGAAGGTTAAAGGGATACAGTAAACCTGCAATAGTGCATCGGAATATAATACTGGTCTCCCAGGAGCCGCTCAAAGCACATACTCTTTGTAGATTCACTCTTCTTGTACTTAAGTCGGCATTATGCCTTTTGTATTCAATTCCGATGCGATTTCTCTTTTCATGGCCAATGTGAAGGTCTAACGGATGCAGTAAACCTGCACTGGTGCATCGGAATGTAATACTGGTCTCCCAGGAGCCGATCAAACCACAAACTCTTAGAAGGTTCACTCCTCTTGTACTTAAGTTGGCATTGAGACTTTTATATTGAATCCCGATGCAATTTCTGTATTTCATGGACAATGTGAAAGTCCAAGGGATACAGTAAACCTGCACTAGTGCATCGAAATCTTATACTGATCTCCGAGGAGCCGAGCCTGTACAAATTCATAGTAGATTCACTCTTCTTGTACTGGAGTCGGCATTGTCCCTTTTGTATTCAATCCCGATCAGATTTCTGTGTTTCCTGGTCAATGAGACGGGCCAAGGCATACAGTAACCCTGCAGAAGTGCATCGGAATCTAATACTGGTCTCCCAGGAGCCGCTCAAACCACAACTCTTAGAAGATTCACTCTTCTTATGCTTAAGTCGGAATTGTCCCTTTTGTATTCAATCCCGATGATATTTCTGTTTTTAATGGTCAATGTGAAGGTCCAAGGGATACAGTAAACCTGCTGTGGTGCGTCGGAATCTAATACTGGGTTACCAGGAGCCGCTCAAAAGACAAATTCTTAGAAGATTCACTCTTCTTGTACTTTATTCGGCATTGTCCCTTTTGTATTCAATTCCGATACAATTATTGCTTTCATGGTCAATGAGAAGGTCCATCGGATACAGTAAACCTGCACTGGTGCAACGGAATCTAATACTGGTCACCCAGGAGCCGCTCAAAGGACAAATTCTTAGAAGATTCACTCTTCTTGTACCTAAGTCGGCATTGAGCATTTTGTATTCAATCCCGATGCGACACCTTTGTTTCACGGTCAATGTGAAGGTTAAAGGGATCCAATAAACCTGCAATAGTGCATCGGAATCTATTACTGGTGTCCCAGGAGCCGCTCAACCACAAATTCTTAGAAGATTCTCTCTTCTTGTACTTAAGTCTTCATTGTGACATTATTTTTCAACCACGATGCAATTCCGGTATTTCATGGTCAATGTGAAGTCCAAGGGATACAGTAAACCTGCACTGGTGCATCGGAATCTAATACTGGTCTCCCAGGAGCCGCTCAAAGGACAAATTCTTAGAAGATTCACTCTTCATGTACCTAAGTCGGCATTGTGCATTTTGTATTCAAACCCAATTCGATATCTTTGTTTCACGGTCAATGTGAAGGTTAAAGGGATACAGTAAACCTGCATTAGTGCATCGGAATATAATACTGCTCTACCAGGAGCCGCTCAAAGCACAAACTCTTTGTAGATAAAATCTTCTTGTACTTTAGTCGGCATTGTGCCTTCTGTAATCAATTCCGATGCGATTTCTCTTTTCATGGCCAATGTGAAGGTCCAACGGATACAGTAAACCTGCAGTGGTGCATCGGAATCTAATACTGGTCTCCCAGGAGCCGCTCAAACCACAAACTCTTAGAAGATTCACTCTTCTTGTTCTTAAGTTGTCATTGTGACTTTGTATTCGATCCCGGTGCAATTGCTGTGTTTAATGGTCAATGTGAAGATCCAAGGGATACAGTAAACCTGCACTGGTGCATCGGAATCTAATACTGGTCTGCCAGGAGCCGCTCAAAGCACAAACTCGTGGTAGATTCACTCATCTTGTACTTAAGTCGGCATTGTGCATTTTTTATTCACTCCCGATGCGATTTCTGTGTTTCACGGTCAATGTGAAGGTCCAAGGGATACAGTAAACCTGCACTGGTGCATCGGAATCTAACACTGGTCTCCCAGGAGCCGCTCAAACCACAAAATCTTAGAAGATTCATTCTTCTTGAATTTAAGTCGGCATTGTCCCTTTTGTATTTAATCTCGATGGAATTTCTGTGAGAAATGGTCAATGCGAAGATCCAAGGGATACAGTAACCCTCCACTGGTGCATCGGAATCTTATACTGGTCTCCCAGGAGCCGCTCAAACCACAAAATCTTTGAAGATTCACTGTTTTTGTACATAAGTCGGCATCGTGCCTTTTGTATTCAATCCCGATCCGATTTCTGTGTTTCATGGTCAATGTGTAGGTCCGAGGTATACGCTAAACCAGCACTTTTGCATCGGAATCTAAAACTGGTCTCCCACAAGTCGCTCAAAGCACAAACTCTTAGAAGTTTCACTCTTCTTGTACTTAAGTCGGCATTGCCCCTTTTGTATACAATCCTGATACAATTTCTGATTTCATGGTCAATGTGAAGGACCAAGGGATACAGTTATTATGCACTGGTGCATCGGAATCTAATAGTGGTCTCCCAGGAGCCGGTCAATCCACAAAATCTTAGAAGATTCATTCTTCTTGACTTTAAGTCGGCATTGTCCCTTTTGTATTTAATCCCGATGCAATTTCTGTGTGTCATGGTCAATGCGAAGGTCCTAGGGATAGAGTAAACGTGCACAGGTGCATCGTAATCTTATAGTGGTCTCCCAGGACCCTCTCAAAGCACAAACTCTTAGAAGATTCACTCTTCTTGTATTTAAGTTGGCATTGTGACAATTTTTTTCAATCCAGATGCAATTTCTGTATTTCATGGACAATGTGAAGTCCAAAGAATACAGTAAACCTGTACTGGTGCATCGGTATCTAATGCTGGTCTACCAGGAGCCGCTCAAAGCACAAACTCTTTGTAGAATCACTCTTCTTGTACTTAAGTCGGCATTGTGCCTTTTGTATTCAATCCCGATGCGATTTCTCTTTTCATCGTGAATGTGAAGGTCCAACGGATACAGTAAAGCTGCACTGGTGCATTGGAATCTAATTCTGGTCTCCCAGAAGCCGCTCAAAACACAGAATCTTAGAAGATTCATTCATCTTGAATTTAAGTCGGCATTGTCCTTTTGTATTTAATCTCGATGCAATTTCTGTGAGTCATGGTCAATGCGAAGGTCGTAGGGATAGAGTAAACCTGCACAGGTACATCGTAATCTTATACTGGTCTCCCAGGACCCTCTCAAAGCACAAACTCTTTGAAGTTTCACTCTTCTTGTACTTAAGTCGGCATCGTGCATTTTGCATTCAATCCATATCCGCTTTCTGTGTTTCATGGTCAATGTGAATGTCCAAGGGATACAGTAAACCTGCACTGGTGAATCGGAATCTAGTACTGGTCTCCATGGAGCCGCTTAAACCACAAAATCGTAGAGAATCAATCTTCTTGAATATAAGTCGGCATTGTCCCTTTGTATTTATCCCTGATGCAACTTCTGTGTTTCATGCCCTATGTGGATGTCCATGAGATACAGTAAACCTGCACTGGTGCATCGGAATCTAATATTGGTCTGCCAGGGCACGCTCAAAGAACAAACTCATAGTAGATTCACTCTTATTGTACTTATGTCAGCATTGTTCATTTTGTATTCAATCCCGATGCGATATCTGTGTCTCACGGTCAATTTGAAGTTCCAAGGCATACAGTAAACCAGCACTGGTGCATCGGAATCTATTAGTGGTCTCCCAGGAGCCGCTCAAACAACAACATCGTAGAGATTCAATCTTCTTGAATTTAAGTCGTCATTGTCCATTTTGTATTTAATCCCGATGCAATTTATGTGTTTCATGGACAATGTGATAGTCCAAGAGATACAGTAACCCTGCACTGGTGCATCGCAATCTAATACTGGTCTCCCAGGAGCCGCTCAAACCAAAAACTCTTAGAAGATTCGCTCTTCTGGTACTTAAGTTGGCATTGTGCCGTTTGTATTCAATCCCGATGCAATTGCTGTGTTTCATGGTCAATGTGAAGGTCCAAGGGATACAGTATGCCTGCACCGGTGCATCTGAATCTAATACTGGTCTCCCAGGAGCCGCTCAAAATACAAACTCTTAGTAGATTCATTCATCTTTAGTTTAAGTTGGCTTTGTCCCTTTTGTATTCAACCCCGATGCAATGTCTGTGATTCATGGTCAATGTAAAGGTCCAAGGGATACAGTAAACCTGCAGTAGTGCATCGGTATCTAATACTGGTACCCCAGTAGCCAATCAAACCACAAACACTTAGAAGATTCATTCTCCTTGTATTTAAGTCGGCATTGTCCCTTTTGTATTCAATCCCGATCAGATTTCTGTGTTTCCTGGTCAATGAGAAGTGCCAAGGCATACAGTAAACCGGCAGAAGTGCATCGGAATCTAATACTGGTCTCCCAGGAGCCGCTCAAACCACAACTCTTAGAAGATTCTCTCTTCTTATACTTAAGTCTGCATTGTCCCTTTTCTATTCAATCCCGATGATATTTCTGTTTTTAATGGTCAATGTGAAGGTCCAAGGGATACAGTAAACCTGCTGTGGTGCGTCGGATCTAATACTGGGCTCCCAGGAGCCGCTCAAAGGACAAATTCTTAGAAAATTCACTCCTCTTGTACCTAAGTCGGCATTGTGCATTATGTATTCAATCCCGATGCGATATCTTTGTTTCACGGTCAATGTGAAGGTTAAAGGGATACAGTAAACCTGCAATAGTGCATCGGAATATAATACTGGTCTCCCAGGAGCCGCTCAAAGCACATACTCTTTGTAGATTCACTCTTCTTGTACTTAAGTCGGCATTATGCCTTTTGTATTCAATTCCGATGCGATTTCTCTTTTCATGGCCAATGTGAAGGTCTAACGGATGCAGTAAACCTGCACTGGTGCATCGAAATGTAATACTGGTCTCCCAGGAGCCGATCAAACCACAAACTCTTAGAAGGTTCACTCCTCTTGTACTTAAGTTGGCATTGAGACTTTTATATTGAATCCCGATGCAATTTCTGTATTTCATGGTCAATGTGAAAGTCCAAGGGATACAGTAAACCTGCACTAGTGCATCGAAATCTTATACTGATCTCCGAGGAGCCGAGCCTGTACAAATTCATAGTAGATTCACTCTTCTTGTACTGGAGTCGGCATTGTCCCTTTTGTATTCAATCCCGATCAGATTTCTGTGTTTCCTGGTCAATGAGACGGGCCAAGGCATACAGTAACCCTGCAGAAGTGCATCGGAATCTAATACTGGTCTCCCAGGAGCCGCTCAAACCACAACTCTTAGAAGATTCACTCTTCTTATGCTTAAGTCGGCATTGTCCCTTTTGTATTCAATCCGGATGATATTTCTGTTTTTAATGGTCAATGTGAAGGTCCAAGGGATACAGTAAACCTGCTGTGGTGCGTCGGAATCTAATACTGGGCTACCAGGAGCCGCTCAAAAGACAAATTCTTAGAAGATTCACTCTTCTTGTACTTTAGTCGGCATTGTCCCTTTTGTATTCAATTCCGATACAATTATTGCTTTCATGGTCAATGAGAAGGTCCATCGGATACAGTAAACCTGCACTGGTGCAACGGAATCTAATACTGGTCACCCAGGAGCCGCTCAAAGGACAAATTCTAAGAAGATTCACTCTTCTTGTACCTAAGTCGGCATTGTGCATTTTGTATTCAATCCCGATGCGACACCTTTGTTTCACGGTCAATGTGAAGGTTAAAGGGATCCAATAAACCTGCAATAGTGCATCGGAATCTATTACTGGTGTCCCAGGAGCCGCTCAACCACAAATTCTTAGAAGATTCTCTCTTCTTGTACTTAAGTCTTCATTGTGACATTATTTTTCAACCACGATGCAATTCCGGTATTTCATGGTCAATGTGAAGTCCAAGGGATACAGTAAACCTGCACTGGTGCATCGGAATCTAATACTGGTCTCCCAGGAGCCGCTCAAAGGACAAATTCTTAGAAGATTCACTCTTCATGTACCTAAGTCGGCATTGTGCATTTTGTATTCAAACCCAATTCGATATCTTTGTTTCACGGTCAATGTGAAGGTTAAAGGGATACAGTAAACCTGCATTAGTGCATCGGAATATAATACTGCTCTCCCAGGAGCCGCTCAAAGCACAAACTCTTTGTAGATTAAATCTTCTTGTACTTTAGTCGGCATTGTGCCTTCTGTAATCAATTCCGATGCGATTTCTCTTTTCATGGCCAATGTGAAGGTCCAACGGATACAGTAAACCTGCAGTGGTGCATCGGAATCTAATACTGGTCTCCCAGGAGCCGCTCAAACCACAAACTCTTAGAAGATTCACTCTTCTTGTTCTTAAGTTGGCATTGTGACTTTGTATTCGATCCCGGTGCAATTGCTGTGTTTAATGGTCAATGTGAAGATCCAAGGGATACAGTAAACCTGCACTGGTGCATCGGAATCTAATACTGGTCTGCCAGGAGCCGCTCAAAGCACAAACTCGTGGTAGATTCACTCATCTTGTACTTAAGTCGGCATTGTGCATTTTTTATTCACTCCCGATGCGATTTCTGTGTTTCACGGTCAATGTGAAGGTCCAAGGGATACAGTAAACCTGCACTGGTGCATCGGAATCTAACACTGGTCTCCCAGGAGCCGCTCAAACCACAAAATCTTAGAAGATTCATTCTTCTTGAATTTAAGTCGGCATTGTCCCTTTTGTATTTAATCTCGATGGAATTTCTGTGAGAAATGGTCAATGCGAAGATCCAAGGGATACAGTAACCCTCCACTGGTGCATCGGAATCTTATACTGGTCTCCCAGGAGCCGCTCAAACCACAAAATCTTTGAAGATTCACTGTTTTTGTACATAAGTCGGCATCGTGCCTTTTGTATTCAATCCCGATCCGATTTCTGTGTTTCATGGTCAATGTGTAGGTCCGAGGGATACGCTAAACCTGCACTTTTGCATCGGAATCTAAAACTGGTCGCCCACAAGTCGCTCAAAGCACAAACTCTTAGAAGTTTCACTCTTCTTGTACTTAAGTCGGCATTGCCCCTTTTGTATACAATCCTGATACAATTTCTGATTTCATGGTCAATGTGAAGGACCAAGGGATACAGTTATTCTGCACTGGTGCATCGGAATCTAATAGTGGTCTCCCAGGAGCCGGTCAATCCACAAAATCTTAGAAGATTCATTCTTCTTGACTTTAAGTCGGCATTGTCCCTTTTGTATTTAATCCCGATGCAATTTCTGTGTGTCATGGTCAATGCGAAGGTCCTAGGGATAGAGTAAACGTGCACAGGTGCATCGTAATCTTATAGTGGTCTCCCAGGACCCTCTCAAAGCACAAACTCTTAGAAGATTCACTCTTCTTGTACTTAAGTCGGCATTGTCACTTTTGTATTCGTTAACAATGCAATTTCTATATTTCATTTTCAATGTGAATGTCCATGGGATACAGTAAACCTGCACTGGTGCATCGGAGTCCAGTACTGGTCTCCCAGGAGCCGCTCAAATCGCAAAGTGTTGGCGGATTCACTTTTCTTGTACTTAAGTCGACATTGTGCCTTTTGTATTGAATCCCGATGAGATTTCTGAGTTCACGGTCAATGGGAAGGTCCTAGGGACACAGTAAATCTGCACTGGTGTATCGGAATCTAATACTGGTCTCCCAGGAGCCGCTCAAACCACTAACTCTTAGAAGCTTCACTCTTCTTGTACTTAATTTGGAATTGTGTCTTTTGTATTCAGTCCCGATGCAATTACTGTGTTTAATGGTCAATGTGAAGGTCCAAGGGATACAGTAAACCTGCACTGGTGCATCGGAATCTAATTCTAGTCTGCCAGGAGCCGCTCAAAGCACAAACTCTTAGTTGATTCACTCTTCTTGTACTTAAGTCTGCCTTGTCCATTTTGTATTCAATCGCGATGGAATTTCTGTTTTCATGAATAATGTGAAGGTCCAAGGGATACAGTAAACCTGCACTGGTGCATCGGAAACTATTACTGGTCTCCCAGGTGCAACTCAAACCACAAACTCTTAGAAGATTCACTCTTCTAATACTTAAGTTGGCATTGTGCCGTTTGTATTCAATCTTGATGCAATTTCTGTGTTTCATTGTCAATGTGCATGTCCAAGGGATAGGCTAAACCTGCACTGGTGCTTCGGAGTCTAATACTGGTCTCCCCGGAGCCGCTCAAATCGAACTCTGTTAGTAGATTCACTTTTCGTGTACTTTAGTCGGCATTGTGCCTTTTGTATTGAATCCCGGTGAGATTTCTGTCTTTCACAGGCAATGGGAAGGTCCAAGGGACACAGTAAACCTGCAGTGGTGCATCAGAAACTAATACTGGTCTCCCAGGAGCCTCTAAAACCAAAATCTCTTAGAAGATCACTCTGTTTGTACTTAAGTCGGCATTGTCCCTTTTGTATTCAATCCCGATGCA
Source organism: Schistocerca americana (assembly GCF_021461395.2). Lineage (NCBI taxonomy): Eukaryota > Metazoa > Arthropoda > Insecta > Orthoptera > Acrididae > Schistocerca > Schistocerca americana. The sequence continues at coordinate 12,725,052 of NC_060119.1, read as the reverse complement.
ATTTCTGTGTTTCATGGTCAATGTGAAGGTACAAGGCATACAGTAAACCCGCACTGGTGTAACGGAATCTAGTACTAGTCTCCCAGAAGCCGCTAAAACCACAAACTATTAGAAGATTCACTCTTCTTGTACTTAAGTAGGCATTGTACCTTTTGTATTCGATCCCGATGCGATTTCTGTGTTTCATGGTCAAAGTGAAGGCCCAAGGGATACAGTCAACCTGAACTGGTTCATCGGAATCTAATACTGGTCTCCCAGGAGCCGCTTAAACGACAAATTCCTAGAAGGTTCACTCTTCTTGTACTTATGTCGGCATTGTCCATTTTGTTTTCAATCCCGATGCAATTTCTGTGTTTCATGGTCAATGCGAAGGTCCAAGGGATAGAGTATACCTGAATTGGTGCACGGAATCTAATACTGGTCTCCCAGGTGCCGCTCAAACCACAAACTCGTAGAAGATTCACACTTCAAATACTTAAGTCTGCATTGTGGGTTTTGTATTCAATTCCGATGAAGTTTATGTGTTTAATGATAAATGTGAGGCTCCAAGTGATACAGTAAACCTGCACTGGTGCAATGGAATCTAATACTGGTCTCCCAGGAGCTGCTCAAACCCCAAACTCTTAGAAGATTCGCTCTTCTTGTTCTTAAGCCGGCATTGTCCCTGTTGTATTCAATCCCGATGCAATATCTGTTTTCATGCTCAATGTGAAGGTGCAAGGGATACAGTAAACCTGCACTGGTGCATCGGAATCTAATACTGGTCTCCTAGGAGCCGCTCAAACACAAACTCTTAGAAGATTCACTCTTCTTGTACTTAAGTCGGCATTGTCCGTTTTGTATTCAATCCCGATGCTATTTCTGGGTTTCATGGTCAATGTGAAGGTACAAGGGATACAGTAAGCCTGCACTGGTGCATCGGAATCTAATACTGGTCTCCCAGGAGCCGCTCTAATCACAAACTCTTAGAAGATTCATTCTTCTGGAATTTAAGTCGGCATTGTCCCTTTTGTATTCAATCCCAATGCAATATCTGTTTTTCATGGTCAATGTGAAGGTCCAAGTGATACTGTAAACGTGCACTGGTTCATCGGAATCTAATAATGGTCTCCTCGGAGCCGCTCAAACCACAAACACTTAGTAGATTCACTTTTCTTATACTTAAGTCAGCATTCTGCTTTTTGTATTCAATCCCGATGAGATTTCAATGTTTCACGGTCAATGGGAAGGACAAAGGGATACAGTAAACCTGCACTGGTGCATCGGAATTCTAATACTGATCTCCCAGGAGACGCACAAACCACGAACTCTTAGAAGATTCACTCTTCTTGTACTTAAGTAGGCATTGTCCCTTTTGCATTCCATCCCGATGAAATTGCGGTCTTTCGTGGTCAATGTGACGCTCCAAGGGATACAGTAAACCAGCACTGGTTTATCGGAACATAAAAATGGTCTCCCAGGAGCCGCTCAAAGGACAAATTCGTAGAAGATTCACTCATCTTGTACTTAAGTCGGCATTGTCCCTTTTGTATTCAAACCCGATGCGATATCAGTGTTTCATGGTCTATGTGAAGGTCCAAGGGATACAGTAAACCTGCACTGGTGCATCGGTATTTAATACTGGTCGCCCAGGAGCCGCTCAAAGCACAAACTCTTAGAAGATTCACTCATCTTGTACTTAAGTTGGCATTGTGCCTTTGGAATTCAATCCCGATGCCATTGCTGTGTTTTATGGTCAATGTGAAGGTCTAAGGGATACAGTAAACCTGCAATGGTGCATCGGAATCTAATACTGGTCTCCCAGGAGACGCTAAAAGCACAAACTCTTAGTAGATCCACGTTTCTTATACTTAAGTCGGCATTGTGCGTTTTGTATTCAATCCCGAAGCGGTATCTGTGTTTCATGGTCAATGTGAAGGTCCAAGGGATACAGTAAACCTGCACTGGTGCATCGGTATTTAATACTGGTCGCCCAGTAGCCGCTCAAAGCACAAACTCTTAGAAGATTCACTCATCTTGTACTTAAGTTGGCATTGTGCCTTTGGTATTCAATCCCAATGCCATTGCTGTGTTTTATGGTCAAGGAGAAGGTGCATGGTATACAGTATACCAGCACTGGTGCATCGGAATCTAACACTGGTCTCCCAGGAGCCGCTCAAATCACAAACTCTTAAAAGATTCATTCATCTTGAATTTAAGTCGGCATTGTCCCTTTTGTATTGAATCCCGATGCAATTTCTGTGTTTCACGCTCAACGTGAAGGTCCAAGGGTTACAGTAAACCTGCACTGGTTCATCGCATTCTAATACTGGTCTCCTAGGAGCCGCTTAAAGCACAAACTATTAGAAGATTCAGTCTTCTTGTACTTAAGCCGGCATTGTCCCTTTTGTATTCAATTCCGATGCAATTTCTGTATTTCTTGGTCAATTTGAAGGTACAAGGGATACAGTGAACCTGCACAGGTGCATCGGAATGTAATACTGGTCTCCCAGGAGCCGCTTGAAGTACGAATCCTCAGAAGATTCACTCTTCTAGGACTTAAGTATGCATTGTCCCTTTAGTATTCAATCCCGTGCTATTTCTTTGTATCTCGGTCAATGTGAAGATCCAAGGGATACAGTAAATCTGTGCTGGTGCATCGCAATCTAATACTGGTATACCAGGAGCCGCTCAAACCACAAACTCTTAGAAGATTCACTCTTCTTGTACTTTTGTTGGCATTGCGCGTTTTGTATTCAGTCCCGATGCGATTGCTGTGTTTCGTGGTCAATGTGTAGGTCCAAGGGATATAATAAACCTGCACTGGTTCATCGCAATCTAATACTGGTCTCCTAGTAGCTGCTCAAAAGCACATACTCTTAGAAGATTCACTCTTGTTGTACTTAAGTCGTCATTGTCCATTTTGTATTCGCTCCCGATGCAATTTCTGTGTTTCATGTTCAATGTGAAGGTCCAAGGGATACAGTAAACCTGCATGGTGCATCGGAATCTAATACAGGCCCCCAGGAGACGCTCATATCTCAAACTCTTAGAAGATTCATTCTTCCTGAATTTAAGTCAGCATTGTCTTTTTTGTATTCAATCCCGATGCAATTTCTGTGCTTCACGGTCAATGGGAAGGACCAAGGGATACAGTAAACCTGCACTGGTGCGTCGGAATCTAATACTGGTTTCCTAGGAGCTGCTCAAACCACAAACTCATGGAAGATTAATTCATTTTGTACTTTAGTTGGCATTGTGCCTTCTATATTTTATCCAGATGCGATTTCTGTGTTTCGTGGTCAATGCGAAGGTCCAAGGGTTACAGTAAACCTGCACTGGTTCATCGGAATCTAATACTGGTCTCCTAGGAGCCGCTCATATCACAAACTCTTAGAAGATTCACTCTTATTGTACTTAAGTGGACATTGTCCCCTTTTCATTCAATCCCGATGCAATGTCTGTGGTTCATGGTCAATGGGAAGGGCCAAGGGATACAGTAAACACGCACTGGTGTATCGGAATCTAATACAGGTCTCCCAGGAGCCGCTCAAAGCACAAACTCCTCGTAGATTCACGTTTTCTATACTTAAGTCAGGATTGTGCCTTTTGTATTCAATCCCGATGCGATATCTGTGATTCACGGTCAATGTTAAAGTCCAAGGCATACAGTAAAATAGCACTGGTGCATCGGAATCTAATACTGGCCACCCAGGAGCCGCTCAAATCACAAACTTTTAGACTATTAATTCTTCTTGAATTTAAGTCGGCATCGTCTATTTTGTATTCAATCCCAAAGCAATTTCTGTGTTTCATGGTCAATGTGAAGGTCCAAGGGATACAGTAAATTAGCACTGGTGTATCGGAATCTAATACTAGTTTCCCAGAAGACGCTCAAACCACAAACTCTTAGCAGATTCACTCTTCTTGTACATAAGTCGGCATTACCCCTTTGGTATTAAATCCCGCTGCGATTTCTGAATTTCATGGTCAAGGTGAAGGTCCAAGGCAGACAGTAAACCTGCACAGGTGCATCGGAATCTTATACTTCTCTCCCAGGAGCCGCTCAAATCACAAACTCTTAGATGATTCACTCTTCTAGTACCTAAGTTGGCATTGTGCCGTTTGTATTCAATCCCGATGAAATTTCTGTGTTTCATGGTCAATGTGATGGTCCAAGGGATACAGTAAGCCTTCACTGGTGCATCGGAAACTTATACTGGTCTCCCAGGAGACGCTCAAAGCACAAACTCTTAGAAGATTCACTCTTCTTGTACTTAAGTTGGCATTGTGCATTTGGTAATCAATCCCGATGCCATTGCTGTGTTTCATGGTCAACGTGAAGGTCCAAGGGATACAAAAAACCTGCACTGGTGCATCGGAATGTAATGCTGGTCTCCCAGGGGCCGCTAAAATCACAAACACTTAGTAGATTCACGTTTCTTATACTTAAGTCGGCATTGTTCCTTTTGTATTAAGTCCCGATGCGATTTCTGTGTTTCATGGTCAATGTGAAGGCCCAAGGGGTACAGTAAACGTGCACTGGTGCATCGGAATATAATACTGGTCTCCCAGGAGCCGCTCAAAGCACAAACTCTTAGAATATTCATTGTTCTTGTACTTTATTCGGCATTGCGCATTTTGTATTCAATCCCGATGCGATTTCTATGTGCCATGGACGATGTGAAGGTCCAAGGGATACAGTAAACCTGCACTGTTGCATCGGAATCTAATACTGGTATCCCAGGAGTCGCTCAAGCCACAAACTCTTGAAAGATTCACACTTCTTGTACTTTAGTTGGCATTGCGCCTTCTGTATTCAATCCCGATGCGATTTCTGTGTTTCGTGGTCAATGTGTACGTCCAAGGGATATAGCAAACCTGCACTGGTTCATCGGAATCTAATACTGGTCCCCCAGGAGCAGCTCAAATCACATTCTCTTAGAAGATTCACTCTTCTTGTCCTAATTCAATCCCAAAGCAATTTCTGTGTTTCATGGCCAATGTGAAGGTCGATGGGATACAGTAAACCTGCACTGGTGCATCGGAATCTAATACTGGTCTCCCAGGAGCCGCTCAAAGCGCAAACTCTTAGAAGATTCATCCTTTTTGTACTTCAGTCGACATTGTCCATTTTGTATTCAATCACTATGCAATTTCTGCATTTCATGGTCAATGTGTAGGTCCAAGGGATACAGTAAACCTGCACTGGTGCATCGGAATCTACTACTGGTATCCCAGGAGCCGCTCAAAGATCAAACTCTTAGAAGATTCACTTTTCTTGTAATTTAGTTGGCATTGTGCATTTTGTATTCAATACCGATGCGATTTTTGTGTTTCGTCTCCAATGTGAAGTTCCAAGGGATACAGTAAACCTGCACTGGTTCATCGGAATCTAATACTGGTCTCCCAGGAGCCGCTCAAACCACAAACTCTTGGAACATTCACTCTTCTTGCACTTAGTCGTCATTGTCCCAATTGTATTTATTCCCGATGTAATTTCTGTGTTTCATGGTCAAGGGGATGGTCCAAGGGGTACAGTAAACCTGCACTGGTGCATCATAATCCAATGTTGGCCCCCAGGATTAGCTCAAACCACAAAGCCTTAGAAGATTCACTCTTCATGTACTTTACTCTTCATTGTCGCTTTTGTATTCAATCCCGATGCAATTTCTGTTTTCATGGATAATGTGAAGGTCCAAGGGGTACAGTAAACCTGTTCTGGTGCACCGGAATCTAATACTGGTCTCCCAGGAGCCGCTCAAAGCACAAACTCTTAGAAGATTCACCCTTTTTGTACTTAAGTCGACATTGTCCATTTTGTATTCAATCACTATGCAATTTCTGCATTTCATGGTCAGTGTGTAGGTCCAAGGGATACAGTAAACCTGCACTGGTGCATCGGAATCTACTACTGGTATCCCAGGAGCCGCTCAAAAATCAAACTCTTAGAAGATTCACTTTACTTTTAATTTAGTTTTCATTGTGTTTTTTGTATTCAGTACCGATGCGATTTCTGTGTTTCGTCTCCAATGTGAAGGTCCAAGGGATACAGTGAACCTGCACTGGTTCATCAGAATCTAAATCTCGTCTCCCAGGGGCCGCTCAAACCCCAAACTCTTAGAAGATTCACTCTTATAGTACTTAAGTTGGCATTGTGCCGTTTGTATTAGATCCCGATGCAATTTCTGTGTTTCTTGGTCAATGTGAAGGTCCAAGGGATACAGTTAACTTGCACTGGTGCATCGGAATCTAATACAGGTCTCCCAGGAGCCGCTAAAATCACAAACTGTTAGTACATTTACGTTTCTTATACTTAGGTCGGCATTGTGCCTTTTGTAATCAGTCCCGATGCGATATCTGAGTTTCACGGTCAATGTGAAGGCGCAAGGTATACAGTAAACCAGCACTGGTGCATCGGAATCTAACACTGGTCTCCCAGGAGTCGCTCAAATCACAATCAATTAGAAGATTCATACTTCTTGTACTTTAGTTGGCATTGTGCCTTTTGTAATCTATCCAGATGCGATTTCTGTGTTTCATGGTCAATGCGAAGGTACAAGGGTTACAGTAATCCTACACTGGTTTATCGGAATCTAATACTGGTCTCCTAGGACCCGCTCAATGCACAAACTCTTAGAAAATTCACTCTTAATGTTTTTAAGTTGGCATTGTCGCTTTTTTATTTAATCCCGATGCAATATCTGTGGTTAATGGTCAATGTGATGGTCCAGGGGATACCGTAAACACGCACTGGTGTATCGGAATCTAATACTGGTCTCCCAGGAGGCGCTCAAAGCACAACCTTTTAGAAGATTCACTCTTCTTGTACTGAAGTCGGCATTGTCCCTTTTGTATTCAATACAGATGCGATTTCTGTGTTTCATGGGCAATGTGAAGGCCCAAGGGATACAGTAAACTTGCACTGGTGGATCGGAATATAATACTGGTCTCCCAGGAGCCGCTCAAAGCACAAACTCTTAGAAGATTCACTCTTCTTGTCCTAATTCAATCCCAAAGCAATTTCTGTGTTACATGGTCAATGTGAAGGTCCAAGGGATACAGTAAACCTTCACTGGTGCATCGGAATCTAATACTGGCCTCCCAGGAGCCGCTCAAACCACAAACTCTTAGAAGATTAACCCTTTTGTACTTAAGTCGACATTGTGCATTTTGTATTCAATCCCTATGCATTTTCTGCATTTCATGGTCAATATGTAGGTCCAAGGGATACGGTAAACCTGCACTGGTGCATCGGAAAGTAATACTGGTCTCCCAGTTGCCGCTCAAACCACTAACTCTTAGACGATTCACTCTTCTTGTAATTTAGTTGGCATTGTGCCTTTTGTATTCAATTCCGATGCTTTTTCTGTGTTTCGTCTCCAAAGTGAAGTTCTAAAGGATACAGTAAACCTGCACTGGTCCATCGGAATTAATACTAGTCTCCCAGGAGCCGCTCAAAGCACAAATTCTTAGAAGACTCACTCGTCTTGTACTTAAGTTTGCATTGTCCCTTTTTTATTCAATCCCGATGCAATTTCTGTGTTTCATGGTGAATGTGGGGGTCCATGGGATACAGTAAACCCGCACTGGTGTATCGGATTCTATTACTGGTCTCCCAGGAGCCGCTCAAACGACAAACTCTTTGAACGTTCACTCTTCTTGCACTTAAGTCGTCATTGTCCAATTCAAATTCAATCCCGATGTAATTTCTGTGTTTCATGGTGAAGGTGATGGTCCAAGGGATACAGTAAACCTTCACTGGTGCATCATAATCTAATACTGGCCCCGAGGATCCGCTCAAACCACAAACTCTTAGAAGATTCACTCTTCTTGTACTTTGGTGGGCATTGTACCTTTTGTATTCAATCCCGATGCAATTTCTGTTTTCATGAATATTGTGAAGGTCCAAGGGGTACAGTTAACCTGCACTGGTGCATCGGAAACTAATACTGGTCTCCCAGGACCCACTCAAACCACAAACTCTTACAAGATTCACTCCTCTTGTACTTATGTCGGCATTGTCCCTTTTGTAATCAATCCCGATGCAATATCTGTGTGTCATGGTCAATGTGAAGGTCCAAGGGATACAGTAAACCTGCACTGGTGCATCGGAATCTAATACTAGTCTCCCAGGAGCCGCTCAAAGCACAAACTCTTAGTAGATTCATATTCTTGTAAATAAGTCGGCATTGTGCCTTTTGTATTGAATCCCGATCAGATATCTGTGTTTCACTTTCAATGGGAAGGTACAACGGATACAGTAAACCTGCTCTGGTACATTGGAATCTAATACTGGTCTCCCAGGAGCCGCTTAAACCACAAACTCTTAGAAGATTCATTCTTCTTGTACTTAAGTCGCCATAGTCATTTTTGTACTCAATCCCGATGCAAATTATGTGCTTCATAGTCAATGTAAAGGTGCAAGGGATACAGTAAACCTGCACTGGTGCATCGCAATCTAATGCTGGTATCCCAGGAGCCGTTCAAACCACAAATTCTTAGAAGATTCACTCTTCTTGTACTTAAGTCGGGATTGTATCATTTGTATTCAATCGCGATGCAACATCTGTGTTTCATGGTCAATGTGAAGGTCCAAGGGATACAGTAAACCTGCACTGGTGCATCGGAATCTAATACTAGTCTCCCAGGAGCCGCTCAAAGCACAAACTCTTAGTAGATTCACTTTTCTAGTACTTAAGTCGGCCTTGTGCCTTTTGTATTCAATCCCAATGCAATTTCTGTGTTTCATGCGCAATGTGAAGGTCCAAGGGATGCAGTAAAGCTGCACTGGTGCATCGGAATCTAATACTAATAACCCAGGAGCCACTCAAACCACAAACTCTTCGAAGATTCACTCTTCCTTTACTTAAGTCGGCATTGTCCCTTTTGTATTCAATCCCGATGCAATTTCTGTGTTTCATGGTCAATGTGAAAGTCCAAGGGATGCAGTAAACACACACTGGTGTAGCGGAATCTAATACTGGTCTCCCAGGAGCCGTTCAAACCACAAACTCTTACAAGATTCACACTTCTTGTACTGAAGTCGTCATTGTCCCTTTTGTAGTCAAATCCATTGTATTTTCTGTGATTCATTGTAAATGTGAAGGTCCAAGGGATACAGCAAACCTATACTCGTGCATCGGAATCTAATACTGGTCTCCCAGGAGCCGCCCAAAGCACAAACTCTTAGTAGATTCACTGTTGTTGTACCTGAGTCGGCATTGTGCCTATTGTATTGAATCCCGATCAGATTTCTGTGTTACACGGTCAATGGGAAGGTCCAACAGATACGGTAAACCTGCTCTGGTGCATCGGAATCTAATACTGGTCTCCCAGGAGCCGCTCAAACCACAAACCCTAAGAAGATTCATTCTTCTTGTACTTATGTTGGCATAGTCATTTTTGTATTCAATCCCGATGCAACATCTGTGTTTCATGGTCAATGTGAAGGTCCAAGGGATACAGTAAACCTGCACTGGTGCATCGGAATCTAATACTAGTCTCCCAGGAGCCGCCCAAAGCACAAACTCTTAGTAGATTCACTGTTGTTGTACCTGAGTCGGCATTGTGCCTATTGTATTGAATCCCGATCAGATTTCTGTGTTACACGGTCAATGGGAAGGTCCAACAGATACGGTAAACCTGCTCTGGTGCATCGGAATCTAATACTGGTCTCCCAGGAGCCGCTCAAACCACAAACCCTAAGAAGATTCATTCTTCTTGTACTTATGTTGGCATAGTCATTTTTGTATTCAATCCCGATGCAACATCTGTGTTTCATGGTCAATGTGAAGGTCCAAGGGATACAGTAAACCTGCACTGGTGCATCGGAATCTAATACTAGTCTCCCAGGAGCCGCTCAAAGCACAAACACTTAGAAGATTCACCTTCTTGTACTTTACTTGGCATTGTGCTTTTGTATTCAATCCCAATGTAATTTCTGTGTTTCATGGTCAATGTGAAGGCCAAGGGATACAGTTAACGTGCACTTGTGCATCGGAATCTAATACTGCTCTAGCAGGAGCCGCTCAAAGCACAAACTCTTAGAAGATTCACTCTTCTTGTACTTAAGTCGGCATTGTCCCTTATGTATTCAATCCCGAAGCAATTTCTGTATTTCATGGTCAATGTGTAGGTAAAAGGGTAACAGTAAACCTGCACTGGTGCTTCGGAATCTAAAACTCGTTTCCCAGGAGCCAAGCAAAGCACAAACACTTAGTGGATTCACTTTTCTTGTACTTAAGTCGGCCTTGTGCATTTTGTATTCAATCCCTATGCAATTTCTGTGTCTCATGGCCAATGTGAAGGTCCAAGGGATACAGTAAACCTGCACTGGAGCATCGGAATCTAATACTGGTAGCCCAGGAGCCGCTCAAACCACAAACTCTTAGAAGATTCACTCTTCTTGTACTTAAGTCGGCATTGTCCCTTATGTATTCAATGCCGAAGCAATTTCTGTATTCCATGGTCAATGTGTAGGTAAAAGGGTAACAGTAAACCTTCACTGGTGCTTCGGAATCTAAAACTCGTTTCCCGGGAGCCGAGCAAAGCACAAACACTTAGTGGATTCACTTGTCTTGTACTTAAGTCGGCCTTGTGCATTTTGTATTCAATCCTTATGCAATTTCTGTGTCTCATGGTCAATGTGAAGGTCCAAGGGATACAGTAAACCTGCACTGCTGCATCGGTAACTAATACTCGTCTCCCAGGAGCCGCTCAAAGCACAAACGCTTAGTAGATTCACTTTTCTTGTACTTAACTCGGTATTGTGCATTTTGTATTCAATCCCGATGGAATTTCTGTGTTTCATTGTCAATGTGAAGGTCCAAGGGATACAGTAAACCTGCACTGGTGCATCGGTATCTAATACCAATATCCCAGAAACCGCTCAAACAACAAACTCTTAGAAGATTCACTCTTCTTTTACTTAAGTCGGCATTGTCCCTTACGTGTTCAATCCCGATGCAATTTCTGTGTTTAATGGTCAATGTGAAGGTCCAAGGGATACAGTATACACACACTGGTGTAGCAGAATCTATTACTGGTCTCCCTGGAGCCGTTCAAACCACAAACTCTTACAAGATTCACACTTCTTGTACTGAAGTCGTCATTGTCCCTTTTGTAGACAATACCATTGTATTTTCTGTGATTCATTGTAAATGTGAAGGTCCAAGGGATACAATAAACCTATACTGGTGCATCGGAATCTAATACTGGTCTCCCAGGAGCCGCTCAAAGCACAAAATCTTTGTAGATTCACTTTTGTTGTGCCTAAGACGGCATTGTTCCTATTGTATTGAATCCCGATCAGATTTCTGTGTTTCACGGTCAATGGGAAGTCCAACAGATACAGTAAACCTGCTCTGGTGCATCGGAATCTAATACTGGTCTCCCAGGAGCCGCTCAAACCACAAACTCTTAGAAGATTCATTCTTCTTGTACTTAATTCGGCATTGTCCCTTTTGGATTCAATCCCGATACAATTGCTGTGTTTCATGGTCAATGTGAAGGTCCAAGAGATACAGTATACTTGCACTGGTGCATCGGAATCTAATACTGGTATCCAAGGAGTCGCTCAAGCCACAAACTCTTAGAAGATTCACTCCTCTTGTACTTTAGTCGGCATTGCGCCATTTGTATTCAATCCCGATGCGATTTCTGTGTTTCGTGGTCAATGTGTAGGTCCAACGGATATAGTAAACATGCATTGGTTCGTCGGAATCTAATACTGGTCTCCCAGGAGCCGCTCGAAGCGCAAACTCTTAGAAGATTCACTCTTCTTGTCCTAATTCAATCCCAAAGCAATTTCTGTGTTTCATGGTCAATGAGAAGGTCCAAGGAATACAGTAAACCTGCACTGGTGCATCGGAATCTAATACTGGTCTCCTAGGAGCCGCTCCAAGCACAAACTCTTAGAAGATTCACCCCTTTTGTACTTAAGTCGACATTGTGCATTTTGTATTCAATCCCTTTGCAATTTCTGCATTTCATGGTCAATGCGTAGGTCCAAGGGATACAGTAAACCTGCACTGGTGCATCGGAATCTAACGCTGGTATCCCAGGAGCCTTTCAAACCACAAACTCTTAGACGATTCAGTCTTCTTGTAATTTAGTTGGCATTGTGCCTTTTGTATTCAATTCCGATGCGATTTCTGTGTTTCGTCTCCAAAGTGAGGTTCTAAGGGATACAGTAAACCTGCACTGGTCCATCGGAATCTAATACTAGTCTCCCAGGAGCCGCTCAAAGCACAAATTCTTAGAAGACTCACTCGTCTTGTACTTATGTTTGCATTGTCCCTTTTTTATTCAATCCCGATGCAATTTCTGTGTTTCATGGTGAATGTGGGGGTCCATGGGATACAGTAAACCCGCACTGGTGTATCGGATTCTAATACTGGCCTCCCAGGAGCCGCTCAAACGACAAACTCTTTGAACGTTCATTTTTCTTGCACTTAAGTCGTCATTGTCCCATTCAAATTCAATCCCGATGTAATTTATGTGTTTCATGGTCAAGGTGATGGTCCAAGGGATACAGTAAACCTTCACTGGTGCATCATAATCTAATACTGGCCCCCAGGATCCGCTCGAACCACAAACTCTTAGAAGATTCACTCTTCTTGTACTTTGGTGGGCATTGTACCTTTGGTATTCAATCCCGATGCAATTTCTGTTTTCATGAATAATGTGAAGGTCCAAGGGGTACAGTTAACCTGCACTGGTGCATCGAAATCTAATACTGGTCTCCCAGGACCCACTCAAACCACAAACTCATACAAGATTCACTCCTCTTGTACTTAAGTCGGCATTTTCCCTTTTGTAATCAATCCCGATGCAATATCTGTGTTTCATGGTCAATGTGAAGGTCCAAGGGATACAGTAAACCTGCAGTGGTGCCTCAGAATCTAATACTAGTCTCACAGGAGACGCACAAAACACAAAACTCTAAGAGGATTCACTCTTCTTGTACTTAATTCGGCATTGTCCCTTTTGGATTCAATCTCGATGCAATTGCTGTGTTTCATGGTCAATGTGAAGGTCCAAGGGATACAGTACACATGCACTGGTGCATCGGAATCTAATACTGGTCTCCCAGTAGCCGCTCAAAGCACAACCATTTAGAAGATTCACTCTTCTTGTACTGAAGTCGACATTGACCATTTTCTATTCAATACCAATGCGATTTCTGTGTTTCATGGTCAATGTGAAGGCCCAAGGGATACGGTAAACTTGCTCTGGTGCATCGGAATATAATAGTGGTCTCCCAGGAGACGCTCAAAGCACAAACTCTCAGAAGATTCCCTCTTCTTGTCCTAATTCAATCCCAAAGCAATTTCTGTGTTTCATGGTCAATGTGAAGGTGCAAGGGATACAGTAAACACGCACTGGTGTAGCGGAATCTAATACTGGTCTCCCAGGAGCCGCTCAAACCACAAACACTTCCAATATTCACACTTCTTGTACTGCAGTCGTCATTGTCCTTTTGTATTCATTCCCGAAGTAACTTCTGTGTTTCATGGTAAATGTGAGCGGCCAAGGGATACAGTAAACCTGCTCTGGTGCATCGGAATCTAATACTGGTCTCCCAGGAGCCACTCAAAAGCACAAGCTCTTAGAAGATTCACTCTTCTTGTACTTATGTCGGCATTGTCCTTTTTGTATTCAATTCGACGCAATATCTGTATTTCATGGTCAATGTGTTGGTCCAAGGGATACAGTAAACCTGCACTGGTGCATCGGAATCCAATACTCGTTTCCGAGGAGCCGCTCAAAACACAAACTCTTAGTAGATTCACTTTTCTTGTACTTAAGTCGGCATTGTGACTCTTGTATTCAATCCCATTGTAATTTCTGTGATTCCATGTAAATGTGAAGGTCCAAGGGATACAGTAAACCTGCACTGGTGCATCGGAATCTAATACTGGTCTCACAGGAGCTGCTCAGAGCACAAACTCTTAGTAGATTCATATTCTTGTAAATAAGTCGGCATTGTGCCTTTTGTATTGAATCCCGATCAGATATCAGTGTTTCACGGTCAATGGGAAGGTAAAACGGATACAGTAAACCTGCTCTGGTGCATTGGAATCTAATACTGGTCTCCCAGGAGCCGCTCAAACCACAAACTCTTAGAAGATTCACTCTTCTTGTATTTAAGTCGGCATAGTCATTTTTGTACTCAATCCCGATGCAAATTCTGTGCTTCATAGTCAATGTAAAGGTCCAAGGGATACAGTAAACCTGCACTGGTCCATCGCAATCTAATACTGGTATCCCAGGAGCCGTTCAAACCACAAATTCCTGGAAGTTTCACTCTTCTTGTAGTTAAGTCGGGATTGTATCATTTGTATTCAATCCCGATACAATATCTGTGTTTCATGGTCAATATGAAGGTCCAAGGGATACGGTAAACCTGCACTGGTGCATCGGAATCTAATACTAGTCTCCCAGGAGCCGCTCAAAAGCACAAACACTTAGAAGATTCACCTTCTTGTACTTTAGTTGGCATTGTGTTTTTGTATTCAATCCCAATGAAATTTCTGTGTTTGATGGTCAATGTGAAGGCCAAGGCATACAGCAAACTTGCACTTGTGCATCGGAATCTAGTACTGGTCTCCCAGGAGCCGCTCAAAGCACAAACTCTTACAAGATTCACACTTCTTGTACTGAAGTCGTCATTGTCCCTTTTGTAGTCAAATCCATTGTATTTTCTGTGATTCATTGTTAATGTAAAGGTCCAAGGGATACAGTAAACCAATACTGGTGCGTCGGAACCTAATACTGGTCCCCCAGGAGCCGCTCAAACCACAAACTCTTAGAAGATTCATTTTTCTTGTACTTAAGTCGGCATAGTCATTTTTGTACTCAATCCCGATGCAATTTCTGCGTTTAATGGTCATTGTGAAGGTCCAAGAGACACAGTAAACCTGCACTGGTGCTCGGAATCTATTACTGAGCTCCCAGGAGCTGCTCAAAGCACAAACTCTTAGAAGATTCACTCTTCTTGTACTTAAGTAGGCATTGTCCCTTTTGTATTCAATCCCGACGCAATTTCTGTATTTCATGGTCAGTGTGTAGGTCCACGGGATACAGAAAACCTGCACTGGTGCTTCGGAATCTAAAACTCGTCTCCCAGGAGCCGCTCAAAGCACAAACTCTTAGTAGATTCACTTTTCTTGTACTTAATTCGGCCTTGTGAACTTTGTATTCAATCCCAATGCAATTTCTGTGTTTCATGGTCAATGTGAAGGCCCTAGGGATACAGTAAACCTGTACTGGTGCATCGGAATCTAATACTAATAACTCAGGAGCCACTCAAACCACAAACTCTTAGTAGATTCAGTCTTCTTTTACTTAAGTCGGCATTGTCCCTTTTGTATTCAATGCCGATGCAATTTCTGTGTTTCATGGTCAATGTGAAAGTCCAAGGGATACAGTAAACACACACTGGTGTAGCGGAATCTAATACTGGTCTCCCAGGAGCCGTTCAAACCACAAACTCTTACAAGATTCACACTTCTTGTACTGAAGTCGTCATTGTCCCTTTTGTAGTCAAATCCATTGTATTTCCTGTGATTCATTGTAAATGTGAAGGTCCAAGTAATACAGCAAACCTATACTGGTGCATCGGAATCTAATACTGGTCTCCCAGGAGCCGCTCAAAGCACAAACTCTTAGTAGATTCACTGTTGTTGTACCTAAGTCGGCATTGTGCCAATTGTATTGAATCCCGATCAGATTTCTGTGTTACACGGTCAATGGGAAGGTCCAACAGATACGGTAAACCTGCTCTGGTGCATCGGAATCTAATACTGGTCTCCCAGGAGCCGCTCAAACCACAAACTCTTAGAAGATTCATTCTTCTTGTACTTATGTTGGCATAATCATATTTGTATTCAATCCCGATGCAACATCTGTGTTTCATGGTCAATGTGAAGGTCCAATGGATACAGTAAACCTGCACTGGTGCATCGGAATCTAATACTAGTCTCCCAGGAGCCGCTCAAAGCACAAACACTTAGAAGATTCACCTTCTTGTACTTTACTTGGCATTGTGCTTTTGTATTCAATCCCAATGTAATTTCTGTGTTTCATGGTCAATGTGAAGGCCAAGGGATACAGTTAACGTGCACTTGTGCATCGGAATCTAATACTGGTCTCCCAGGAGCCGCTCAAAGCACAAACTCTGAGAACATTCACTCTTCTTGTACTTAAGTCGGCATTGTCCCTTATGTATTCAATCCCGAAGCAATTTCTGTATTTCATGGTCAATGTGTAGGTAAAAGGGTAACAGTAAACCTACACTGGTGCTTCGGAATCTAAAACTCGTTTCCCAGGAGCCGCTCAAACCACAAACTCTTAGAAGGTTGATTCTTCTTGTACTTAATTCGGCCTTGTGAACTTTGTATTCAATCCCAATGCAATTTCTGTGTTTCATGGTCAATGTGAAGGTCCAAGGGATTTAGTATACTTGCACTGGTGCATCGGAATATAATACTGGTATCCAAGGAGTCGCTCAAGCCACAAACTGTTAGAAGATTCACTCCTCTTGTACTTTAGTCGGCATTGCGCCATTTGTATTCAATCCCGATGCGATTTCTGTGTTTCGTGGTCAATGTGTAGGTCCAACGGATATAGTAAACCTGCATTGGTTCGTCGGAATCTAATACTGGTCTCCCAGGAGCCGCTCAAAGCACAAACCCTTAGAAGATTCACTCTTCTTGTCCTAATTCAATCCCAAAGAAATTTCTGTGTTTCATGGTCAATGAGAAGGTCCAAGGAATACAGTAAACCTGCACTGGTGCATCGGAATCTAATACTGGTCTCCTAGGAGCCGCTCCAAGCACAAACTCTCAGAAGATTCACCCCTTTTGTACTTAAGTCGACATTGTGCATTTTGTATTCAACCCCTATGCAATTTCTGCATTTCATGGTCAATGCGTAGGTCCAAGGGATACAGTAAAGCTGCACTGGTGCATCGGAATCTAATACTGGTATCCCAGGAGCCTTTCAAACCACAAACTCTTAGACGATTCAGTCTTCTTGTAATTTAGTTGGCATTGTGCCTTTTGTATTCAATTCCGATGCGATTTCTGTGTTTCGTCTCCAAAGTGAAGTTCTAAGGGATACAGTAAACCTGCACTGGTCCTTTGGAATCTAATACTAGTCTCCCAGGAGCCGCTCAAAGCACAAATTCTTAGAAGACTCACTCCTCTTGTACTTATGTTTGCATTGTCCCTTTTTTATTCAATCCCGATGCAATTTCTGTGTTTCATGGTGAATGTGGGGGTCCATGGGATACAGTAAACCCGCACTGGTGCATCGGATTCTAATACTGGTCTCCCAGGAGCCGCTCAAACGACAAACTCTTTGAACGTTCACTCTTCTTGCACTTAAGTCGTCATTGTCCCATTCAAATTCAATCCCGATGTAATTTCTGTGTTTCATGGTCAAGGTGATGGTCCAAGGGATACAGTTAACCTTCACTGGTGCATCATAATCTAATACTGGCCCCCAGGATCCGCTCGAACCACAAACTCTTAGAAGATTCACTCTTCTTGTACTTTGGTGGGCATTGTACCTTTGGTATTCAATCCCGATGCAATTTCTGTTTTCATGAATAATGTGAAGGTCCAAGGGGTACAGTTAACCTGCACTGGTGCATCGGAATCTAATACTGGTCTCCCAGGACCCACTCAAACCACAAACTCATACAAGATTCACTCCTCTTGTACTTAAGTCGGCATTGTCCCTTTTGTAATCAATCCCGATGCAATATCTGTGTCTCATGGTCAATGTGAAGGTCCAAGGGATACAGTAAACCTGCAGTGGTGCCTCAGAATCTAATACTAGTCTCACAGGAGACGCACAAACCACAAAACTCTAAGAGGATTCACTCTTCTTGTACTTAATTCGGCATTGTCCCTTTTGGATTCAATCTCGATGCAGTTGCTGTGTTTCATGGTCAATGTGAAGGTCCAAGGGATACAGTACACATGCACTGGTGCATCGGAATGTAATACTGGTCTCCCAGGAGCCGCTCAAAGTACAACCTTTTAGAAGATTCACTCTTCTTGTACTGAAGTTGACATTGACCCTTTTCTATTCAATACCAATGCGATTTCTGTGTTTCATGGTCAATGTGAATGCCCAAGGGATACGGTAAACTTGCTCTGGTGCATCGGAATATAATAGTGGTCTCCCAGGAGCCGCTCAAAGCACAAACTCTCAGAAGATTCACTCTTCTTGTCCTAATTCAATCCCAAAGCAATTTCTGTGTTTCATGGTCAATGTGAAGGTGCAAGGGATACAGTAAACACGCACTGGTGTAGCGGAATCTAATACTGGTCTATCAGGAGCCGCTCAAACCACAAACACTTACAATATTCACACTTCTTGTACTGCAGTCGTCATTGTCCTTTTGTATTCATTCCCGAAGTAACTTCTGTGTTCCATGGTAAATGTGAGCGGCCAAGGGACACAGTAAACCTGCACTGGTGCTTCGGAATCTAATACTGTTCTCCCAGGAGCCGCTCAAATCACAAACTCTTGAAAGATTCACTCTTCTTGCAGTTAAGTCGGCATTGTCCCTTTTGTATTCAATCCCGATGCAATTTCTGTGTTTCATGGTCAATGTGAAAGTCCAAGGGACACAGTAAACCTGCACTGGTGCATCGGAATCTAATACTAGTCTCCCAGGAGCCGCTAAAACCACAAACTCTTAGAAGATTCACTCTTCTTGTCATTTAGTTGGCATTTTGCCTTTTGTATTCAATCCCGATGCGATTTCTGTGTTTCGTCTCCAATGTGAAGATCAAAGGGATACAGTAAACCTGCACTGTTTCATCGGAATCTAATTGTGGTCTCCCAGGAGCCGCTCAAAGTACAAACTCTTAGAAGATTCACTCTTCTTGTACTTAAGTTTGCATTGTCCCTTTTGTATTCAATCCCGATGCAATTTCTGTGTTTCATGGTCATTGTGAAGGCCCAAGGGATACCGTAAACCTGCACTGGTGCATCGGAATCTAATACTGGTCGCCCAGGAGCCGCTCAAAGCACAAACTCTTAGAAGATTCACTCTTCTTGAATGTATGTCAGCATTGTCCGTTTAGTATTCAATCCAGATGCGATATCTGTGTTTCAGAGTCATGTGAAGGACCAAGGGATACAGTCAACCTGCACTGTTGCATCGGAATCTTATACTGGTATACCCTGAGTCGCTCAAAACACAAACTTTTAGAAGATTCACTCTTCTTGAACATTAGTTGGCATTGTGCCTATTGTATTCAATCCCGATGCGATTTATTTGTTTCGTGGTCAATGTGAAGGTCCAAGGGATATAGTAGACCAGCACTGGTTCATCGGAATCTAATACTGGCCTCCCAGGAGCCGCTCAAAGTTCAACCTCTTTGTAGATTCACTTTTCTTGTACTTAAGCCGGCATTGTGCTTTTTGGATTGAGTCCCGATGAGATACCTGTGTTTCACGGTCAATGGGAAGGTCCAACGGATACAGTAAACCTGCACTAGTGCATCGAAATCTAATACTAGCCTCCCAGGAGCCATTCAAAGTACAAACTCTTTGAATATTCACTCTTCTAATACTTAAGTCGGCATTGTCCCTTAGGTATTCAATCCTGATGGAATTTCTGTGTTCATGGTCAATGTGAAGGTGCAAGGGATACAGTAAACCTGCACTGGTGCATCGGAATCTAGTACTAGTAAACCAGGAGCCGCTCAAACCACAAACTCTTAGAAGATTCACTCTACTTGTAGTTTAGTTGGCATTGCGCCTTTTGTATTCCATCCAGATGCAATTTCTGTGTTTCGTGGTCAATGTGTTGGTCCAAGGGATATAGTAAACCAGCACTTGTTTATCGGAATGTAATACAGGTCACCCAGGATCCGCTCAATCCATAATCTCTTAGTAGACTCACTTTTCTTGTACTTAAGTCGCCATTGTCCCCTTTGTATTCAATCCCGATGCAATTTCTGTTTTTCATGGTCAATGTAAAGGTCCTTGGGATACAGTAAACACGCACTGGTGTAGCGGAATCTAATACTGGTCTCCAAGGAGCCGCTCAAACCACAAACTCTTACAAGATTCACAGTTCTTGTACTGAAGTCGTCATTGTCCCTTTTGTATTCAATCCCGATGTAATTTCTGTGTTTCATGGTAAATGTGAAGGTGCAAGGGATACATTAAACCTGCACTGGTCCATCGGACTCTCATACTGGTCTCCTTGGAGCCGCTCAAAGCACAAACTCTTAGTAGATTCACTTTTCTCGTACTTAGGTCGGCATTGTCCTTTTTTATTGAATCCTGATGCAATTTCTGTGTTTCGTGTTCAATGTGAACGTCCGAGGGAAACTCAAAACCTGCACAGGTGCATCGGAATCTAATACTGGTACCCCAGGAGCCGATCAAACCACAAACTCTTAGAAGATTCACCCTTCTTTTACTTAAGTCGGCATTGTCCCTTTTATATTCACTCCCGATTTAATTTCTGTGTTTCATGGTCCATCTGAAGGTCCAAGGGTTACAGTAAACACACACTGGTGTAGCCGAATCTAGTACTGGTCTCCCAGGAGCCGCTGAAACCACAAACTCTTAGAAGATTCACTCTTCTAGTTCTTAAATTAGCATTGTGCCGTTTGTATTCAATCTCGATGCAATTTCTGTGTTTCATGGACTATGTGAAGGTCCAAGGGATTCAGTAAAACTCCACTGGTGCATCGGAATCTGATACTGGTCTCTCAGGAACCGCTCAAACCACAAACACTTAGAAGATTTACTCTTCATGTACTTAATTAGGCATTGTGCCTCTTGTATTCAATCCCGATGCAATTGCTGTGTTTCATGGTCAATGTGAAGGTCCAAGGCATACAGTAATCCAGCACTGGTGCATCGGAATGTAATACTGGTCTCCCAGGAGCCGCTCAAAGCATAAACTCTTCGAAGATTCACTCTTCTTGTGCTTAAGTCGGCATTGTCCCTTTTGTATTACATCCCGCACTAATTTCTGTGTTTCATGGTCAATGTCAAGGTCCAAGGGGTACAGTAAACCTGCAGTGGTGCATCGGAATCTAATACTGGTCTCACAGGAGCCACTCAAAGCACAAAGTATTCGAAGATTCATTCTTCTTGTACTTAAGTCGATATTGTGCCTTTTGTATTCAATTCCGATGCAGTTTCTGTGTATCATGGTCAATGGGAAGCTCCAAGTGATACAGTAAAACTGCACTGGTGCATTGGAATCTAATACTGGTCTCCCAGGAGCCGCTCAAACCCCAAAAATCATAGAAGATTCGCTCTTCTTGTACTTAAGTCGGCATTGTCCCTGTTGTATTCAATCCCGTTGCAATTTCTGTTTTCATGGTCAATGTGATGGTGCAAGGGATACAGTAAACCTGCACTGGTGCATCGGAATCTAATACTAGTTTCCCAGGAGCCGCACAAACCAGAAACACTTAGAAGATTCACTCTTCTTGTATTTAAGTCAGCCTTAACCATTTTGTATTCAATCGCTATGCAGTTTCTGTTTTCATTAAAAATGTCAAGTTCCAATCGATACAGTAAGCCTGCACTGGTGCATCGGAAACTAATACTGGGCTCCCAGGTGCCGCTCAAACCACAAACTCTTAGAAGATTCACTCTTCCAGTACTTAAGTTGGCATTGTGCCGTTTGTATTCAATATCAATGGAACTTCTGTTTTTTATGGTCAATGTAAATGTCCAAGGGATACAGTAAACCTGCACTGGTGCATCGGAATCTAATACAGGTCTCCCAGGATCCGCTCAAAGCACAAACTATTCGAAGATTCACTCTTCTTGTACTTATGTCGGCATTGTCCCTTCTGTATTCATTCCCGACGCACTCTCTGTGTGTCTTGGTCAATGTGAAGGTCCAAGAGATACAGTAAACCTGAACTGGTTCATCGTAATCTAATACTGGTCTCCCAGGATCCACTTAAACCACAAACTCTTAGAAGATTCACTCTTCTTGTACTTAAGTCGGCATTGTCCATTTTGTTTTCAATCCCGATGCAATTTCTGTGTTTCATGGTCATTGTGAAGGCCCAAGGGATACCGTAAACCTGCACTGGTGCATCGGAATCTAATACTGGTCGCCCAGGAGCCGCTCAAAGCACAAACTCTTAGAAGATTCACTCTTCTTGAATGTAAGTCAGCATTGTCCGTTTAGTATTCAATCCAGATGCGATATCTGTGTTTCAGAGTCATGTGAAGGACCAAGGGATACAGTCAACCTGCACTGGTGCATCGGAATCTTATACTGGTATATCCTGAGTCGCTCAAAACACAAACTTTTAGAAGATTCACTCTTCTTGAACATTAGTTGGCATTGTGCCTATTGTATTCAATCCCGATGCGATTTATTTGTTTCGTGGTCAATGTGAAGGTCCAAGGGATATAGTAGACCAGCACTGGTTCATCGGAATCTAATACTGGCCTCCCAGGAGCCGCTCAAAGTACAACCTCTTTGTAGATTCACTTTTCTTGTACTTAAGCCGGCATTGTGCTTTTGGATTGAGTCCCGATGAGATACCTGTGTTTCACGGTCAATGGGAAGGTCCAACGGATACAGTAAACCTGCACTAGTGCATCGAAATCTAATACTAGCCTCCCAGGAGCCGTTCAAAGTACAAACTCTTAGAATATTCACTCTTCTAATACTTAAGTCGGCATTGTCCCTTAGGTATTCAATCCTGATGGAATTTCTGTGTTCATGGTCAATGTGAAGGTGCAAGGGATACAGTAAACCTGCACTGGTGCATCGGAATCTAGTACTAGTAAACCAGGAGCCGCTCAAACCACAAACTCTTAGAAGATTCACTCTACTTGTAGTTTAGTTGGCATTGCGCCTTTTGTATTCCATCCAGATGCAATTTCTGTGTTTCGTGGTCAATGTGTTGGTCCAAGGGATATAGTAAACCAGCACTTGTTTATCGGAATGTAATACAGGTCACCCAGGATCCGCTCAATCCATAATCTCTTAGTAGACTCACTTTTCTTGTACTTAAGTCGCCATTGTCCCCTTTGTATTCAATCCCGATGCAATTTCTGTTTTTCATGGTCAATGTAAAGGTCCTTGGGATACAGTAAACACGCACTGGTGTAGCGGAATCTAATACTGGTCTCCAAGGAGCCGCTCAAACCACAAACTCTTACAAGATTCACAGTTCTTGTACTGAAGTCGTCATTGTCCCTTTTGTATTCAATCCCGATGTAATTTCTGTGTTTCATGGTAAATGTGAAGGTGCAAGGGATACATTAAACCTGCACTGGTTCATCGGACTCTCATACTGGTCTCCTAGGAGCCGCTCAAAGCACAAACACTTAGTAGATTCACTTTTCTCGTACTTAAGTCGGCATTGTCCTTTTTTATTGAATCCCGATGCAATTTCTGTGTTTCGTGTTCAATGTGAACGTCCGAGGGAAACACAAAACCTGCACAGGTGCATCGGAATCTAATACTGGTACCCCAGGAGCCGATCAAACCACAAACTCTTAGAAGATTCACCCTTCTTTTACTTAAGTCGGCATTGTCCCTTTTATATTCACTCCCGATGCAATTTCTGTGTTTCATGGTCCATCTGAAGGTCCAAGGGTTACAGTAAACACACACTGGTGTAGCCGAATCTAGTACTGGTCTCCCAGGAGCCGCTGAAACCACAAACTCTTAGAAGATTCACTCTTCTAGTTCTTAAGTTAGCATTGTGCCGTTTGTATTCAATCTCGATGCAATTTCTGTGTTTCATGGACTATGTGATGGTCCAAGGGATTCAGTAAAACTCCACTGGGCATCGGAATCTGATACTGGTCTCCCAGGAGCCGCTCAATGCGCAAACCCTAAGAAGATTCGTTCTTCCTGCACTTTAGTTGGCATTGTGCCTTTTGTATGCAATCCCGATGCGATTTCTGTGTTTCATGGTTAATGTGGAGGTCCAAGGGATACAGTAAACCTGCACTGGTGCATCGGAATCTAATACTGGTTTCCCATGAGCCAAACAAACCAATAACTCTTAGAAGATTCACTCTTCTTGTACTTAAGTTGGCATTGTGACTTTTGTATTCAATCCCGATGCAATTGCTGTGTTTAATGGTCAATGTAAAGGTCCGAGGGATACAGTAAACCTGCACTGGTGGATCGGAATCTAATTCTGGTCTCCCAGGAGCCGCTCAAACCACAAACTCGTAGAAGATTCACTCTTCTAGTACATGTGTCGGCATTGTCGATTTTGTATTCAATCCCGATGCAATATCTGTGCTTCATGGTCAATGTGAAGGTCCAATGGTTACAGTAAACCAGCACTGGTGCATCGGAATCTAATACTATTCCCCAGGGGACGCTCAAACCACAAATTCTTAGAAGGTTCACCTTTCTAGTATTTAAGTTGGCATTGTGCCGTTTGTATTCAATCCCGATGCAAATGCTGTGTTTTATGGTCAATGTGATGGTCCAAGGGAGTCAGTAAACCTCCACTGGTGCATCGGAATCTGATACTGGTCTCTCAGGAACCGCTCAAACCACAAACACTTAGAAGATTTACTCTTCATGTACTTAATTAGACATTGTTCCTCTTGTATTCAATCCCGATGCAATTGCTGTGTTTCATGGTCAATGTGAAGGTCCAAGGCATACAGTAATCCAGCACTGGTGCATCGGAATGTAATACTGGTCTCCCAGGAGCCGCTCAAAGCATAAACTCTTCGAAGATTCACTCTTCTTGTGCTTAAGTCGGCATTGTCCCTTTTGTATTACATCCCGCACTAATTTCTGTGTTTCATGGTCAATGTCAAGGTCCAAGGGGTACAGTAAACCTGCAGTGGTGCATCGGAATCTAATACTGGTCTCACAGGAGCCACTCAAAGCATAAAGTATTCGAAGATTCACTCTTCTTGTACTTAAGTCGATATTGTGCCTTTTGTATTCAATTCCGATGCAGTTTCTGTGTATCATGGTCAATGGGAAGCTCCAAGTGATACAGTAAAACTGCACTGGTGCATTGGAATCTAATACTGGTCTCCCAGGAGCCGCTCAAACCCCAAAAATCATAGAAGATTCGCTCTTCTTGTACTTAAGTCGGCATTGTCCCTGTTGTATTCAATCCCGTTGCAATTTCTGTTTTCATGGTCAATGTGATGGTGCAAGGGATACAGTAAACGTGCACTGGTGCATCGGAATCTAATACTAGTTTCCCAGGAGCCGCACAAACCAGAAACACTTAGAAGATTCACTCTTCTTGTATTTAAGTCAGCCTTGTCCATTTTGTATTCAATCGCTATGCAGTTCCTGTTTTCATTAATAATGTCAAGTTCCAATCGATACAGTAAGCCTGCACTGTTGCATCGGAAACTAATACTGGGCTCCCAGGTGCCGCTCAAACCACAAACTCTTAGAAGATTCACTCTTCCAGTACTTAAGTTGGCATTGTGCCGTTTGTATTCAATATCAATGGAACTTCTGTGTTTTATGGTCAATGTAAATGTCCAAGTGATACAGTAAACCTGCACTGGTGCATCGGAATCTAATACAGGTCTCCCAGGATCCGCTCAAAGCACAAAGTATTCGAAGATTCACTCTTCTTGTACTTATGTCGGCATTGTCCCTTCTGTATTCATTCCCGATGCACTCTCTGTGTGTCTTGGTCAATGTGAAGGTCCAAGAGATACAGTAAACCTGAACTGGTTCATCGTAATCTAATACTGGTTTCCCAGGATCCACTTAAACCACAAACTCTTAGAAGATTCACTCTTCTTGTACTTAAGTCGGCATTGTCCATTTTGTTTTCAATCCCGATGCAATTTCTGTGTTTCATGGTCATTGTGAAGGCCCAAGGGATACCGTAAACCTGCACTGGTGCATCGGAATCTAATACTGGTCGCCCAGGAGCCGCTCAAAGCACAAACTCTTAGAAGATTCACTCTTCTTGAATGTAAGTCAGCATTGTCCGTTTAGTATTCAATCCAGATGCGATATCTGTGTTTCAGAGTCATGTGAAGGACCAAGGGATACAGTCAACCTGCACTGGTGCATCGGAATCTTATACTAGTATACCCTGAGTCGCTCAAAACACAAACTTTTTGAAGATTCACCCTTCCTGAACATTAGTTGGCATTGTGCCTATTGTATTCAATCCCGATGCGATTTATTTGTTTCGTGGTCAATGTGAAGGTCCAAGGGATATAGTAGACCAGCACTGGTTCATCGGAATCTAATACTGGCCTCCCAGGAGCCGCTCAAAGTACAACCTCTTTGTAGATTCACTTTTCTTGTACTTAAGCCGGCATTGTGCTTTTTGGATTGAGTCCCGATGAGATACCTGTGTTTCACGGTCAATGGGAAGGTCCAACGGATACAGTAAACCTGCACTAGTGCATCGAAATCTAATACTAGCCTCCCAGGAGCCGTTCAAAGTACAAACTCTTAGAATATTCACTCTTCTAATACTTAAGTCGGCATTGTCCCTTAGGTATTCAATCCTGATGGAATTTCTGTGTTCATGGTCAATGTGAAGGTGCAAGGGATACAGTAAACCTGCACTGGTGCATCGGAATCTAGTACTAGTAAACCAGGAGCCGCTCAAACCACAAACTCTTAGAAGATTCACTCTACTTGTAGTTTAGTTGGCATTGCGCCTTTTGTATTCCATCCAGATGCAATTTCTGTGTTTCGTGGTCAATGTGTTGGTCCAAGGGATATAGTAAACCAGCACTTGTTTATCGGAATGTAATACAGGTCACCCAGGATCCGCTCAATCCATAATCTCTTAGTAGACTCACTTTTCTTGTACTTAAGTCGCCATTGTCCCCTTTGTATTCAATCCCGATGCAATTTCTGTTTTTCATGGTCAATGTAAAGGTCCTTGGGATACAGTAAACACGCACTGGTGTAGCGGAATCTAATACTGGTCTCCAAGGAGCCGCTCAAACCACAAACTCTTACAAGATTCACAGTTCTTGTACTGAAGTCGTCATTGTCCCTTTTGTATTCAATCCCGATGTAATTTCTGTGTTTCATGGTAAATGTGAAGGTGCAAGGGATACATTAAACCTGCACTGGTTCATCGGACTCTCATACTGGTCTCCTAGGAGCCGCTCAAAGCACAAACTCTTAGTAGATTCACTTTTCTTGTACTTAAGTCGGCATTGTCCTTTTTTATTGAATCCCGATGCAATTTCTGTGTTTCGTGTTCAATGTGAACGTCCGAGGGAAACACAAAACCTGCACAGGTGCATCGGAATCTAATACTGGTACCCCAGGAGCCGATCAAACGACAAACTCTTAGAAGATTCACCCTTCTCTTACTTAAGTCGGCATTGTCCCTTTTATATTCACTCCCGATGCAATTTCTGTGTTTCATGGTCCATCTGAAGGTCCAAGGGTTACAGTAAACACACACTGGTGTAGCCGAATCTAGTACTGGTCTCCCAGGAGCCGCTGAAACCACAAACTCTTAGAAGATTCACTCTTCTAGTTCTTAAGTTAGCATTGTGCCGTTTGTATTCAATCTCGATGCAATTTCTGTGTTTCATGGACTATGTGATGGTCCAAGGGATTCAGTAAAACTCCACTGGGCATCGGAATCTGATACTGGTCTCCCAGGAGCCGCTCAATGCGCAAACCCTAAGAAGATTCGTTCTTCCTGCACTTTAGTTGGCATTGTGCTTTTTGCATGCAATCCCGATGCGATTTCTGTGTTTCATGGTTAATGTGGAGGTCCAAGGGATACAGTAAACCAGCACTGGTGCATCGGAATCTAATACTGGTTTCCCATGAGCCAAACAAACCAATAACTCTTAGAAGATTCACTCTTCTTGTACTTAAGTTGGCATTGTGACTTTTGTATTCAATCCCGATGCAATTGCTGTGTTTAATGGTCAACGTAAAGGTCCGAGGGATACAGTAAACCTGCACTGGTGGATCGGAATCTAATTCTGGTCTCCCAGGAGCCGCTCAAACCACAAACTCGTAGAAGATTCACTCTTCTAGTACATAAGTCGGCATTGTCGATTTTGTATTCAATCCCGATGCAATATCTGTGCTTCACGGTCAATGTGAAGGTCCAATGGTTACAGTAAACCAGCACTGGTGCATCGGAATCTAATAATATTCCCCAGGGGCCGCTCAAACCACAAATTCTTAGAAGGTTCACCTTTCTAGTAATTAAGTTGGCATTGTGCCGTTTGTATTCAATCCCGATGCAAATGCTGTGTTTTATGGTCAATGTGATGGTCCAAGGGAGTCAGTAAACCTCCACTGGTGCATCGGAATCTGATACTAGTCTCTCAGGAACCGCTCAAACCACAAATACTTAGAAGATTTACTCTTCATGTACTTAATTAGGCATTGTGCCTCTTATATTCAATCCCGATGCAATTGCTGTGTTTCAAGGTCAATGTGAAGGTCCAAGGCATACAGTAATCCAGCACTGGTGCATCGGAATGTAATACTGGTCTCCCAGGAGCCGCTCAAAGCATAAACTCTTCGAAGATTCACTCTTCTTGTGCTTTAGTCGGCATTGTCCCTTTTGTATTACATCCCGCACTAATTTCTGTGTTTCATGGTCAATGTCAAGGTCCAAGGGGTACAGTAAACCTGCAGTGGTGCATCGGAATCTAATACTGGTCTCACAGGAGCCACTCAAAGCACAAAGTATTCGAAGATTCACTCTTCTTGTACTTAAGTCGATATTGTGCCTTTTGTATTCAATTCCGATGCAGTTTCTGTGTATCATGGTCAATGGGAAGCTCCAAGTGATACAGTAAAACTGCACTGGTGCATTGGAATCTAATACTGGTCTCCCAGGAGCCGCTCAAACCCCAAAAATCATAGAAGATTCGCTCTTCTTGTACTTAAGTCGGCATTGTCCCTGTTGTATTCAATCCCGTTGCAATTTCTGTTTTCATGGTCAATGTGATGGTGCAAGGGATACAGTAAACCCGCACTGGTGCATCGGAGTCTAATACTAGTCTCCCAGGAGCCGCACAAACCAGAAACACTTAGAAGATTAACTCTTCTTGTACTTAAGTCAGCCTTGTCCATTTTGTATTCAATCGCGATGCAGTTTCTGTTTTCATGAATAATGTCAAGTTCCAAGGGATACAGTAAGCCTGCACTGGTGCATCGGAAACTAATACTGGGCTCCCAGGTGCCGCTCAAACCACAAACTCTTAGAAGATTCACTCTTCCAGTACTTAAGTTGGCAATGGGCCGTTTGTATTCAATATCAAAGGAATTTCTGTGTTTTATGGTCAATGTAAATGTCCAAGGGATACAGTAAACCTGCACTGGTGCATCGGAATCTAATACAGGTCTCCCAGGATCCACTTAAACCACAAACTCTTAGAAGATTCACTCTTCTTGTACTTAAGTCGGCATTGTCCATTTTGTTTTCAATCCCCATGGAATTTCTATGTTTCATGGTCAAAGTGAAGGTCCAAAGGATACAGTAAACCTGCATTGGTGCATCGGAATATAATTCTGGTCTCCTAGGAACCGCTAAAGGCACAAACTCTTAGAAGATTCATTCTTCTTGTACTTTAATAGGAATTGTGCATTTTGTATTCAATCCCGATGTGATTTCTGTGTGTCATGGATGATGTGAAGGTCCTAGGGATACGGTAAACCTGCACTGGTGCATCGGAATCTAATACTAGTCTCCCAGGAGCCGCACAAACCAGAAACACTTAGAAGATTCACTCTTTTTGTACTTAAGTCAGCCTTGTCCATTTTGTATTCAATCGCGATGCAGTTTCTGTTTTCATGAATAATGTGAAGAGCCAAGGGATACAGTAAGCCTGCACTGGTGCATCGGAAACTAATACTGGTCTCCCAGGTGCCGCTCACACCACAAACTCTTAGAAGATTCACTCTTCTAGTACTTAAGTTGGCATTGTGCCGTTTGTATTCAATCTCGATGCAATATCTGTGCTTCATGGACAATGTGAAGGTCCAATGGACACAGTAAACCAGCACTGGTGCATCGGATTCTAATACTATTCCCCAGGGGCCGCTGAAACCGCAAATTCTTAGAAAGTTCACCTTTCTAGTAATTAAGTTGGCATTGTGATGTTTGTATTCAATCCCGATGCAAATGGTATGTTTCATGGTCAATGTGAAGGTCCAAGAGATACAGTAAACCTGCACTGGTTCTTCGGAATCTAATATTGGTCTCCCAGGAACCGCTCAAACCACAAACACTTTGAAGATTTACTCTTCTTGTACTTAATTAGGCATTGTGCCTCTTGTATTCAATCCCGATGTAATTCCTGTGTTTCATGGTCAATGTGAAGGTCCAAGGCATACAGTAAACATGCACTGGTGCATCTGAGTCTAATACTGGTCTTCCAGGAGCCGCTCATAGCGCAAACTGTTAGTAGATTCACTTTTGTTGTACTTAAGTCGGCATTGTGCCTTTTGTATTGAATCCTGATGAGATTTTTTTGTTTCACGGCCAATGAGAATCTCCAACGGACACGGTAAACCAGCACTGGTGCATCGAAAACTAATACTGGTCTCCCAGGAGCCTCTCAAATTCCTATCTCTTAGAAGATTCTCTCTTCTTGTACTTAAGTCGGCATTGTCTATTTTGTATTCAATTGCGATGCAATTTCTGTTTTCATGAATAATGTGTAGGTCCAAGGGATACAGTAGACCTGCACTGGTGCATCGGAAACTAATACTGGTCTCCCAGGAGACGCTCAAAGCACAAACTCTTATAACATTCATTCTTCCTGTACTTTGTTCGGCATTGTGCATTTTGTATTCAATCCCGATGCGATTTCTGTGTGTCATCGACAATGTGAAGGTGTAAGGGATACAGTAAACCTGCACTGGTGCATCGGAATCTAATACTGGTCTCCCAGGAGCCGCTCAAACCACAAACTCTTAGAATATTCACTCTTCTTGTACTTATGTTGGCATTGTCCCTTCTGTATTCATTCCCGATGCACTCTCTGTGTTTCATGGTCAATGTGAAGGTCCAAAGGATACAGTAAACCTATATTGGTGCATCGGAATCTAATACTGATCTCCCTGGAGCCGCTCAAACCACAAACTCGCAGAAGATTCACATTTCTTGTACTTAAGTCGGCATTGTCGCTTTTGTATTAAATCCCGCACTAATTTCTGTGTTTCATGGTCAATGTGAAGGTCCAAGTGATACAGTAAACCTGCACTGGTGCACTGGAATCTAATACTGGTCTCCCAGGAGTCGCTCAAACATCAAAAATCCTAGAAGATTCGCTTTTCTTGTACTTAAGTCGGCATTGTCCCTGTTGTATTCAATCCCGATGCAATTTCTGTTTTCATGGTCAATGTGAAGCTGCAAGGGACACAGAAAACCTGCACCGGTGCATCAGAATTTAATACTGGTCTCCCAGGAGCCGCACAAACCACTAACACTTAGAAGATTCACTCTTCTTGTACTTAAGTCGGCCTTGTCCATTTTATATTCAATCGCGATGCAATTTCTGTTTTCATGAATAATGTGAAGGACCAAGGGATACAGTAAACCTGCACTGGTGCATCGGAAACTAATACTGGTCTCCCAGGTGCCGCTCACACCACGTACTCTTAGAAGATTCACTCTTCTAGTAATTAAGTTGCCATTGTGCCGTTTGTATTCAATCCCGATGCAATTGCTGTGTTTTACGGTCAATATGAAGGTCCAAGGGACACTGTAAACCTGCACTGGTTCATCGGAATCTAATACTGGTCTCCCAGGAGCCGCTCAAACCACAAACTCTTAGAAGATTTACTCTTCCTGTACTTAATTAGGCATTGTGCCTCTTGTATTCAAACCCGATGAAATTGCTGTGTTTCATGGTCAATGTGAACTTCCAAGGGATACAGTAAATCAGCACTGGTGCATCGGAATGTAATACTGGTCTCCCAGGAGACGCTCAAAGCATAAACTCTTCGAAGATTCACTCTTCTTGTACTTAAGTCGGCATTGTCCCTTTTGTATTCAATCCCGGAGCGATTTCAGTGTTTCATGGTCAATGTAAACGTCCAAGGGATACAGCAAACATGCACTGGTGAATCGGAGTCTAATACTGGTCTCCCAGGAGCCGCACATAGCGCAAACTGTTAGTCGATTCACCTTTGTTGTACTTAAGTCGGCATTGTGCCTTTTGTATTGAATCCTGATGAGATTTTTTTGTTTCACGGTCAATGGGAATCTCCAAGGGACACAGTAAACCTGCACCGGTGCATCGGAATATAATACTGGTCTCCCAGGAGCCGCTCAAACCACAAACTTTTAGAATATTCACTCTATTTGTACTTATGTCGGCATTGTCCCTTGTGTATTCATTCCCGATGCACTCTCTGTGTTTCATGGTCAATGTGAAGGTCCAAGAGATACAGTAAACCTGAACTGGTTCATCGTAATCTAATACTAGTCTCCCAGGAGCCGCTTAAACCACAAACTGTTAGAAGGTTCTCTCTTCTTGTACTTTATTCGGCCTTGCCCTTTTTGTTTTCAATCCCGATGCAATTTCTGTGTTTTATGGACAATGTGAAGGTCCAAAGGATACAGTAAACCTAGATCCGTGCATCGGAATATAATACTGATCTCCCTGGAGCCGCTCAAACCACAAACTCGCAGAAGATTCACACTTCTTGTACTTAAGTCGGCATTGTCCCATTTGTATTAAATCCCGCACTAATTTCTGTGTTTCATGGTCAATGTGAAGGTCCAAGTGATACATTAAACCTGCACTGGTGCATTGGAATCTAATACTGGTCTCCCAGGAGTCGCTCAAACTCCAAAATACCAGGAAGAATCACTCTTCCTGTACTTAAGTCGGCCTTGTCCATTTTATATTCAATCGCGATACAATTTCTGTTTTCATGAATAATGTGAAGGTCCAAGGGATACAGTAAACCTGCACTAGTGCATCGGAAACTAATACTGGGCTCCCAGGAGTCTCTCAAACCACACTCTCTTAGAAGATTCACTCATCTTGTACTTAAGTCGATGTTGTCCATTTTGTATTCAATCCCGATGCAATTTATGTGTTTCATGGTCAATGTGATGGCCCAAGGGATACAGAAAACCTGCACTGGTGCAACGGAATATAATACAGGTCTCCCAGGAGCCACTCAAACCAAAAAGTCTTAGAAGATTCACTCTTCTAGTACTTAAGTTGGCATTGTGCCGTTTAAATTCAATCTCGATGCAATTTCTGTGTTTCATGGTCAATGTGAAGGTCCAAGGGTTTCAGTAAACCTCCACTGGTGCATCGGAATCTGATTCCGGTCTCCCAGGAGCCGCTCAATGCACAAACTCTTAGAAGATTCATTCATCTTGTACTTTAGTTGGCATTGTGCCTTTTGTATTCAATCCCGATGCGATTTCTGTGTTTCATGGTAAATGTGAAGGTCCAAGGGATACAGTAAACCTGCACTGGTGCATTGAAATCTAATACTGGTCTCCCAGGACCCGCTCAAACCACTGACTCTTAGAAGATATACTCTTCTTGTACTTAATTAGGCATTGTGCCTCTTGTATTCAACCCCGATGCAATTTCTGTGTTTCATGGTCAATGTGAAGGTCCAAAGGATACAGTAAACCTGCATTGGTGCATCGGAATCTAATGCTGGTCTCCCTGGAGCCGCTCAAACCACAAACTCGTCGAAGATTCACACTTCTTGTACTTAAGTCGGCATTGCCCCTTTTGTATTAAATCCCGCACTAATTTCTGTGTTTCATGATCAATGTTAAGTTCCAAGGGATACAGTAAACCTGCACTGGTGCATCGGAAACTAATACTGGTCTCCCAGGTGCCGCTCACACCACAAACTCTTAGAAGATTCACTCTTCTAGTACTTAAGTTGACATTGTGCCGTTTGTATTCAATCTTGATGCAATTTCTGTGTTTCATAGTCAATGTAAATGTCCAAGGGATACAGTAAACCTGCACTGGTGCATCGGAGTCTAGTACCGGTCTCCCAGGAGCCGCTCATAGCGCAAACTGTTAGTAGATTCACTTTTCTTGTACTTAAGTTGGCATTGTGCCTTTTGTATTGAATCCTGATGAGATTTCTTTGTTTCATGGTCAATTGGAAGCTCCAAGGGACACAGTAAACCTGCACTGGTGGATCGGAATGTAATACTGGTATCCCAGGAGCCGCTCAAACCACAAACTCGTAGAAGATTCTTTCTTCTAGTACTTAAGTCGGCATTGTCCCTTTTGTATTCAATCCCGATGCAATATCTGTGCCTCATGGTCAATGTGAAGGTCCAATGGATACAGTAATCCTGGACTGGTGCATCTGAATCTAATATTGGTCCCCAAGGGCCGCTCAAACCACAAATTCTTAGAAGATTCACTCTTCTAGTAATTAAGTTGGCATTCTGCTGTTTGTATTCTATCCCCATGCAATTGCTGAACTTTATTGTCAATGTGAAGGTCCAAGGGATACAGTAAAACTGCACTGGTTCATCGGAATCTAATACAGGTCTCCCAGGAACCGCTCAAACCACAAACCCTTAGAAGATTTACTCTTCTTGTACTTAATTAGGCACTGTGCCTCTCGAATTCAATCCCGATGCAATTGCTGTGTTTCATGGTCAATGTGAAGGTCCAAGGGATACAGTAAACCTGCAGTGGTGCATCGGAATCTAATACTGGTCTCCCAGGAGCCGCTCAAAGCACAAACTCATATAACATTCACTTTTCCTGTACTTTATTCGCAATTGTGCATTTTGTATTCAATCCCGATGCGATATCTGTGTTTCATGGTCAATGTGAAGGTCCAAAGGGTACAGTAAACCTGCAGTGGTGCATCGGAATCTAATACTGGTCTCCCAGGAGCCACTCAAAGCACAAACTATTAGAGGATTCACTCTTCTTGTACTTAAGACGGCATTGTCCAATTGGTTTTCAATCCCGATGCAATTTCTGTGTTTCATGGTCAATGTGTAGGTCCAAAGGATACAGTAAACCTGCATTGGTGCATCGGAATCTAATACTGGTCTCCCAGGAGCCGCTTAACCTACTAGCTCGTCGAAGATTGACACTTCTTGTACTTAAGTCGGCATTGTGCATTTTGTATTCAATCCCGATGCGATTTCTGTGTGTCATGGACAATGTGAAGGTCTAAGGGATACAGTAAACCTACACTGGTGCATCGGAATCTAATACTGGTCTCCCAGGAGCCGCTCAAACGACAAACTCTTAGAATATTCACTTTTCTTGGATCTATGTCGGCATTGTCCCTTCTGCATTCATTCCCGATGGACTTTCTGTGTGTCATGGTCAATGTGAAGGGCCAAGAGATACAGTAAACCTGAACTGGTTCATCGTAATCTAATACTGGTCTCCCAGGAGCCGCTTAAACCACAACCTCTTAGAAGATTCACTCTTCTAGTACATAAGTCGGAATTGTCCAATTTGTTTTCAATCCCGATGCAATTTCTGTGTTTCATGGTCAATGTGAAGGTCCAAAGGATACAGTAAACCTGCATTGGTGCATCGGATTCTAATTCTGGTCTCCCTGGAGCCGCTCAAACCACAAACTCGTCGAAGATTCACACTTCTTGTACTTAAGTCGGCATTGTCCCTTTTGTATTAAATCCCGCACTAATTTCTGTGTTTCATGATCAATGTTAAGGACCAAGGGATACAGTAAACCTGCAGTGGTGCATCGGAATCTAATACTGGTCTCCCAGGAGCCGCTCAAACCACAAACTCTTAGAATGTTCACTCTTCTAGTACTTATGTCGGCATTGTCCCTTCTGTATTCATTCCCGATTCTCTCTCTGTGTGTCATGGTCAATGTGTAGGTCCAAGAGATACAGTAAACCTGAACTGGTTCCTCGCAATCTAATACTGGTCTCCCAGGAGCCACTTAAACCACAAACTCTTAGAAGATTCACTCTTCTTGTACTTAAGTCGGCAATGTCCATTTTGTTTTCAATACCGATGCAATTTCTGTGTTCCAAGGTCAATGTGAAGGTCCAAAGGATACAGTAACCCTGCATTGGTGCATCGGAATCTAATACTGGTCTCCCTGGAGCCGCTTGAACCCCAAACTCGCAGAAGATTCACACTTCTTGTACTTAAGTCGGCATTGCCCTTTTGTATTAAATCCCGCATTAATTTCTGTGTTTCATGGTCAATGTGAAGGTTTAAGTGATACATTAAACCTGCACTGGTCCATCGGAATCTAATACTAGCCTCCCAGGAGCCGCTCAAACCCCAAAAACATAGAAGATTCGCTATTCTTGTACTTAAGTCGGCATTGTCCCTGTTGTATTCAATCCCGATGCAATTTCTGTTTTCATGGTCATTGTGAAGGTGCAAGGGATACAGTAAACCTGCACTGGTGCATCGGAAACTAATACTGGTCTCCAGGGTGCCGCTCACACCACAAACTCTTAGAAGATTCACTCTTCTAGTACTTAAGTTGGCATTGTGCCGTTTGTATTCAATCTCGATGCAATTTCTGTGTTTCATAGTCAATGTAAATGTCCAAGGGATACAGTAAACCTGCACTGGTGCATCGGAGTCTAGTACTGGTCTCCCAGGAGCCGCTCATAGCGCAAACTGTTAGTAGATTCACTTTTCTTGTACTTAAGTCGGCATTGTGCCTTTTGGATTGAATCCCGATGAGATTTCTTTGTGTCATGGTCAACTGGAAGCTCCAAGGGACACAGGAAACCTGCACTGGTGGATCGGAATCTAATACTGGTCTCCCAGGAGCCGCTCAGACCACAAACTCGTAGAAGATTCACTCTTCTAGTACTTAAGTCGGCATTGTCCCTATTGTATTCAATCCCGATGCAATATCTGTGCCCCATGGTCAATGTGAAGGTCCAATGGATACAGTAATCCTGCACTGGTGCATCGGAATCTAATATTGGTCCCCAGGGGCTGCTCAAACCACAAATTCCTAGAAGATTCACTCTTCTAGTAATTAAGTTGGCATTGTGCAGTTTGTATTCTATCCCGATGCAATTGCTGAGATTTATGGTCAATGTGAAAGTCCAAGGGATACAGTAAACCTGCACTGGTTCATAGGAATCTGATACTGGTCTCCCAGGAACCGCTCAAACCACAAACCCTTAGAAGATTTACTCTTCTTGTACTTAATTAGGCACTGTGCCACTCGAATTCAATCCCGTTGCAATTGCTGTGTTCCATGGACAATGTGAAGGTCCAAGGGATACAGTAAACCTGCACTGGTTCATAGGAATCTAATACTGGTCTCCCAGGAACCGCTCAAACCACAAACCCTTAGAAGATTTACTCTTCTTGTACTTAATTAGGCACTGTGCCTCTCGAATTCAATCCCGTTGCAATTGCTGTGTTCCATGGTCAATGTGAAAGTCCAAGGGATACAGTAAACCTGCACTGGTGCATCGGAATCTAATACTGGTCTCCCAGGGGCCTCTCAAACCACTAACTCTTAAAAGATTCACTCTTCTTGTTCTTAAGTTGGCATTGTGCCTTTTGTATTGAATCCTGATGAGATTTCTTTGTTTCACGGCCAATGAGAATCTCCAAGGGACACGGTAAACCCGCACTGGTGCATCGAAAACCAATACTGGTCTTCCAGGAGCCTCTCAAATTACTATCTCTTAGAAGATTCTCTCTTCTTGTACTTAAGTCGGCATTGTCTATTTTGTATTCAATCGCGATGCAATTTCTGTTTTCATGAATAATGTGTAGGTCCAAGGGATACAGTAGACCTGCACTGGTGCATCGGAAACTAATACTGGTCTCCCAGGAGCCGCTCAAAGCACAAACTCTTATAACATTCACTCTTCCTGTACTTTGTTCGGCATTGTGCATTTTGTATTCAATCCCGATGCGATTTTTGTGTGTCATGGACAATGTGAAGGTGTAAGGGATACAGTAAACCTGCACTGGTGCATCGATATCTAATACTGGTCTTCCAGGAGCCGCTCAAACCACAAACTCTTAGAATATTCACTCTTCTTGTACTTATGTTGGCATTGTCCCTTCTGTATTCATTCCCGATGCACTCTCTGTGTTTCATGGTCAATGTGAAGGTCTAAGAGATACAGTAAACCTGAACTGGTTCATCGTAATCTAATACTGGTCTCCCAGGAGCCGCTTAAACCACAAACTCTTAGAAGGTTCTCCCTTCTTGTACTTTAGTCGGCATTGTCCATTTTGTTTTCAATCCCGATGCAAATTCTGTGTTTTATGGACAATGTGAAGGTCCAAAGGATACAGTAAACCTATATTGGTGCATCGGAATCTAATACTGATCTCCCTGGAGCCGCTCAAACCACAAACTCGCAGAAGATTCACATTTCTTGTACTTAAGTCGGCATTGTCCCTTTTGTATTAAATCCCGCACTAATTTCTGTGTTTCATGGTCAATGTGAAGGTCCAAGTGATACAGTAAACCTGCACTGGTGCACTGGAATCTAATACTGGTCTCCCAGGAGTCGCTCAAACATCAAAAATCCTAGAAGATTCGCTTTTCTTGTACTTAAGTCGGCATTGTCCCTGTTGTATTCAATCCCGATGCAATTTCTGTTTTCAAGGTCAATGTGAAGCTGCAAGGGATACAGAAAACCTGCACCGGTGCATCAGAATCTAATACTGGTCTCCCAGGAGCCGCACAAACCACTAACACTTAGAAGATTCACTCTTCTAGTACTTAAGCTGACATTGTGCCGTTTGTATTCAATCTTGATGCAATTTCTGTCTTTCATAGTCAATGTAAATGTCCAAGGGATACAGTAAACCTGCACTGGTGCATCGGAGTCTAGTACTGGTCTCCCAGGAGCCGCTCATAGCGCAAACTGTTAGTAGATTCACTTTTCTTGTACTTAAGTCGGCATTGTGCCTTTTGTATTGAATCCCGATGAGATTTCTTTGTTTCATGGTCAATTGGAAGCTCCAAGGGACACAGTAAACTTGCACTGGTGGATCGGAATGTAATACTGGTATCCCAAATGCCGCTCAAACCACAAACTCGTAAAAGATTCTTTCTTCTACTACTTAAGTCGGCATTGTCCCTTTTGTATTCAATCCCGATGCAATATCTGTGCCTCATGGTCAATGTGAAGGTCCAATGGATACAGTAATCCTGGACTGGTGCATCTGAATCTAATATTGGTCCCCAAGGGCCGCTCAAACCACAAATTCTTAGAAGATTCACTCTTCTAGTAATTAAGTTGGCATTGTGCTGTTTGTATTCTATCCCGATGCAATTGCTGAACTTTATTGTCAATGTGAAGGTCCAAGGGATACAGTAAACCTGCACTGGTTCATCGGAATCTAATACAGGTCTCCCAGGAACCGCTCAAACCACAAACCCTTAGAAGATTTACTCTTCTTGTACTTAATTAGGCACTGTGCCTCTCGAATTCAATCCCGATGCAATTGCTGTGTTTCATGGTCAATGTGAAGGTCCAAGGGATACAGTAAACCTGCAGTGGTGCATCGGAATCTAATACTGGTCTCCCAGGAGCCGCTCAAAGCACAAACTCATATAACATTCACTTTTCCTGTACTTTATTCGCAATTGTGCATTTTGTATTCAATCCCGATGCGATTTCTGTGTGTCATGGACAATGTGAAGGTCTAAGGGATACAGTAAACCTACACTGGTGCATCGGAATCTAATACTGGTCTCCCAGGAGCCGCTCAAACGACAAACTCTTAGAATATTCACTTTTCTTGGACCTATGTCGGCATTGTCCCTTCTGCATTCATTCCCGATAGACTTTCTGTGTGTCATGGTCAATGTGAAGGGCCAAGAGATACAGTAAACCTGAACTGGTTTATCGTAATCTAATACTGGTCTCCCAGGAGCCGCTTAAACCACAACCTCTTAGAAGATTCACTCTTCTTGTACTTAAGTCGGAATTGTCCAATTTGTTTTCAATCCCGATGCAATTTCTGTGTTTCATGGTCAATGTGAAGGTCCAAAGGATACAGTAAACCTGCATTGGTGCATCGGAATCTAATTCTGGTCTCCCTGGAGCCGCTCAAACCACAAACTCGTCGAAGATTCACTTTTCTTGTACTTAAGTCGGCATTGTCCCTTTTGTATTAAATCCCGCACTAATTTCTGTGTTTCATGATCAATGTTAAGGACCAAGGGATACAGTAAACCTGCAGTGGTGATTCGGAATCTAATACTGGTCTCCCAGGAGCCGCTCAAACCACAAACTCTTAGAATGTTCACTCTTCTAGTACTTATGTCGGCATTGTCCCTTCTGTATTCATTCCCGATTCTCTCTCTGTGTGTCATGGTCAATGTGTAGGTCCAAGAGATACAGTAAACCTGAACTGGTTCCTCGTAATCTAATACTGGTCTCCCAGGAGCCACTTAAACCACAAACTCTTAGAAGATTCACTCTTCTTGTACTTAAGTCGGCAATGTCCATTTTGTTTTCAAAACCGATGCAATTTCTGTGTTCCAAGGTCAATGTGAAGGTCCAAAGGATACAGTAACCCTGCATTGGTGCATCGGAATCTAATACTGGTCTCCCTGGAGCCGCTGGAACCCCAAACTCGCAGAAGATTCACACTTCTTGTACTTAAGTCGGCATTGCCCTTTTGTATTAAATCCCGCACTAATTTCTGTGTTTCATGGTCAATGTGAAGGTTTAAGTGATACATTAAACCTGCACTGGTGCATCGGAATCTAATACTAGCCTCCCAGGAGCCGCTCAAACCCCAAAAACATAGAAGATTCGCTATTCTTGTACTTAAGTCGGCATTGTCCCTGTTGTATACAATCCCGATGCAATTTCTGTTTTCATGGTCATTGTGAGGTTCCAGGGATACAGTAAACCTGCACTGGTGCATCGGAAACTAATACTGGTCTCCAGGGTGCCGCTCACACCACAAACTCTTAGAAGATTCACTCTTCTAGTACTTAAGTTGGCATTGTGCCGTTTGTATTCAATCTCGATGCAATTTCTGTGTTTCATAGTCAATGTAAATGTCCAAGGGATACGGTAAACCTGCACTGGTGCATCGGAGTCTAGTACTGGTCTCCCAGGAGCCGCTCATAGCGCAAACTGTTAGTAGATTCACTTTTCTTGTACTTAAGTCGGCATTGTGCCTTTTGGATTGAATCCCGATGAGATTTCTTTGTGTCATGGTCAATTGGAAGCTCCAAGGGACACAGTAAACCTGCACTGGTGGATCGGAATCTAATACTGGTCTCCCAGGAGCCGCTCAAACCACAAACTCGTAGAAGATTCACTCTTCTAGTACTTAAGTCGGCATTGTCCCTTTTGTATTCAATCCCGATGCAATATCTGTGCCTCATGGTCAATGTGAAGGTCCAATGGATACAGTAATCCTGCACTGGTGCATCGGAATCTAATATTGGTCCCCAGGGGCTGCTCAAACCACAAATTCCTAGAAGATTCACTCTTCTAGTAATTAAGTTGGCATTGTGCAGTTAGTATTCTATCCCGATGCAATTGCTGAGATTTATGGTCAATGTGAAAGTCCAAGGGATACAG
The DNA here is from genome assembly GCF_021461395.2 of Schistocerca americana. Classification (NCBI taxonomy): domain Eukaryota; kingdom Metazoa; phylum Arthropoda; class Insecta; order Orthoptera; family Acrididae; genus Schistocerca; species Schistocerca americana. The sequence continues at coordinate 12,683,575 of NC_060119.1, read as the reverse complement.
TAAACCTGCACTGGTTCATAGGAATCTGATACTGGTCTCACAGGAACCGCTCAAACCACAAACCCTTAGAAGATTTACTCTTCTTGTACTTAATTAGGCACTGTGCCTCTCGAATTCAATCCCGTTGCAATTGCTGTGTTCCATGGTCAATGTGAAGGTCCAAGGGATACAGTAAACCTGCACTGGTTCATAGGAATCTAATACTGGTCTCCCAGGAACCACTCAAACCACAAACCCTTAGAAGATTTACTCTTCTTGTACTTAATTAGGCACTGTGCCTCTCGAATTCAATCCCGTTGCAATTGCTGTGTTCCATGGTCAATGTGAAGGTCCAAGGGATACAGTAAACCTGCACTGGTGCATCGGAATCTAATACTGGTCTCCCAGGGGCCGCTCAAACCACTAACTCTTAAAAGATTCACTCTTCTTGTTCTTAAGTTGGCATTGTGACTTTTGTATTCAATCCCGATACAATTTCTGTGTTTCATGGTCAATGTGAAGGTCCAAGGGATACAGTAAACCTGCGTTGGTGCATAGGAATCTAATACAGGTCTCCCAGGAGCGACTCAAAGCACAAACTATTAGAACATTCACTCTTCTTGTACTTGAGTCGGGATTGTACCATTTGTATTTAATACCGATGCGATTTCTGTGTTTCATGGTCAATGTGAAGGCCCAAGGGATACAGTATACCTGCACTGGTGCATCGGAATATAATACTAGTCTCCCAGGAACCGCTCAAAGCGCAAACTCTTATAACATTTACTCTTCCTGTACTTTATTCGGCATTGTGCATTTTGTATTCAATCCCGATGCGATTTCTGTGTGTCATGGACAATGTGAGGGTCTACGGGATACAGCAAACCTGCACTGGTGCATCGGATTCTAATACTGGTCTCCCAGGAGCCGCTCAAACCACAAACTCTTAGAAGAATCACTCTTCTTGTACTTAAGTCGGCATTGTCTATTTTGTATTCAATCGCGATGCAATTTCTGTTTTCATGGATAATGTGTAGGTCCAAGGGATACAGTAGACCTGCACTGGTGCATCGGAAACTAATACTGGTCTCCCAGGAGCCGCTCAAAGCACAAACTCTTATAACATTCACTCTTCCTGTACTTTATTCGGCATTGTGCATTTTGTATTCAATCCCGATGCGATTTCTGTGTGTCATGGACAATGTGAATGTCTAAGGGATACAGTAAACCAGCACTGGTGCATCGGAATGTAATACTGGTCTCCCAGGAGCCGCTCAAACCACAAACTCTTAGAATATTAACTCTTCTTGAACCTATGTCGGCATTGTTCTTTCTGTATTCATTCCCGATGCACTCTCTGTGGGTCATGGTCAATGTGAAGGTCCAAGAGATACAGTAAAGCTGAACTGGTTCATCGTAATCTAATACTGGTCTCCCAGGAGCCGCTTAAACCACAACCTCTTAGAAGATTCACTCTTCTAGTAATTAAGTTGGCATTGTGCAGTTTGTATTCTATCCCGATGCAATTGCTGAGATTTATGGTCAATGTGAAAGTCCAAGGGATACAGTAAACCTGCACTGGTTCATAGGAATCTGATACTGGTCTCCCAGGAACCGCTCAAACCACAAACCCTTAGAAGATTTACTCTTCTTGTACTTAATTAGGCACTGTACCTCTCGAATTCAATCCCGTTGCAATTGCTGTGTTCCATGGTCAATGTGAAGGTCCAAGGGATACAGTAAACCCGCACTGGTTCATAGGAATCTAATACTGGTCTCCCACGAACCGCTCAAACCACAAACCCTTAGAAGATTTACTCTTCTTGTACTTAATTAGGCACTGTGCCTCTCGAATTCAATCCCGTTGCAATTTCTGTGTTCCATGGTCAATGTGAAGGTCCAAGGGATACAGTAAACCTGCACTGGTGCATCGGAATCTAATACTGGTCTCCCAGGGGCCGCTCAAACCACTAACTCTTAAAAGATTCACTCTTCTTGTTCTTAAGTTGGCATTGTGCCTTTTGTATTGAATCCTGATGAGATTTCTTTGTTTCACGGCCAATGAGAATCTCCAACGGACACGGTAAACCCGCACTGGTGCATCGAAAACTAATACTGGTCTCCCAGGAGCCTCTCAAATTACTATCTCTTAGAAGATTCTCTCTTCTTGTACTTAAGTCGGCATTGTCTATTTTGTATTCAATCGCGATGCAATTTCTGTTTTCATGAATAATGTGTAGGTCCAAGGGATACAGTAGACCTGCACTGGTGCATCGGAAACTAATACTGGTCTCCCAGGAGCCGCTCAAAGCACAAACTCTTATAACATTCACTCTTCATGTACTTTGTTCGGCATTGTGCATTTTGTATTCAATCCCGATGCGCTTTCTGTGTGTCATGGACAATGTGAAGGTGTAAGGGATACAGTAAACCTGCACTGGTGCATCGGAATCTAATACTGGTCTCCCAGGAGCCGCTCAAACCACAAACTCTTAGAATATTCACTCTTCTTGTACTTATGTTGGCATTGTCCCTTCTGTATTCATTCCCGATGCACTCTATGTGTTTCATGGTCAATGTGAAGGTCTAAGAGATACAGTAAACCTGAACTGGTTCATCGTAATCTAATACTGGTCTCCCAGGAGCCGCTTAAACCACAAACTCTTAGAAGGTTCTCTCTTCTTGTACTTTAGTCGGCATTGTCCATTTTGTTTTCAATCCCGATGCAATTTCTGTGTTTTATGGACAATGTGAAGGTCCAAAGGATACAGTAAACCTATATTGGTGCATCGGAATCTAATACTGATCTCCCTGGAGCCGCTCAAACCACAAACTCGCAGAAGATTCACATTTCTTGTACTTAAGTCGGCATTGTCCCTTTTGTATTAAATCCCGCACTAATTTCTGTGTTTCATGGTCAATGTGAAGGTCCAAGTGATACAGTAAACGTGCACTGGTGCACTGGAATCTAATACTGGTCTCCCAGGAGTCGCTCAAACATCAAAAATCCTAGAAGTTTCGCTTTTCTTGTACTTAAGTCGGCATTGTCCCTGTTGTATTCAATCCCGATGCAATTTCTGTTTTCATCGTCAATGTGAAGCTGCAAGGGATACAGAAAACCTGCACCGGTGCATCAGAATCTAATACTGGTCTCCCAGGAGCCGCACAAACCACTAACACTTAGAAGATTCACTCTTCTTGTACTTAAGTCGGCCTTGTCCATTTTATATTCAATCGCGATGCAATTTCTGTTTTCATGAATAATGTGAAGGTCCAAGGGATACAGTAAACCTGCACTAGTGCATCGGAAACTAATACTGGTCTCCCAGGTGCCGCTCACACCACGTACTCTTAGAAGATTCACTCTTCTAGTAATTAAGTTGCCATTGTGCCGTTTGTATTCAATCCCGATGCAATTGCTGTGTTTTACAGTCAATGTGAAGGTCCAAGGGACACTGTAAACCTGCACTGGTTCATCGGAATCTAATACTGGTCTCCCAGGAGCCGCTCAAACCACAAACTCTTAGAAGATTTACTCTTCCTGTACTTAATTAGGCATTGTGTCTCTTGTATTCAAACCCGATGAAATTGCTGTGTTTCATGGTCAATGTGAACTTCCAAGGGATACAGTAAATCAGCACTGGTGCATCGGAATGTAATACTGGTCTCGCAGGAGACGCTCAAAGCATAAACTCTTCGAAGATTCACTCTTCTTGTACTTAAGTCGGCATTGTCCCTTTTGTATTCAATCCCGGAGCGATTTCAGTGTTTCATGGTCAATGTAAACGTCCAAGGGATACAGCAAACATGCACTGGTGAATCGGAGTCTAATACTGGTCTCCCAGGAGCCGCACATAACGCAAACTGTTAGTCGATTCACTTTTGTTGTACTTAAGTCGGCATTGTGCCTTTTGTATTGAATCCTGATGAGATTTTTTTGTTTCACGGTCAATGGGAATCTCCAAGGGACACAGTAAACCTGCACCGGTGCATCGGAATATAATACTGGTCTCCCAGGAGCCGCTCAAACCACAAACTTTTAGAATATTCACTCTATTTGTACTTATGTCGGCATTGTCCCTTGTGTATTCATTCCCGATGCACTCTCTGTGTTTCATGGTCAATGTGAAGGTCCAAGAGATACAGTAAACCTGAACTGGTTCATCGTAATCTAATACTAGTCTCCCAGGAGCCGCTTAAACCACAAACTGTTAGAAGGTTCTCTCTTCTTGTACTTTAGTCGGCCTTGTCCATTTTGTTTTCAATCCCGATGCAATTTCTGTGTTTTATGGACAATGTGAAGGTCCAAAGGATACAGTAAACCTAGATTCGTGCATCGGAATCTAATACTGATCTCCCTGGAGCCGCTCAAACCACAAACTCGCAGAAGATTCACACTTCTTGTACTTAAGTCGGCATTGTCCCATTTGTATTAAATCCCGCACTAATTACTGTGTTTCATGGTCAATGTGAAGGTCCAAGTGACACATTAAACCTGCACTGGTGCATTGGAATCTAATACTGGTCTCCCAGGGGTCGCTCAAACCCAAAAATCCTAGAAGATTCGCTCTTCTTGTACTTAAGTCGGCATTGTCCCTTTTGTACAAAATCCCGCACTAATTTCTGTGTTTCATGGTCAATGTGAAGGTCCAAGTGATACATTAAACCTGCACTGGTGCATTGGAATCTAATACTGGTCTCCCAGGAGTCGCTCAAACTCCAAAATACCTAGAAGAATCACTCTTCCTGTACTTAAGTCGGCCTTGTCCATTTTATATTCAATCGCAATACAATTTCTGTTTTCATGAATAATGTGAAGGTCCAAGGGATACAGTAAACCTGCACTGGTGCATCGGAAACTAATACTGGGCTCCCAGGAGTCTCTCAAACCACAATCTCTTAGAAGAATCACTCATCTTGTACTTAAGTCGCCATTGTCCATTTTGTATTCAATCCCGATGCAATTTATGTGTTTCATGGTCAATGTGATGGCCCAAGGGATACAGAAAACCTGAACTGGTACAACGGAATATAATACAGGTCTCCCAGGAGCCACTCAAACCAAAAAGTCTTAGAAGATTCACTCTTCTAGTACTTAAGTTGGCATTGTGCCGTTTATATTCAATCTCGATGCAATTTCTGTGTTTCATGGTCAATGTGAAGGTCCAAGGGATTCAGTAAACCTCCACTGGTGCATCGGAATCTGATTCCGGTCTCCCAGGAGCCGCTCAATGCACAAAATCTTAGAAGATTCATTCATCTTGTACTTAATTGGCATTGTGCCTTTTGTATTCAATCCCGATGCGATTTCTGTGTTTCATGGTAAATGTGAAGGTCCAAGGGATACAGTAAACCTGCACTGGTGCATTGGAATCTAATACTGGTCTCCCAGGACCCGCTCAAACCACTGACTCTTAGAAGATATACTCTTCTTGTACATAATTAGGCATTGTGCCTCTTGTATTCAATCCCGATGCAATTTCTGTGTTTCATGGTCAATGTGAAGGTCCAAAGGATACAGTAAACCTGCATTGGTGCATCGGAATCTAATTCTGGTCTCCCTGGAGCCGCTCAAACCACAAACTCGTCGAAGATTCACACTTCTTGTACTTAAGTCGGCATTGTCCCTTTTGTATTAAATCCCGCACTAATTTCTGTGTTTCATGATCAATGTTAAGTTCCAAGGGATACAGTAAACCTGCAGTGGTGCATCGGAATCTAATACTGGTCTCCCAGGAGCCGCTCAAACCACAAACTCTTAGAATATTCACTCTTCTAGTACTTATGTCGGCATTGTCCCTTCTGTATTCATTCCCGATGCTCTCTCTGTGTGTCATGGTCAATGTGAAGGTCCAGAAGATACAGTAAACCTGAACAGGTTCCTCGTAATATAATACTGGTCTCCCAGGAGCCGCTTAAACCACAACCTCTTAGAAGATTCACTCTTCTTGTACTTAAGTCGGAAAATTCCAAATTGTTTTCAATCCCAATGCAATTTCTGTGCTTCATGGTCAATGTGAAGGTCCAAAGGATACAGTAAACCTGCATTGGTGCATCGGAATCTAATTCTGGTCTCCCTGGAGCCGCTCAAACCACAAACTCGTCGAAGATTCACACTTCTTGTACTTAAGTCGGCATTGTCCCTTTTGTATTAAATGCCGCACTAATTTCTGTGTTTCATGGTCAATGTGAAGGTCCAAGTGATACATTAAACCTGCACTGGTGCATTGGAATCTAATACTAGCCTCCCAGGAGCCGCTCAAACCCCAAAAATCATAGAAGATTTACTCTTCTTGTACTTAAGGCGGCCTTGTCCATTTTATATTTAATCGCGATGCAATTTCTGTTTACATGAATAATGTGAAGGTCCAAGGGATACAGTAAACCTGCACTGGTGCATCGGAAACTAATACTGGTCTCCCAGGTGCCGCTCACACCACAAACTCTTAGAAGATTCACTCTTCTAGTACTTAAGTTGACATTGTGCCGTTTGTATTCAATCTTGATGCAATTTCTGTGTTTCATAGTCAATGTAAATGTCCAAGGGATACAGTAAACCTGCACTGGTGCATCGGAGTCTAGTACTGGTCTCCCAGGAGCCGCTCATAGCGCAAACTGTTAGTAGATTCACTTTTCTTGTACTTAAGTCGGCATTGTGCCTTTTGTATTGAATCCCGATGAGATTACTTTGTTTCATGGTCAATTGGAAGCTCCAAGGGACACAGTAATCCTGCACTGGTGGATCGGAATGTAATACTGGTATCCCAGGAGCCGCTCAAACCACAAACTCGTAGAAGACTCTTTCTTCTAGTACTTAAGTCGGCATTGTCCCTTTTGTATTCAATCCCGATGCAATATCTGTGCCTCATGGTCAATGTGAAGGTCCAATGGATACAGTAATCCTGGACTGGTGCATCTGAATCTAATATTGGTCCCCAAGGGCCGCTCAAACCACAAATTCTTAGAAGATTCACTCTTCTAGTAATTAAGTTGGCATTGTGCTGTTTGTATTCTATCCCGATGCAATTGCTGAACTTTATTGTCAATGTGAAGGTCCAAGGGATACAGTAAACCTGAACCGGTTCATCGGAATCTAATACAGGTCTCCCAGGAACCGCTCAAACCACAAACCCTTAGAAGATTTACTCTTCTTGTACTTAATTAGGCACTGTGCCTCTCGAATTCAATCCCGATGCAATTGCTGTGTTTCATGGTCAATGTGAAGGTCCAAGGGATACAGTAAACCTGCATTGGTGCATCGGAATCTAATACTGGTCTCCCTGGAGCCGCTGGAACCCCAAACTCGCAGAAGATTCACACTTCTTGTACTTAAGTCGGCATTGCCCTTTTGTATTAAATCCCGCACTAATTTCTGTGTTTCATGGTCAATGTGAAGGTTTAAGTGATACATTAAACCTGCACTGGTGCATCGGAATCTAATACTAGCCTCCCAGGAGCCGCTCAAACCCCAAAAACATAGAAGATTCGCTATTCTTGTACTTAAGTCGGCATTGTCCCTGTTGTATTCAATCCCGATGCAATTTCTGTTTTCATGGTCATTGTGAAGGTGCAAGGGATACAGTAAACCTGCACTGGTGCATCGGAAACTAATACTGGTCTCCAGGGTGCCGCTCACACCACAAACTCTTAGAAGATTCACTCTTCTAGTACTTAAGTTGGCATTGTGCCGTTTGTATTCAATCTCGATGCAATTTCTGTGTTTCATAGTCAATGTAAATGTCCAAGGGAGCCAGTAAACCTGCACTGGTGCATCGGAGTCTAGTACTGGTCTCCCAGGAGCCGCTCATAGCGCAAACTGTTAGTAGATTCACTTTTCTTGTACTTAAGTCGGCATTGTGCCTTTTGGATTGAATCCCGATGAGATTTCTTTGTGTCATGGTCAATTGGAAGCTCCAAGGGACACAGTAAACCTGCACTGGTGGATCAGAATCTAATACTGGTCTCCCAGGAGCCGCTCAAACCACAAACTCGTAGAAGATTCACTCTTCTAGTACTTAAGTCGGCATTGTCCCTTTTGTATTCAATCCCGATGCAATATCTGTGCCTCATGGTCAATGTGAAGGTCCAATGGATACAGTAATCCTGCACTGGTGCATCGGAATCTAATATTGGTCCCCAGGGGCTGCTCAAACCACAAATTCCTAGAAGATTCACTCTTCTAGTAATTAAGTTGGCATTGTGCAGTTAGTATTCTATCCCGATGCAATTGCTGAGATTTATGGTCAATGTGAAAGTCCAAGGGATACAGTAAACCTGCACTGGTTCATAGGAATCTGATACTGGTCTCCCAGGAACCGCTCAAACCACAAACCCTTAGAAGATTTACTCTTCTTGTACTTAATTAGGCACTGTGCCTCTCGAATTCAATCCCGTTGCAATTGCTGTGTTCCATGGTCAATGTGAAGGTCCAAGGGATACAGTAAACCTGCACTGGTTCATAGGAATCTAATACTGGTCTCCCAGGAACCGCTCAAACCACAAACCCTTAGAAGATTTACTCTTCTTGTACTTAATTAGGCACTGTGCCTCTCGAATTCAATCCCGTTGCAATTGCTGTGTTCCATGGTCAATGTGAAGGTCCAAGGGATACAGTAAACCTGCACTGGTGCATCGGAATCTAATACTGGTCTCCCAGGGGCCGCTCAAACCACTAACTCTTAAAAGATTCACTCTTCTTGTCCTTAAGTTGGCATTGTGACTTTTGTATTCAATCCCGATACAATTTCTGTGTTTCATGGTCAATGTGAAGGTCCAAGGGATACAGTAAACCTGCGTTGGTGCATAGGAATCTAATACTGGTCTCCCAGGAGCGACTCAAAGCACAAACTATTAGAACATTCACTCTTCTTGTACTTAAGTCGGGATTGTACCATTTGTATTTAATACCGATGCCATTTCTATGTTTCATGGTCAATGTGAAGGCCCAAGGGATACAGTATACCTGCACTGGTGCATCGGAATATAATACTAGTCTCCCAGGAACCGCTCAAAGCACAAACTCTTATAACATTTACTCTTCCTGTACTTTATTCGGCATTGTGCATTTTGTGTTCAATCCCGATGCGATTTCTGTGTGTCATGGACAATGTGAGGGTCTACGGGATACAGTAAACCTGCACTGGTGCATCGGATTCTAATACTGGTCTCCCAGGAGCCGCTCAAACCACAAACTCTTAGAAGATTCACTCTTCTTGTACTCATGTCGGAATTGTCCCTTCTGTATTAATTCCCGATGCACTTTCTGTGTGTCATGGTCAATGTGAAGGTCCAAGAGATACAGTAACCCTGAACTGGTTCATCGTAATCTAATACTGGTCTCCCAGGAGCCGCTTAAACCACAAACTCTTAGAAGAATCACTCTTCTTGTACTTAAGTCGGCATTGTCCATTTTGTTCTCAATCCCGATGCAATTTCTGTGTTTTATGGTCAATGTGAGGGTCCAAGGATATAGTAAACCTGCATTGGTGCATCGGAATCTAATACTGGTCTCCCTGGAGCCGCTCAAAGCACTAACTCTTATAACATTCACTCTTCCTGTACTTTATTCGGCATTGTGCATTTTGTATTCAATCCCGATTCGATTTCTGTGTGTCATGGACAATGTGAATGTCTAAGGGATACAGTAAACCAGCACTGGTGCATCGGAATGTAATACTGGTCTCCCAGGAGCCGCTCAAACCACAAACTCTTAGAATATTAACTCTTCTTGAACCTATGTCGGCATTGTTCTTTCTGTATTCATTCCCGATGCACTCTCTGTGGGTCATGGTCAATGTGAAGGTCCAAAGGATACAGTAAACCTGCATTGGTGCATCGGAATCTAATTCTGGTCTCCCTGGAGCTACTCAAACCACAAACCAGTCGAAGATTCACACTCCTTGTACTTAAGTCGGCATTGTCCCTGTTGTATTCAATCCCGATGCAATTTCTGTTTTCATGGTCATTGTGAAGGTGCAAGGGATACAGTAAACCTGCACTGGTGCATCGGAAACTAATACTGGTCTCCCAGGTGCCGCTCACACCACAAACTCTTAGAAGATTCACTCTTCTAGTACTTAAGTTGGCATTGTGCCGTTTGTATTCAATCTCGATGCAATTTCTGTGTTTCATAGTCAATGTAAATGTCCAAGGGATACAGTAAACCTGCGCTGGTGCATCGGAGTCTAGTACTGGTCTCCCAGGAGCCGCTCATAGCGCAAACTGTTAGTAGATTCACTTTTCTTGTACTTAAGTCGGCATTGTGCCTTTTGTATTGAATCCCGATGAGATTTCTTTGTTTCATGGTCAATTGGAAGCTCCGAGGGACACAGTAAACCTGCACTGGTGCATCGGAAACTAATACTGGTCTCCCAGGAGCCTCTCAAACCATAATCTCTTAGAGGATTCACTCTTCATGTACTTAAGCCGGTATTGTCCATTTTGTATTCAATCCCGATGCAATTTCTGTGTTTCATGGTGAATCAGATGGCCCAAGGGATACAGAAAACCTGCACTGGTGCATCGGAATACAATACTGGTCACCCAGGAGCCGCTCAAACCACAAAGTCTTAGAAGATTCACTCATCTAGTACTTAAGTTGGCATTGTGACTTTTGTATTCAATCCCGATACAATTGCTGTGTTTAATGATCAATGTAACGGTCCGAGGGATACAGCAAGAAACAATCACTGGTGGATAGGAATCAAATACTGGTCTCCCAGGAGCCGCTCAAACCACAAACTCGTAGAAGATTCACTCTTCTAGTACTTAAGTCGGCATTGTCCCTATTGTATTCAATCCTGATGCAATATCTGTGCCTCATGGTCAATGTGAAGGTCCAATGGATACAGTAATCCTGCGCTGGTGCATCGGAATCTTATATTGGTCCCCAGGGGCCGCTCAAACCACAAATTCTTAGAAGATTCACTCTTGTAGTAATTAAGTTGGCATTGTGCAGTTTGTATTCTATCCCGATGCAATTGCTGAGTTTTACGGTCAATGTGAAGGTCCAAGGGATACCGTAAACCTGCACTGGTTCATCGGAATCTAATACTGGTCTCCCAGGAGCCGCTGAAACCACAAACCCTTAGATGATTTACTCTTCTTGTACTTAATTAGGCACTGTGCCTCTCGAATTCAATCCCGATGCAATTGCTGTGTTTCACGGTCAATGTGAAGGTCCAAGGGATACAGTAAACCTGCAGTGGTGCATCGGAATCTAATACTGGTCTCCCAGGAGCCGCTCAAAGCACAAACTCTTATAACATTCACTTTTCCTGCACTTTATTCGCCATTGTCCCTTTTGCATTAAATCCCGCACTAATATCTGTGTTTCATGGTCAATGTGAAGGTCCAAGGGGTACAGTAAACCTGCAGTGGTGCATCGGAATATAACACTGGTCTCACAGGAGCCACTCAAAGCACAAACTATTCGAAGATAAACTCTGCTTGTACTTAAGTCATCATTGTGCCTTTTGTATTCAATTCCGATGCGGTTTCTGTGTTTCATGTTCAATGGGAATCTCCAAGTGATACAGTAAACCTACACTGGTGCAATGGAATCTAATACTGGTGTCACAGGAGCCGCTCAAACCCCAAAAATCTTAGAAGATTCGCTCTTCTTGTACTTAAGTCGGCATTGTCCCTGTTGTATTCATTCCCGATGCAATTTCTGTTTTCATTGTCAATGTGAAGGTGAAAGGGATACAGTAAACCTGCACTGGTGCATCGGAAACTAATACTGGTCTCCCAGGTGCCGCTCAAACCACAAACTCTTACAAGATTCACTCTTCCTGTACTTTATTCGGCATTGTGCAATTTGTATTCAATCCCGATGCGATTTCTGTGTGTCATGGACAATGTGAAGGTCTAAGGGATACAGTAAACCTACACTGGTGCATCGGAATCTAATACTGGTCTCCCAGGAGCCGCTCAAACCACAAACTCTTAGAATATTCACTCTTCTTGTACCTATGTCGGCATTGTCCCTTTTGTATTCATTCCCGATGCACTTTCAAAGTGTCATGGTTAATGTGAAGGTCCAAGAGATACAGTAAACCTGAACTGGTTCATCGTAATCTAATATTGGTCTCCCAGGAGCCGCTGAAACCGCAACCTCGTAGAAGTTTCACTCTTCTTGTACTTAAGTCGGAATTGTCCAATTTGTTTTTAATCCAGATGCAATTTCTGTGTTTCATCGTCAATGTGAGGGTCCAAAGGATACAGTAAACCTGCATTGGTGCATCGGAATCTAATTCTAGTCTCCCTGGAGCCGCTCAAACCACAAACTCGTCGAAGATTCACACTTCTTGTACTTAAGTCGGCATTGTCCCGTTTGTATTAAATCCCGCTCTAATTTCTGTGTTTCATGATCAATGTTAAGGTCCAAGGTATACAGTAAACCTGCAGTGGTGCATCGGAATCTAATACTGGTCTCCCAGGAGCCGCTCAAACCACAAACTCTTAGAATATTCACTCTTCTAGTACTTATGTCGGCGTTGTCCCTTCTGTATTCATTCCCGATTCTCTCTCTGTGTGTCATGGTCAATGTGAAGGTCCAAGAGATACAGTAAACCTGAACTGGTTCCTCGTAATCTAATACTGGTCTCCCAGGAGCCACTTAAACCACAAACTCTTAGAAGATTCACTCTTCTTGTACTTAAGTCGGCATTGTCCATTTTGTTTTCAATACCGATGCAATTTCTGTGTTTCAAGGTCAATGTGAAGGTCCAAAGGATACAGTAACCCTGCATTGGTGCATCGGAATCTAATACTGGTCTCCCTGGAGCCGCTCGAACCACAAACTCGCAGAAGATTCACTTTTCTTGTACTTAAGTCGGCATTGTCCTTTTGTATTAAATCCCGCACTAATTTCTGTGTTTCATGGTCAATGTGAAGGTACAAGTGATACATTAAACCTGCACTGGTGCATTGGAATCTAATACTGGTCTCCCAGGAACCGCTTAAACCCCAAAAATCATAGAAGATTCGCTCATCTTGTACTTAAGTTGCATATTCCCTGTTGTATTCAATCCCGATGCTATTTCTGTTTTCATGGTCATTGTGAAGGTGCAAGGGATACAGCAAACCTGCACTGGTGCGTCGGAATCTAATACTGGTCTCCCAGGAGCCGCACAAACCACAAACACTTAGAAGATTCACTCTTCTTGTACTTAAGGCGGCCTTGTCCATTTTATTTTCAATCGCGAAGCAATTTCTGTTTTCATGAATAATGTGAAGGTCCAAGGGATACAGTAAACCTGCACTGGTGCATCGGAAACTAATACTGGTCTCCCAGGTGCCGCTCACACCACAAACTCTTAGAAGATTCACTCTACTAGTACTTAGGTTGGCATTGTGCCGTTTGTATTCAATTTCGATGCAATGTCTGTGTTTCATGGACAATGTAAATGTCCAAGGGATACAGTAAACCTGCACTGGTGCATTGGAGTCTTGTAATGGTCTCCCAGGAGCCGCTCATAGCACAAACTGTTAGTAGATTCACTTTTGTTGTACTTAAGTCGGCATTATGCCTTTTGTTATGAATCCCGATGAAATTTCTTTGTTTCATGGTCAATTGGAAGCTCCAAGGGACACAGTAAACCTGCACTGGTGCATCGGAAACTAATACTGGTCACCCAGGAGCCGGTCAAACCACAAAGTCTTAGAAGATTCACTCATCTAGTACTTAAGTTGGCAATGTGCCGTTTGTATTCAATCTCGATGCGATTTCTGTATTTCATGGTCAATGTGAAGGTCCAAGGGATTCAGTAAACCACTACTGGTGCATCGGAATCTGATACTGGTCTCCCAGGAGCCGCTCAATGCACAAACTCTTAGAAGATTCATTCTTCTTGTACTTTAGTTGGCATTGTGCCTTTTGTATTCAATCCCGATGCGATTTCTGTGTTTCATGGTTAATGTGAAAGTCCAAGGGATACAGTAAACCTGCACTGGTGCATCGAAATCTAATACTGGTCTCCCAGGGGCCGCTCAAACCTCCAACTCTTAGAAGATTCACTCTTCTTGTTCTTAAGTTGGCATTGTGACTTTTGTATTCAATCCCGATACAATTGCTGTGTTTAATGATCAATGTAAAGGTCCGAGGGATACAGTAAACCAGCACTGGTGGATCGGAATCAAATACTGGTCTCCCAGGAGCCGCTCAAACCACAAACTCGTAGAAGATTCACTCTTCTAGTACTTAAGCCGGCATTGTCCCTTTTGTATTAAATCCCGATGCAATATCTGTGCTTCATGGTCAATGTGAATGTCCAATGGATACAGTAAACCTGCACTGGTGCATCGGAATCTAATATTGGTCCCCAGGGGCCGCTCAAACCACAAATTCTTAGAAGATTCTCTCTTCTAGTAATTAAGTTGGCATTGTCCATTTTGTATTCAATCCTGATGCAATTTCTGTGTTTCATGGTCAATGTGAAGGCCCAAGGGATACAGTATACCTGCACTGGTGCGTCGGAGCCGCTCAAAGCACAAACTCTTATAACATTAACTCTTCCTGTACTTTGTTCGGCATTGTGCATTTTGTATTCAATCCCGATGCGATTTCTGTGTGTCATGGACAATGTGAGGGTCTAAGGGATACAGTAAACCTGCACTGGTGCATCGGATTCTAATACTCGTCTCCCAGGAGCCGCTCAAACCACAAACTCTTAGAAGATTCACTCTTCTTGTACTTATGTCGGCATTGTCCCTTCTGTATTCATTCCCGATGCACTTTCTGTGTGTCTTGGTCAATGTGAAGGTCCAAGAGATTCAGTAAACCTTAACTGGTTCATCGTAATCTAATACTGGTCTCCCAGGAGCCGCATAAACCACAAACTCTTAGAAAAATCACTCTTCTTGTACTTAAGTCGGCATTGTCCATTTTGTTCTCAATCCTGATGCAATTTCTGTGTTTTATGGTCAATGTGAGGGTCCAAAGGATACAGCAAACCTGCATTGGTGCATCGGAATCTAATACTGGTCTCCCTGGAGCCACTCAAACCACAAACTCGTCAAAGATTCACACTTCTTGTACTTAAGTCGGCATTGTCCCTTTTGTATAAAATCCCGCACTAATTTCTGTGTTTCATGGTCAATGTGAAGGTCCAAGGGGTACAGTAAAAATGCAGTGGTGCATCGGAATCTAATACTGGTCTCACAGGAGCCACTCAAAGCACAAACTATTCGAAGATTAAATCTTTTTGTACTTAAGTCGGCATTGTGCTTTTTGTATTGAATGCCGATGAGATTTCTTTGTTTCACGGTCAATGTGAAGCTCCAGGGGACACAGTAAACCTGCACTGGTGCATCGGAAACTAATACTGGTCTCCCAGGAGCCACTCAAACCACAATCTCTTAGAACATTCACTCTTCTTGTACTTAAGTCGGCATTGCCAATTTGTATTCAATCCCGATGCAGTTTCGGTGCTTCATGGTCAATGTGAAGGTCCAAGGGATACAGTAAACCCGCACTGGTGTAACGGAATCTAATACTGGGCTCCCACGAGCCGCTTAAACCACAAGTTCTTAGAAGATTCACTCTTCTTGTATTTAAGTCGGCATTGTCCCTTTTGTATTCAATCCCGATGAGATTTCGGTGCTTCATGGTCAATGTGAAGGTCAAAGGGATACAGTTAACCTGCAGTGGTGCATCGGAATCTACTACTGGTCTCCGAGGAGCCACTCAAAGCACAAACTATTAGAAGAGTGACTCTTCTTGTATGTAAGTCGGCATTGTCCCTTTTGTATTCAATCCCGATGCGATTTCTGTGTTTCAAGGTCAATGCGACGGCCGAAGGGATACAGTAAACCTGCAGTGGTGCATCGGAATATAATACTGGTCTCCCAGGAGCCGCTCAAACCACAAACTCTTAGAAGATTCACTCTTCTTGTAATTATGTCGGAATTGTGGCTTTTGTATTCAATTCCAATGCAGTTTCTGTGTTTCATGGTCAATGAGAAGCTCGAAGTGATACAGTAAACCTGCACTGCTGCATTGGAATCTAATACTGGTCTCCCAGGGGCCGCTCAATCCCCAGCCTCTTAGAAGATTCGCTCTTCTTGTACTTAAGTCGGCATTGTCCCTTTTGTATTCAATCCCGATGCAATTTCTGTTTTCATGGGAATGTGAAGGTGCAAGGGTACGGTAAACCTGCACTAATGCATCGGAGTCGAATACTGGTCTCCCAGGAGCCGCAAAAACCACGAACTCTTAGAAGATTCATTCTTCTTGTACTTCAGTCGGCCTTGTCCATTTTGTATTCAATCGCGATGCAATTTCTGTTTTCATGATCAATGTGAAGGTCCAAGGGATACAGTAAAAATGCACTGGTGCATCGGAAACTAATACTGGTCTCCCAGGTGCCGCTTAAACCACAAACTCTAGAAGATTTATTCTTCTAGTACTTATGTTGGCATTGTGCCGTTTGTCTTCAATCTCGTTGCAATTTCTGTGTTTCATGGTCAATGTGAAAGTCCAAGGGATACTGTAAACCTGCACTGGTGCGTCGGAATCTGATACTGGTCTCCCAGGTGCCGCTCAATCCACAAACTCTTAGAAGAATCATTCTTCTCGTAGTTTAGTTGTTATTGTGGCTTTTGTATCCAATCCCGATGCGATTTCTGTGTTTCATGGTCAATGTCAAGGTCTAAGGGATACAGTAAACCTGCACTGGTGCATCGGAATCTAATACTGGTCTCCCAGGAGCCGCTCAAACCACTAACTCTTAGAAGATTCACTCTTCTAGTACTTAAGTTGGCATTGTGACTTTTGTATTCAATCAAGATACAATTGCTGTGTTTAATGGCCAATGTAACGGTCCGAGGGATACAGTAAACCAGCACTCGTGGTTTGGAATCTAATACTGGTCTCCCAAAAGCCGCTCAAACCACAAACTCGTAGAAGATTCACTCTTCTCGTACTTAGGTCGGCATTGCCCCTTTTGTATTCAATCTCGATGCAATATCTGTGTTTCATGGTCAATGTGAAGTTCCAATAGATACAGTAAACCTGCACTGGTGCGTCGGAATCTAATACTGGTCCACAGGGGCCGCTCAAACCACAAACTCTTAGAAGATTCACACTTCTAGTAATTAAGTTGTAATTGTGCCGTTTGTATTCAATCCCGATGTAATTGCTGTGTTTTATGGTCAATGTGAAGGTCCAAGGGATACAGTAAACCTGCACTGGTTCATCGGAATCTAATACTGGTCTCCCAGGAGCCGCTCAAACCAGAAACTCTTATAAGATTTACTCTTCTTGTACTTAATTAGGCATTGTGCCTCTTGTATTCAATCCCGATGTAATTGCTGTGTTTCATGGTCAATGTGAAGGCCCAAGGGACACAGTAAACCTGCACTGGTGCATCGGAATCTACAACTAGTATCCCAGGAGCCGCACAGACCACAAACTCCTAGAAGATTTATTCTTCTTGTACTTTAGTTGGCAATGTGCCTTTTGTATTCAATCCCGATGTGATATATGTGTTTAATGGTCAGTGTGAATGTACAACGGATACAGTAAACCTGTACTGGTTCATCGGAATCTAATACTGGTCTCCTAGGAGCCGCTCAAAACTCAAACTCTTAGAAGATTCACTTTTCTTGTACTTAAGTCGGCATTGACACTTTTGTATTCAAACCCGATGCAATTTAAGTGTTTCATTGCCAATGTTAAGGTGTAAGGGATACAGTAAACCTGCACTGGTGCATCGTAATCTAATACTGGTCTCCCAGAAGCCGCTCAAATCATAAACTCCTCGAAGATTCACTCTTCTTGTACTTAAGTCGGCATTGTCCCTTTTGTATTCAATGCCAATGCGATTTCTGTGTTTCATGGCCAATGTAAATGTCCAAGGGATACAGAAAACACGCACTGGTTCATCGGAATCTAAGACTGGTATCCCAGGAGCCGCTCAAACCTCAAACTCTTAGAAGATTTGCTCCTCTTGTACTTAATTAGGCATTGTGCCTCTTGTATTCAATCCCTATGCAATTGCTGTGTTTCATGTTCAATGTGAAGGTCCGTGGGATACAGTAAACCAGCACTGGTTCATCGGAATCTAATACTGGTCTCCTAGGAGCCGCTCAAAGCACAAACGCTTAGAAGATTCACTCTTCTCGTACTTAAGTCGGCATTGTCACTTTTGTATTCAATCCCGATGCAATTTCTGTGTTTCATGGTCAGTGCGAAGGTCCAAGTGATACAGTAAACCTGCACTGGTGCATCGGAATCTAATACTGGTCTCCCAGGAGCCGCTCATAGCACAAACTCTTAGGAGACTCACTCTTCTTGTACTTATGTCGGCATTGTCACTTTTGCATTCAATCCAGATGCAATTTCTGTGTTCCATGGTCAATGTGAAGGTCCGAGGGATACAGTAAACCTGCACTGGTGCATCAGAATCTAATACTGGTCTCCAGGGGCCGATCAAATCACAAACACTTAGTAAATTCACTCTTCTTGTACTTAAGTCGGCATTGTGCTCTTTTTATCCAATCCCGATGCGATTTCTGTGTCTCACGGTGAATGTAAATGTCCAAGGGATTCAGTAAACCTGCACTGGTGCATCGGAATCTAATACTGGTCCCCCAGGAGCCGCTGAAACCACAAACTCTTTGAAGATTCACTCTTTTTGTACTTAAGTCGGCATTGTCCCATTTGTATTCACTCCCGATGCATTTTCTGTTTTCATGGTCAATGTGAATATCCAAGAGATACGGAAAACTTGCAATGGTGCATCGGGATCTAATACTGGTCTTCAAGGAGCCGCTCAAACCACAAACTCTTAGAAGATTCACTCTTTTTGTACTTAAGTCGGCATTGTCGAATTTGTATTCAATCCCGATGCAATTTCTGTGTTTCATGGTCAGTGCAAAGGTCCAAGTGATACAGTTAACCTGCGTTGGTGCATCGGAATCTAATACTGGTCTCCCAGGAGCCACTCAAAGCACAAACTATTAGAAGATTCACTCTTCTTGTACTTAAGTCGGCATTGTACTATTTTTATTCAATCCCGATGCGATATCTGTGTTTCATTGTCAATGTGAAGGCCCAAGGGATACAGTATACCTGCACTGGTGCATCGGAATATAATACTGGTCCCCCAGAAGCCGCTAAAAGCACAAACTCTTATAACATTTACTCTTCCTGTACTTTATTCGGCATTGTGCATTTTCTATTCAATCCCGATGAGATTTCTGTGTGTCATGGACAATGTGAGGGTATAAGGGATACAGTAAACCTGCACTGGTGCATCGGATTCTAATACTGGTCTCCCAGGAGCCGCTCAAACCACCAACTCGTCGAAGATTCACACTACTTGTACTTAAGTCGGCATTGTCCATTTTGTTCTCAATCCCGATACAATTTCTGTGTTTTATGGTCAATGTGAGGGTCCAAAGGATACAGTAAACCTGCATTGGTGCATCGGAATCCAATACTAGTCTCCCTGGAGCCGCTCAACCCACAAACTCGTCGAAGAGTCACACTACTTGTACTTAAGTCGGCATTGTCCCTTTTGTATTCAATCCCGATGCAATTTCGGTGCTTCATGGTCAATGTGAAGGTCCAAGGGATACAGTTAACCTGCAGTGGTGCATCGGAATCTAATACTGGTCTCCCAGGAGCCACTCAAAGCACAAACTATTAGAAGATTCACTCTTCTTGTACTTAAGTCGGCATTGTACCATTTTTATTCAATCCCGATGCGATATCTGTGTTTCATTGTCAATGTGAAGGCCCAAGGGATACAGTATACCTGCACTGGTGCATCGGAATATAATACTGGTCCCCCAGGAGCCGCTAAAAGCACAAACTCTTATAACATTTACTCTTCCTGTACTTTATTCGGCATTGTGCATTTTCTATTCAATCCCGATGAGATTTCTGTGTGTCATGGACAATGTGAGGGTATAAGGGATACAGTAAACCTGCACTGGTGCATCGGATTCTAATACTGGTCTCCCAGGAGCCGCTCAAACCACCAACTCGTCGAAGATTCACACTACTTGTACTTAAGTCGGCATTGTCCATTTTGTTCTCAATCCCGATACAATTTCTGTGTTTTATGGTCAATGTGAGGGTCCAAACGATACAGTAAACCTGCATTGGTGCTCGGAATCTAATACTAGTCTCCCTGGAGCCGCTCAACACACAAACTCGTCGAAGATTCACACTACTTGTACTTAAGACGGCATTGTCCCTTTTGTATTCAATCCCGATGCAATTTCGGTGCTTCATGGTCAATGTGAAGGTCCAAGGGATACAGTTAACCTGCAGTGGTGCATCGGAATCTACTACTGGTCTCCGAGGAGCCACTCAAAGCACAAACTATTAGAAGAATGACTCTTCTTGTACGTAAGTCGGCATTGTGCATACTGTACTCAATCCCGATGCGATTTCTGTGTTTCAAGGTCAATGTGATAGCCGAAGGGATACAGTAAACCTGCAGTGGTGCATCGGAATATAATACTGGTCTCCCAGGAGCCGCTCAAAGCACAAACTCTAGGAACATTCACTCTCCTTGTACTTTATTCGGCATTGTGCATTTTGTATTCAATCGCGATGCGATTTCTGTGTGTCATGGGAAATGTAAAGGTCCAAGGGCTACAGTAAACCTGCACTGGTGCATCGGAATCCAATACTGGTCTCCCAGGAGCCGCTCAAACCACTAACTCTTAGAAGATTTACTCTTCTTGTACTTAAGTTGGCATTGTGAGTTTTGTATTCAATCAAGATACAATTGCTGTGTTTAATGGTCAATGTAAAGGTCCAAGGGATACAGTAAACCAGCACTCGTGGTTTGGAATCTAATACTGGTCTCCCAGGAGCCGCTTAAACCACAAACTCTTATAAGATTTACTCTTCTTGTACTTAATTAGGCATTGTGCCTCTTGTATTCAATTCCGATGCAATTGCTGTGTTTCATGGTCAATATGAAGGCCCAAGGGATACAGTAAACCTGCACTGGTGCATCGGCATCTAAGACTGGTATCCCAGGAGCTGCTCAAACCACAAACTCCTAGAAGATTTATTCTTCTTGTACTTTAGTTGGCATTGTGCCTTTTGTATTCAATCCCGATGTGATATCTGTGTTTCATGGTCAGTGTTAATGTACAAGGGATACAGTAAACCTGCACTGGTTCATCGCAATCGAATACTGGACTCCTAGGAGCCGCTCAAAACTCGAATTCTTAGAAGATTCATTTTTCTTGTACTTAAGTCGGCATTGACACTTTTGTATTCAAACCCGATGTAATTTAAGTGTTTCATTGCCAATGTTAAGGTGTAAGGGATACAGTAAACCTTCACTGGTGCATCGTAATGTAATACTGGTCTCCCAGGAGCCGCTCAAATCATAAACTCCTCGAAGATTCACTCATCTTGTACTTAAGTCGGCATTGTCCCTTTTGTATTCAATCCCGATGCCATTTCTGTGTTTCATGGCCAATGTAAATGTCCAAGGGATACAGTAAACACGCACTGGTTCACCGGAATCTACGACTGGTATCCCAGGAGCCGCTCAAACCTCAAACTCTTAGAAGATTTACTCTTCTTGTACTTAATTAGGCATTGTGCCTCTTGTATTCAATCCCGATGCAAGTGCTGTGTTTCATGGTCAATGTGAAGGTCCAAGTGATACAGTAAACCTGCAGTGGTGCATCGGAATCTAACACAGGTCTCCCAGAAGCCGCTCATAGCACAAACTCTTAGGAGACTCACTCTTCTTGTACTTATGTCGGCATTGTCACTTTTATATTCAATCCAGATGAAGTTTCTGTGTTTCATGGTCAATGTGGAGGTCCAAGGGATTCTGCAAACCTGCACTGGTTCATCGGAATCTAATTCTGGTCTCCTAGGAGCCGCTCAAAGGACTAACTGTCAGAAGATTTACTCTTCTTGTACTTAAGTCGGCATTGTCCCTTTTGTATACAATCCCGATGCAATTTCTGTGTTCCATGGTCAATGTGAAGGTCCGAGGGATACAGTAAACCTGCACTGGTGCATCAGAATCTAATACTTGTCTCCAGGGGCCGCTCAAACCACAAACACTTAGTAGATTTACTCTTCTTGTACTTAAGTGGACATTGTGCTCTTTTTATCCAATCCCGATGCGATTTCTGTGTCTCACGGTGAATGTGAATGTCCAAGGGATTCAGTAAACCTGCACTGGTGCATCGGAATCTAATACTGGTCCCCTCAGGAGCCGCTGAAACCACAAACTCTTTGAAGATTCACTCTTTTTGTACTTAAGTCGGCATTTTTCCATTTGTATTCACTCCCGATAAATTTTCTGTTTTCATGGTCAATGTGAATATCCAAGAGATACAGAAAACTTGCACCGGTGCATCGGAATCTAATACTGGTCTTTAAGGAGCCGCCCAAATAACAAATACTTGGAAGATTCACTCTTCTTCAACTTAAGTCGGCATTGTCTCATTTAGAATCAATCACGATGCAATTTCTGTGTTTCATTGTCAATGTGAGGGTCCAAGGGATACAGTAAATCTGCACTGGTGCATCGGAATCTAATACTGGTCTCCAGGGGCCGCTCATAGTACAACCTCGTAGAATATTTACTCTTCTTGTACTTAAGTCGGCATTATCCCTTTGGTATTCAATCCCGATGCGATTCCTGTGTTTCATGGTCAATGTGAATGTCCAAGGGATACTGTAAACCTGCACTGGTTCATCGGAATCTAATACTGGTCTTCTAGGAACCGCTCAAAAGACTAACTCTTAAAAGAATTACTCTTCATGTACTTAAGTCGGCATTGTCCCTTTTGTATACATTCCCAATGCAATTTCTGTGTTCCATGGCCAATGTGAAGGTCCAAGGCATACAGTAAACCTGATCTGGTGCATCAGAATCGTATACTGGTCTCCAGGGGCCGTTCAAACCACAAAGTCTTAGTAGATTCACTCTTCTTGTACTTAAGTCGGCTTTGTGCTCTTTTTATCCATTCCCGATGCGATTTTTGAATCTCACGGTGAATGTGAAGGTCTAAGGGATACAGGAAACCTGCACTGATGCATCGGAATCTAATACCGGTCTTCCAGGAGCCGCTCAAACCACAAACTCTTAGAAGATTCACTCTTCTTGTGCTTAGTTAGGCATTGTGCCTCTTGTATTCAATCCCGATCAATTGCTGTGTTTCATGGTCAATGTGAAGGTCCAAGGGATACAGTAAACCTGCACTGGTTCATCGAAATCAAATACTGGTCTCCTAGGAGCCGCTCAAAGCACAAACTCTTAGAAGATTCACTCTTCATGTACTTAAGTCGGCATTGTCTCTTTAGTATACAATCCCGGTGCAATTTCTGTGTTCCATTGTCAATGTGAAGGTCTAAGGGATACAGAAAACCTGCACCGGTGCATCGGCATCTAATACTGGTCTTCCAGGAGCCGCTTAAACCACAAACTCGTAGAAGATTCACTCTTCTAGTACTTAAGTTGGCATTGTCCCATTTGTATTTATTCCCAATGCAATTTCTGTGTTTCATGGTCAATGTGAAGGTCCAAGGTATACAGTAAACCGGCACTGATGCTTCGGAATCTAGTTCTCGTCTCCAGGGGCCGCTCAAACAACAAAGTGTAGAAGATTCACTCTTCTTGTACTTAGGTCGGCATTGTGCCTTTTGTATTCAATTCTGATGCAATTTCTGAGTTTCAAGGTCAATGTGAAGGTCCAAATGATACAGCAAACCTGCACTGGTGCATCGGAATCTAATACTGGTGTCCCAGCAGACGCACAAACCACAAACTCTTAGCAGATTCACTCTTCTTGTACTTAAGTCGGCATTACCCCATTTGTATTCAATCCCGATGCGATTTCTGTTTTCATGAATCATGTGAAGGTCCAAGGGATACAGTAAACCTGCACTGGTGCATCGAAAACTAATACTGGTCTCCCAGGTGCCGCTCAAACCACAAACTCATAGAAGACTCACTCTTCCAGTACTTAAGTTGGCATTGTGCCGTTTGTGTTCAATCCCGATGCAGTTTCAGTGTTTCTTGGAAATGCAAAACTCCAAGGGATACAGTAAACCAGCACTGGTGCATCTGAAATCTAATGCTGGTCTCCCAGGAGCCGCCCAAAGCACAAACTCTTAGAAGATTCACTCGTCTTGTACTTAAGCTGGCATTGTGCATTTTGCAGTCAATCGCGATGCAATTGCTGTGTTTCATGGTCAATGTGAAGGTCCAAGGGATACAGTAAACCTGTACTGGTGCATCGGAATCTAATACGTGTTTCCCAGGATCCGCCCAAAGAACAATTCCTTATAGTGGATTCACGTTTCTTATACTTAAGTCGGCATGGTGCCTTTTGTATTCAATCCCGATGTGATATCTGTGTTTGACGGTCAATGTGAAGGTCCAAGGTATACAGTAAACCAGCACTGGTGCATCGGAATCTAATACTGGTCTCCCAGGTTCCGCTCAAATCACAATATCTTAGAAGATTCATTCTTCTTCAAATTAAGCCCGCATTGTCCCTTTTGTATTCAATCCCGAAGAATTTTTTGATTTTCATGGTCAATGTGAAGGCCAAGGGATACAGTAAACCTGCACTCGTGCTTCGGAATCTAATACTGGCATCCTAGGAGCCGCTCAAACCACAAACTCTTGGAAGATTCATTCTTCTTGTACTTTAGTTGGCATTGTGCCTTTTGTATTCAATCCCGATGCGATTTCTGTGTCTCATGGTCAATGTGAAGCTCCAAGGGATACTGTAAACATGCACTGGTTCATCGGAATCTAATTCTGATCTCCTCGGAGCCGCTCAAACCACAAACTATTAGTAGATTCACTTTTCTTTTACTTAAGTCGGCATTGCGCCATTTGTATTCAACCTCAATGAGATATCTGTGTTTCACTGTCAATGGGAAGGACCAAGGGATACAGTAAAGCTGCACTGGTGCATCGGAATCTAATACTGGTCTCCCAGGAGCCGCACAAAGCACAAACTCTTAGCAGATTCACTCTTCCTGTACTTAAGTTGGCATTGTGCCGTTTGTATTCAATCCCGATGCAGTTTCTGTGTTTCTTGGAAATGCAAAACTCCAAGGGATACAGTAAACCTGCAATGGTGCATCTGAAATCTAATGCTGGTCTCCCAGGAGCCGCCCAAAGCACAAACTCTTAGAAGATTCACTCGTCTTGTACTTAAGCTGGCATTGTGCATTTTGCAGTCAATCCCGATGCAGTTTCTGTGTTTCATGGTCAATGTGAAGCTCCAAGGGATACAGTAAACCTGAACTGGTGCGTCGGTATCTAATACTGGTCTCCCAGGAGCCGCTCAAAAGACAAATTCTTAGAAGATTCACTCATCTTTTACTTAAGTCGGCATTGTCCCTTTTGTATTCAATCCCGATGCGATTTCTGTGTTTCATGGTCAATATGAAGGTCCAAGGGATACAGTTAACCTGCATTGGTGCATCGGAAACTAATACTGGTCTCCCAGGAGACGCCCAAACCCCAAATTCTTAGCAGATTCACTCTTCTTGTACTTAAGTCGGCATTATCCCTTTTGTAGTCAATCCCGATGCGATTTTTGAATTTCTTGGTCAATGTGAAGGTCCAACGGATACAGTAAACCTGCACTGGTGCAACGGGATCTAATAGTGGTCTTCCAGGAACCGCTCAAAGCACAAACTCTTGGAAGATTCAATCTTCTTGTACTTAAGTCGGCATTGTCCCATTTGTATTCAATCCCGATGCAATTTCTGTTTTCATGAATAATGTGAAGGTCCAAGGTACACAGTGAACCTGCAATGGTGCATCGGAAACTAATACTGGTCTCCCAGGTGCCGCTCAAACCACAAACTCTTAGAAGATTCAGTCTTCTAGTACTTAAGTTGGCATTGTGCCGTTTGTATTCAATCCCAATGCAATTTCTGTGCTTCATGGTCAATGTGAGGGTCCAAGGGATACAGTAAAACTGCACTGGTGCATCGGCATCTAATAATGGTCTCCAATGAGCTGTTCAAATGACGAGTTCTTAAAGGATTCACTCTTCTAGGACTTAAGTCGGCATTGTCCGTTTTGTATTCCATCACGATGCAATTTCTGTGTTTCATGGTTAATGTGAAGGTCCAAGGGATACAGTAAACCTGCACTGGTGCATCGGAATCTAGTACTGGTGTCCCAGGAGCCGCTGAAAGAACAAACCCAAATAGTGGATTCACGTTTCTTGTACTTATGTTGGCAATGTCCCTTTTGTATTCAATCCTGATGCAATTTCTGTGTTTCATGGTCAATGTGAAGGTCCAAGGGATACAGTAAACCTGCACTGGTGAATCGGAATCTAATTCTCGTCTCCAGGGGCCGCTCAAACCACAATCTCTAGACGATTCACTCTTCTGGTACTGAAGTCGGCATTGTGCCTTTTGTATTTAATTCCGATGCAATTTCTGTGTTTCAAGGTCAATGTGAAGGTCCAAATGATACAGTAAACCTGCACTGGTGCTTCGGAATCTAATAGTGGTGTCCCAGCAGACGCACAAACCACAAACTCTTAGCAGATTCACCCTTCTTGTACTTAAGTCGCCATTATCCCTTTTGTATTCAATCCCGATGCGATTTCTGTCTTCATTAATAATGTGAAGGTCCAAGGGATACAGTAAACCTGCATTGGCACATCAGAAACTAATACTGGTCTCCCAGGTGCCGCTCAAACCACAAACTCATAAAAAATTCACTCTTCTAGTACTTAAGTTGGCATTGTGCCGTTTGTATTCAATCCCGAAGCAATTTCTGTGTTTCTTGGAAATGCAAAACTCCAAGGGATACATTACACCTGCACTGGTGCATCGGAATCTAATACTGATCTCCCAGGGGCCGCCCAAACCTAAAACTCTTAGAAGATTCACTCTTCTTGTACTTAAGTTGGCATTGTGCATTTTGTATTCAATCCCGATGCAATTGCTGTGTTTCATGGTCAATGTGAAGGTCCAAGGGATACAGTAAACCTGCACTGGTGCATCGGAATCTTATACTTGTCACCCAGGAGCCGCTAAATGGACAAATTCTTAGAAGATTCACTCGTCTTGTACTTAAGTCGGCATTATCCAATTTGTAATCAATCCCGATGCAATTTCTGAATTTCATTGTCAAAGTGAAGGTCCAAAGGATACAGTAAACCTGAACTGGTGCATCGGAATCTAATACTGGTCTACCAGGAGCCGCTCAAATGACAAACTCTTTGAAGATTCATTCTTTTTGAATTTAAGTCGTTATTGTCCCTTCTGTATTCAATCCCGATGAAATTTCTGTTTTTCATGGTCAATGTGAAGGTCCAAGGGATACAGTAAAACTGCACTGGTGCATCGGATCTAATACTGGTATCCTAGGAGCCGCTCATACCACAAACTCTTGGAAGATTCATTCTTCTTGTACTTTAGTTGGCATTGTGTTTTACGTATTCAATCCCGATGCGATTTCTGTGTCTCATGGTCAATGTGAATGTCCAAGGGCTACTGTAAACGCACTGGTTCATCGGAATCTAATACTGGTATCCTCGGAGCCGCTCAAACCACAAACTCTTAGTAGACTCACTTTTCTTATACTTAAGTCGGCATTGTGCGTTTTGTATTAAATCCCGATGAGATTTCTGTGTTTCAAGGTCAATGGGAAGGACCAAGGGATTCAGTAAACCTGCACTGGTGCATCGGAATCTAATACTGGACTCCCAGGAGCCGCTCAAACCACAAATTCTTAGATGATACACTCTTCTTGAATTTATGTCGGCTTTGTCCTTTTAGTATTCAATCCCGATGCAATTCCTTTGTTTCATGGTCAATGTGAAGGTCCAAAGGATACAGTATACCTGCACTGGAGCATCGGAATCAGATACTGGTATACCAGGAGCCGCACAAACCACGATCTCTTAGAAGATTCACTCTTCCTGTACTTATGTCGGCATTGTCCCTGTTGTATTTTATCCCGATGGAATTACTGTCTTTCATGGTCAATGTGAAGCTCCAAGGGATACAGTAAACCTGCACTGGTGGTTCGGAATCTAATACTGGTCTTCCAAGAGCCGCTCAGTGGACAAATTCTTAGAAGATTCACTCATCTTGTACTTAAGTTGGCATTGTCCCTTTTGTATTCAATCCCGATGCAATATCTGTGTTTCATGGTCAATGTGAAGGTCCAAGGGATATAGTAAACCTGCACTGGTGCATCGGAATCTAATACTGGTGTCCCAGGAGCCGCTCAAAGGAGAAACCGTTATAGTGGATTCATGTTTCTTATACTAAAGTCGGCATTGTGCCTCTTCTATCAATCCCGATGCGAAATCTGTGTTTGACGGTCAATGTGAAGGTACATGGTATACAGTAAACCAGCACTGGTGCATCGGAATCTAATACTGGTCTCCAAGGAGCCGCTCAAATGACAAACTCTTACAAGATACATTCATCTTGAATTTAAGTCGGCATTGTCCCTCTTGTATTCAATCCCGATGCAATTTTTGTCTTTCATGGACAATGTGAAGCACCAAGGGATACAGTTAACCTGCACTGGTGCATCGGAATCTAATACTGGTCTCCCAGGAGCCGCTCAAAGGACAAATTCTTAGAAGATTCACTCATCTTGTACTTAAGTCGGCAATGTCTCTTTTGTATTCAATCCTGGTACAATTTCTGTGTTTCATGGTCAATGTGAAGGTCCAAGGGATGCAGTTAACCTTCACTGGTGCATCGGAATCTAATACTGGTCTCCAGGGGACACTCAAACCACAAACCCTAGAAGATTCACTCTTCTTGTACTGAAGTTGGCATTGTCCCCTTTGTATTCAATTCCGATGCAATTCCTGTGTTTCAAGGTCAATGTGAAGGTCCAAATGATACAGTAAACCTGCACTGGTGCATCGGAATGTAATACTGGTCTCCCAGGAGACGCTCAAACCACAAACTCTTAGCAGATTATTTCTTTTTGTACTTAAGTCGGCAATATCCCTTTCGTATTCAATCCCGATGCGATTTCTCAATTTCATGGTCAAATTGAAGGTCCAAAGGATACAGTAAACCCGCACTGGTGCATCGGAATCTAATACTGGTCCCCCAGGAGACGCTCAAACCATAAACTCCTAACAGATTCACTCTGCTTGTACTTAATCCGGCATTATCCCTTTTCTATTCAATCGCGATTCGATTTCTGAGTTTCTTGGTAATTGTGAAGGTCCAAGGGATACAGTAAACCTGCACTGGTGCATCGGAATCTAATACTGGTCTCCCAGAACCCGCTAAAAGCATAAACTCTTAGAAGATTCACTCTTCTTGTAGTTTAGCCGGCATTGTCCCTTTTGTATTCAATCCCAATGCAATCTCTGTTTTCATGAATTATGTGAAGGTCCAAGGGTACAGTAAACCTGCACTGGTGCATCGGAAACTAATACTGGTCTCCCAGGTGCCGCTCAAACCACAAACTCTTAGAAGATACACTCTTCTAGTTTTTAAGTTGGCATTGAGCCCTTTGTATTCAGTCCCGATGCAATGTCTGTGTTTCTTGGTAAATGTGAAATCCCAAGGGATCTAGTAAACCTGCACTGGTGCTTCGGAATCTAGTAATGGTTTCCCAGGAGCCGCCCAAAAGCACAAACTCATAGAGGATTCACTCCTCTTGTACTTAAGTTGGCATTGTGCATTTTGTATTCAATCCCGATGCAATTGCTGTGTTTCATGGTCAATGTGAAAGTCCAACTGATACAGCAAAACCTGCACTGGTGCATCGGAATCTAATACTGGTATACCAGGAGCTGCACAAACCACGAACTCTTAGAAGATTCACTCTTCTTGTACTTAAGCCGGCAATGCCCCTGTTGTATACATTCCCGATGCAATTTCTGTCTTTCATGGTCAATGTCAAGCTCCAAGGGATACAGTAAACCTGCACTGGTGCATTGGAATGTAATACTGGTGTCCCAGGAGACGCTTAAACCACAAACTCTTAGCAGATTAACTCTTTTTGTACATAAGTCGGCATTATTCCATTTGTATTCAATCCCGATGCGATTTCTCAATTTCGTGGTCAAAGTGAAGGTCCAAAGGATACAGTAAACCTGCACTGGTGCATCGGAATCTAATACTGGTGTCCCAGGAGCCGCTCAAGGAACAAACCCTTAAAGTGGATTCAAGTTTCTTATACTTAAGTCGGCATTGTGCCTTTTGTATTCAATCCCGACGCGATATCTGGGTTTGACGGTAAAATGCAGGTCCAAGGTATACAGTAAACCACCACTGGTGCCTCGGAATCTAATACCAGTCTCTTAGGAGACGCTTAAATCACAAACTCTTTGAAGAATCATACTTTTTGAATTTAAGTCGGCATTGTCCCTTTTGTATTCAATCCCGATGCAATTTCTGTTTTTCATGTCAATGTGAAGGTCCATGGGATACAGTAAACCTGTACTGGTGTATCGGAAACTAATACTGGTCTCCCAGGTGCCGCTCAAACCACAAACTTTTAGAAGATTCACTCTTCTCGTACTTATGTTGGCATTGTGCCGTATGTATTCGAGCCCGATGCAATTTCTATGATCCTTGGTAAATGTGAAAACCCAAGGGATACAGTAAAACTGCACTGGTGCTGCGAAATCTAATACTATTATTCCAGGAGCTGCACAAACCACGAACTCTGAAAAGATTCACTCTTAATGTACTTAAGTCGGCATTGTGAATTTTGTATTCCACTCCGATTCAATTTCTGTGCTTCAAGGTCAATGTGAAGGTCCAAATGATACAGTTAACCTGCACTGGTGAATCGGAATCTAATACTGGTGTCCCAGGAGCCGCTCAAATCACAAACTCTTAGAAGGTTCATTCTTCTTGAATTTAAGCCGGCATTGTCCCTTTTGTATTCAATCCCGATGCAATTTCTGTTTTTCATGTCAATGTGAAGGACCACGGGATACAGTAAACCTGCACTGGTGCATCGGAATCTAATACTGGTATACTAGGATCTGCTCAAACCACAAACTGTTGGAAAATTCATTCTTCTTGTATTTTAGTTGGCATTGTGCCTTTTGCATTCAATCCCGATGCGATTTCTGTGTTTCATGGTCAATGTGAAGGTCCAAGGGATACAGTAAACCTGCACTGGTGCATTGGAATCTAAGACGGGTGTCCCAGGAGCCGCTCAAAGAACGAACCCTTATAGTGGATTCACGTTTCTTATACATAATTCGGCATTGTGCCTTTGTGTTCAATCCCGGTGCGGTATCTGTGTTTGACGGTCAATGTGAAGGTCCAACGTATACAGTAAACTAGCACTGGTGCATCGGAATGTAATACTGGTCTCCCAGGAGCCGCTCAAATCACAAACATTTAGAAGATTCATTCTTCTTGGATTTAAGTCGGCATTGTCCCTTTTGTATTCAATCCCGAAGCAATTTCTGTTTTTCATGGTCAATGTGAAGGTCCAAGGGATACGGTAAACCAGCACTGGTGCATCGTAATCTAATACTGGTATCCTAGGAGCCGCTCAAGCCACAAACTCTTGGAAGATTCATTCTTCTTGTACTTTAGTTGGCATTGTGCCTTTCGTATTCAATCCCGATGCGATTTCTGTGTCTCATGGTCAATGTGAATGTCCACGGGACACTGTAAACCTGCACTGGTTCATCGG
This sequence comes from Schistocerca americana, assembly GCF_021461395.2. Taxonomy (NCBI): domain Eukaryota; kingdom Metazoa; phylum Arthropoda; class Insecta; order Orthoptera; family Acrididae; genus Schistocerca; species Schistocerca americana. Next base: position 12,651,962 of record NC_060119.1, on the reverse strand, counting down.
AATCTAATATTGGTCTCCTCGGAGACGCTCAAACCACAAACTCTTAGTAGATTCACTTTCCTTATACTTAAGTCGGCATTGTGCCTTTTGTATTAAACCCCGATGAGATTTCTGTTTTTCACTTTCATTGGGGAGGACCTAGGGATACAGTAAACCTGCACTGGTGCATCGGAATCTAATATTGGACTGCCAGGAGCCGCTCAAACCACAAACTCTTAGAAGATAGACTCTTCTTGAATTTAAGTCGGCATTGTCCCTGTTGTATTCAATCCCGATGCAATTTCTGTCTTTCATGGTCAATGTGAAGCTCCAAGGGATGCAGCAAACCTGCACTGGTGCATCGGAATATAATACTGGTCTCCCAGGAGCCGCTAAATGGACGAATGTTCAGAAGATTCACTCATCTTGTAGTTAAGTCGGCATTGCCCCTTTTGTATTCAATCCCGATGCGATTTCTGGGTTTGATGGTCAATGTGAAGGACCAAGGGATACAGTAAACCTGCACTTGTGCATCGGAATCTAATACTGGACTGCCAGAAGCCGCTCAAACCACAAACTCTTAGAAGATAGACTCTTCTTGAATTTAAGTTGGCATTGTTCCTTTAGTATTCAATCCCGATGCAATTTCTGTGTTTCAAGGTCAATGTGAAGGCCCAAATGATACAGAAAACCGTCACTGGTGCAACGGAATCTAATACTGGTCTCCAGGCTACGCTCAAACCACAAACTCTAGAAGACTCACTCTTCTTGTACTTCTGTCAGCATTGTGCCTTTTGTATACAATTCCGATGCAATTTCTGTGTTTCAAGGTCAATGTGAAAGTCCAAATGAAACAGTAAACCTGCACTGGTGCATTGGAATGTAATACTGGTCTCCCAGCAGACGCTCAAACCACAAACTCTCAGCAGATTAACTCTTCTTCAACTTAAGTCGGCATTATCCCATTTCTAATCAATCCCGATACGAATTCTGAATTTCATGGTCAAAGTGAAGGTCCAAACGATACTGTAAACCTGCACTGGTGCATCGCAATCTAATAATGGTCTCCAAGGGACGCTCAAACCACAAACTCTAGAAGATTTACTCTTCTTGTACTTAAGTCGGCATTGTAAGTTTTCTATTCAATTCCGATGCAATTTCTGTGTTTCAAGGTCAATGTGAAGGCCCAAATGATTCAGTAAACCTTCACTGGTGCATCTGAATCTAATACTGGTCTCCGAGGAGACGCTCAAACCACAAACTCTTAGCAGATTCACTCTTCTTATACTTAAGTCGGAATTATTCCTTTTGTATTCAACCCCGATGCGATTTTTGAGTTTCATGGTCAATGTGATGGTCCAAGGGATGCAGTAAACCTGCTCTGGTCTTCGGAATCTAATACCGGTCTCCCAGGAGCCGCTCAAACCACAAATTCTTAGAAGGTTCACTCTTTTTGCACTTTAGTCGGCACTGTCCCTTTTGTATTCAATCCCGATGCAATTTCTGTTTTCATGAAGAATGTGAAGGTCCAAGGGATACAGTAAACACGCACTGGTGTATCGGAATCTAATACTGGTCTTCCAGGAGCCGCTCAAACCAAAAACTCTTACAAGATTCCTTCTTCTTGTAATTATTTCGTCATTGTCCTGATTGTATTCAATCCCGATGTAATTTCTGTGTTTCATGCTCAATATGATGGTCCATATGATACAGTAAACCTGCACTGGTGTATCGGAATCTAGTACTGGTCACCCAGGAGTCACTCAAAGCACAAACTCTTAGAAGATTCACTCTTCTTGTACTTAAGCCGGCATTGTCCCTTTAGTATTCATCTCGATGCAATTTCTGTGATTCATGGTCAATGTGACGGTCCAAGGGATACAGTAGGCCTGTAATCATGCATCGGAATCTAATACTGGTATACCAGGAGCCGTTCGACCACAAACTCTTAAAAGATTCATTCTTCTTGTACTTAAGTTGGCATTGCGCGTTTTGTATTCAATCCCGATGCGATTTCTGTCCTTCGTAACCAATGTGAAGGTCCAAGGGATGCAGTAAACCTGCACTGGTCATCGGAATCTAAAACTGGTCTCCAGGGGACGCTCAAACCACAAACTCTTAGAAGATACGCTCTTCTTGAATTTAAGTCGCCATTGTCCTTTTAGTATTCAATCCCGGTGCAATTTCTTTGTTTCATGGGCAATGTGAAGGTCCAATGGATACAGTATAACTGCATTGGAGCATTGGAATCTACTACAGGTATACCAGGAGCCGCACAAAGTACAAACTCTTAGAAGTTTCACTCCTCTTGCACTTAAGTCTGCATTGTCCCTTTAGTATTCAATCCCGATGCAATATCTGTGTTTCATGGTCAATGTGGAGGTCCAAGTGATACAGTAGACCTGTACTGGTGCACCGGAATCCAATACTGGTATACCAGGAGCCGCTCAAACCACAAACTCTTAGAAGATACACTCTTCTTGTACTTTAGTTGGCATTGCGCGTTTTGTATTCAATCCCGATGCGATTGATGTGTTTCATGGTCAATGTGAAGGTCCAAGGGATACAGGAAACTTGCACTGGTGCATCGGAATGTAATACCAGTTTCCCAGGAGCAGCTCAAAACCCAAACTGTTTGAAGATTCACTCTTCTTGTAATTTAGTTGGCATTGTGTCTTTTGTACTCAATCCCGTTGCGATTTCTGTGTTTCGTCTCCAAAGTGAAGGTCCAAGGGATACAGTAAACCTGCACTATTTCATCGTAATCTAATATCGGTCTCCCAGGAGCAGCTCATAGCACAAACTGTTAGAAGATTCACTCTTCTTGTACTTAAGTTTGCATTGTCCCTTTTGTATTTAATCCCGATGCAATTTCTGTGTTTCATGGTCAGTGTGAAGGTCCTAGGGATACAGTAAACCCGCACTGGTGTATCGGATTCTAATACTGGTCTCCCAGGAGCCGCTCGAACCACAAACTCTTAGAACATTCACTCTTCTTGCACTTAAGTCGTCATTGTCCCATTTGTATTCAATCCCGATGTAATTTCCGTGCTTCCTTGTCAATGTGAAGGTCCAAGGGATACAGTAAACCTGCACTTGTGCATCGGAATCTAATACTGGTATCCTAGGAGCCGCTCAAACCGCAAACTCTTGGAAGATTCATTCTTCTTGTACTTTAGTTGGCATTGTGCCTTTTGTATTCAATCCCGGTGCGATTTCTGTGCCTCATGGTCAATGTGAAGGTCCAAGAGATACTGTAAACCTGCACTGGTTCATCGGAATGTAATACTGGACTCCCAGAAGCCGCTCAAACCACAAACTCTTAAAGATACATTCTTCCTGATCTTCAGTCGTCATTGTCCCTTTAGTATTCGATCCCGATGCAATGTCTTTATTTCATGGTCAATGTGAAGGTCCAAAGGATACAGTATACCTGCACTGGAGCATCGGAATCTAACACTGATATTCCAGGAGCCGCACAAACCACGAAATATTAGAAGATTCACTCTTCTTGTACTTAAGTCGGCATTGTCCCTTTTGTATTCAATCCCGATCCGATTTCTGTGTTTCATGATCAATGTGAAGATCCAAGGGTAACAGTAAACCTGCTCTGGTGCATCGGAATCTGATACTGGTCGCCCAGGAGCCGCTTAAAGGACAAATTCTTAGAAGATTCACTCATCTTGTACTAAGGTCGGCATTGTTCCTTTTGTATTCAATCCCGATGCAATTTCTGTGTTTCATGGTCATGTGAAGGTCCAAGGGATACAGTAAACCTGCACTAGTGCATCGGAATCTAATTCTGGTCTCCTAGGAGACGCTCATACCCCAAACTCTTAGCAGATTATTTCTTCTTGTAATTAAGTCGGCATTATCCCTTTTGTATTCAATCCCGATGCGATTTATGAATTTCATGGTCAATGTGAAGGTCCAACGGATATAGTAAACCTGCACTGGTGCATCGGAATCTAACACTGGTCTCCCAGGAGTCGCTCAAATCACAAACTCTTGGAAGATTCATTCTTCTTGAATTTAAGTTGGCGTTGTACATTTTGTATTCAATCCTGATGCAATTTCTGTGTTTCATGATCAATGTGAGTATCCAAGGGATACACTAAACCTGCTCTGGTGCATCGGAATCTAATACTGGTATCCTAGGAGCTGCTCAAACTACAAACTCATGGAAGATTCATTCTTCTTGTACTTTAGTTGGCATTGTGCCTTTTGTGTTCAATCCAGATGCGGTTTCTGTGTTTCATGGTCAATGCGAAGGTCTAAGGGTTACAGTTAACTTGCACTGGTTCATCGAAATCTAATACTGGTCTCCTAGGAGCCGCTCACAGCACAAATTCTTAGAAGATTAACTCTTATTGTACTTAAGTGTGTAACCTCCCCCCTGACTTATCGACCTTAATGACAGTGAAAAATGAAACCGCGTGTACCTAATGGGAATTTTGGAAAAGCAATCGTCACCGAAGTTAACCTGTCGGTAAAGAGGGAGGAAAGGGTTACATCTAAATGAAAGGAAAAATGCAAATGAAACTGGTGGAAATTAATTTTGAAAAGGGGTAAAGATAATAAAGAAAGTAAATGTGCGGCCGTTACGTTAACAATTAACTAGCGGTAATTAGGTATTTGAGATTTGGGGGAAATCACGGTCGCTAGTCCTAAGGACAATTACTATAGTAACTGAAAAAGAAAGGTTATTACACATATAATTAACACTAGAAGCGTGGCAACTGAAGGTTGACACGTGTAGTGTGAAAACTGAAAGTTTGTCAGAAGTAATAAATTTCGCTACACTCTGACTTAATTTAGCAAAAGAATTAATAAAACCGGAAAATCGAAAGTTAATTTAGTGACTGAAGTTAATAGTGAGCTTTCTTTCTGAAGCACATCGAAATCCAGTAAAATACGGTTAGTCTTGGACTACCTCAACAATCATTTCAAAAGCAACTTGACTCTACGCAATTTAGAAACAAGAGATTTAACTTTGAACTTGAATTAAATGATTCTGAACTATTAACAATAGTAAAATTTAGTACGTACCAAGCTGAGCTGCAGTCACAGGTAAGCTAAAATATGCTAACAAAACTCGCACTCTAAATTTGTGCTCGTGTAACCTAAATATTGTAGCCAGCTACAGAACTTTGAAATTAAAGCAGTGAAATCTAATTATATTATTTTAATGCTGGCGTTTGAATTTCAACGACACTCGGGTTCATTTCGGAAAAGGAAGGGACCCTGCTTGGCAATGCAATTGGGACAATGAGCAACAAAGGTTCATGCTAAGTTGCTGTAATTTTGCGAGGCAAATGGAACAATTTGAAAAGCTGAGGTCTGCCATACAGTTCTGAAACTTTACGTGCTTTTAGTCTTCCTTGTTGGTTGATTGAAGGTTTGAAGCCGTCGATCGAGGAGGTGGCGACAGTCACTCATTGTCGGCCGTCGCTGTTGCAGAAGCTGGATGTTGGCGCGCCTTCTTCTCGACACGGTCACCAGGCGAAACGGGCTCTTGATGTGCGCCAGCTAATGCTTCCCGTCCGCGACACCATGTCAGAAACTATCATCGCGAGTCGAGCGCAATTACATACTGCCAAACCCCGAAAGCGCGGCAACTCGCGGGAGCGTCACACAACACCTGCTCCACTCGCTACTCCCGCCAGACTCCCACTGCTCTGCCCGCGCTCCACGCGGCAGAGTTAACACTACCAAAGATCCTACACACTTTGATTCTTCACACGACCTATCGATGTAATCGTTCGATAGCAGTTTTCCCTAGGCAAGACCCAGCGTAAAAATACAAATAATATTTACGAAACAAACCAATTATACATCGACATAAGTGCAGAAATATATATATACAAACAGTAAAACAATTACAATATATAAAGAGACAGAAATGTCATATCTTGAGGTAACAAAACAAGGAAAAAAAATAATAGTACAATAGATGGAAATAGGAGTATATGCATTTCCGGCGTTACACGTGCCCCACATTGTCTGAGGATGTTCGTGTAACGTAAACAGACTCAGAAAATGTCCCAAAAAAGAAACAGCGGAAATGTATATGCTCAAAACATCAACAAAATTTAGCATTCGTCTAATTAATCATAAATCAATTTTTAGACCATAATAATTGAGTGGGGACACTCCTAATCTTATTCCACTCTGTCATCTTGCACAAAATAAAACAGGTTGACAACATATTAAAATTCATAGAAGATATAGAAAATGGTTTAGCTATTCCAAAATCATTAAAATTCGTAACACTATGAGGAATGGAATACTATTTGCAAAATTAATCAGAGTACATGGTCATAAAAACAGGTAGATCAAAATACGCAAATTAATAATTAATTACATAGAATACACATTTTTACATAACCTTTTCATAATTAATATCTCGTCATGAGATTCCACTTAACGCTAAACAAGAAAATAATATTCAGTAGATCGAAAAAAACATAAATATTGACAGCAGAATTCTTTCACATCATCTGTCCGGGAAGAAAAACAATTCCGCCTTCCGTACTCGCAAGTACAAAGAATGCCGACAGCGGCACAAGAGCCGACAGCGGCACCGCCTCGCCAGTATTGTTGCGCCCGCCTGTGCGGCACGCTTGATCTCACTCGCCTGTGTAACGGCATTTCCAGAACGTCCGTTTCACTGAGTTCTTTCGGAAAAACTCACTCCCGAGTAATCTCAAGGAGTCCATTAACACTATCACAGTGGATAACTCAACACTGTCCATCATCACACATGTATAAGCCTGAAACTTAAAACAGCGTCTAAGTACATCGGCAATGACTAGTAAAACACATATTCATGGAATCTTACAGCTAGTTATAAAATCATATTTACATTGCTTAATCTACTGTGACTCAGCTGAAAACTTAAACTAGCAGTTTGGATTTTTCAGTTGATTAGATCATGATTAAATTTATTAAAATTAAATTGATTAATCAAAATTAATTACTTATTAATTACAACTTCTTTAATGACCTTGGTCAGTCAAAAGCATGGCAATCTATATTTACATACTGTATAAATTACCCATTGTGTGGTATTAATCGATCCTAGGTTGGTACAATTTCAAGTCTACAATATTCCGCAAGCATTTGTGTGAGGTATACCAATGACTTTATATGGTCCATTATAAACAAACTTAAAATTAGAGATTTCATGGTCTATCTCGCTCGATTTCTCATGAGCTATTACAAGTACTAAGTCTCCGATTGCAAACTTAGCAAAACGCACTTTAGCGTCATGACGACGTGTGCGAGCATCGGCTTTTAGCTTCATTACTTCTCGCAAACGATCTTTTTTCACACCAATACTAATGTTAATCCGTGGAGGGAATTTGATTATCTCTTCCAATTCACTTTCTACACTTTTGTCAATGCCGAAATTCCTCATGTTACGGCAGTTCAAACCCATTCCTACGTCAATGTCATCCGGCCAGTTAACAATGTGTATAGGCTGGTATTGCCTATGCACACCGTCTCCTGCCTCGTCAAAACTAACTACTATTGTTTTATCTTGTGACGTACATGTCAAAGTTTTGCTTTCGCAATTAATCACTGCACGGTACTTTAATAGCCAATCTAACCCGATAATTACTTCCGTAGTCAAGTCCGGCACGACGACAAACTCTTGTTCAAATCTTGCCCCACATATCTCGAAGTGGACAAAAATCTGTTTTGTGACCGGTTTACTGGCCTTCCCAGTAGCACCGATAATTTTCACTCCTGTTACTGGCATAACTACGATGCCAGGTCTGTCTTTCAGTAACTCAAATATTTTCCCAGATACAGCACTCAATTCTGCACCGGTGTCAATCAACACGTTTAGTTGTAGGTCGTGCATATTAACAGACACTACTATCTGTCTACACTTGTCCTCGACTGTTTCTTTATTTTCCCACAGTAAATCCTCGTCTATATCCAGGTCATTCCAGAAAAAACCATCCGGCTTTGATCCTAAATCCGGTTTATCTGGCGGCTTTTTCAGCCTCTGTTCACTTACAGTTTTAATTTCAACACGTCTGTCCTGAGGCTTAGTCTGTAGCTTCGCCTCCAATACCGAAACCTTTTCCTGTAACTCGTCAACTAGTGATTGTTGCATTGCTATCAATTCACTAATTGTCACCTTCGTTGATTCCTCTTTAGTCAGATTGATCTCATCTGCCAATCTACCTGGAGAAATGTGCCCAGTAGCATCTGAAATTACTTTCTCTGGATCTGCGCAACCCACACTGCTATCGTCTGACCGTATAACGTCAGCTCTAACCTCATACACACTGTAATCTACGTGGTTTTCTACCAATCGTGTCCGGCTATCACTAAAATTTTCGTAATCTTTCTCCTTAATACTCTCGCAACGTTTAAACTGGAGGTTTGCGTCGGACGGGTCGGCTACTTCTATCACTATAACTTTCGGTAAAGTCTGCCGGTTAGGGCCAGAACTTTCCGTTACTACTTCAACATCTAACTCCTGCGGGACGAAACACGACGAATCTTGCTCGTGCTCCCCATTAACATCAACTATTTCTAGTAAAGTCTGCCGGTTAGGGCCAGAACTTTCCATCACTTCACAAATACTATCTTCCTGTGGGACGAGACGCGGCAAATTCTGCCCGCGCTCTCCATAAACACTTCTCCCATACAGACCCCTATAAACTCTTAGTTCGTCGTATAAGCGACCGAACTGCCTTAACCAGACCTCATCCCTCTCTGCATCCCCTCGCTCGATGACGGACGTTTTATCCGACATCTGATCTTCTCTCAACAATTGCGAATCATTCTTAAACTCTATCTCCAGTTCCGCTGTGGGTATTACAGCTGGCACCTTATAATCGATTTCCGGAACACTACTTAAATTGTTCTCACTGACAGTGAATGTACCTTCTACTGCCGTGTATACAGCTGATCTACTACTTGTGGGCGCACTCCTTTCTCTTAACACTGGCACACTCTCCCGCCGTTGATTATTCCACACGGAATTTTCATACCGACGACACCTGGGTTTTCTCCTGCTATTGGGCCGCCAAAATTTCTCCACGCCCGGTCGGCCCCTCACCGGCGCGGCTAATGGTTTCCCTGTCTCGTCCCAGCAGATACGCTCCCCGGATGCTGCTGAGGCGGCTGATCACACCCTCTGGCGTTATTACTATTCTGTGAAGCCCGTATCACGTTAGTATGATACTGGTTTCCGTCATTCCTGTTATTATTTGCATTGTACCGATTGTTATTACGGTCCGAACCATTATTGTTATTGCTGCCATGGTTGCGGTATGCATTATTCCCGTGGTTATCGTTGTTGTGGTTGCTGTGGTACCCGTTGTTGTTACCACGGCCTCTGCCACTGTCGCGATTATTGCGCCAATTGTCCTCGTCCTCCACTCTTTCCAGGAAATCATTGATTGTCCTGTAATTGCTTCCTACGTATCGTTTTGTATCATCTGGAAGCTTCTTGTAGAGTTCCCAGACTATTTCGGATTCCGAGCGGCGGTCACGCAAATATTCCAACTTGCGGATCCAGCCCTCACAAAACTCCTTCATCGAACCGCGCGAATTCGCATCGAAAGGCCTCGATACGACAAATTCGCGCCAGACTCTTTGCTGTTTTTGCTCTGACCAGTATTCAGCCAGAAACAAATTTTTAAATTCGTCAAAAGTCAGGTCCGTAATGTTGAGGTTTAAGCCCCAACGCTTGGCATCACCAGCCAACACATCAATAATCGCATTAATTTTTCTCTCATTAGTCCATGATCTGGGTAAAACTCTTTCACAATTTTTAATGAAATCCGTCGGGTGTATACCGCCTTTTTTCAAGGGGTCGAACCGCTCCTCTTTCGTCAACAACTCCGAACTATGTGCACAGATTGGCACATAGCTCTGTTTTTCGTCAAGTTTCCTTTCTAATTCCGACACCCTCGTAATCACTTGGCAAGTGGTTGTCGCAAGCGTTTCCACTTCCCTCTTTTTCTCTTCGCAGGTATTAGCCTGCTTCGTCACTTTGGTATCTACTTCGGATACTAAAGCCTTTAAAGTTTCCACCTTCTTTTGATCCTCTTTTTTCACTAATTGAATTTGTTCCGTCACCTTATTCTCGATGATCGGAGCAACTGATTCTCCTACACTTTTCTCGATTCTGCTAATTTCAGAATTAAAACGAGTATTTATGCTCGCAATTTCCGCCTGAACGCCTATCATTTCCTGTTTAAGATTACCGATTTCGGTATTAATTACAACAATATCTTCTTTGATTTTATCAACTTTTGTGTTAACAACTCCAACATTGTTGTTAACAACGTTAATAGCTTTGTTCTGATTGTCTAGCATCCGTTCAAATTTTTCAGACTGAGCTTCTTGCTTGACCGATTGACTCTTGATTTCGTTAATCAAAACGTTCAATAAATCAGTTAAATTCCCGGAAACTACCGGTTTTACTTCCGTAGCGGCTTCCTCTTTAATTGTCCCCCCGTATTCGTCATCAAGGGATTCAGATTTGATTTTCACTTCTGATTCCGAAACATTTTCTAAAGTTTGGAATTCCATTTCTGCTCTTCGTTGCGTTTCGCCGGTCGCGTCTTTCATGCTAGCCGCCTGCCCCTGAACAATGGGTACCGCGGTGCGCGTTTCCCACTGTTCGACCGATTGTTCCGTATCCAAGTCTACCAAATTTTGGCAATTGTTGCCTTCACTCATTTTAATAATTTTCAATATAACTGCCAAATCTCAACTCTAATTAGGATTCCTCACACGAATATTCTCGCTGACGTATCGACCATTTCGTAACCAGTACTTTGTTACGAGATTTGCACAATGCAAAATTCGTGTCCAGAACAACCTCAAATTTGAAGATTGTCCTGTCACCAGGTCGCCACGTGTAACCTCCCCCCTCACTTATCGACCTTAATGACAGTGAAAAATGAAACCGCGTGTACCTAATGGGAATTTTGGAAAGCAATCGTCACCGAAGTTAACCTGTCGGTAAAGAGGGAGGAAAGGGTTACATCTAAATGAAAGGAAAAATGCAAATGAAACTGGTGGAAATTAATTTTGAAAAGGGGTAAAGATAATAAAGAAAGTAAATGTGCGGCCGTTACGTTAACAATTAACTAGCGGTAATTAGATATTTGAGATTTGGGGGAAATCACGGTCGCTAGTCCTAAGGACAATTACTATAGTAACTGAAAAAGAAAGGTTATTACACATATAATTAACACTAGAAGCGTGGCAACTGAAGGTTGACACGTGTAGTGTGAAAACTGAAAGTTTGTCAGAAGTAATAAATTTCGCTACACTCTGACTTAATTTAGCAAAAGAATTAATAAAACCGGAAAATCGAAAGTTAATTTAGTGACTGAAGTTAATAGTGAGCTTTCTTTCTGAAGCACATCGAAATCCAGTAAAATACGGTTAGTCTTGGACTACCTCAACAATCATTTCAAAAGCAACTTGACTCTACGCAATTTAGAAACAAGAGATTTAACTTTGAACTTGAATTAAATGATTCTGAACTATTAACAATAGTAAAATTTAGTACGTACCAAGCTGAGCTGCAGTCACAGGTAAGCTAAAATATGCTAACAAAACTCGCACTCTAAATTTGTGCTCGTGTAACCTAAATATTGTAGCCAGCTACAGAACTTTGAAATTAAAGCAGTGAAATCTAATTATATTATTTTAATGCTGGCGTTTGAATTTCAACGACACTCGGGTTCATTTCGGAAAAGGAAGGGACCCTGCTTGGCAATGCAATTGGGACAATGAGCAACAAAGGTTCATGCTAAGTTGCTGTAATTTTGCGAGGCAAATGGAACAATTTGAAAAGCTGAGGTCTGCCATACAGTTCTGAAACTTTACGTGCTTTTAGTCTTCCTTGTTGGTTGATTGAAGGTTTGAAGCCGTCGATCGAGGAGGTGGCGACAGTCACTCATTGTCGGCCGTCGCTGTTGCAGAAGCTGGATGTTGGCGCGCCTTCTTCTCGACACGGTCACCAGGCGAAACGGGCTCTTGATGTGCGCCAGCTAATGCTTCCCGTCCGCGACACCATGTCAGAAACTATCATCGCGAGTCGAGCGCAATTACATACTGCCAAACCCCGAAAGCGCGGCAACTCGCGGGAGCGTCATACAACACCTGCTCCACTCGCTACTCCCGCCAGACTCCCACTGCTCTGCCCGCGCTCCACGCGGCAGAGTTAACACTACCAAAGATCCTACACACTTTGATTCTTCACACGACCTATCGATGTAATCGTTCGATAGCAGTTTTCCCTAGGCAAGACCCAGCGTAAAAATACAAATAATATTTACGAAACAAACCAATTATACATCGACATAAGTGCAGAAATATATATATACAAACAGTAAAACAATTACAATATATAAAGAGACAGAAATGTCATATCTTGAGGTAACAAAACAAGGAAAAAAAATAATAGTACAATAGATGGAAATAGGAGTATATGCATTTCCGGCGTTACAAGTGGGCATTGTCTCTTTTGTATTCAATCCCGATGCAATTTCTGTATTTCTTGGTCAATGTGAAGGTGAAAGGGATACAGTAAACCTGCACTTGTGCATCGGAATCTTATACTGGTATCCTAAGAGTCGCACAAACCACAAACTCTTGGAAGATTCATTCGTCTTGTATTTTGGTTGGCATTGTGCCTTTTCTATTCAATCCCGATTCGATTTCCGTGTCTCATGGTCAATGTGAAGGTCCAAGGGATATGGTAAACCTGCACTGGATCATCGGAATCTAATACTTTTCTCCTAGGAGCCGCTCAAAAGCACAAACTCTTAGAAGATTCACTCTTATTGTATTTAAGTTGGCATTGTGCATTTTGTATGTAATCCCGATGCAATTGCTGTGCTTAATGGTCAATGTGAAGGTCCAAATGATGCAGTATACTTGCACTGGTGCATCGGAATGTAATACTGGTCTCCCAGGAGCCGCTCAAAGCACAAACTCTTCGTAGATTCACGTTTGTTATACTTAAGTCGGTATTGTCCCCCTTGAATTCAATCCCGATTCAGTTTCTGTGTTTCATGGTCAATGTGAAGGTCCAAGGGATACAGTAAACCAGCACTGGTGCATCGGAGTCTAATACTGGCCCCCAGGATCCGCTCAAACATCAAACTCTTCTTGTACTGTTCTTGTACTTTAGTCGGTATTGTCCCTTTTGTATTCAACCCCGATGCAATTTCTGTTTTCATGAGGAATGTGAGGGTCCAAGGAGTGCAGTAAATCTGCACTGGTGCATCGGAAACTAATACTGGTCTCCCAGGTGCCGTTCAAACCACATACTGTTAGAAGATTCACTCTTCTAGTACTGAAAATAGCATTGTGCCGTTTGTATTCAATCCCGATGCAATTTCTGTGTTTCATGATCAATGTGAAGATCCAAGGGATACAGTAAACCTGCACTGGTGCATCGGAATCTAATACTGGTATCCTAGGAGCTGCTCAAACCACAAACTCTTGGAAGATTCATTCTTCTTGTACTTTAGTTGCCATTGTGCCTTTTGTATTCTATCCAGATGCGATTTCTGTGTTTCATGGGCAATGCGAAGGTCCAAGGGTTACAGTAAACCTGCACTGGTTCATCGGAATCTAATACTGGTCTTCTAGGAGGCGCTCAAAGCACAAACTCTTAGAAGATTCACTCTTATTGTACTTAGGTAGGCATAGTCCTTTTTTATTCAATCCCGATGCAATTTATGTGGTTCATGGACCATAAGAAGGTCCAAGGAATACAGTAAATACGCACTGGTGTATCGCAATCTAATACTGGTTTCCCAGGAGCCACTCAAACCACAAACTCTTACTAGATTCACTCTTGTTGTACTGAAGTCGTAATTGTCCCATCTGTATTCAATCCCAATGTAATTTCTGTGTTTCATGGTAAATGTGAAGGTCCGAGGGAAACAGTAAACCCGCACCGGTGCATCGGAATCTAACACTGGTCTCCCAGGAGCCGCTCAAAGTACAAACTCTTAGAAGATTCACTCTTCTTGTACTTAAGTCGGCATTTTTCCTTTAGTATTCAATCCCGATGCAACTTCTGTATTTTATGGTCAATGAGAAGGTCCAAGGGATACAGTAAACCAGCACTGGTGCATCGGAGTCTAATACTGGCCCCCAGGATCCGCTCAAACATCAAACTCTTAGAAGATTCACTGTTCTTGTACTTTAGTCGCCATTGTCGCTTTTGTATTCAATCCCGATGCAATTTCTGTTTTCATGAATAATGTGAAAGTCCAATGGGTACAGTAAACCTGCACTGGTGCATCGGAAACTAGTACTGGTCTCCCAGGTGCAGCTCAAACCACAGACTCATAGAAGATTCACTCTTCTAGTACTTAAGTTGGCATTGTGCCGTCTGTATTCAATCCCGATGGAATTTCTGTGTTAGTTGGTCAATGTGAAGGGCCAAGGGATACAGTAAAACTTCACTGGTGCATCGGAATCTTATACTGGTCTCCCAGGAGCCGCTCAAAGCACAAACTTTTAGAATATTCACTCTAACTGTACTTAAGTTTGCATTGTGCATTTGGTATTCAATCCCGATGCCATTGCTGGGTTTCATAGTCAATGTGTAGGTCCAAGGGATACAGTAAACGTGCACTGGTGGATCGGAATCTAATACTGGTCTCCCAGGAGCCACTAAAAGCACAAACGCTTAGTAGATTCACGTTTCTTATACTTAAGTCGGCATTGTGCCTTTTGTAATCAGTCCCGATGTGATATCTGAGTTTCACGGTCAATGTGAAGGTCTAAGGTGTACAGTAAACCGGCACTGGTGCATCGGAATCTAACACTGGTCTCCCCCCTCCGGGTTCGGGGATAAGAATAGGCCCGCGGTATTCCTGCCTGTCGTACGAGGCGACTAAAAGGAGTCTCAAATGTTTCGGTCTTATGTGATGGTCCCCTTTCGGATTTGACCTCCATCATTCTAAATTATTCCGAAGAGCGAGCCAATTGGGGAAAGGCGCCTTACATGGTGCTCTGTATCCGTCGTGCGTTGAGACCTTTAGCCGGCTTTTTCGCCGTTGCACTGGGGTCCCGCTCGTTTTCCATCTCTTGGGTGAGGATCCGTCCCTGGGTGCGATTCCCACGCTGAGATCTGCAGTGTATCTTTTAACTGCGACGACAACCTTGGACAGTTTTGCACCTAAGATCCAGCACGGTAGCCAGCCCGTTGTGGTGGGGCCGCCATATACCCTCTTGGTTGTAGCTCCCTGACAACACAGGTATCGCTCTACTGATGCCTGCGCCGTTAACTCCCCACGTATGCCAAGGAGTCTCCTTGGGGCATCAGGACTCCCGGCAATGGCCGCCCTGCCAGGTGGCTATTGCTGCGGCTGGGTGGCGCCCGTGGGGAGGGCCCTTGGTCGGAGTAGGTGGCATCATGGCGGATGACCCGCAATGAAGCGTGGTACTTCATCTCTCGCTGGCGGCCAGCCGCCAGCAGTCTCTGAGCGTTCTCAGGCTCAATTTAATGCTGAAAAGTACAATCCGAAAACGTTCCCCTCTCTGGCCACGCCGTGGGAGGAACGTAAATCTCAGGATGGCAGTAGCAATTATTCGCCCCGATTCTTAGTTTGTACGAAAGCTGATGGGGAGTCTTTTCTCTCCACAAAGCCTCACTTCTTCGTCGAGCATTTAGAGGACAAGTTTGGGGAGGTGGAGGGCTTGTCAAAAATGCGCTCTGGATCGGTCCTGATCCAAACTTCATCCTCTGCCCAGTCCCAACGGTTACTTGCTTGTGACAAGTTGGGGGATGTTGCTGTTACGATCACACCACATAAGAGTTTAAATATGGTCCAGGGAGTTATTTACCATAAGGACCTTCTTTTGCAGTCTGATGACGAGCTGCGCGCCAACTTAGAGCAGAGAGGTGTACATTTCGTCCGGCGCGTTCATCGGGGTCCGAAGAATAGTCAGATAGCTACCGGTGCCTTCATCTTGGCCTTCGAGGGTGATACGTTACCAGAAAAGGTCAAGGTGATGGTCTACCGATGTGACGTCAGGAACTATATTCCTCCCCCGATGCGGTGCTTCAAGTACTGGAAGATTGGCCATATGTCTTCCCACTGCACTTCCAGCCTCACATGTCGAGATTGCGGACGCCCGTCTCATCCCGATACTCCATGTGCCCCGCCTCCCATCTGTGTCAACTGCGGGGAGCACCATTCACCTTGCTCGCCAGATGCAGAATCTTCCAGAAAGAACGCAAAATCATGGAATATAAGACCCTGGACCGACTGACTTATACTGAGGCCAAACAGAAATACGACCGATTACATCCCGTGAGAATGACATCATCCTACGCCGCTGCTACAACACCTGTGCTCGCCCCATCAGTTTCGCGACTTCCGGCCGGATCGCTGAGTGGTACAACTCCTCCTGCCCCCTTGCCAGTGGGGGGCTCTACCCACCGGGTTGCTCCTGCGCCACCTACCAAAGGGGTAACACCATCCCCCCCATCAGGGACGCCCGTCCCTGCTTCTAAGCCGGAGAAGTGTCCAACTTCTTCGGCTTCTCACGCTCGCAAGGGGTCCCTCGGGTCCCTCCCTTCCCAGGTTTCCACCAGTGGGAAGGCTGTCGACCGACAGTGGCGTAAGTGCCCGCAATCAGCTGGTCGACGAGCTTCACGATCCTCCTCAGTCCCGGAGGCTGAATCGGTGAAGCCCTCCCAGCCAGTTAAACCCAAGGAGCAGCGTGAGAAATCAAAGAAGAAGAGCTCTAAGCCCAAGGAACTCGCGGTGGCAGCCACCCCACCGCCACC
This sequence comes from Schistocerca americana, assembly GCF_021461395.2. Taxonomy (NCBI): domain Eukaryota; kingdom Metazoa; phylum Arthropoda; class Insecta; order Orthoptera; family Acrididae; genus Schistocerca; species Schistocerca americana. Next base: position 12,635,176 of record NC_060119.1, on the reverse strand, counting down.
TTCCAGCTCTGCGTCTGAGGACGAGGTGGAGATCCTGGCGTCCGCTGAGGACCTCGATCTCGCTGGTCCCTCAGACGCCACGGATAGCACTAACACGGGTGCTCAATCGGAGGCAGCAGGTGACCCAGCGGCGTAATCTGCCTTCCAAGTCCCGTCACGCCTTTCTCCGCCATGGACAATACCATCCTCCAGTGGAACTGCAGCGGTTTCTTCCACCATCTAGCTGAGCTCCGCCAGCTTATCAGCCTTCGTCCTTTCCTTTGCATTGCTCTGCAGGAAACTTGGTTTCCGGCAATGCGAAACCCCGCCCTCCGTGGCTATCGGGGTTATTATAAGAACCGAGCAGCTTATGAAAGGGTGTCTGGTGGCGTCTGCATACATGTCCTTCACACTCTGCACAGCGAGTCTGTCCTTCTCCAGACGCCTTTAGAGGCTGTCGCTGTACGCGTGTGGACGCCACAGGCTGTTACCGTCCGCAGTCTTTACATTCCACCGGATGGTGATGTCTCGCAGCATGTCCTGGCTGCACTGGTCGCCCAATTGCCGCCACCTTTCTTGCTATTGGGCGACTTCAACGCCCATAACCCTCTGTGGGGTGGGTCAGTGGCCACAGGTCGAGGCGCCATCGTTGAGCATTTATTGTCGCAGCTCGATCTCTCGCTGTTAAATGATGGTGCCTTCACACACTTCAGTGTGGCGCATGGCACCTACTCCGCCATTGACGTTTCCATCTGTAGCCATAGCCTCTTACCGTCTGTCCAATGGAGTGTGCATGACGACCTGTGTGGTAGTGACCACTTTCCCCTCTTTTTGTCACTACCACAGCGTCACTCTTCTGGGCGCCCTAGCAGATGGGCTATGAATAAGGCTGACTGGGATTTGTTCTCCTCCACTGCCGCTTTTGAGCCTCTCTCTACTGATGACATTGATGCGGTGGTTCAATCGGTCACCACCGGCATCGTTACTGCCGCCGCGTCTGCCATTCCCCGTTCTTCTGGCTCCCCTCGGCGGAAGGCTGTGCCTTGGTGGTCCCCTGAGATCGCTGAAGCGATTAAAGATCGCCGACGGGCGCTCCAGCGTCACAAGCGACATCCCTCCTTAGCCCACCTTATCGCCTTCAAACGGCTGCGTGTGCGGGCCCGCCTCCTCGTCCGCCAAGGCAAGAAGGAGTGCTGGAAGCGGTATGTGTCCACCATTGGCCTCCATGTCACTCCCTCGCAGGTCTGGGCCAAGATTCGACGCATCTACGGCTATCGGACCCCTGCCAGCGTCCCTGCGCTCTCACTGAATGGAGCCGTTTGTACTGACTCCGACGTCATTGCAAATCGCTTAGCAGAGCATTTTGCTATGAGTTCCGCTTCTGCGAATTACCCCCAGGCCTTCCGCTCCATTAAAGAGCGGATGGAACGTCGGAGCCTTTCGTTTCGCACCAACCACCCGGAATCTTACAATGCTCCATTCAGTGAGTGGGAATTTCGCAGTGCCCTAGCTGCTTGCCCCGATACCGCTCCTGGGCCAGATGGCATCCACTGTCAGATGCTGAAACACCTTTCAGTGGACTGCCAGCGGCGTCTTCTCGATCTTTACAACCGTCTTTGGGTCGAGGGGGAGTTTCCGTCGCAATGGCGGGAAGGCATTGTCATCCCCGTTTTGAAACCTGGAAAGACCCCTCTGGAGGTGGACAGCTACCGTCCCATTAGCCTCACCAACGTTCTTTGCAAGTTGCTTGAACGGATGGTGAGCCGGCGCTTGCATTGGGTACTGGAGTCTCGGGGCCTTCTGGCTCCGTCTCAGGGTGGATTCCGTAGAGGCCGCTCCGCCACCGACAATCTGGTGAGCCTGGAGTCGGCCATCCGTACTGCTTTTGCCCGTCGTCAGCACCTGGTCGCTGTCTTTTTCGACATGCGGAAGGCGTACGATACGACATGGCGTCATCACATTCTTTCTACGCTTCATGGATGGGGCCTTCGGGGTCCTCTGCCGATTTTTATCCGCAATTTTCTGTCGTGTCGTACCTTCCGCGTGCAAGTCGCGGCCTCGTATAGTTCCTTCCACGTCCAGGAGAACGGTGTGCCACAGGGCTCTGTTTTAAGTGTTTGTCTGTTTTTAATAGCCATTAACGGGCTTGCTGCGGCCGTGGGAAATTCTGTCTCCGCTTCCCTGTATGCTGGCGACTTCTGCCTTTACTACAGCTCTACTGGCATTGCAGCTGTTGAACGTCAGCTACAGGGCGCTATCCGTAAGGCGCAGTCCTAGGCTGTAGCGCATGGGTTTCAGTTTTCGACAGCCAAGACCCGCGTTATGCATTTCTGCCGGCGCCGATCAGTCCATCCTGAGCCGCGGCTTTATCTTGCCGACGAACTCCTTGCTGTGGTGGAGACCCACAGGTTTTTGGGGGTGGTTTTCGATGCCCGGTTGACTTGGCTGCCTCATATCCGGCAGCTTAAACAGACGTGTTGGCGGCATCTAAACGCTCTGAGATGCTTGAGCCACACCCGCTGGGGCGCCGACCGCTCTACCCTGTTGCGGCTCTACCAGGCGTTAATCCAGTCCCGTCTGGATTATGGGAGCCTGGCTTATGGCTCAGCATCCCCATCTGCGTTACGGGTGCTGGACCCAATTCTCCATAGCGGGATACGCCTTGCCACTGGTGCTTTCCGCACCAGCCTTGTGGACAGCGTACTAGTGGAGGCAGGTGTACCTCCACTGCGGTTCCGACGCCAACGTTTGCTGGCCGCTTATGCTGCCCATGTTCTAAGCTCGCCCGGGCATCCAAACTATCGTCTCCTGTTCCCGCGGTCGGTCGTCCGTATACCAGAACGTCGGCCCCCTTCTGGTTGTACAATAGCGGTCCGCGTCAAAGAGCTTCTCTCTGGGCTTCAGGTTTTCACTGTTCCACCTCCTTCCTGGGCTACTTTGCATACACCCCCATGGTGTGTTCGTCGCCCTTGCCTTCGGCTCGACTTGGCACAGGGCCCTAAGGACTCAGTCCCTCCAGAGGCCTTCCGCCGCCGCTTTTATTCCATCCTGGCCACGTATCAGGGCTCTGGTGTTGTTTACACTGACGGTTCGATGGTTGCTGGTCGTGTCGGATATGCGCTCACTCTAGGGGACCATTCCGCACAACGTTCCTTGCCGGATGGCTGCAGCGTTTACACTGCTGAACTGGTCGCCATCTTTCGTGCCCTAGAGTATATCCGCTCCTGCTCAGGTGAGTCCTTCGTTATATGTAGCGATTCCCTGAGCGGTTTACGAGCTCTCGACCAGTGTTTCCCTCGTTCTCGTCTGGTGATGGCTATCCAGGAGTCTCAGCATACTCTCGCCCGTTGCGGCCGCTCTGTGGTCTTTGTGTGAACCCCCGTTCATGTCGGTATCCTGGGTAACGAAGATGTTGACCGCCTGGCGAAAGAGGCCACCAGTAAGCCATCTCTGGACGTTGGCCTCCCAGAGACTGATTTGCGGGCAGTCTTCCGCCGCAAAATCTTGGCGCTATGGGACGATGAATGGCGCGAACTGACAATGCGCAATAAACTCCGTGCTGTCAAGGAGACGACGGCTGTGTGGCGGTCATCCCTGCGTGCCACTCGCAGGGACTCAGTAGTTCTTTGCCGGCTCCGCATTGGACACTCCCGGCTGACACACAGTTATTTACTGCGCCGGGAGGACCCTCCTCTATGTCGCTGTGGGGCAGTTTTGACAGTGGCCCACATTTTGCTGGCCTGCCCCCTTTTAGCTGTGGTCAGGCAGACATTTACGCTGCCTGCTACGCTCCCTGCCCTTTTAACAGACGCCTCCACTATGGCTGACTTAGTTTTACATTTATTCGGGCAGGGGGATTTTATCATTTACTCTGGGTGTTTCTGTTTTATTTTATTGTTTTGTGTTGATTCTGGCGTTTGGTCTATGATTTTACACTGATTTTTTAATGTGTTTCTCAGTGGTTGGCTTTTCCTTTTTTATTTCTATGGTCGGCATACCACCGTCACACTCTGTGTGGTTTTAGTTCGTTTTGACTTGTCTTTGACTCAGATTCTCTTGTTCTGTATCGTCTGTGATCTCTTCTGTTCCTCGTTTTTATTCTCTGTGGGTGTTCTTTGTGTTTCAAACAAGGGACCGATGACCGTAGAAGTTTGGTCCCTTTAATCCCCCAAACCAACCAACGAACCTACACTGGTCTCCCAGGAACCGCTCAAATCACAAACCCTTATAAGATTCATTCTTATTGAATTTAAGTAGGCATTGTCCCTTTTGTATTCAATTCCGATGCAATTTCTGTGTTTCATGATCAATGAGAAGATCCAAGGGATACAGTAAATCTGCACTGGTGCATCGGAATCTAATACTGGTATCCTAGGAGCTGCCCAAACCACAATTCTTGGAAGATTCATTCATCTTGTACTTTAGATGGTATTGTGCCTTTTGTATTCTATCCAGATGCGATTTCTGTGTTTCATGGGCAATGCGAAGGTTCAAGGGTTACAGTAAACCTGCACTGGTTCATCGGAATCTAATACTGGTCTCCTAGGAGCCGCTCAAAGCACAAACTCTTAGAAGATTCACTCTTATTGTACTTAGGTGGGCATTGTCCCATTTTTATTCAATCCCGATGCAATTTCTGAGGTTCATGGACAATAAGAAGGTCCAAGGGATACAGTAAACACGCACTGGTGTATCGGAATCTAATACTGGTCTCCCAGGAGCCGCTCAAACCACAAACTCTTACTAGATTCACTCTTCTTGTACTTAAGTCGTAATTGTCCCATTTGTATTCAATCCCGATGTAATTTCTGTGTTTCATGGTCAATGTGAATGTCCAAGGGATACAGTAAACCTGCACTGGTGCATCGGAATCTAATACTGGTCTCCCAGGAGCCGCTCAAAGTACAAACTCTTAGAAGATTCACTTTTCTTGTACTTAAGTCGGCATTGTCCCTTTAGTATTCAATCCCGATGCAATTTCTGTATTTTATGGTCAATGAGAAGGTCCAAGGGATATAGTAAACCTGCACTGGTTCATCGGAATCTAATACTGGTCTCCTAGGAGCCGGTCAAAAGCACAAACTCTTAGAAGATTCACTCTTCTTGTACTTATGTCAGCATTATCCCTTTTGTAGTCAATCCCGCTGCGATTTCTGAGTTTCATGGTCAATGTGAAGGACCAAGGGAGACATTAAACCTGCACTGGTGCATCGGAATCTAATACTGGCACCCAGGATCCACTCAAAACACAAACTCTTAGAAGATTCACTCTTCTTGTACATTAGTCGGCATTGTCCCTTTTGTATTCAATCCCGATGCAATTTCTGTTTTCATAAATAATGTGAAGGTCCAAGGGGTACAGTGAACCTGCACTGGTGAATCGGAAACTAATACTGGTCTCCCAGGTGCAGCTCAAACCACAAACTCTTAGAAGTTTCACTCTTCTAGTACTTAATTTGGCATTGTGCCGTCTGTATTCAATCCCGATGCAATTTCTGTGTTTCATGATCAATGTGAAGATCCAAGGGATACAGTAAACCTGCACTGGTGCATCGGAATCTAATACTGGTATCCTAGGAGCTGCTCAATGACACAAACTCTTAGAAGATTCATTCTTCTTGTATTTAAATTGGCATTGTGCCTTTTGTAGTCTATACATATGCGATTTCTTTGTTTCATTGTCAATGCGAAGGTCCAAGGGTTACAGTAAACCTGCACTAGTTCATCGGAATCTAATACTGGTCACCTAGGAGCCGCTCAAAGCACAAACTCTTAGAAGATTCACTCTTATTGTACTTAAGTGGGCATTGTCCCTTTTTCATTCAATCCCGATGCAATCTCTGTGGTTCATGGTCAATGTGAAGGTCCAAGGGATACAGTAAGCACGCACTGGTGTATCGGATTCTAATACTGGTCTCCCAGGAGCCACTCAGAACACAAACTCTTACAAGATTCACTCTTCTTGTACTTAAGTCGTCAATGTCCCTTTTGTATTCCATCCCGATGCAATTTCTGTTTTCATGAATAATGTGAAGTTCCAAGGGGTACAGTAAACCTGCACTGGTGCATCGGAAATGATTACTGGTCTTCCAGGTGCCGCTCAAACCACAAACCCTTAGAAGATTCACTCTTCTTGTACTTAAGTTGGCATTGTGCATTTGGTATTCAATCCCGATGCCATTGCTGTGTTTCCTGGTCAATGTAAAGGTCCAAGGGATACAGTAAACCTGCACTGTTGCATCGGAATCTAATAGTGGTCTCCTAGGAGCCGCTAAAAGCGCAAACTCTTAGTAGATTCACGTTTCTTATACTTAAGTCGGCATTGTGCCTTTTGTATTCAATCCCAATGCGATATCTGAGTTTCACGGTCAATGTGAGGGTCCAAGGTATAGAGTAACCCAGCCCTGGTGCATCGGATTCTAACACTGGTCTCCCAGGAGCCGCTCGAATCACAAACTCTTAGAAGATTCAATCTTCATGTACTTTAGTCGGCATTGTACCTTCAGTATTCAATCCCAATGCAATATCTGTGTTTCATGGTCAATGAGAATGTCCAAGCGATACAGTAAATCGGCACTGGCGCTTCGGAATCTAATACTGGCCCCAGGATCCGCTCAAACCACAAACTCTTAGAAGATTCAATCTTCTTGTACTTTAGTCGGCATTGTACCTTTTGTATTCAATCCCGATGCAATTTCTGTTTTCATGAATAATGTGAAGGTCCATGGGGTACAGTAAACCTGCACTGGTGCATCGGAAACTAACACTGGTCTCCCAGGTGCAGCTCAAACCACAAACTCTTAGAAGATTCACTCTTCTAGTACTTAAGTTACCATTGTGCCGCCTGTATTCAATCCCGATGGAATTTCTGTCTTTCTTGGTCAATGCGAAGGTCCAAGGGATACAGTAAACCAGCACTGGTGCATCGGAATTTAATACTGGTCTCCCAGGAGCCGCTCAAAGCACAAACACGTAGAAGATTCACTCTTCTTGTACTTAAGTTGGCATTGTGCATTTGGTATTCAATCCCGATGCCATTGCTGTGTTTCATGGTGAATGTGAAGGTCCAAGGGAGACAGTAAACCTGCACTGGTACATCGGAATCTAATACTGGCACCCAGGATCCGCTCAAACCACAAACAATTAGAAGATTCACTCTTCTTGTACTTATGTTGGCATTGTGCAATTGGTATTTAATCCCGATGCCATTGCTGTGTTTCATGGTGAATGTGAAGGTCCAAGGGATACAGTAAACCTGCACTGGTGCATCGGAATCTAATACTGGTCTCCCAGGAGGCGCTCAAAGAACAAACTCTTAGAAAATTCACTCTGCTTGTACGTAAGTCGGCATTGTACCTTTAGTATTCAATCCCAATGCGATATCTTAGTTTCACGGTTAATGTGAAGGTCCAAGGTATAGAGAAAACCAGCACTGGTGCATCGGAATCTAACACTGGTCTCAAAGGAGCCGCTCAAATCACAAACCCCTAGAAGATTCATTGTTCTTGAATTTAAGTCGGCATTGTCCCTTAAGTATTCAATCCCGATGCAATTTCTGAATTTTATGGTCAATGAGAAGGTCCAAGGGATACAGTAACCCTGCACTGGTGCATCGGAATCTAATACTGGTATACCAGGAGCCGCTCAAACCACAAACACTTAGAAGATTCACTGTTCTTCTTCTGCTTTAGCTGGCATTGCGCCTTTTCTATTCAATCCCGATGCGATTTCTGTGTTTCGTGGTCAATGTGAACGTCCAAGGGATATAGTAAACACCCGCTGGGTATCGGAATCTAATACTGGTCTCCCAGGAGCCGCTCAAACCACAAACTCTTACTGGATTCACTCTTCTTGTACTTAAGTCGTCATTGTCCCATTTGTATTCAATCCCGATGGAATTTCTGTGTTTTTTGGTCAATGTGAAGGTCCAAGGGATACAGTTAACCTGCACTTGTGCATCGGAATGTAATACTGGTCTCCCAGGAGCCGCGCAAAGCACAATCTCTTAGAAGATACACTCTTCTTGCACGTAGGTCGGCATTGTCCATGTAGAATTCAAACCCGACGCAATTTCTGTGTTTCATGGTAAATGTGGAGGTCCATGGGATACAGTATTCCGGCGCTGGTGTATCGAAATCTAATACTGGTCTCCCAGGAGCCGCTCGAATTACAAACTCTTGGAAGATTCATTAATTTTGTACTTAAGTCGCCATTGTCCATTTTGTATTCAAGCACGATGCAATTTCTGTGTTTCATGGTCAATGTGAAGGTCCAAGTGATACCGTAAACCTGCACAGGTGCATCAGAATCTAATAGCGTCTCCCGGGAGCCGCTCAAACCACAAACTCTTAGAAGACTCACTGTGCTTGTACTTAAGTCGGCATTGTCCCTTTTGTATTCAATCCCGATGCATTATCTATGTTTCATTGTCAATGTGAAGGTCCAAAGGATACAGTAAACCCGCACTGGTGTATTGAAATCTAATACTGGTCTCCCAGGAGCCGCTCAAACCACAAAGTCTTAGGAGATTCACTCTTCTTTTACTGAAGTCGTCATTGTCCCTTTTGTATTCAATCCCGAAGTAACTTCTGTGTTTCATGGTCAATGAAAATGTCCAAGGGATACAGTAAACCTGCACTGGTGCTTCGGAATCTAATACTGGTCCCCCAAGAGCCGCGCAAAGCACAATCTCTTAGAAGATACACTCTTCTTGCACTTAGGTCGGCATTGTCCATGTAGAATTCAAACCCGACGCAATTTCTGTGTTTCATGGTAAATGTGGAGGTCCAAGGGATTCAGTAAACCTGCACTGGTGCATCGGAATCTAATACTGGTCTCCCAGGAGCCGCTCAAACCACAGACTTTTAGAAGATTCACTCTTCTTGAATTAAAGTCGGCATTGTCCCTTTTGTATTCAATCCCGATGCGGTTTCTGTGTTTCATGGTCAATGTGAAGTTCCAAGGGATACAGTAAACCTGCACTGTTGCTGCGGAATCTGATACTGGTCTCCCAGAAGCCGCTCAAATAACAAACTCTTTGAAGATTCACTCTTCTTGTACTTCAGTCGGCATTGTTCCTTTTGTGTTCAATCCCGATGCAATATCTGTATTTCATGGTTAATGTGAATGTCCAAGGGATACAGTAAACCAGCACTGGTTCGTCGGAATCTATTACTGGTCTCACAGGAGCCGCTCAAACCACAAACTCTTAGAAGATTCACTCTTCTTCTACTTATGTCGGCATTGTCCCTTTTGTATTCAATACCGATGCAATTTCTGTGTTTCATGGTCAATGTGAAGGTCCATGGGATCAGTAAACCTCCACTGGTGTATCGGAATCTAATACTGGTCTCCCAGGAGCCGCTCGAACAACAAGCTCTTAGATGATTCACTAATCGTGTACTTAAGTCGTCATTGTCCCTTTTGCATTCAATCCCGATGCAACTTCTGTGTTTCATGGCCAATGTGAGGTTCCAAGGGATACAGTAAACCGCACTTTTGCATTGGAATATAATACTGGTCTCCGAGAAGCCGCTCAAAGCACAAACTCTTAGTGGATTCACTTCACTTGTACTTAAGTCAGCATTGTCCCATTCGTATTCAATCCTGATGCGATTTCAGTGTTTCACGGTCAATGTGAAGGTCCAAGGGACACCGTAATCCTGCTCTGCTGCATCGGAATCAAATACTGGTCTCTCAGGAGTCGCTCAAAGCACAAATTCTTAGACCATTCGCTCTTCTTGTACTTTATTCGGCATTGTGCAATTGTATTCAATCCCGATGCGATTTCTGTGTTTCATGCACAATGTGAAGGTCCAAGTGATACCGTAAACCTGCACTGATGCATCGGAACCTAATACTGGTCTCCAGAAGCCGCTCAAAGCACAAACTCTTAGAAAAATCACTCTTCTGGTACTTAAGTAGGCATTGTGCACTGTGTATTCAATCCCGATTCAATTGCTGTGTTTCGTGGGCAATGTAAAGATCCAAGCTATACCGTAAACCTGCACTGGTGCGTCGTAATCTAATACTGGTCCAACAGGAGTCGCTCAAAGAACAATCTGTTAGAAGATACACTCTTCTAGCACTTATGTCGGCATTGTCCCTTTAGTATTCAATCCCGACGCAATTTCTGTGTTTCATGGTAATTGTGAAGGTCCAAGGGGTACACCACACCTGCACTGGTGTATCGGAATCTAATACTGGTCTCCCAGGAGCCGCTCAAGCACAAACCCTTAGTAGATTCACTTTTCTTGTACATAAGGTGGCATTGTCCCATTTGTATTCATTCCCGATGCGATTTCTGTGCTTCACGGTCAATGGGTAGGTCGAAGGGATACAGTAAACCTGCACTGGTTCATCGGAAGCTAATACTGGCCCCCAGGAGCCGCTCAAACCACAAAATCTTAGAATATTCTCTCTTCTTGAATTTAAGTCGGAATTGTCCATTTTGTATTCAATCCCGATGCGATTTCTGTGTTTCATGTTCAATGTGAAGTCCCAAGGTATACAGTAAACTTGCACTGGATCATCGGAATCTACTACTGGCCAAACAGGAGACGATTAAAGCACAAACTATTAGCAGAATCACCCATCTTGTACTTAAGTGGGCATTGTTTCTTTTGTACTCAATCCCGATGCAATGTCTGTGTTTCATGGTCTACGTGAAGGTCCAAGGGATACAGTAAACCTTCACTGGTGCATCGGAAACTAATACATGTATCCCAGGAGCCGCTCAAACCACAAACTCATAGAGAATTCACTCTTCTTGTATTTTCGTCGGCATCGTCCTTTTGTATTCAATCCCGATGCAATTTATATGTTTCATGGTCAATGTGAAGGTCCAGGGGATACAGTAAACCCGCACTTGTGTATCGGAATCTAATACTGGTGTCCCAGGCGCCGCTAAACCACAAACTCTTAGGAGATTCACTCTTCTTGTACTGAAAACGTCATTGTCCCTTTTGTATTCAATCCCGTTGTAATATCTGTGTTTCATGGTCAATATGAAGGTCGAAGGGATACAGTAAACCTACATGGGTGCATCGGAACCTAATACTATTCTCCCAGGAGCCGCTCAAACCACAAACTCTTAGAAGAATCACTCTACATGTACTTAAGTCGGCATTGTTCCTTTTGTATTCAATGCCGTTGCCATTTCTGTGTTTCATGGTCAATGTGAGTGTCCAAGGGATACAGTAAACCCGCACTGGTGTATTGCAATGTAATACTGGTCTCACAGGAACCGCTCGAAGTGCAAACTCTTAGAAGATTCACTATTCTTGTACTCAAGTCGGCATTGTCCATTTTGTGTTCAATGCCGATGCAATTTCTGGGTTTCATGGTCAATGAGAAGGTCCGAGTGATACAGTAAACCTGCACTGGTTCACCGGAAGCTAATACTGGTCCCCCAGGAGCCGCTCAAACCACAAACTCTTAGAAGAATCACTCTACATGTACTTAAGTCGGCATTGTCCCTGTTGTATTCAATCCCGATGCAATTTTTGTGCTTCATGGTCAATGTAATGTTCCACGGGATACAGTGAACCTGCACTGGTGCATTGGAATCTATTACTGGTCTCCCAGGAGCCCTTCAATGCACAAACTCTTGGAGGATTCACTCTTCTTGTACTTAAGATGGCATTGTCCCTTTTGAATTCAATCCCGACTCAATTTCTGTGTTTCATGGTCAATGTGAAGTTCCAAGGGATACAGTAATTCTGCACTGGTGCATCGGAATATAATACTGGTCTCCCAGGAGCCGCTCAAAGCACAAACTCTTAGAAGATTCACTCTACTTGCACTTTATTCGTCATTGTGCATTTTGCATTCAATCCCGAAGCGATTTCTGTGTTTCAGGGTCAATGTGAAGGCCCGAGGCAAACAGTAAACCTGCATTGGTGCATCGGATTCTAATACTGTCTCCCATAAGCCGCTCATAGCACAAACTCTTTGAAGATTCACTCTTCTTGTACTTAAGTCGGCATTGTTCCTTTTGTATTAAATCCCGATGCAATATCTGTATTTCATGGTCAATGTGAAAGTCCAAGGGATACAGTAAACCTGCACTGGTTCGTCGGAATCTATTACTGCTCTCCCAGGAGCCGCTCAAGCCACAAACTCTTAGAAGATTCACTCTTCTTGTACTTATGTCGGCATTGTCCCTTTTGTATTCAATACCGATGCAATTTCCGTGTTTCATGGTCAATGTGAAGTTCCATTGAATCAGTAAACCTCCACTGGTGTATCGGAATCTAATACTGGTCTCCCAGGAGCCGCTTGAACAACAAACTCTTAGAAGATTCACTAATCTTGTACTTAAGTCGCCATTGTCCCTTTTGTATTCAATCCCGATGCAACTTCTGTGTTTCATGGTCAATGTGAGGTTCCAAGGGATACAGTAAACCTGCACTGGTGCATTGGAATATAATACTGGTCTCCGAGGACCCGCTCGAAGCACAAACTCTTAGTGGATTCACTTTACTTGTACTTAAGTCGGCATTGTCCCATTCGTATTCAATCCTGATGCGATCTCAGTGTTTCACGGTCAATGTGAAGGTCCAAGGGATACCGTAATCCTGCACTGCGGCATCGGAATCAAATACTGGTCTCTCAGTGTCGCTCAAAGCACAAATTCTTAGAACATTCGCTCTTCTTGCACTTTATTCGGCATTGTGCATTTTGTATTCAATCCCGATGCGATTTCTGTGTTTCATGCACAATGTGAAGGTCCAAATTATACAGTAAACCTGCACTGGTGCATCGGAACCTAAAACTGGTCCCCAGGAGCCGCTCAAAGCACAAACTCTTAGAAGATTCACTGTACTTGCACTTTATTCTTCATTGTGCATTTTGCATTCAATCCCGATGCGATTACTGTGTTTTACGGACAATGTGAAGGTCCGAGGGATACAGTAAACCTACATGGGTGCATCGGATCCTGATACTGGTCTCCCAGGAGCCGCTCAAACCACAAACTCTTAGGAGATTCACTATTCTTGTACTTAAGACGGCATTGTCCTATTTGTATTCAATCCTGATGCATTTTCTGTGTTTCCTGGTCAATGTGAAGGTCCAAGGGATACAGTAAACCCGCACTGGTGTATCGGAATCTAATACTGGTCTCCCAGGAGCCGCTCAAACCACAAACTCTTAGAAGAATCACTCTACATGTACTTAAGTCGGCATTGTTCGTTTTGTATTCAATGCCGATGCAAATTCTGTGTTTCATGGTCAATGTCAGTGTCCAAGGGATACAGTAAACCCGCACTGGAGTATCGCAATCTAATACTGGTCTCACAGGAGCCGCTCGAAGTGCAAACTCTTAGAAGATTCACTATTCTTGTACTTAAGTTGGCATTGTGCCTTTTGTATTCAATCCCGACTCAATGTCTGTGTTTCATCGTCAATGTGAAGGTCCAAGGGATACAGTGAACCTGCACTGGTTAATCGGAATCTAATTCAGGTCTCCCAGGAGACGCTCAAAGCACAATCTCTAAGTTGATTCACTTTTGTTGTACTTAAGTCTGCAATGTCCATTTTGTATTTAATCCCGAAGCGATTTCTGTGTTTCACTGTCAATGGGAAGGTCCAAGGGATACAGTAAACCTGCACTGGTGCATCGGAATCTAATACAGGTCTCCCAGGAGCTGATCAAACCACAAACTCTTAGAAGATTCACTCTTCTTCAATCTGAGTCGGCTATGACCCTTTTGTATTCAATCCCGATCCGTTTTCTGAGTTCCATGGTCAATGTGAAGGCGCAAGGGATACAGTAGACCCGCACTGGTGTATCGGAATCTAATAATGGTCTCCCAGGACACGCTCGAACTACAAACTCTTAGAAGATTCGCTATTCCTGTACTTAAGTCGTCATTGTCCCATTTGTATCCAATCCCGATGCAATTTCTGTGTTTCATGGTCAATGCGAAATTCCGAGGATACAGTAAACCTGCACTGGTGCATGGGAATCTAATACTGGTCACCGAGGAGCCGCTCAAAGCACAAACTCTTAGAAGATTCACTCCTCTTGTACTTCAGTCATAATTGTGGCTTCTGTATTCAATTCCGATGCAATATCTGTGTTTCATGGTCAATGGGACGGTCCAAAGGATACAGTAAACCCGCACTGGTGTATCGGATTCTAATACTGGTCTCCCAGGAGTAGCTCGAACTACAAACTCTTAGAAGATTCACTAATCTTGTACTTATATTGTCATTGTCCCTGTTGTATTCAATCCCGATGCAATATTTGTGTTTCATGGTCAATGTAATGTTCCAAGGGATACAGTAAACCTGCACTGGTGAATCGGAATTAAATCCTGGTATCACAAGATCCCCACAAACCACAAACTCCAAGAAGATTCACTCTTTTTGTACTTAAGTCGGCATAGTCCGTTTTGTATTCAATCCCGAAGCGATTTCTGTGTTTCATGGTCAATGTGAAGGCCCGAGGCATACAGTAAACCTGCACTGGTGCATCGGAATCTAATACTAGTCTCCAAGGAGCCGCTCAAAGCACAAACTCTAAGTTGATTCATTTTGCTTGTACTCAAGTCGGCATTGTCAGTATTGTATGCAATCCCGATGTGATTTCTGCGTTTCAGATCAATGGGAAGGTCCAAGGGATACAGTAAACCTGCACTGGTGCATCTGAATCTATTACTGGTCTCCCAGGAGCCCTTCAATGCACAAACTCTTAGAAGATTCACTCTCCTTGTACTTAAGTTGGCATTGTCCCTTTTGAATTCAATACCGATTCAATTTCTTTGTTTTATGGTCAATGTGAAGGTCGAAGGGATACAGTAAACCTGCACTGGTGCATCGGATTCTAATACTGTCTCCCATAAGCCGCTCATAGCACAAACTCATAGAAGATCCACTCTTCTTGTACTTAAGTCGGTATTGTCCCTCTTGTGTTCAATCCCGATGCTATTTCTGTGTTTCATGGTCAATGTGAAGTTCCAAGGGATACAGTAATTCTGCACTGGTGCATCGGAATCTAATACTGGTCTCCCAGGAGCCGCCCAAAGCACAAACTCTTAGAAGTTTCACCCTACTTGCACTTTATTCTTCATTGTGCATTTTGCATTCAATCCCGATGCGATATCTGTGTTTTATGGACAATGTGAAGGTCCGAGGGATACAGTAAACCTACATGGGTGCATCGGAACCTAATACTGGTCTCCCAGGAGCCGCTCAAACCACAAACTCTTAGAAGAATCACTGTTCTTGTACTTAAGACGGCATTGTCCCTTTTGTATTCAACCCTGATGCATTTTCTGTGTTTCCTGGTCAATGTGAAGGTCAAGGGATACAGTAAACCCACACAGGTGTATCGGAATCTAATACTGGTCTCCCAGGAGCCGCTGAAACCACAAACTCTTAGAAGAATCACTCTCCATGTACTTAAGTCGGCATTGTTCCTTTTGTATTCAATGCCGATGCAATTTATGTGTTTCATGGTCAATGTGAGTGTCCACGGGATACAGTAAACCCGCACTGGTGTATCGCAATCTAATACTGGTCTCACAGGAGCCGCTCGAAGTGCAAACTCTTAGAAGATTCACTATTCTTGTACTTAAGTTGGCATTGTGCCATTTGTACTCAATCCCGACTCAATGTCTGTGTTTCATCGTCAATGTGAAGGTCCAAGTGATACAGTGAACCTGCACTGGTTAATCGGAATCTAATACTGGTCTCCCAAGAGCAGCTCAAAGCACAAACTCTTAGAAGATTCACTCTTCTTGTACTTAGGTCGGCATTGTCCCTTTTGTATTCAATCCCGATGCGATTTCTGTGTTTCATGGTCAATGTGAAGGTCCAAGGGATAAAGTTAACCAGCACTGGTGAATCGGAATCTAATACTGGTTTCCCAGGAGCAGCTCAAACCACAATTTCTTAGAAGATTTACTCTTCCTGTACTTAAGTAGTCATTGTGCCTTTGTATTCAATCCCGATGCAATTTCTGTGTTTCATGGTCAATGTGAAAGTTCAAGGGATACAGTAAACCTGCACTGGTGCATCGGAACTGGTACTGGTCTCCCAGGAGCTGCTCATAGCACAAACTCTTACAAGATTTACTCTTTTTGTACTTTAGTCGGCATTGTCCCTTTTGTATTCAATCCCGATCCGTTATATGAGTTCCATGGTCAATGTGAAGGCGCAAGGGATACAGTAAACCTGCTCTGGTGCATCGGAATCTAATACTGGTCTCCCAGGAGACGCTCGAACTACAAACTCTTAGAAGATTCGCTATTCCTGTACTTAAGTCGTCATTGTCCCTTTAGTATTCAGTCCCGATGCTATTTCTAAGTTTCATGGTCAATGCGAAATTCCAAGGATACAGTAAACCTGCACTGGTGCATGAGAATCTAATACTGGTCACCGAGGAGCCGCTCAAAGCACAAACTCTTAGAAGATTCACTCTTCTTGTACTTCAGTCGTAATTGTAGCTTCTGTATTCAATTCCGATGCGATTTCTGTGTTTCATGGTCAGTGGGACGGTCCAAGGGATACCGTTAACCCCGCACTGGTGCATCGGAATCTAATCCTGGTCTCCTAGGTGCCGCTCAAACCACAAAGCCTTAGAAGATACGCTCTTCTTGTGCTTAAGTCGGCCTTGTCCTTTTTTATTCATTCCCGATGCGATTTCTCTGTTTCACGGGCAATGGGAAGATCCAAGGGACATAGTAAACCCGCACTGGTGCACTGGAATCTAATACTGGTACCTAGGAGCCACTCAAACCACAAACTATTAGAAGATTCACTCTTCTTGTACTTAAGTCGTCATTGTCTGTTTTGTATTCAAACACGATGCGGTTTCTGTGTTTCATCGTCAGTGTGAAGGCACAAGGGATACAGTAAACCTCCAACGGTGCATCGGAATCTAATACTAGTCTCACATTCGCCGCTCAAACCACAAATTCTTAGAAGATTCACTCTTCTTGTACTTAAGTCGGAAATGTGTCTTCTGTATTCAATGTCGATGCTATTTCTGTGTTTCATAATCAATGGGTCGGTCCAAGGAGTACAGTTAACCCTGCACTGGTGCATCGAAATCTAATCCTGGTCTCCCTGGAGCCGCTCAAACCACAAACCCTTAGAAGATTCACTCTTCTTATGCTTGAGTCAGCTTTGTCCCTTTTTTATTCATTCCCGATGCGATTTCTGTGTTTCACGGTCAATGGGAAGGTCCAAGGGACACCGTAAACCTGCACTGGTGCATCGGAATCTACTACTTGTACCTAGGAGCCACTCTAACCACAAACTCTTAGATGATTCACTCTTCTTGTAATTAGTTGGCTTTGTGACATATGTATTCAATCCCGTTGCGATTTCTGTGTTTCACGGTCAATGTGAAGTTCCAAGGGATACAGTAACCCTGCAATGGTAAATCGGAACCTAATAGTGGTCTCCCAGGAGCTGCTCAAAGCACAAACTCTTAGAAGATTAACTCTTCTTTTACTTAAGTCGGCATTGTCCCTTTTGTACTCAATCCCGATGCAATTTCTGTGTTTCATGGTCAATGTGAAGGTCCAAGGGATAAAGTTAACCAGCACCGGTGGATCGGAATCTAATACTGCTCTCCCAGGAGCAGCTCAAACCACAATTTCTTAGAAGATTTACTCTTCTTGTACTTAAGTTGGCATTGTGCCTTTTGTATTCAATCCCGATGCTATTTCTGTGTTTCATGGTCAATGTGAAGGTTCAAGGGATACATTAAACCTGCACTGGTGCATCGGAACTAGTACTGGTCTCCCAGGAGCTGCTCATAGCACAAACTCTAACAAGATTTACTCTTTTTGTACTTTAGTCGGCATTGTCCCTTTTGTATTCAATCCCGATGCAATTTCTGTGTTTCATGGTCAATATGAAGGTCCAAGGGATACAGTAAACCTGCACTGGTTCATCCAAATTTCATACTGGTCTCCCAGGAGGCAAACAAAGCACAAACACTTAGAAGATTCACTCTTCTTGTACTTAAGTCGTCATTGTCCCTTTTATATTCAAACCCGATGCAATTTCTGTGTTTCATAGCCAATGTGAAGGTCCTAGGGATACAGTAAACCTCCACTGGTGTATCGGAATCTAATACTGGTCTCCCAGGAGCCTCTCAAAGCACAAACTCATAAAAGATTCACTCTTCTTGTATTTGTCGGCATTGTCCCTTTTGTATACAATCCCGATCTAATTTCTGTGTTTCATGGTCAATTTGAAGGTCCAAGGGATACAGAAAAGATGTACTAGAGCATTGGAATCTAAAACTGAACACCGAGGAGCAGTTCAACGCACAAACACTTAGAAGTTTCACTCTTCTTGTACTGAGGTCGGCATTGTGCCTTTTGCATTCAATCCCGATGCGATTTCTGTGTATCATGGTCAATGAGAAGGGCCAAGGGGTACCGTAAACCTGCACTGGTGCATCGGAATCTAAAAATGGTCTCCCAGGAGGCGCCCAAACCACAAACTCATAGGAGATTTACTGTGCTTGAACTTAAGTCGGCATTGTCCCTTTTGCATTCAATCCTGATGCATTCTCTGTGTTTCATGGTCAATGTGAAGGTCAAAGGGATACAGTAGCGCGCACTGGTGTATCGGAATCTAATGCTGGTCTCCCAGGAACCGTTCAAACCACAAACTCTTAGAAGATTCACTCTACTTGTATTTAAGTCGGCATTGTCCATTTTGTATTAAATCCCGATGCAATTTCTGTGTTTCATGGTGAATGTGAAGGCCCAAGGGATACAGTAAATCCGCAATGGCGTATCGGAATCTAATACTGGTCCCCCAGCAGCCGCTAGATCCACAAACTCTTAGAAGATTCATTATTCGTGTACTTAAGTCATCATTGTCACACTTGATTTCAATCCCGATTCGTATTCTGTGTTTCATGGTCAATGTGAAGGTCCAAGGGATACAGTAAACCCGCACTAGTGCATCGGATTCTAGTCCTGGACTTCCAGGAGCCGCCCAAACCACAAAATCTTAGAAGATTCACTCTTCTTGTACTTAAGTTGAGATTGTGCCTTTTGTATTCAATCCCGATGCGATTTCTGTGTTTCATGGTCAATGTAATAGGCCAAGGGATACAGTAACCCGCACTGGTGTATCGGAATCTAATACTGGTCTCCCAAGAGCCTCTCGAACTACAAACTCTTAGAAGATTCACTATTGCTTTACTTAAGTCGTCATTGTCCCGTTTGTATTGATACCCGATCCAATTTCTGTGTTTCATTGTCAATGTGATGTTCCAAGGGACACAGTAAACCCGCACTGGTGCATCGGTATCTAATACTGGTCTCCCAGGAGCCGCTCAAACCACAAACTCTTAGAAGATTCACTCTTCTTGAATTTAAGTCGGCGTTGTCCTTTTGTATACGATCACGGTGCGTTTTCTGTGTTTCATGGTCAATGTGAAGTTCCAAGGGATACAGTGAACCCGCACTGGTGCATCGGAATCTAACACTGGTCTCCCAGGAGCCGCTCAAACACAAACTTTTAGTAGATTCACTCTTCTTGTACTTAAGTGGGCATTGTGCATTTAGCATTCAATCCTGATGCGATTTCTGTGTTTCTCCATCTATGTGAAGCTCCAAGGGATACAGTAAATCAGCACTTGTGCATCGGAATCTAATACTGGCCTTCCAGGAGCCGCTAAAACGTCAAACTCTTAGAAGATTCATTCTTCTTGAATTTAAGTCGGCATTGTCCATTTTGGATATATTCCCGATGCAATTTCTGTGTTTCCTGGTCAATGCGAACGTCCAAGGGATACAGTAAGCCTTTACTGGTGCATCGGAATTTAATACTGGTACCTAGAAGCCACTTTAACCACAAACTCTTAGAAGATTCTTTCTTCTTGTACTTTAGTTGGCATTCTGGATTTTGTATTCAATCGCAGTGCGATTTCTGTGTTTCACGGTCAATGTGAAGGTCCAATGGATACAGTAAACCTGCACTGGTCCATCGGAATCTAATACTGGTCTCCCAGGAGCTGCTCAAAGCACAAACGCTTAGAAGATTCACTCTTCTTGTACTTAAGTCGGCATTGTCCCTATTGTATTCAATCCCGATGCAATTTCTGTGTTTCATGGTCAATGTGAAGGTCCAAAGGATACAGTAAACCGGCACCGGTGTATCGAAGTCTAATACTGGTCTCCCAGGAGCCGCTCAAACCACAAACACTTAGTAGATTCACTCTTCTTCTACACATGTCGTCATTGTCCCTTTTGTGTTCAATCCCGATGCAATTTCTGTGTTTCATGGTCAATGTGAAGGTCCAAGTGATACAGTAAACCTGCACTGGTGCATAGGAATCTAATACTGGACTCCCAGGAGCCACTCAAACACAAACTCTTAGAAAATTCGCTCTTCTAGTACTTAAGTTGGCATTGTGCCTTTTGTATTCAATCCCGATGCAATTGCTGTGTTTCATGGTCAATTTGAAGGTCCAAGTGATACCGTAAACCTGCACTGGTGAATTGAATCAAATAATGGTCTCCCAGGAGGCGCCCAGACCACTAACTCTTAGAAGATTCACTGTGCTTGTCCGTAAGTCGGCATTGTCCCTTTTGTATTCAATCCCGATGCGATATCCGTGTTTCATGGTCAATGAGGCGCTGCAAGGGATACAGTAAACCTGCACTGGCGCATCGGAATCTAATCCTGGTCTCCCAGGAGCCGCTCAAACCACAAACTATTAGAAGATTCACTCTCCTTGTACTTAAGTCGGCATTGTCCTTTTTGTTTTCAAACACGATGCGATTTCTGTGTTTCATGGTCAATGTGAAGGCACAAGGGATACAGTAAATCTGCACCGATGCATCGGAATCTAATACTAGTTTCCCAGGAGCAGCTCAAACCACAAATTCTTAGAAGATTGATTCTTCTTGTACTTCAGTTGGCATTGTGCCTTTTGTATCCAATTCCGATTCAATTTCTGTGTTTCATGGTCAATGTGAAGGTCCAAGGGATACAGTGAACCTGCACTGGTCTATTGGAATCTTATACAGGTCTTCCATTAGATGCTCAAAGCACATCCTCTTAGTTGAATCACTTTTCTTGTACTTAAGTCTGCAATGTACCTTTTGTATTCAATCCCGATGCGATTTCTGTGTTTCACGGTCAATGGGAAGGTCCAAGGGATACAGTAAACTTGCACTGGTGCATCGGAATGTAATACTGGTCTCCCAGGATCCGATCAAACCACAAACTCTAAGTAGATTCACTCTTCTTGTACTTAAGTGGTCATTGTGAATTTTGTATACAATCCTCATGCGATATCTGTGTTTCACGGTCAATGTGATGCTCCAAGGGTTACAGTAAACCTGCACTGGAGCATCGGAATCTAATACTGGATTTCCAGGAGCCACTACAAACACAGACTCTTAGCAGATTCCTTCTTCTTGAACTAAAGTCGGCATTGTCCCTGTTGTATTCAATCCCAATGCAATATCTTTGTTTCCTGGTCAATGCGAAGGTCCAAAGGATACTGTAAGCCATCACTGGTGCATCAGAATCGAATACTGGTACCTAGGAGCCACTCTAACCACAATCTCTTAGAAGATTCACTCTTCTTGTACTTTAGTTTGCATTATGGCTTTTGTATTCAATCCCAATGAGATGTCTGTGTTTCATGGTCAACGCGAAGTTCCAAGGGATACAGTCATCCTGCACTGGTCCATCGGAATCTAATACTGGTCTACCAGGAGCAGCTCAAAGCACAAATTCTTTGAAGATTCACTCTTCTTGTACTTAAGTCGGCATTGTCCCTTTTGTAATCAATCCCGATGCAATTCTGTGTTTCATGGTCAATGTGAAGGTCCAAGGGATACAGTAAACCTGCACTGGTGTATCGGATACTAACACATGTCTCCCAGGAGCCGCTCAAACCACAAACTCTTAGTAGATTCGCTTTTCTTGTACTTAAGTCTGCAATGTTCCTTTGGTATTCAATCCCGATTAGATTTCTGTGTTTCACGATCAATCGGAAGGTCCAAGGGATACAGTAAACCTGCACTGGTGCATCGGAATCTAATACTGGTGTCTTGGGAGCCGCTCAACCCACAATTTCTTAGTAAATTCACTCTTCTTCAATTGAAGTCGTCATAGTCCCATTTGTATTCAATCCCGATGCGTTTTCTGAGTTTCATCGTCAATGTGAAGGCGCAAGGGTTACAGTAAACCTGCACTGGTGCATCAGAATCTGAAACTGGGCTTCCAGGAGCAGCTCGAACCACAAACTCTTAGAAGATTCACCCTACTTGTACTTAAGTCTGCATTGTCCCTTTTGTCTTCAATCCCGATGCAATATCTGTGTTTCATGGTCAATGTGAAGGTCCAAGTGATACAGTAAACCCGCACTGGTGTATCGGAATCTAATACTGGTCTCCCAGGTGCCGTTCGAACTACAAACTCTTAGAAGATTCACTATTCCTGTACTTAAATCGTCATTGTCCCTTTTGTATTGAATCCCGATGCAATTTCTGTGTTTCATGGTCAACGTGAAGTTCCAAGGGACATAGTAAACCTGCACTGGTGCATCAGAATCTAACACTGGTTTCCCAGGAGACGCTCAAACCACAAACTCTTAGAAGATTCACTCTTCTTGAATTTAAGTCGGCATTGTCCCTTTTGTATTCAATCCCGGTACGTTTTCTGTGTATCATGGTCAGTGCGAAGGCGCAAGAGATACAGTGTACCTGCACTGGTCCATCGGATAAAAACACATGTCTCCCAGGAGCCGCTCAAACCACAAACTCTTAGAAGATTCACTCTTCTTGTACGTAAGTCGGCATTGTCCCTTTTGTATTAAATCCCGATCTAATTTCAGTGTTTCATGGTCAATGTGAAGGTCCAAGGGCTACAGTAAACTTGCACTGGTGCATCGGAATCTAATACTATTCACCCAGGAGCCGCTCAAAACACAAAATCGTAGAAGATTCACTCTTATTTGTAATTAAGTCGGCATTGTCCCTTTTGTATTCAATACAGATGCAATTTCTGTATGTCATGCTCGTTGTGAAGTTCCAAGGGATTCAGTAAACCTGCACTGGTGCATCGGAATCTAATACTGGTCTCCGAGGTGCCGCTCAAAGCACAAACTCTTGGAAGATTCACTCTTCTTGTACTTAATTCGGCATTGTTCATTTTGTATTCAAACCCGATGCGATATCTGTGTTTCATGGTCAATGTGATGGTCAAAGGGATACAGTAAACCTCGACTGGTGCATCGGAATCCAACACTGGTCTCCTAGGAGCAGCTCAAAGCACAAACTCATAGTAGATTCACTCTTCTTGTACTTATTTCGGCATTGAGCATTTTGTATTCAATCCCGATGCGATTTCTGTGTTTCACGGTCAATGTGAAGGTCCATGGGATACTGTAAAACTGCACTGGTGCATCGGAATCTAATATTGGTCTCCCAGGAGCCGCTCAAACCACAAACTCTTAGAAGATTCACTCTTCTTATACTTAATACATCACTGTCCCTTTTGTATTCAATCCCGATGTAATTTCTGTGTTTCATGGTCAATGTGAAAGTCCAAGGCATACATTAAACCTGCACTGGTGCATCGGATTCTACCACTGGTATCCCAGGAGCCACTCAAACCACAAAATCTTAGAAGATTCACTCTTCTTGTACTTTATTTGGCACTGTGCCTTTTTTATTCAATCCCGATGCAATTTCTGTGTTTCATGGTCAATGTGAAGGTCCAAGGGAAACAGTAAACCCGCACTGGCGTATCGGAATCTAATACTGGTCTCCCAGGTGCCTTTCGAACTACAAACTCTTAGAAGACTCACTTTTCCTGTACTTAAGTCGTCATTGTCCCTTTTGTATTGAATCCCGATGCAATTTCTGTGTTTCATGGTCAATGTGAAGTTCCAAGGGACACAGTAAACCTGCACTGGTGCATCAGAATCTAACACTGATATCCCAGGAGCCGCTCAAACCACAAACTCTTAGGAGATTCACTCTTCTTGAACTTAAGTTGGCATTGTCCCTTTTGTATTCAATCCCGGTGCGATATCTGAGTTTCATGGTCAGTGTGAGGGCGCAAGGGATACAGTGAACCTGCACTGGTGCATCGGATACCAACACATGTCTCCCAGGAGCCGCTCAAACCACAAACTCATAGTACATTCACTTTTCTTGTACTTAAGTCTGCAATGTTCCTTTTGTATTCAATCCCGAGTAGATTTCTGTGTTTCACGGTCAATCGGAAGGTCCAAGGGATACATTAAGCCTGCACTGGTGCATCGGAATTTGACACTGGTCTCCCAGGAGCTGCTCAAAGTTCAAACTCTTAGAAGATTCACTCTTCTGGTACGTAAGTCGGCATTGTCCCTTTTGTATTAAATCCCGATCTAATTTCTGTGTTTCATGGTCAATGTGAAGGTCCAAGGGATACAGTAAACTTGCACTGGTGCATCGGAATCTCATACTATTCACACAGGAGCCGCTCAAAACACAAAGTCGTAGAAGATTCACTCTTATTTGTACTTAAGTCGGCATTGTCCCTTTTGTATTCAATACAGATGCAATTTCTGTATTTCATGGTCGTTGTGAAGATCCAAAGGATTCAGTAAACCTGCACTGGTGCATGGGAATCTAATACTGGTCTCCGAGGTGCCGCTCAAAGCACAAACTCTTGGAAGATTCACTCTTCTTGTACTTAATTCGGCATTGTTCATTTTGTATTCAAACCCGATGCGATATCTGTGTTTCATGGTCAATGTGATGGTCAAAGGGATACAGTAAACCTCGACTGGTGCATCGGAATCCAACATTGGTCTCCCAGGAGCAGCTCAAATCACAAACTCATAGTAGATTCACGCTTCTTGTACTTATTTCGGCATTGAGCATTTTGTATTGAATCCCGATGCGATTTCTGTGTTTCACGGTCAATGTGAAGGTCCATGGGATACAGTAAAACTGCACTGGTGCATCGGAATCTAATATTGGTCTCCCAGGAGCCGCTCAAAGCACAAACTCTTAGCAGATTCACTCTTCTTGTACTTAATACATCATTGTCCCTTTTGTATTCAATCCCGATGTAATTTCTGTGTTTCATGGTCAATGTGAAAGTCCAAGGCATACAGTAAACCTGCACTGGTGCATCGGATTCTACCACTGGTACCTCAGGAGCCACTCAAACCACAAAATCTTAGAAGATTCACTCTTCTTGTACTTTAGTTTGCACTCTGCTTTTTTATTCAATCCCGATGCAATTTCTGTGTTTCATGGTCAATGTGAAGGTCCAAGGGAAACAGTAAACCCGCACTGGTGTATCGTAATCTAATACTGGTCTCCCAGGTGCCTTTCGAACTACAAACTCTTAGAAGAATCACTTTTCCTGTACTTAAGTCGTCATTGTCCCTTTTGTATTGAATCCCGATGCAATATCTGTGTCTCATGGTCAATGTGAAGTTCCAAGGGACATAGTAAACCTGCACTGGTGCATCAGAATCTAACACTGGTCTCCCAGGAGCCGCTCAAACCACAAACTCTTAGAAGATTCACTCTTCTTGAACTTAAGTCGGCATTGTCCCTTTTGTATTCAATCCCGGTGCGTTTTCTGTGTTTCATGGTCAGTGTGAAGGCGCAAGGGATACAGTGAACCTGCACTGGTGCATCGGATACCAACACATGTCTCCCAGGAGCCGCTCAAACCACAAACTCTTAGTACATCTACTTTTCTTGTACTTAAGTCTGCAATGTTCCTTTTGTATTCAATCCCGAGTAGATTTCTGTCTTCCACGGTCAATCGGAAGGTCCAAGGGATACATTAAGCCTGCACTGGTGCATCGGAATTTGACACTGGTCTCCGAGATGCCGCTCAAAGCACAAACTCTTGGAAGATTCACTCTTCTTGTACCTAATTCGGCATTGATCATTTTGTATACAAACCCGATTCGATATCTGTGTTTCATGGTCAATGTGATGGTCAAAGGGATACAGTAAACCTCCACTGGTGCATCGGAATCCAACACTGGTCTCCCAGGAGCAGATCAAATCACAAACTCTTAGTAGATTCACTCCTCCTGTACTTATATCGGCATTGAGCATTTTGTATTCAATCCCAACGCGATATCTGTGTTTCACGGTCAGTGTGAAGGTCCATGGGATACAGTAAACTTGCACTGTTGCATCGGAATCTAATACTATTCACCCAGGAGCCGCTCAAACCACAAACCCTTAGAAGATTCACTGTTCTTGAATTAATTTGGAATTGTTCCATTTGTATTCAATCCCGATACGTTTTCTGAGTTCCATGGTCAATGTGAAAGCCTAAGGGATACAGTAAACCTGCACTGGTGCATCGGAATCTAATACTGGTCCCCCAGGAGCCGCTCAAACCACAAACTCTTAGAAGATTCACTCTACTTGTACTTAAGTCGGCATTGCCCTTTTGCATTCAATCCCGATGCAATTTCCGTGTTTCATGGTAAATGTGAAGGTCCAAGGGATACAGTAAATACGCACTGGTCTATCGGAATCTAATACTGGTCTCCCAGGAGCCGCTCGAACTACAAACTCATAGAAGATCACTATTCCTGTACTTAAGTCGTCATTGTCCCTTGTGTATTCAATCCCGATGCGATATCTGTGTTTCATGGTCAATGTGATGGGCAAAGGGATACAGTAAACCTCCACTGGTGCATCGGAATCCAACACTGGTCTCCCAGGAGCAGATCAAAGCACAAACTCTTAGTAGATTCACTCCTCCTGTACTTATATCGGCATTAAGCATTTTGTATTCAATCCCGATGCGATTTCTGTGTTTCACGATCAATGTGAAGGTCCATGGGATACAGTAAACCTGCACTGGTGCATCGGAATCTAATACTGGTCCTTCACTCTTCTAGTACTTAATTCGGCATTGTTCATTTTGTATTCAAACCCGATGCGATATCTGTGTTCCGTGGTCAATATGATGGTCAAAGGGATACAGTAAACTTCCACTGGTGCATCGGAATCCAACACTGGTCTCCCAGGAGCAGCTCAAAGCACAAACTGTTAGTAGATTCACTCTTCTTGTACTTATTTCGGCATTGAGCATTTTGTATTCAATCCCGATGCGATTTCTGTGTTTCACGGTCAATGTGAAGGTCCATGGGATACAGTAAAACTGCACTGGTGCATCGGAATCTAATACTGGTCTCCCAGGAGCCGCTCATAGCACAAACACTTAGAAGATTCACTCTTCTTCTACTTAATACATCATTGTCCCTTTTGTATTCAATCCCGATGTAATTTCTGTGTTTCATGGTCAATGTGAGGGTCCTAGGCATACAGTAAACCTGCACTGGTGCATCGGATTCTACCACTGGTATCCCAGGAGCCACTCAAACAACAAAATCTTAGAAGATTCACTCTTCTTGTACTTTAGTTGGCACTGTGCCTTATTTATTCAATCCCGATGCAATTTCTGTGTTTCATGGTCAATGTGAAGGTCCAAGGGAAACAGTAAACCCGCACTGGTGTATCGTAATCTAATACTGGTCTCCCAGGTGCCTTTCGAAGTACAAACTCTTAGAAGAATCACTTTTCCTGTACTTAAGTCGTCATTGTCCCTTCTGTATTGAATCCCGATGCAATTTCTGTGTTTCATGGTCAATGTGAAGTTCCAAGGGACATAGTAAACCTGCACTGGTGCATCAGAATCTAACACTGGTCTCCAAGGAGCCGCTCAAACCACAAACTCTTAGAAGATTCACTCTTCTTGAACTTAAGTCGGCATTGTCCCTTTTGTATTCAATCCCGGTGCGTTTTCTGTGTTTCATGGTCAGTGTGAAGGCGCAAGGGATACAGTGAACCTGCACTGGTGCATCGGATACCAACACATGTCTCCCAGGAGCCGCTCAAACCACAAACTCTTAGTACATCTACTTTTCTTGTACTTAAGTCTGCAATGTTCCTTTTGTATTCAATCCCGAGTAGATTTCTGTCTTCCACGGTCAATCGGAAGGTCCAAGGGATACATTAAGCCTGCACTGGTGCATCGGAATTTGACACTGGTCTCCGAGGTGCCGCTCAAAGCACAAACTCTTGGAAGATTCACTCTTCTTGTACTTAATTCGGCATTGTTCATTTTGTATACAAACCCGATTCGATATATGTGTTTCATGGTCAATGTGATGGTCAAAGGGATACAGTAAACCTCCACTGGTGCATCGGAATCCAACACTGGTCTCCCAGGAGCAGATCAAATCACAAACTCTTAGTAGATTCACTCCTCCTGTACTTATATCGGCATTGAGCATTTTGTATTCAATCCCAATGCGATATCTGTGTTTCACGGTCAGTGTGAAGGTCCATGGGATAGAGTAAACTTGCACTGTTGCATCGGAATCTTATACTATTCACCCAGGAGCCGCTCAAAACACAAAATCTTAGAAGATCCACTCTTATTTGTACTTAAGTCGGCATTGTCCCTTTTGTATTCAATCCCGATGTAATTTCTGTGTTTCATGGTCAATGCGAAGGTCCAAGGGATACAGTGAATCCGCACTGGTGTATCGGAATCCAATACTAGTCTCCCAGGAGCCGCTCAAACCACAAACACTTAGAAGGTTCACTCTTCGTGTACTTTAGTTGGCATTGTGCCTTTTGTATTCAATCCCGATGCGATTTCTGTGTTTCACGGTCAATGGGAAGGTCCAAGGGATACAGTAAACCTCCACTGGTGCATCGGAAACTAATACTGGGCTCCCAGGAGCCGCTCAAACCACAAACCCTTAGAAGATTCACTGTTCTTGAATTAAGTCGGAATTGTTCCTTTTGTATTCAATCCGGATACGTTTTCTGAGTTCCATGGTCAATGTGAAAGCCTAAGGGATACAGTAAACCTGCACTGGTGCATCGGAATCTAATACTGGTCCCCCAGGAGCCGCTCAAACCACAAACTCTTAGAAGATTCACTCTACTTGTACTTAAGTCGGCATTGCCCTTTTGCATTCAATCCCGATGCAATTTCGGTGTTTCATGATAAATGTGAAGGTCCAAGGGATACAGTAAATACGCCCTGGTCTATCGGAATCTAATACTGGTCTCCCAGGAGCCGCTCGAACTACAAACTCATAGAAGATCACTATTCCTGTACTTAAGTCGTCATTGTCCCTTGTGTATTCAATCCCGATGCGATATCTGTGTTTCATGGTCAATGTGATGGGCAAAGGGATACAGTAAACCTCCACTGGTGCGTCGGAATCCAACACTGGTCTCCCAGGAGCAGCTCAAAGCACAAACTGTTAGTAGATTCACTCTTCTTGTACTTATTTCGGCATTGAGCATTTTGTATTCAATCCCGATGCGATTTCTGTGTTTCACGATCAATGTGAAGGTCCATGGGATACAGCAAATCTGCACTGGTGCATCAGAATCTAATACTGGTCCTTCACTCTTCTTGTGCTTAATTCGGCATTGTTCATTTTGTATTCAAACCCGATGCGATATCTGTGTTCCATGGTCAATATGATGGTCAAAGGGATACAGTAAACTCCCACTGGTGCATCGGAATCCAACACTGGTCTCCCAGGAGCAGCTCAAAGCACAAACTGTTAGTAGATTCACTCTTCTTGTACTTTAGTTGGCATTGTGCCTTTTGTATTCAATCCCGATGCGATTTCTGTGTTTCACGGTCAATGTGAAGGTCCATGGGATACAGTAAAACTGCACTGGTGCATCGGAATCTAATACTGGTCTCCCAGGAGCCGCTCATAGCACAAACACTTAGAAGATTCACTGTTCTTCTACTTAATACATCATTGTCCCTTTTGTATTCAATCCCGATGTAATTTCTGTGTTTCATGGTCAATGTGAGGGTCCTAGGGATACAGTAAACCTGCACAGGTGCATCGGAATCTAATACTGGTCTCCGAGGTGCCGCTCAAAGCACAAACACTTGGAAGATTCACTCTTCTTGTACTTAATTCGGCATTGTTCATTTTGTATTCAAACCCGATGTGATATCTGTGTTTCATGGTCAATGTGATGGTCAAAGGGATACAGTAAACCTCCACTGGTGCATCGGAATCCAACACTGGTCTCCCAGGAGCAGGTCAAAGAACAAACTCTTAGTAGATTCACTCCTCTTGTACTTATATCGGCATTGAGCATTTTGTATTGAATCCCGATGCGATATCTGTGTTTCACGGTCAATGTGAAGGTCCATGGGATACAGTGAAACTGCACTGGTGCATCGGAATCTAATATTGGTCTCCCAGGAGCCGCTCAAAGCACAATCTCTTAGAAGATTCACTCTTCTTGTACTTAATACTTCATTGTCCCTTTTGTATTCAATCCCGATGTAATTTCTGTGTTTCATGGTCAATGCGAAGGTCCAAGGGATACAGTGAATCCGCACTGGTGTATCGGAATCTAATACTAGTCTCCCAGGAGCAGCTCAAACCACAAACACTTAGAAGGATCACTCTTCTTGTACTTTATTTGGCATTGTGCCTTTTGTATTCAATCCCGATGCGATTTCTGTGTTTCACGGTCAATGGGAAGGTCCAAGGGATACAGTTAACCTGCACTGGTGCATCGGAATCTAATACTGGGCTCCCAGGAGCCGCTCAAACCACAAACCCTTAGAAGATTCACTGTTCTTGAATTAAGTCGGAATTGTTCCTTTTGTATTCAATCCCGATTCGTTTTCTGAGTTCCATGGTCAATGTAAAAGCCGAAGGGATACAGTAAACCTGCACTGGTGCATCGGAATCTAATACTGGTCCCCCAGGAGCCGCTCAAACCACAAACTCTTAGAAGATTCACTCTACTTTTACTTAAGTCGGCATTGCCCTTTTGCATTCAATCCCGATGCAATTTCAGTGTTTCATGGTCAATGTGAAGGTCCAAGGGATACACAAAACCCGCACTGGTTTATCGGAATCTAATACTGGTCTCCCAGGAGCCGCTCGAACTACAAACTCATAGAAGATCACTATTCCTGTACTTAAGTCGTCATTGTCGCTTGTGTATTCAATCCCGATGCAATTTCTGTGTTTCATGGTCAGTGTGAAATTCCAAAGATACAGTAAAAATGCACTTGTGCATTGGAATCTAATACTGGTCACCGAGGAACCGCTCAAAGCACAAACTCTTAGAAGATATACTCTTCTTGTGGTTAAGTCGGCATTGTCCATTTTGTGTTCAATCCCGAAGCCATTTCTGTGTTTCATGGTCAATATGAAGGCCCAAGGGACACAGTAAACCTGCACTGGTGCATCGCAATCTTATACTAATCTCCCCAGAGCCGCTCAAACCACAAACTCGTAGAAGATTCACTCTTCTTGAATTTAAGTCGGCATTGTCCCTTTTGTATAAAACCCCGGTGCGTTTTTTGTGTTTTACTGTCAATGTGAAGGCGCAAGGGATACAGTGAACCTGCACTGGTGCATCGGAATCGAAAACTGGTCTCCCAGGAGCCGCTAAAAGCACAATCTCTCAGTAGATTCAATCTTCTTGTACTTAAGTGGGCATTGTGCATTTTGTATTCAATCCTGATGCAATTTCTGTGTTTCACTGTCAAAGTGAAGCTCCACGGGATACAGTAAACCTGCACTGGTGCATCGGAATCTAATACTGGCTTCGCAGGAGCCTCTAAAACAGCAAACTCTTAGAAGATTCATTCTTCTTGAATTTTAGTCGGCATTGTCCGTTTTGTATTCAATCCCGATGCAATTTCTGTGTTTCCAGGTTAATGCGAAGGTCCAAGGGATACAGTAAGCCTTCACTGGTGCATCGGAATCTAATACTGGTACCTAGGAGCCACTCTAACCACAAACTCTTACAAGATTCACTCTTCTTGTACTTAAGTCGGCATTGTCCCTTTTGTACTGATTCCCGATACAATTGCTGTGTTTCATGGTCGATGTGAAGGTTCAAGGGATACGGTAAATCTGCACTGGTCCATCAGAATCTAATACTGGTCTCCTAGGAGCCGCTCAGAGCACAAACTCTTTGTAGATTCACTCTTCTTGTACTTATTTCGGTTTTGCGCATTTTGTATTCAATCCCAATGCGATTTCTGTGTTTCACGGTGAATGTGAAGGTCCATGGGATACAGTAGACCTCCACTGGTGTATCGGAATCTAATACTCGTCTCCCAGCAGCCCCCCAAAGCACAACCTCTTAAAGGATTCACTCTTCTTGCACTTAATTCGGCATAGTCCCTTTTGTATTCAATCCCGGTGCATTTACTGAGTTTCATGGTCAATGTGAAAGTCCAAGAAATACAGTAACCCGCACTGGTGTATCGGAATCTAGTACTGGTCTCCCAGGAGCCGCTCAAACCACAAACTCTTAGATGATTCACTCTTCTTGTACTTAAGTCAGCATTGTGCATTTTGTATTCAATCCCGATGCGATATCTGTGTTTCATGGTCATTGAGAAGGTCCAAGTGATACAGTAACCCTGCACTGGTGCTTCGGTTTCTAATCCTGGTCTCCCAGGAGCCGCTCAAACCACAAACTGTTAGAAGATTCACTCCTCTTGTATTTAAGTCGGCATTGTCACTTTTGTATTGAATCCCGATGCAAATTCTGTGTTTCATGGTCCATGTGAAGTTCCAAGGGACACAGTAAATTTGCATTGGTGCATCGGAATCTAATACTGGTCTCCCAGGAGCCGCTCAAACCACAAACTCTTAGAAGATTCACTCTTCTTGAATCTAAGTCGGAATTGTCCCTTTTGTACTCAATCCCGGTGCGTTTTCTGTGTTCATGGTCAATGTGAAGGCGCAAGGGATACAGGGAACCTGTACTGGTGCATCGGAATCTAATACTGGTCACCGAGGAGCCGTTAAAAGCACAAACTCTTAGAAGATTCACTCTTCTTGTACTTAAGTCGGCATTGTGCCTTTTTTATTCAATCCCGATGCGATTTCTGTGTTTCATGGTCAATGAGAAACTACAAGGGATACAGTAAACCTGCACTGGTGCATCGGAATCTAATACTGGTCTCCCAGGAGCCGCTGAAACCACAAAATCTTGGTAGATTCACTGTTCCTGTAGTTAAGTTGGCATTGTGCCTTTTGTATTCAATCCCGATTTAATACCTGTGTTTCATGGTCAATGTGAAGGTTAAAGGGATACAGTAAACCTGCACTGGTGCATCGGAACTAATACTGGTCTCCCAGGAACCGCTCAAACCACAACATCCTACAAGTTTCACTGTTCGTGTACTTAAGTCGGCATTGTCAGTTTGTACTGAATCCCGATGCAATTGCTGTGTTTCAACGTCAATGTGAAAGTCCAAGGGATACAGTAAACCTGCACTGGTGCATCGGAATCTAATACTGGTCTCCTAGAAGCCGTTCAAGCCACAAACACTTAGAAGGTTCACTCTTCTTGTACTTAAGTCGGCATTGTCCCTTTTGTATTTAAACCCGATGCGATATCTGTGTTTCATGGTCAATGTGAAGGGGCGAGGGATACAGTGAACATGCACTGGTGCACCGGAATCTAACACTGGACTCCCAGGAGCCGCTCAAAGCACAGACTTTTAGTAGATTCGCTCTTCTTGTACTTAAGTGGGCATTCTGCATTTTGTATTCAATCCTGATGCGATTTCTGTGTTTCACGGTCAAAGTGAAACTCCAAGGGATACAGTAATCCTGCACTGGTGCATTGGAATCTAATAGTGGCTTCCCAGGAGCCGCTAAAACAGCAAACTCTTAGAAGATTCATTCTTCTTCAATTTTAGTCATCATTGTCCCTTTTGTATTCGATCCCGAGGCAATTTCTGTGTTTCCAGGTCAATGCGAAGATCCAAGGGATACAGTAAGCCTTCACTGGTGCATCGGAATATAATACTGTTACCTAGGAGGCACTCTAACCACAAACTCTTACAAGATTCACTCTTCTTGTAATTAAGTCAGCAATCTCCCTTTTGTACTGATTCCCAATACAATTGCTGTGTTTCATGGTCGATGTGAAAGTCCAAGGGATACAGTAAATCTGCGCTGGTGCATCGGAAGCTAATACTGGTCTCCTAGGAGCCGCTCAGAACACAAACTCTTTGTAGATTTACTCTTCTTGTACTTATTTCGGCATTGTGCATTTTGTATTCAATCCCGATGCGATTTCTGTGTTTCATGGCCAATGTGGAAGTCCAAGGGATACAGTAAACCTGCACTGGTGCAGCGGAATCTAATACTGGTTTCCTAGGAGCCGTTCAAACCACAAACACTTAGAAGGTTCACTCTTCTTGTACTTAAGTCGGCATTGTCCCTTCTGTATTTAAACCCGATGCGATATCTGTGTTTCATGGTCAATGTGAAGGTCCATGGGATACAGTAAAACTACACTGGTGTATCGGAATCTAGTACAGGTCTCCCAGGAGCCGCTCGAAGCACAAACTCTTAGAAGATTCACTCTTCTTGTACTTAAGTCGGCATTGTCCCTTTTGTATTTAAACCCGATGCGATATCTGTGTTTCATGGTCAATGTGACGGCGCAAGGGATACAGTGAACATGCACTGGTGCACCGGAATCTAACACTGGACTCCCAGGAGCCGCTCAAAGCACAGACTCTTAGTAGATTCACTCTTCTTGTACTTAAGTGGGCATTGTGCATTTTGTATTCAGTCCTGATGCGATTTCTGTGTCTCACGGTCAATGTGAAACTCCAAGGGATACAGTAATCCTGCACTGGTGCATCGGAATCTAATACTGGCTTCCCAGGAGCCGCTAAAATAGCAAACTCTTAGAAGATTCATTCTTCTTGAATTTTAGTCGGCATTGTCCCTTTTGTATTCGATCCCGATGCAAATTCTGTGTTTCCAGGTCAATGCGAAGGTCCAAGGGATACAGTAAACCTGCACTGGTGCATGTGAACTAATACTGGTCACCCAGGAGCCGCTCAAACCACAAACTCTTAGAAGGTTCACCCTTCTTTTACTTAAGTCGGCATTGTGAATTTTGTATTCATTCCCAATGCGATTTCCGTGTTTCACGGTCAATAAGAAGGTCCAAGGGATGTAGTAAAGCTACACTGGTGCATCGGAATCTCATACTGGTCTCCGAGGTGCCGCTCAAAACACAAACTCTTGGAAGATTCACTCTTCTTGTACTTAAGACGGCATTGTGCCTTTTGTACTCAATCCCGATGCGTTTTCTGTGTTTCATGGTCATTGAGAAGGTCCAAGTGATACAGTAAACCTGCACTGGTGCTTCGGAATCTAATACTGGTCTCCCAGGAGCCCCTCAAAGCACAAACTCTTAAAGGATTCACTCCTCTTGTACTTGAGTCGGCATTGTCCGTTTTGTATTCAATCCTGATGCATTTTCTGTGTTTTATGGTCAATGTGAAGGTCCAAGGGATACTGTAAACCGCACTGGTGAATCGGAATCTAATACTGGTCTTCCAGGAGCCGCTGAAACCACAAAATCTTGGTAGATTCACTGTTCCTGTACTTAAGTTTGCATTGTGCTTTTGTATTCAATCCCGATGTAATTTCTGTGTTTCATGGTCAATGTGAAGGTACAAGGGATACAGTAAACCTGCACTGGTGCATCGGAACTAATACTGGTCTCCCAGGAACCGCTCAAACCACAACATCTTACAAGTTTCACTCTTCGTGTACTTAAGTCGGCATTGTCCGTTTGTACTGAATCCCGATGCAATTGCTGTATTTCATCGTCAATTGTCCCTTTTGTATTCTATCCCGAACCAAATTCTGTTTTTCATGTTCAGTGCGATGGTCTAAGGGATACAGTAAACCCACACTGGTGTATCGGAATCTAATACTGGTCTCCCAGGAGCCGCTCGAAATACAATCTCTTAGAAGATTCACTAGTCGTGTACTTAAGTCGTCATTGTCACTCTTGCATTCAATCCCGTTGCGAATTCTGTGATTCATGGTCAATGATAAGGTCCAAGGGATACAGTAAACCTGCACTGGTGCATCGGAATCTAATCCTAGTCTCCCAGCAGCCCCCCAAAGCACAAACTCATAAAGGATTCACTCTTCTTGTACTTAAATCGGCATTGTCCCTTTTGTATTCAATCCCGGTGCATTTACTGAGTTTCATGGTCAATGTGAACGTCCAAGAAATACAGTAACCCGCACTGGTGTATCGGAATCTAGTACTGGTCTACCAGGAGCCCCTCAAACCACTAACTCTTAGAAGATTCATTCTTCTTGTACTTAAGTCGGCATTGTGCATTTTGTATTCATTCCCGATGCGATATCTGTGTTTCATGGTCATTGAGAAGGTCCAAGTGATACAGTAAACCTGCACTTGTGCTTCGGAATCTAATCCTG
Source organism: Schistocerca americana (assembly GCF_021461395.2). NCBI lineage: Eukaryota > Metazoa > Arthropoda > Insecta > Orthoptera > Acrididae > Schistocerca > Schistocerca americana. The sequence continues at coordinate 12,598,917 of NC_060119.1, read as the reverse complement.
GTCTCCCAGGAGCCGCTCAAACCACAACCTGTTAGAAGAATCACTCTTCTTGTACTTAAGTCGGCATTGTCACTTTTGTATTGACTCCCGATGCAATTTCTGTGTTTCATGGTCAATGTGAAGTTCCAAGAGACACAGTAAACCTGCATTGGTGCATCGGAATCTAATACTGGCCTCCCAGGAGCCGCTCAAACCACAAACTCTTAGAAGATTCACTCTTCTTGAATCTAAGTCGGAATTGTCTCTTTTGTATTCAATCCCGGTGCGTTTCCTGTGTTTCATGGTCAATGGGAAGGCGCAAGGGATACAGTGAACCTGCACTGGTGCACCGGAATCTATTACTGGTCTAGCAGGAGCCCCCCAAAGCACAAACTCCTAATGGATTCACTCCTCTTGTACTTAAGTCGGCATTGTCCGTTTTGTATTCAATCCCGATACATTTTACGTGTTTCATGGTCAATGTGAAGGTCCAAGGGATACAGTAACCCGCACTGGTGTATCGGAATCTAGTATTGGTCTCCCAGGAGCCGCTGAAACCACAAAATCTTGGTAGATTCACTGATCCTGTACTTGAGTTGGCATTGTGCCTTTTGTATTCAATCCCGATGGAATTTCTGTGTTTCATGGTCAATGTGAAGGTCCATGGGATACAGTAAAACAACACTGGTGTATCGGAATCTAATACAGGTCACCCAGGAGCCGCTCGAAGTACAACCTCTTAGAAGATTCACTCTTCTCGTACTTAAGACGTCATTGTCCCTTTTCTATTCAATCCCGACGTAGTTTCTGTGTTTCATGGTCAATGTGAAGGTCCAAGGGATACAGTGAACCCGCACTGGTGTATCGGAATCTAATACTGGTCTCCCAGGAGCCACTCAAAGCACAAACACATAGAGGATTCACTCTTCTTGTACTCAAGTCGTCATTGTCCCTTTTGTATTCAATCCCGATGCAATTACTGTGTTTCATGGTCAATGTGAAAATCCAAGGGATACAGTAAAGCTCCACTGGTGTATTGAAATCTAATACTGGTCTCTCAAGAGCCCCTCAAAGCACAAAATCTTAGAAGACTCACACTTCTTGTATTTAAGTCGCCATTGTCATTTTTGTATTCAATGCCGATCTAATTTCTGCGTTTCATGGTCAATGTGAAAATCCAAGGTATACAGTAAACCGCTACTAGTGCAACGGAATCTAATACTAGTCTCCCAGGAGCCGCTCAAACCACAAACTCTTAGGAGATTCCCTCTTCTTGTACGTAAGTCGCCATTGTCTATTTTGTATTCAATCCCGACGCAATTACTGTGTTTCATGGTCAATGTGAAGGTCCAAGAGATACAGTAAATTTGCACTGGTGCATCGGAATCTAATACTGGTCTCCGAGGAGCCGCTCGAAGCACAAATTCTTAGAAGGTTCACTCTTCTTGTACTTAAGACGGCATTGTCCCTTTTGTATTCACTCCCGATGATATTTCTGTGCTTCATGCTCAATTTGAAGGTCCAAGGGATACAGTAAACCTGCACTGGTGCATCGGAATCAAAAACTGGTCTCCCAGGAGGCGATCAAACCACAAACTCTTTGAAGATTCACTCATCTTGTTCTTAAGTTGGCATTGTGATTTTTGTATTCAATCCCGATCCCTATTGCTGTGTTTCATGGTCAATGTGAAGGTCCTAGGGAAACATTTATTCTGCACTGGTGGATGGGAATCAAATACCGGTCTCCCAGAAGCCGCTCAAAGCACAAACTCTTAGTAGATTCTCTCTTCTTGTACTTAAGTCGCATTATGCATTTTGTATTCAATCCCGATGCGATTTCTGTGTTTCACGGTATATGTGAAGCTCCAAGGGACACAGTAAACCTGCACTGGTGCATCGGAATCTAATACTGGTCTCCCAGGAGCCGCTCTAAGCACAATCTCTTAGAAGATTCACTCTTCTTGTACTTAAGTCGGCATTGTCCCTTTTGTATTCAATCCCGATGCAATTTCTGCGATTCGTGGTCAATATGAAGGTGCAAGTCATACAGTAAACCTGCACTGGTGCATCGGAATATAATACTGGTCTCCCAGGAGCCGCTCAAACCACAAACTCTTAGAAGATTCACTCTTGTTGTACTTATGTTGGCATTGTCCCTTTTGTATTCGATCCCGATTCAATTGGTGTGTTTCACTGTCAATGTGCAGGTTCAAGGATACAGTTAACCTGCACTGGTGCCTCGGAATCTAATACTTGACTCCCAGGGGCCGCTCACACCACAAACTCTTAGAAGCCTCTCTCTTCTTGTAGATAAGTCGGCATTGTCCCTTTTGTATTCGATCCCGATGCGATTTCTATGCTTCATGGTCAATGCGAAGGTTCGAGGGATACAGTAAACCTGCACTGGTGCATCGGAATCAAATACTGGTCTCCCAGTAGCCGCTCGAACAACAATCTCTTAGATGATTCGCTCTCCTTGGTCTTAAGTCGTCATTCTTCCTTTTGTATTCAACCCCAATATAATTTTTGTGTTTCATTGTCAATGTGAAGGTGCACGGGATACGGTGAACCTGCACTGGTACATCGGAATCTAATACTAGTGTCCCAGGAGCCGCTCAAAAGCAAACTCTTAGAAGATTCACTCTTCTTGCACGTATGTCGGCATTGTCCATTTGTATTCAAACCCAATGCGATTTCTGTGTTTTATGGTCAATGTGAAGGTCCATGGGATATAGTCAACCTGGACTGGTGCTTCGGAATGTAGTACTGGACTCCCAGGAGCCGCTCAAAGCACAAACTCTTAGTAGATTCACTCTAATTGACGTATGTCGGCATTGTCCATTTGTATTCAAACCCAATGCGAATTCTGTGTTTTATGCTCAATGTGAAAGTCCATGGGATACAGTCAACCTGGACTGGTGCTTCGGAATGTAACACAGGTCTCCCAGGAGAAAATTTACTCTTCTTGTACTTAAGTCGTCATTCTCCCATTTGGATTCAATCCCGATATAATTTTTGTATTTCATGGTCAATGTGAAAGTGAAAGGGAGACAGTGAACGTGCACTGGTGCATCGGAATGTAATACTAGTCTGCGAGGAGCCCCTCAAAGGACAAACTCTTGGAAGATTCACTCTCCTTGTACTTAAGTCGGCATTGTACATTTTGTATTCAATCCCTCTGCAATTTATGCGTTTCATGGTCATTGTGAAGGTCCAAGGGATACAGTAAACCAGCACTGGTGCATCGGAATCTAATACTGGTCTCCCAGGAGCCGCTCAAACCACAAACTCGTAGAAGTTTCACTCTTCTAGTACTTAAGTTGGCATTGTACCGTTTGTATTCAGTCCCGATGCAATTGCTGTGATTCATAGTCTACGTGAAGGACCAAGGGATACAGTACACCTGCACTGGTGCATCGGAATCTAATACTGGTCTCCCAGGAGACGCTCAAACCACAAACTCGTAGAAGATTCAGTCCTCAGGTACTTGAGTTGGCATTGTGACTTTTGTATTCAATCCCGATATAAATGGTGTGTTTAATGGTCAATGTGAATGTACAAGGGATACAGTAAACCCGCACTGGTGCATCAGAATGTAATATTGGTCTGACAGTAGCCGCTCAAAGTACAAACTCTTAGTAGATTCACTCTTCTTGTACTTAAGTCGGCATTGTGCATTTTGTATTCAATCTCGATGCGATATGTGCGTCTCACGGTCAATGTGTAGGAACACGGGACATAGCAAACCTGCACTGGTGCATCGGAATCACATACTGGTCTCCCAGGACCCGCTCAAATCACATACTCTTAGACGATTCACTCTTCTTGTACATAAGTCGACATTGTCCCTTTTGCATTCCACCCCGATGCGATTTCTGTGTTTCATGCTCAATGTGAAGGTCCAAGGGATACAGTAATCCTCCACTGGTGTATTGGAACTTAATACTGGTCGCCCAGGAGCCGCTCTAAGCACAATCTCTTAGTAGATTCACTCTTCTTGTACTTAAGTCGGCATTGTCCCTTTTGTATTCAATCCCGATGCAATTTCTGCGATTCATGGTCAATATGAAGGTGCAAGTCATACAGTAATCCTGCACTGGTGCATCGGAATATAATACTGTCTCCCAGGAGCCACTCAAACCACAAACTCTTAGAAGATTCACTCTTGTTGTACTTATGTCGACATTGTCCCTTTTGTATTCAATCCCGATTCAATTGGTGTGTTTCATTGTCAATATGCAGGTCCAAGGATACAGTTAACCTGCACTGGTGCCTCGGAATCTAATACTTGACTCCCAGGAGCCGCTCACACCACAAACTCTTAGAAGCCTCACTCTTCTTGTAGATAATCGGCATTGTCCCTTTTGTATTCGATCCCGATGCGATTTCTATGCTTCATGGTGAATGCGAAGGTTCGAGGGATACAGTAAACCTGCACTGGTGCATCGGAATCAAATACTGGTCTCCCAGTAGCCGCTCGAACAACAAACTCTTAGATGATTCGCTCTTCTTGTTCTTAAGTCGTCATTCTCCCTTTTGTATTCAATCCCAATATAATTTTTGTGTTTCATGGTCAATGTGAAGGTGCACGGGATACGGTGAACCCTCACTGCTACATCGGAATCTAATACTAGTGTCCCAGGAGCCGCTCAAAAGCAAACTCTTAGAAGATTCACTCTTCTTGTACTTAATTCGGAATTGTGCATTTTGTATTCAATCCCGATGCTATTTCTGTGACTCATGTGCAATGTGAAGTTCCAAGGGATACACTAAAACTGCACTGGTGCATCAGAATCTAATACTGGACTCCCAGGAGCCGCTCAAACCACAAAGTCTAAGAAAATTCACTCTACTTGTACTTAAGTCGGCATTGTCCCTTTTTAATTCCATTCCGCTGCAATTGCTGTGTTTCATGGTCAATGTGAAGTTCCAAGGGATACAGTAAACCTGGACTGGTGCATCGGAATCTAACACTGGTCCGCCAGGAGTCTTGTAAGCACAAACTCTTAGTAGATTCACTCTTCTTGTACTTAAGTCGGCATTGTGCATTTTGTATTCAATCCCGATGCGACTTCTGTGTTTCACGGTCAATGTGAAGCTCCAAGGGAAACAGTAAACCAACACTGGTGCATCGGAATCTAATACTGGTCTCCCAGAAGCCGCTCAAACCACAAACTCTTAGAAGATTCATTCTTCTTCAATTTAAGTCGGCATTCTCCCATTTGTATTCAATCCCGATATAATTTTTGTATTTCATGGTCAAAGTGAAAGTGAAAGGGATACAGTGAACCTGCACTGGTGCATCGGAATGAAATACTAGTCTCCTAGGAGCCGTTTAAAGGACAAACACTTAGAACATTCACTCTTCTTGTACTTAAGTCGGCATTGTACCTTTTGTATTCAATCCCGTTGCAATTTCTGCGTTTAATGGTCATTTTGAAGGTCCTAGGGATACACTTAACCTGCACTGGTGCATCGGATTCTAATACTGGTCTCCCAGGAGCCGCTCAAAGGACAAACGCTTAGAAGATTCACCCTTCTTGCACTTTATTTGGAATTGTGCATTTTGTATTCAATCCCGAAGCGATTTCTGTGTTGCATGGACAATGTGATGGTCCAAGGGACACAGTAAATTTGCACTGGTGCATCGGAATCTAATACTGGTCTCCCAGGAGCCGCTCAAACCACATACTCTTAGACGATTCATTCTTCTTGTACTTAAGTCGTCATTGACGCTTTTGTGTTCAATCCCGATGTAATTTCTGTGTTTCATTTTCAATGTGAAGGTCCAAGTGATACTGTAAACTTGCACTGGTGCATCAGAATCTAATACCGGTCTCCCACGAGCCGCTCAAAACCCAAACTCTTAGAGGATACACACTTCTTGTACTTATGTCGGCATTGTCCCTTTTTTATTAAATCCCTACCTAATTTTTGTGATTCATGGTCAATGTGAAGGTCCAAGAGATACAGTAAACCTAAGCTGGTGCATAGGAATGTAATACTGGTCTCCCAGGAGCCGCTCAAACTACAAACTCTTAGAAGAATCAGTCTTCTTGTACTTAAGTTGGTATTGTTACTTTGTATTCAATCCCCATGCAATTGCTGTGTTTAATGGTCAATGTGACGTTCCAAGGGATACAGTAAACCTGCACTGGTGCATCGGAATATAATACTGGTCTCCCACGAGCCGCTCAATCTACAAACTTATAGAAGATTCATTCTTCTAGTACTTAAGTTTGCATTGTGCCGTTTTTATTCGATCCCGATTCAATTGCTGTGTTTCATAGTCCATGTGAAGGTCCAAAGGATACAGCAAATCTGCACTGGTGCATCGGAAACGAATACTGGTCTCCCAGGAGCCGCTCAAGCCACAAACACTTAGAAGATTCAGTCTTCCTGTACTTAAGTTGGCATTGTGACTTTTGTGTTCAATCCCGATGCAATTGCTGTGTTTAATGGTCAATGTGACGGTCCAAGGGATACAGTTAACCTGCACTGGTGCATCGGAATCTAATACTGGTCTGCCAGGAGCCGCTCAAAGCACAAACTCGTAGTGGATTCACTGTTCTTGTACTTAAGTCGGCATTGTGCATTTTGTATTCTATCCCGATGCGATTTCTGTGTGTCACGGTCAACGTGAAAGACAAAGGGATACAGTAAACCTGCACCGGTGGATCAGAATCTAATACTGGTCTCCCAGGAGCCTCTCAAACCACAAAATCGTAGAGATTCAATCATTTTGAATTTATGTCGGCATTGTCCCGTTTGTATTCAACCCCAATGCAATTTCTGTGTTTCATGGTCTATGTGAAGGTCCAAGAGATACAATAAACCTGCACTGGTGCATCGGAATCTAATACTGGTCTCCCAGGAGCCGCTAAAAGAACAAACTCTTCGAAGATTCACTCTTCTTGTAATTAAGTCGGCATTGTAGCATTTGTATTCAATCCAGATACAATTTCTGTTTTCATAGTCAATGTGAAGATCCAAGGGATACAGTAAACCTGCACAGGGGGCATCGGAATCTAATACTGATATCCCAGGAGCCGCCCAAACCACAAACTTTTAGAAGATTCACTCTTCATGTACTTAAGTCAGCATTGTCCCTTTTGTATTCAATCCCGATGATATTTCTGTGATTCATGGTCAATGTGAAGGTCCATGGGATACAGTAAAAATACGCTGGTGCATCAGAATTCTAATACTGGTCTCCCAGGAGCTGCTCAAACCACAAACTCTTAGAAGATTCACTCTTCTTGTACTTAAGTTGGTATTGTGACTATGTATCCAATCCTGATGCAATTGCTGTGTTCAATGGTCAATGTGAAGGTCCAAGAGATACAGTAAACCAGCACTTGTGCATCGTTCTGCCAGAAGCCGCTCAAAGCACAAACTCTTAGAAGATTCACTCTTCTTGTACTTAAGTTGGCATTGTGACATTTTCTTTTCAATCCAGACGCAATTTCTGTATTTCATGGACAATGTGAAGTCCAAAGAATACAGTAAACCTGCACTGGTGCATCGGCATCTAATGCTGGTCTGCCAGGAGCCGCTCAAATCACAAACTCTTTGTAGATTCACTCTTCTTGTACTTAAGTCGGCATTGTGCCTTTTGTATTCAATCCCGATGCGATTTCTCTTTTCATCGTCAATCTGAAGGTCCAACGGATACAGTAAACCTGCACTGGTGCATCGGAATCGAATACTGGTCTCCCAGAAGCCACTCAAAGCACAAACTCTTAGAAGATTCACTCTTCTTGTACTTAATTCGGCATTGTCCCTTTTGTATTCAATCCCGATACAATTTCTGTTTTCATGGTCAATGCGAAGGTCCAAGTTATACAATAAACCCAAACTGGTGCATCGGAATGTAATACAGGTCTCCCAGGAGCCGCTCAAACCACAAACTCTTAGAAGATTCACTCACTTGTTCTTAAGTTGGCATTGTGACTTTGTATTCGATCCCGATGCAATTGCTGTGTTTAATGGTCAATGTGAAATTCCAAAGAATACAGTAAACCTGCACTGGTGCATCGGAATCTAATACTGGTCTCCCAGGAGCCGCTCAAACTACAGACTCTTAGAAGTTTCACTCTTCTTGTACTTACGTTGGCATTGTGACCTTTGTATTCAATCCAGATGCAATTTCTGTATTTCATGGTCAATGTGAAAGTCCAAGGGATACAGTAAACCTGCCTTGGTGCATCGGAATCTAATACTGGTCTGCCAGGAGCTGCTGAAAGCACAAACTCGTGGTAGATTCACTCATCTTGTGCTTAAGTCGGCATTGTGCATTATGTATTCACTCCCGATGCGATTTGTGTGTTTCACGGTGAAGGTGAAGGTCCAAGGGTTACAGTAAACCTGCACTGGTGCATCGGAATCTAACACTGGTCTTCCAGGAGCCGCTCAAACCACAGAATCTTAGAAGATTCATTCGTCTTGAATTTAAGTCGGCATTGTCCTTTTGTATTTCATCTCGATGCAATTTCTGTGAGTCATGGTCAATGCGAAGTTCCAAGGGATACAGTTACCCTCCACTGCTGTATCGGAATCTTATACTGGTCTCCCAGGAGCCACTCAAACCACAAAATCTTTGAATATTCACTGTTTTCGTACATAAGTCGGCATCATGCATTTTGTATTCAATCCCGATCCGATTTCTGTGTTTCATGGTCAATGTGAAGGTCCAAGGGATACAGTTAACCTTCACTGGTGCATAGGAATCTAATACTGGTCTCCCAGGAGGCGCCCAAACCACAAAATCTTTGAAGATTAACTATTCTTGTACTTAAGTCGGCATTGTCCCTTTAATATTAAATCCCGATGCAATTTCTGTGTTTCATAATCAATGTGAAGGTCCAAGGGATACAGTCAACCTGCATGGTGCATCGGAATCTAATACGGGCCCCCAGGAGCCGTCCATATCTCAAACTCTTAGAAGATTCATTCTTCTTGAATTAAAGTCAGCATTGTCTTTTTTGTATTCAATCCCGATGCAATTTCTGTGCTTCACGGTCAATGGGAAGGACCAAGGGATACAGTAAACCTGCACTGGTGCGTCGGAATCTAATACTGGTATCCCAGGAGCTGCCCAAACCACAAACTTTTACAAGATTCACTCTTCTTGTACTTAAGTCAGCATTGTCCCTTCTGTATTCAATCCCGATGATATTTCTGTGTTTCATGGTCAATGTGAAGGTCCATGGGATACAGGAAACCTACACTGGTGCATCAGAATTCTAATACTGGTCTCCAAGGAGCCGCTCAAACCACAAACTCCTAGAAGATTCACTCTCCTTGTTCTTATGTTGGCATTGTTACTTTATATTCGATCCCGATGCAATTGCTGTATTTAAAGGTCAAGGTGAAGGTCCAAGAGGTTCAGTAAACCGGCACTGGTACATCGGAATCTAACACTGGTCTCCCAGGAGCCGCTCAAAGCACAAACTCTTTAAAGATTCACTTTTCTAGTACTTAAGTCGGCATTGTACCTATTCTATTCAATCCCGATCCGTATTCTGTGATTCATTATCTATGTGAAGGTCCAAGGGGTACAGTAAACCTGCACTGATGCAACTGAATCTAATACTGGTCTCCCAGGAGCCGCTCAAAGTACACACTCTTAGAACATTCACTCTTCTTGTGTTTATGTCGGCATTGAACTTTTGTATTCAATTCCTATGCATTTTATGTGTTTCATGGTCAATGGGAAGGTCCAAGTGATACAGTAAACCTGCACTGGTGCATCGGAGTCTAGTACTGGCCTCCCAGGAGCCACTCAGAGCACAAACTCTTAGAAGATTCACTCTTCTTGTACTTATGTCGGCATTGTCCCTTTTGTATTAAATCCCGATCTAATAACTGTGTGTCATGGTCAATGTGAAAGTCCAAGATATACAGTTAACCTGCCCTGGTGCATCGGTATGTAATACTGGTCTCCCAGGAGCCGCTCAAACCACAAACTCTTAGAAGATTCACTCTTCTTGTACTTAAGTTGGCGTTGTCCCTAATGAATTCAATCCCAATGCAATTTCTGTTTTCATGGTCTATGAGACGGTCGAAGGGATACAGAAAACCTGCACTGGTGCATCGGAATCTAATACTGGTCTCCCAGGAGGCGCTCAAATGACAAATTCTTTGACGAGTGACTCCTCTTGTACTAAAGTCGTCATTGTCGCTTTTGTATTCAGTCCCGATGCAATTTGTGTGTATCATGGTCAATGTGAAGGTCCAAGGGGTACAGTAAACCTGCACTGATGCAACTGAATCTAATACAGGTCTCCCAGGAGCCGCTCAAAGTACACACTCTTAGAACATTCACTCTTCTTGTGTTTATGTCGGCATTGAGACTTTTGTATTCAATCCCGATGCAATTGCAGTGTTTAATGGTCAATGTGAAGGTCGAAGGGATACAGTAAACCTGCGCTGGTGCATCGGAATCTAATACTGGTCTGCCAGGAGCCGCTCAAAGCAGAGACTCTTAGTAGATTCACTCTTCTTGTACTTAAGTCATCATTGTGCATTTCGTATTCAATCCCGACGCGATATCTGCCTCTCACGGTCAATGTGAAGGACCACGCGATACAGGGAACCTGCACTGGTGCATCGGAATCTAATACTGGTCTCCCAGGAGCCGCTCAAATCACAAAATCGTAGAGATTCAATCTTCTTGAATTTAAGTCCGCTTTGTCAATTTTGAATTTAATCCAGATGCAATTTCTGTATTCATGGACTATGTGAATGTCCAAGGGATACAGTAAGCCTCCACTGGTGCATCTGAATTTAATACTGGTTTTCCAGGAGCCGCTCAAACCACAAACTCTTAGAAGATTCTCTGTTCTTGTACTTAAGTATTCATTGTCCCTTTTGTATTCAATCCCGATGCAATCTCTGTGTTTCATGGTCAATGTGAAGGTCTAAGGGATACAGTAAACATGCTCTGGAGCATCGGAATCTTATTCTGGTCTCCCAGGATCCGCTCAAACCACAAACTCTTACAAGATGCACTCTTCTTGTTTTTATGTCGGCATTGTCCCTTTTGTATTAAATCCGGATCTAATATCTGTGTTTCATGGTCAATGTGAAGGTCCAAGGGATACAGTTAACCTGCCCTGGTGCATCGGTATGTAATACTGGTCTCCCAGGAGCCGCTGAAACCACAAACTCATAGAAGATTCATTCTTCCTGTACTTAAGTCGGCATTGTCCCTTTTGTATTCAATCCCGATGCAATTTCTGTTTTCATGGTCAATGTGACGGTCCAAGGCATACAGAAAACCTGCACTGGTGCAGCGGAATCTGATACTGGTCCCCCAGGAGCCGCTCAAATCACAAAATCGTAGAGATTCAATCTTCTTGAATTGAAGTCGGCATTGTCCCTTTTGTATTTAACCCTGATGCAATTTCTGTGTTTCATGGCTTATGTGAATGTCCATGAGATACAGTAAACCTGCACTGGTGCATCGGAATCTAATATTGGTCTGCCAGGGCACGCTTAAAGCACAAACTCATAGTAGATTCACTCTTATTGTACTTAAGTCGGCATTGTTCATTTTGCATTCAATCCCGATGCAATTTCTGTGTTGTATGGTCAATGTGAGGCTCCAAGGGACACAGTGAAAATGCACTGGTGCATCGGAATCTAATACTGGTCTCCCGGAAGACGCTCAAACCACAAACTCTTAGAAGAATCTCTCATCTTGTACTTAAGTATTCATTGACCCATTTGTATTCAATCCCGATGCAATATCTGTGTACCATGGTCAATGTGAAGGTCCAAGGGATACAGTAAACCTGCACTGGTGCCACGGAATCTAATACTGGTCTCCCAGGAGCCGCTCAAAACACAAACTCTTAGAAGATTCATTCATCTTGAGTTTAAGTTGGCCTTGTCACTTTTGTATTCAACCCCGATGCAATGTCTGTGATTCATGGTCAATGTGAAGGTCCAAGGGATACAGTAAACCTGCAGTAGTGCATCGGTATCTAATACTGGTACCCCAGTAGCAACTCATACCACAAACACTTAGAGGATTCATTCTCCTTGTATTTAAGTCGGCATTGTGCCTTTTGTATACATTTCCGATGCGATTTCTCTTTTCATGGCCAATGTTAAGGTCCAACGGATACAGTAAGCCTGCACTGGTGCATCGGAATCTAATACTGGTCTCCCAGGAGCCGCTCAAACCACAAACTCTTATAAGATTCACTCTTCTTGTTCTTAAGTTTGCATTGTGACTTTTGTATTGAATCCCGATGCAATTTCTGTATTTCATGGACAATGTGAAAGTCCAAGGGATACAGTAAATCTGCACTGGTGCATCGGAATTTTATACTGGTCTCCCAGGAGCCGCTCAAACCACAAAATCTTTGAAGATGCACTGTTTTTGTACTTAAGCCGTCATCGTGCGTTTTGTATTCAATCCCGATTCGATTTCTGTGTTTCATGGTCAATGTGAAGGTCCAAGGGATACAGTTAACCTGCACTGGTGCATCGGAATCTAAAACTGGTCTCCCAGAAGCCGCTCAAGGCACAAACTCTTAGAAGTTTCACTCTTCTTGTACTTAAGTCGGCATTGCCCCTTTTGTATACAATCCTGATACAATTTCTGATTTCATGGTCAATGTGAAGGACCAAGGGATACAGTTATTCTCCACTGGTGCATCGGAATCTAATAGTGGTCTCCCAGGCGCCGGTCAATCCACAAAATCTTAGAAGATTCATTCTTCTTGAATTTATGTCGGCATTGTCCCTTTTGTATTTAATCCTGATGCAATTTCTGTGTGTCATGGTCAAAGCGAAGGTCCTAGGGATAGAGAAAACCAGCACAGGTGCATCGTAATCTTATACTGGTCTCACAGGACCCTCTCAAAGCACAAACTCTTTGAAGTTTCACTCTTCTTGTACTTAAGTCGGCATCGTGCATTTTGTATTCAATCCAGATCCGTTTTCTGTGTTTCATGGTCAATGTGAAGGTCCAAGGGATACAGTAAACCAGCACTGGTGAATCGGAATCTAATACTGGGCTCCCAGAAGCCGCTCAAAGCACAATCTCTTCGAAGATTCACTCTTCTTGTACTTAAGTCGGCATTGTACCATTTGTATTCAATCCCGATACAATTTCTGTTTTCATAGTCAATGTGAAGATCCAAGGGATACAGTAAACCTGCACAGGGGGCATGGGAATCTAATACTGATATCCCAGGCTCCCGCGACCAAACCACAAACTCTTAGAAGATTCACTCTTCTTGTACATAAGTTGGTATTGTGACTTTGTATCCAATCCTGATGCAATTGCTGTGTTCAAAGGTCAATGTGAAGGTCCAAGAGATACAGTAAACCAGAACTTGTGCATCGTAATCTAATACTGTTCTGCCAGAAGCCGCTCAAAGCACAAACTCTTAGAAGATTCACTCTTCTTGTACTTAAGTTGGCATTGTGACATTTTTTTTCAATCCAGATGAAATTTCTGTATTTCATGGACAATGTGAAATCCAAAGAATACAGTAAACCTGCACTGGTGCATCGGCATCTAATGCTGGTCTGCCAGGAGCCGCTCAAATCACAAACTCTTTGTAGATTCACTCTTCTTGTACTTAAGTCGGCATTGTGCCTTTTGTATTCAATCCCGATGCGATTTCTCTTTTCATCGTCAATCTGAAGGTCCAACGGATACAGTAAACCTGCACTGGTGCATCGGAATCGAATACTGGTCTCCCAGAAGCCACTCAAAGCACAAACTCTTAGAAGATTCACTCTTCTTGTACTTAATTCGGCATTGTCCCTTTTGTATTCAATCCCGATACAATTTCTGTTTTCATGGTCAATGCGAAGGTCCAAGTTATACAATAAACCCAAACTGGTGCATCGGAATGTAATACAGGTCTCCCAGGAGCCGCTCAAACCACAAACTCTTAGAAGATTCACTCACTTGTTCTTAAGTTGGCATTGTGACTTTGTATTCGATCCCGATGCAATTGCTGTGTTTAATGGTCAATGTGAAATTCCAAAGAATACAGTAAACCTGCACTGGTGCATCGGAATCTAATACTGGTCTCCCAGGAGCCGCTCAAACTACAGACTCTTAGAAGTTTCACTCTTCTTGTACTTACGTTGGCATTGTGACCTTTGTATTCAATCCAGATGCAATTTCTGTATTTCATGGTCAATGTGAAAGTCCAAGGGATACAGTAAACCTGCCTTGGTGCATCGGAATCTAATACTGGTCTGCCAGGAGCTGCTGAAAGCACAAACTCGTGGTAGATTCACTCATCTTGTGCTTAAGTCGGCATTGTGCATTATGTATTCACTCCCGATGCGATTTGTGTGTTTCACGGTGAAGGTGAAGGTCCAAGGGTTACAGTAAACCTGCACTGGTGCATCGGAATCTAACACTGGTCTTCCAGGAGCCGCTCAAACCACAGAATCTTAGAAGATTCATTCGTCTTGAATTTAAGTCGGCATTGTCCTTTTGTATTTCATCTCGATGCAATTTCTGTGAGTCATGGTCAATGCGAAGTTCCAAGGGATACAGTTACCCTCCACTGCTGTATCGGAATCTTATACTGGTCTCCCAGGAGCCACTCAAACCACAAAATCTTTGAATATTCACTGTTTTCGTACATAAGTCGGCATCATGCATTTTGTATTCAATCCCGTTCCGATTTCTGTGTTTCATGGTCAATGTGAAGGTCCAAGGGATACAGTTAACCTTCACTGGTGCATAGGAATCTAATACTGGTCTCCCAGGAGGCGCCCAAACCACAAAATCTTTGAAGATTAACTATTCTTGTACTTAAGTCGGCATTGTCCCTTTAATATTAAATCCCGATGCAATTTCTGTGTTTCATAATCAATGTGAAGGTCCAAGGGATACAGTCAACCTGCATGGTGCATCGGAATCTAATACGGGCCCCCAGGAGCCGTCCATATCTCAAACTCTTAGAAGATTCATTCTTCTTGAATTAAAGTCAGCATTGTCTTTTTTGTATTCAATCCCGATGCAATTTCTGTGCTTCACGGTCAATGGGAAGGACCAAGGGATACAGTAAACCTGCACTGGTGCGTCGGAATCTAATACTGGTATCCCAGGAGCTGCCCAAACCACAAACTTTTACAAGATTCACTCTTCTTGTACTTAAGTCAGCATTGTCCCTTCTGTATTCAATCCCGATGATATTTCTGTGTTTCATGGTCAATGTGAAGGTCCATGGGATACAGGAAACCTACACTGGTGCATCAGAATTCTAATACTGGTCTCCAAGGAGCCGCTCAAACCACAAACTCCTAGAAGATTCACTCTCCTTGTTCTTATGTTGGCATTGTTACTTTATATTCGATCCCGATGCAATTGCTGTATTTAAAGGTCAAGGTGAAGGTCCAAGAGGTTCAGTAAACCGGCACTGGTACATCGGAATCTAGCACTGGTCTCCCAGGAGCCGCTCAAAGCACAAACTCTTTAAAGATTCACTTTTCTAGTACTTAAGTCGGCATTGTACCTATTCTATTCAATCCCGATCCGTATTCTGTGATTCATTATCTATGTGAAGGTCCAAGGGGTACAGTAAACCTGCACTGATGCAACTGAATCTAATACTGGTCTCCCAGGAGCCGCTCAAAGTACACACTCTTAGAACATTCACTCTTCTTGTGTTTATGTCGGCATTGAACTTTTGTATTCAATTCCTATGCATTTTATGTGTTTCATGGTCAATGGGAAGGTAAAAGTGATACAGTAAACCTGCACTGGTGCATCGGAGTCTAGTACTGGCCTCCCAGGAGCCACTCAGAGCACAAACTCTTAGAAGATTCACTCTTCTTGTACTTATGTCGGCATTGTCCCTTTTGTATTAAATCCCGATCTAATAACTGTGTGTCATGGTCAATGTGAAAGTCCAAGATATACAGTTAACCTGCCCTGGTGCATCGGTATGTAATACTGGTCTCCCAGGAGCCGCTCAAACCACAAACTCTTAGAAGATTCACTCTTCTTGTACTTAAGTTGGCGTTGTCCCTAATGAATTCAATCCCAATGCAATTTCTGTTTTCATGGTCTATGAGACGGTCGAAGGGATACAGAAAACCTGCACTGGTGCATCGGAATCTAATACTGGTCTCCCAGGAGGCGCTCAAATGACAAATTCTTTGACGAGTGACTCCTCTTGTACTAAAGTCGTCATTGTCGCTTTTGTATTCAGTCCCGATGCAATTTGTGTGTATCATGGTCAATGTGAAGGTCCAAGGGGTACAGTAAACCTGCACTGATGCAACTGAATCTAATACAGGTCTCCCAGGAGCCGCTCAAAGTACACACTCTTAGAACATTCACTCTTCTTGTGTTTATGTCGGCATTGAGACTTTTGTATTCAATCCCGATGCAATTGCAGTGTTTAATGGTCAATGTGAAGGTCGAAGGGATACAGTAAACCTGCGCTGGTGCATCGGAATCTAATACTGGTCTGCCAGGAGCCGCTCAAAGCAGAGACTCTTAGTAGATTCACTCTTCTTGTACTTAAGTCATCATTGTGCATTTCGTATTCAATCCCGACGCGATATCTGCCTCTCACGGTCAATGTGAAGGACCACGCGATACAGGGAACCTGCACTGGTGCATCGGAATCTAATACTGGTCTCCCAGGAGCCGCTCAAATCACAAAATCGTAGAGATTCAATCTTCTTGAATTTAAGTCCGCTTTGTCAATTTTGAATTTAATCCAGATGCAATTTCTGTATTCATGGACTATGTGAATGTCCAAGGGATACAGTAAGCCTCCACTGGTGCATCTGAATTTAATACTGGTTTTCCAGGAGCCGCTCAAACCACAAACTCTTAGAAGATTCTCTGTTCTTGTACTTAAGTATTCATTGTCCCTTTTGTATTCAATCCCGATGCAATCTCTGTGTTTCATGGTCAATGTGAAGGTCTAAGGGATACAGTAAACATGCTCTGGAGCATCGGAATCTTATTCTGGTCTCCCAGGATCCGCTCAAACCACAAACTCTTACAAGATGCACTCTTCTTGTTTTTATGTCGGCATTGTCCCTTTTGTATTAAATCCGGATCTAATATCTGTGTTTCATGGTCAATGTGAAGGTCCAAGGGATACAGTTAACCTGCCCTGGTGCATCGGTATGTAATACTGGTCTCCCAGGAGCCGCTGAAACCACAAACTCATAGAAGATTCATTCTTCCTGTACTTAAGTCGGCATTGTCCCTTTTGTATTCAATCCCGATGCAATTTCTGTTTTCATGGTCAATGTGACGGTCCAAGGCATACAGAAAACCTGCACTGGTGCAGCGGAATCTGATACTGGTCCCCCAGGAGCCGCTCAAATCACAAAATCGTAGAGATTCAATCTTCTTGAATTGAAGTCGGCATTGTCCCTTTTGTATTTAACCCTGATGCAATTTCTGTGTTTCATGGCTTATGTGAATGTCCATGAGATACAGTAAACCTGCACTGGTGCATCGGAATCTAATATTGGTCTGCCAGGGCACGCTTAAAGCACAAACTCATAGTAGATTCACTCTTATTGTACTTAAGTCGGCATTGTTCATTTTGCATTCAATCCCGATGCAATTTCTGTGTTGTATGGTCAATGTGAGGCTCCAAGGGACACAGTGAAAATGCACTGGTGCATCGGAATCTAATACTGGTCTCCCGGAAGACGCTCAAACCACAAACTCTTAGAAGAATCTCTCATCTTGTACTTAAGTATTCATTGACCCATTTGTATTCAATCCCGATGCAATATCTGTGTACCATGGTCAATGTGAAGGTCCAAGGGATACAGTAAACCTGCACTGGTGCCACGGAATCTAATACTGGTCTCCCAGGAGCCGCTCAAAACACAAACTCTTAGAAGATTCATTCATCTTGAGTTTAAGTTGGCTTTGTCACTTTTGTATTCAACCCCGATGCAATGTCTGTGATTCATGGTCAATGTGAAGGTCCAAGGGATACAGTAAACCTGCAGTAGTGCATCGGTATCTAATACTGGTACCCCAGTAGCAACTCATACCACAAACACTTAGAGGATTCATTCTCCTTGTATTTAAGTCGGCATTGTGCCTTTTGTATACATTTCCGATGCGATTTCTCTTTTCATGGCCAATGTTAAGGTCCAACGGATACAGTAAGCCTGCACTGGTGCATCGGAATCTAATACTGGTCTCCCAGGAGCCGCTCAAACCACAAACTCTTATAAGATTCACTCTTCTTGTTCTTAAGTTTGCATTGTGACTTTTGTATTGAATCCCGATGCAATTTCTGTATTTCATGGACAATGTGAAAGTCCAAGGGATACAGTAAATCTGCACTGGTGCATCGGAATTTTATACTGGTCTCCCAGGAGCCGCTCAAACCACAAAATCTTTGAAGATGCACTGTTTTTGTACTTAAGCCGTCATCGTGCGTTTTGTATTCAATCCCGATTCGATTTCTGTGTTTCATGGTCAATGTGAAGGTCCAAGGGATACAGTTAACCTGCACTGGTGCATCGGAATCTAAAACTGGTCTCCCAGAAGCCGCTCAAGGCACAAACTCTTAGAAGTTTCACTCTTCTTGTACTTAAGTCGGCATTGCCCCTTTTGTATACAATCCTGATACAATTTCTGATTTCATGGTCAATGTGAAGGACCAAGGGATACAGTTATTCTCCACTGGTGCATCGGAATCTAATAGTGGTCTCCCAGGCGCCGGTCAATCCACAAAATCTTAGAAGATTCATTCTTCTTGAATTTATGTCGGCATTGTCCCTTTTGTATTTAATCCTGATGCAATTTCTGTGTGTCATGGTCAAAGCGAAGGTCCTAGGGATAGAGAAAACCAGCACAGGTGCATCGTAATCTTATACTGGTCTCACAGGACCCTCTCAAAGCACAAACTCTTTGAAGTTTCACTCTTCTTGTACTTAAGTCGGCATCGTGCATTTTGTATTCAATCCAGATCCGTTTTCTGTGTTTCATGGTCAATGTGAAGGTCCAAGGGATACAGTAAACCAGCACTGGTGAATCGGAATCTAATACTGGGCTCCCAGAAGCCGCTCAAAGCACAATCTCTTCGAAGATTCACTCTTCTTGTACTTAAGTCGGCATTGTACCATTTGTATTCAATCCCGATACAATTTCTGTTTTCATAGTCAATGTGAAGATCCAAGGGATACAGTAAACCTGCACAGGGGGCATGGGAATCTAATACTGATATCCCAGGACGCGACCAAACCACAAACTCTTAGAAGATTCACTCTTCTTGTACATAAGTTGGTATTGTGACTTTGTATCCAATCCTGATGCAATTGCTGTGTTCAAAGGTCAATGTGAAGGTCCAAGAGATACAGTAAACCAGAACTTGTGCATCGTAATCTAATACTGTTCTGCCAGAAGCCGCTCAAAGCACAAACTCTTAGAAGATTCACTCTTCTTGTACTTAAGTTGGCATTGTGACATTTTTTTTCAATCCAGATGAAATTTCTGTATTTCATGGACAATGTGAAATCCAAAGAATACAGTAAACCTGCACTGCTGCATCGGCATCTAATGCTGGTCTACCAGGTGCCGCTCAAAGCACAAACTCTTAGAAGATTCACTCTTCTTGTGCTTAATTCGGCATTGTCCCTCTTGTATTCAATCCCGATACAATTTCTGTTCTCATGGTCAATGCGAATGTCCGAGTTATACAGTAAACCTAAACTGGTGCATCGGAATGCAATACAGGTCTCCCAGGAGCCGCTCAAACCACCAACTCTTAGATGATTCACTCACTTGTTCTTAAGTTGGCATTGTTACTTTGTATTCGATCCCGGTGCAATTGCTGTGTATAATGGTCAATGTGATAGTCCAAGGGATAAAGTAAACCTGCACTGGTGCATCGGAATCAAATACTGGTCTCCCAGGAGCCGCTCAAACTACAGACTCTTACAAGGTTCAATCTTCATGTACTTAAGTTGGCATTGTGACTTTTGTATTCAATCCCGATGCAATTTCTGTATTTCATGGTCAATGTGAAAGTCCAAGGGATGCAGTAAACCTGAATGGTGCATTGGAATCTAATACTGGACTGCCAGGAGCCGCTGAAAGCACAAACTCGTAGTAGATTCACTCATCTTGTACTTAAGTCGGCATCGTGCGTTATGTATTCACTCCCGATGCGATTTCTGTGTTTCACGGTGAACGTGAAGGTCCAAGGGTTACAGTAAAGCTGCACTGGTGCATCGGAATCTAGCACTGGTCTCCCAGGAGCCGCTCAAACCACAGAATCTTAGAAGATTCATTCTTCTTGAATTTAAGTCGGCATTGTCCTTTTGTATTTAATCCCGATACAATTTCTGTCTTCATGGTCAATGTGAAGGGCCAAGGGATACAGTAAACCTGCACTGGTGAACCAGAATCTTATACTGGTCTCCCAGGAGCCGCACAAACCACGAGCTCTTTGAAAATTAACTCTTCTTGTACCTAAGTCGGCATTGTCCCTTTTGTATTCAATCCCGATGCAATTTCTGTTTTCATGGTCAATGTGAAGGTCCAAGGGATACAGTAAACCTGCAGTGGTGCATCAGTATCTAATACTGCCCTCCCAGAAGCCCAGAAGCCGCTCAAACCACAAACTCTTAGAATATTCACTCTTCTTGTACTTAAGTCCGCATTGTCCTTTTGTATTCAATCCCGACGCAATTTCTGTGTTTCATGGTCAATGTGAAGGTGCAAGGGATACAGTATACTTGCACTGGTGCATTGTAATCTAGTACTGGTCTCCCAGGAGCTGCTCAAATCACAATCTCTTAGAAGATTCACTCTTCTTGTACTTAAGTCAGAATTGTCACTTATGTATTCAATCCCGATGCAATGTCTGTATTTCATGGTCAATGTGAAGGTCCAAGGGATACAGTAAACCTGCACAGCTGCATCGGAATCAAATACTGGTCTCACAGGAGCCGCTCAAAGCACAAACTGTTAGTAGATTCACTTTTCTTGTACTTAAGTCAGCATTGTGCCTTTTGCATTGAATCCTGATGAGATTTCGGTGTTTCACGGTCGATGGGAAGGTCCAAGGGATACAGTAAAGCAGCTCTGGTGCATCGGAATCTAATACTGGTCTCCCAGGAGCCGCTCAAACCACATACTCTTAGAAGATTCACTCCTTTTGTACTTAAGTCCGCATTGTCACTTTTTTATTCGATCCCGATGCAAATAATGTGTTTCATGGTCAATATGAAGGTCCAAGGGATACAGTAAACCTGCATTGGTGCATCGGAAACTAATACTGGTCTCCCAGGCGCCGCTCTAACCACATACTCTTAGAAGATTCACTATTCTTGTACCAAAGTTGGCATTGTGATTTTTGAATTCAATCCCGATGGAAATGCTGTGTTTAATTGTCAATATAATGGCCCGAGGGATACAGTAAACCTGCACTGGTGCATGGGAATCTAATACTGGTCTCCCAGAAGCCGCTCAAACCTCCAATTCGAAGAAGATTCAGTCTTCTTGTACTTAAGTTGGCATTGTCCATTTTGTATTAAATCCGGCTCTAATTTCTGTGTTTCATGGTCAATGTTAAGGTCCAAGGGATACAGTAAACCTGCACTGGTGCACCGGAATCTAATACTGCTTCCCCAGGAGCCGCACAAACCACAAACTCTTAGAAGAATCACTCCTCTTGTACTTAAGTCGGCATTGTCCTTTTGTATTCAATCCCGATGCAATTTCTGTTTTCATGGTCAATGTGAAGGTCCAAGGGATACAGTAAACCTGCACTGGTGCATCGGAATCTTATACTGGACTCCCAGGAGCCGCACAAACCACAAGCTCTTTGAAGATTCACTCTTCTAGTACTTAAGTTGGCATTGTGCCGATTGTATTCAATCCCGATGTAATTTCTGTGTTTTATGGTCAATGAGATGGGCCAAGGGATTTAGTGTACTCGCACAGGTGCATCTGAATCCAATACTGGTCACCAAGGAGCCGCTCAAAACACTAACTCTTAGAAGATTCACTCTTCTTGTACTTAAGTTGGCATTGTGACTTTCGTATTCAATCCTAATGCAACTGCTATAGTTAATGGTCAATGTGAAGGCCCAAGGGATACAGTAAACCATCACTGATGCTTCGGAATCTAATACTGGTCTCCCAGGATCCGCTCAAAGCACAAAATCTTAGATGATTCACTCTTCTTCTACTTAAGTCGTCATTGCCGCTTTTGTATTCTGTCCCGATGTAATTTCTGTGTACCATGGTCAATGTAAAGGTCCAAGGGATACAGTAAACCTGCACTGGTGCATCGGTATCTAATACTGGTCTCCCAGAAGCTGCTCAAAGCACAACATCTTAGAAGATTCACTCTTCTTGCACTTAATCAGCATTGTCACTTATGTATTCATCCCCTATGCAATGTCTGTATTTCATGGACAATGTGAAGGTCCAAGGGATACAGTAAACCTGCACTGGGGCATCGGAATCTAATACTGGTCTCCCAGGAGCCACTCAAAGCAAAAATTCTTATAAGATTCACTCTTCTTGGACTTAAGTCGGCAGTGTCCCTTTTGTATTAAACCCCGATCCAATATCTGTGTTTCATGGTCAATGTGAAAGTCCAAGGGATATAGTAAATCTGCACAGCTGCATCGGAACCTAATACTGGTCTGCCAGGAGCCGTTCAAACGACAAACTCTTAGAAGATTCCCTCTGTTTGTAATTAAGTAGGCATTGTCCCTTTTGTATTCAATCCCGATGCAATTTGTGTTCTCATGGTCAATGTGAAGGTCCAAGGGATACAGTAAACCTGCACTGGTGCATCGGAATCTAATACTGGTCTCCCAGGAGCCGCTCCAACCACAAACTCTTAGAAGATTCACTCTTCTAGCACTGAAGTTGACATTGTGCCGTTTATATTCAATCCTGATGCAATTGCTGTGTTTCACGGTCAATGTGAAGGTCCAAGAGATACAGTAACCCTGTACAGGTGCATCGGAATCTAATTCTGGTTTCCCAGGAGCCGCTCAAACCACAAACTCTTAGAAGATTCACACTTCTTGTACTTAAGTTGTCATTGTGACTTTTGAATTCAATCCCGATGCAAATGCTGTGTTTAATGGTCAATGTAAAGGTCCAAGGGATACAGTAAACCAGCACTGGTGCATTGGAATGTAATACTGCTCTCCTAGGATCCAAACAAACCACAAACTCTTAGAAGATTCACTCCTGTTTTACTTACATTGTCATTGTCGCTTTTGTATTCTGTCCCGATGTAATTTCTGTGTATCATGGTCAATGTGAAGGTCCAAGGGATACAGTAAACCTGCACTGGTGCATCGGAATCTAATACTGGTCTCCTAGAAGCTGCTCAAAGCATAATATCTTAGAAGATTCACTCTTCTTGTTCATAAGTCAGCATTGTCACTTAAGTATTCAATCCCGATGCAATGTCTGTATTTCATGGTCAATGCGAATGTCCAAGGTATTTAGTAAACCTGCACTGGTGCATCGGAATCTTATACTGGTCTCGCAGGACCCGCTCAAAGCACAAACCGTTAGTAGATTGACTTTTCGTGTAATTAAGTCGGCATTGTGCCTTTTGTATTGAATCCGATGAGATTTCTGTGTTTCACGGTGAATGGGAGGGTCCAAGGGATACTGTAAACTTGCACTGGTGCATCGGAATCTAATACTGGTCTCCCAGGAGCCACTCAAACCACAAACTCTTAGAAGATTCTTTCTTCTTGTACTTAAGTCGGCATTGTCCCTTTTGTATTAAATCCCGATCTAATATCAGTGTTTCACGGTCAATGTGAAGGTCCAAGGGATACAGTAAACCTGCACAGGTTAATCGGAATCTAATACTGGTCTCCCAGGAGCCGTTGAAACAACAAATTCTTGGAAGATTCCCTCTTTTTGTACCTAAGTCGGCATTGTCACATTTGCATTCAATCCCAATGATAGTTCTGCATTTCTTGGTCAATAAGAAGGTCCATGGGATACAGTAAACCTGCACTGGTGCATCAGAATCTAATACTGGACTCCCAGGAGCCGCTCAAAGCACAAACTGTTAGTAGATTCAATTTTCTTCTACTTAAGCCTGCATTGTGCCTTTTGCATTGAATCCTGAAGAGATTTCTGTATTTCATGGTCGATGGGATGGTCCAAAGGATACAGTAAAGCAGCACTGGTGCATCGGAATCTAATACTGGTCTCTCAGGAGCCGCTCAAACCACAAACTCTTAGAAGATTCACTCCTGTTGTACTTAAGACGGCATTGTCACTTTTGTATTCAATCCCGATGCAATTTATGTGTTTCATCGTCAATATGAAGGTGCATGGGATACAGTAAACCTGCACTGGTGCATCGGAATGTAATACTGGTCTCCCAGGAGCCGCTCAAACCACAAACTCTTAGAAGTTTCACTCTTCTTGTACTTAAGTCGGCATTGTCCCTTTTGTATTAAATCCCGATGCAATTACTGTTTTCATGGTCAATGTGAAGGTCTAAGGGACCCATTGAATCTGCACTGGTGCATCGGAATCTAACACTGGTCCCGCAGGAGTCGCTCAAACCACAAACTCTTACAAGATTCACTCTTCTTTTACTTAACTCGTTATTGTGACTTTGGAATTCAATCCCGATGCCAATGCTGTGTTTAATGGTCAATGTAAAGGTCCAAGGGACCCATTGAATCTGCACTGGTGCATCGGAATCTAACACTGGTCCCGCAGGAGTCGCTCAAACCGCAATTTCTTACAAGATTCACTCTTCTTTTACTTAACTCGGTATTGTGACTGTGGAATTCAATCCCGATGCAAATGCTGTGTTTAATGGTCAATGTAAAGGTCCAAGGGATACAGTAAACCTGGACGGGTGCATCGGAATCTAATACTGGTCTCCCAGAAGCCGTTCAAACCACCAACTCGTAGAAGATTCACTCTTCTTGTACTTAAGTTGGCATTGTCCATTTTGTATTAAATCCCGCACTAATTTCTGTGTTTCACGGTCAATATTAATTTCCAAGGGATACAGTAAACCTGCACTGGTGCATCGGAATCTAATACTGCTCTCCCAGGAGCCGCTCAAACCACAAACTCTTAGAAGATTTACACCTCTTGTACTTAAGTCGGCATTGTCCCTTTTGTAATCAATCCCGATGCAATTTCTGTTTTCATGGTCAATGTGAAGGTCCAAGGGATACAGTAAACCTGCGCTGGTGCATCGGAATCTTATACTGGTCTCCCAGGAGCCGCACAAACCACAAACTCTTTGAAGATTCACTCATTTAATACTTAAGTTGGCATTGTGCCGTTTGTATTCAATCCTGATGCAGTATCTGTGTTTCATGTCAATGTGAAGGTCCAAGGGATATAGTGTACCTGCACAGGTGCATCTGAATCTAATACTGATCACCCAGGAACCTCTCAAACAACTAACTCTGAGAAGATTCACTCTTCTTGTACTTAAGTCGGCATTGTGCCTTTTGTATTGAATCCCGATGAGATATCTGTGTTTCACGGTCAATGGGAAGGTCCAAGGGATACTGTAAACCTGCACTGGTGCATCGGAATCTAATACTAGTGTCCCAGGGGCCGCTCAAACCACTAACTCTTAGAAGATTCACTCTTCTTGTACTTAAGTTTGCATTGTGACTTTCGTATTCAATCCCGATGAAATTGCTGTAGTTATTGGTCAATGTGAAGGTCCAAGGGATACAGTAAACCTGCACTGATGCATCGGAATCTAATACTGGTCTCCCAGGAGCCGCTCAAACCACAAACTCCTAGAAGATTTCCTCTGTTTGTACCTAAGTCGGCATTTTCCCTTTTGTATTCAATCCCGATGCAATTTCTGTTTACATGGTCAATGTGAAGGTCCAAGGGATACAGTAAACCTGCAATGGTGCATCGGAATCTAATACTGGTCTCCCAGGAGCCGCACAAACCACAAAGTCTTAGAAGATTCACTCTTCTAGCACTTTAGTTGGCATTGTGACTTTTGTATTCAATCCCGATGCAATTACTGTGTTTAATGGTCAATGTAAAGGTCCGAGGGATAGAGTAAACCTGCACTGGTGCATCGGAATCTAATACTGGTCTCCCAGGAGCCGCTCAAAGCACAAGCTGTTAGTAGATTCACTTTTCTAGTACTTAAGTCAGCATTGTGGCTTTTGCATTGAATGCTGAAGAGATTTCTGTGTTTCACGGTCAATGGGAAGGTCCAAGGGATACAGTAAAGCAGCACTGAGGCAGCGGAATCTAATACTGGTTTCCCAGGAGCCGCTCAAACCACATACTCTTAGAAGATTCACTCCTCTTGTACTTAAGTCGGCAATGTCACTTTTGTATTCAATCCCGATGCAATTTATGTGTTTCATGGTCAATGTATATGTCCAAGGGGTACAGTAAACCTGCACCGGTGCATCGGAATCTAATACTGTTCCTTAAGAAGCCGCTCAAACCACAAACTCTTAGAAGATTCACTCTTCTTGTACTTAAGTTGGCATTGTCTATTTTGTATTAAATCCCAATCTAATTTCTGTGTTTAATGGTCAATGTGAAGGTCGAAGGAATACAATAATCCTGCACAGGTGCATCGCAATCTATTACTGGTCTCCCAGGAGCCGCTCAAGCCACAAACGCCTAGAAGATTTCCTCTGTTTGTACTTAAGTCGGCATTGTCCCTTTTGTATTCAATTCCGATGCAATTTCTGCTTTCATGGTCAATGTGAGTGTCCAAGGGATGCAGAAAACCTGCACTGGTGCGTCGGAATATAACAGTGCCCTCCCAGGAGCCGCTCAAACCACAAACTCTTAGAAGATGCACACTTATTTTACTTAAGTTGGCATTGTGCCGCTTGTATTCATTCCAGATGCAATTGCTGTGTTTCATGGTCAATGTAAATGTCTGAGGGATACAGTAAACCTGCACTGGTGCATCGGAATCTAATACTGGTCTCCCAGCAGCCGCTCAAAGCACAAACTCTTAGAAGATTCACTCTTCTTGTACTTAAGTCGTTATTGTGCCCTTTTTATCCAATCCCGATACGATTTCTGTGTCTCACGGTCAATGTGTGGTTCAAGGGATGCAGTGAAGCTGCACTGGTGCATCGGAATCTAATACTGGTCTCCCAGGAGCTGCTCAAACCACAATTTCTTAGAAGATTCACTCTTCTCGTACTTAAGTCGGCATTGTCCCTTTTGTATTTATTCCCGATGCAATTTTTGTGTTTCATGGTTAATGCGAAGGTCCAAGGGATACAGTTAACCTGCACTGGTGCATCGGAATCTAATACTGGTCTCCCAGGAGCCGCTCAAACCACAAACTCTTTGAAGATTCATTCTTCTTGTACTTATGTCGGCATTGTGCCATTTGTTTCCAATCCCGACCGGATTTCTGTGTTTCATGGCCTATGTGAGGGTCCAAGGGATACAGTAAACCTTCACTGTTGCATCGGAATCTAAAACTGGTCTCCCAGGAGCCGCTCAAAACACAAACTCTTAGAAGATTCACTCTTCTTGTACTTATGTCTGCAGTGTCCCTTTGGTATTCAATCCCGATGCAATATCAGAGTTTCAGGGTCAATGTACAGGTCTAAGGGAGACAGTAAACCTGCACTGGTGCATCAGAATCTAATACTGTTCTCCCAGGGGCCGCTCAAAACTCAGACTCTTAGAAGATTCACTCTTCTGGTACTTAAGTCGGCATTCTCATTTTTGTATTCATTCCGGATGCAATATCTTTGTTTCATGGTCAATGTGAAGATCCAAGGGATACAATGA
Source organism: Schistocerca americana (assembly GCF_021461395.2). Taxonomy (NCBI): domain Eukaryota; kingdom Metazoa; phylum Arthropoda; class Insecta; order Orthoptera; family Acrididae; genus Schistocerca; species Schistocerca americana. The sequence goes on along the minus strand of NC_060119.1, from coordinate 12,571,175 downwards.
ACCTGCACTGGTGTATTGGAATCTAATACTGTTTTCCCATTAGCCGCTAAAACCACAAACTCTTAGAAGATTCATTCTTCTTCCACTTTAGTTGGCATTTTGCCTTCTGTATTCAATCCCGATGCGATTTCTGTGTTTCGCGGTCAATGGGAAGGTCCTAGGGATACAGTAAACCTGCACTGGTGCATCGTAATCTAATACTGGTCTCCCAGGAGCCGCTCAAACCAATAACTCTTAGAAGAATCACTCTTCTTGTACTTAAGTTGACATTGTGACTTTTGTTTCAGTCCCGATGCATTTACTGCGTTTAATGGTCAATGTGCAGGTCCAAGGGATACAGTAAACCTGCACTGGTGCATCGTAATCTAATACTGGTCTGCCAGGAGCCGCACAAAGATCAAACCCTTAGTAGATTCACTCTTCTTGTACTTAAGTCGGCATTGTGCACTTTTTATCCAATCCCGATGCGATTTCTGTGTCTCTCGGTCACTGTGAAGGTCCAAGGGATACAGTAAACCTGCACTGGTGCATCGGAATCTTATACTGGTCTCCCAGGAGCCGCTCAAACCACTAACTCTTAGAAGATTCTTTCTTCTTGAATTTAAGTCGGCATTGTCCCTTTTGCATTCAATCCCGATTCAATTTCTGTGTTTCATGGTCAATGTGAAGGTCCAAGGGATACAGTAATCCCGCACTGGTGTATTGAAATCTAATACTGGTCTCCCAGGATCCGTTCAAACCACAAACTCTTAGAAGATTCATTCTTCCTGTACTTTAGTTGGCATTGTGCCATTTGTATACAATCCCGATGCGATTTCTGTGTTTCATGGTCAATGTGTAGGTCCAAGGGATACAGTAAACCCGACTGGTTCATCGGAAACTAATACTGGTCTCCTCGGTGCCGCTCAAAGCACAAACTCTTAGAAGATTCACTCTTCTTGTCCTTCAGTCGGCATTGTCACTTTTGTATTCACTCCCGATGCAATTTCTGTGTTTCATGGTCAATGTGAAGGTCTAAAGGATACAGTAAACCTGCACTGGTGCATCGGAATCTAATACTAGTCTAACAGGAGCCGCTCATAGCACAAACTCTAAGATGATTCACTCTTCTTGTACTTAAGTCGGCATTGTCACTTTTGTATTCGTTCACGATGCAATTTCTATATTTCATGGTCAATGTGAATGTCCATGGGATACAGTAAACCTGCACTGGTGCATCGGAGTCCAATACTGGTCTCCCAGGAGCCGCTCAAACCACTAACTCTTAGAAGATTCACTCTTCTTGTACGTAATTTGGAATTGTGACTTTTGTATTCAGTCCCGATGCAATTACTGTGTTTAATGGTCAATGTGAAGGTCCAAGGGATACAGTAAACCTGCACTGGTGCATGGGAATCTAATTCTAGTCTGCCAGGAGCCGCTCAAAGCACAAACTCTTAGTTGATTCACTCTTCTTGTAGTTAAGTCTGCCTTGTCCATTTTGTATTCAATCGCAATGCAATTTCTGTTTTCATGAATAATGTGAAGGTCCAAGGGATACAGTAAACCTGCACTGGTGCATCGGAAACTATTACTGGTCCCCCAAGTGCAACTCGAACCACAAACTCTTAGAAGATTCACTCTTCTTGTACTTAAGTCGTTATTGTGCCCTTTTTATCCAATCCCGATACGATTTCTGTGTCTCACGGTCAATGTGTGGGTCCAAGGGATGCAGTGAAGCTGCACTGGTGGATCGGAATCTAATACTGGTCTCCCAGGAGCTGCTCAAACCACAATTTCTTAGAAGATTAACTCTTCTCGTACTTAAGTCGGCATTGTCCCTTTTGTATTTATTCCCGATGCAATTTTTGTGTTTCATGGTTAATGCGAAGGTCCAAGCGATACAGTTAACCTGCACTGGTGCATCGGAATCTAATACTGGTCTCCCAGGAGCCGCTCAAACCACACACTCTTTGAAGATTCATTCTTCTTGTACTTAAGTCGGCATTGTGCCATTTGTTTCCAATCCCCACCGGATTTCTGTGTTTCATGGCCAATGTGAGGGTCCAAGGGATACAGTAAACCTTCACTGTAGCATCGGAATCTAAAACTGGTCTCCCAGGAGCCGCTCAAAACACAAACTCTTAGAAGATTCACTCTTCTTGTACTTATGTCTGCAGTGTCCCTTTGGTATTCAATCCCGATGCAATATCAGAGTTTCAGGGTCAATGTACAGGTCCAAGGGAGACAGTAAACCTGCACTGGTGCATCAGAATCTAATACTGTTCTCCCAGGGGCCGCTCAAAACTCAGACTCTTAGAAGATTCACTCTTCTGGTACTTAAGTCGGCATTCTCATTTTTGTATTCATTCCGGATGCAATATCTTTGTTTCATGGTCAATGTGAAGATCCAAGGGATACAATGAACCTGCACTGGTGTATTGGAATCTAATACTGTTTTCCCAGGAGCCGCTAAAACCACAAACTCTTAGAAGATTCATTCTTCTACCACTTTAAGTGGCATTTTGCCTTCTGTATTCAATCCCGATGCGATTTCTGTGTTTCGCGGTCAATGGGAGGGTCCTAGGGATACAGTAAACCTGCACTGGTGCATCGGAATCTAATACTGGTCTCCCAGGAGCCGCTCAAACCAATAACTCTTAGAAGAATCACTCTTCTTGTACTTAAGTTGACATTGTGACTTTTGTTTCAGTCCCGATGCATTTACTGCGTTTAATGGTCAATGTGCAGGTCCAAGGGATACAGTAAACCTGCACTGGTGCATCGTAATCTAATACTGGTCTGCCAGGAGCCGCACAAAGATCAAACCCTTAGTAGATTCACTCTTCTTGTACTTAAGTCGGCATTGTGCACTTTTTATCCAATCCCGATGCGATTTCTGTGTCTCTCGGTCACTGTGAAGGTCCAAGGGATACAGTAAACCTGCACTGGTGCATCGGAATCTAATACTGGTCTCCCAGGAGCCGCTCAAACCACTAACTCTTAGAAGATTCACTCTTCTTGTACATAAGTTGGCATTGTGCCTTTTGTATTCAATCCCGATGCAATTGCTGAGTTTCATGGTGTTCGTGAAGTTCCAAGGGATACAGTAAACCTGCACTGGTGCATCGGAATCTAATACTGGTCTAACAGGAGCCGCTCAAGTCACAAACTCTTAGAAGATTCTTCCTTCTTGAATTTAAGTCGGCATTGTCCCTTTTGCATTCAATCCCGATTCAATTTCTGTGTTTCATGGTCAATGTGAAGGTCCAAGGGATACAGTAAACCTGCACTGGTTCATTGGAATCTAATACTGGACTCCCAGGAGCCGCTCAAAGCACAAACTCTTAGAAGATTCACTCTTCTTGTACTTAAGTCGGCATTGTCACTTTTGGATCAATCCCGATGCAATTTCTGTATTTCATGGTCAATGTGAAGGTCCAAGTTATACAGTAGATCTGCACTGGTGCATCAGAATCTAATACTGCTCTCCCAGGATCCGCTCAAAGCACAAACTGTTAGTAGATTCTCCTTTCTTGTACTTAAGTCGGCATTGTGCCTTTAGTATTAAATCCCGACGATATTTCTGAGTTTCACGGTCAATGGTAAGGTCCAAGGGATACAGTAAACCTGCAATGGTGCATAGGAACCTAATACTGGTCGCCCAGGAGCTGCTCAAAAAACAGACTCTAAGAAGGTTCACTCTTCTTGTACTTAAGTCAGCATTGTCCGTTTTATATTCAATCCCGATGCAATTTCTGTGTTTGAAGGTCAATGTGAAGGTCCAAGGGATACAGTAATCCCGCACTGGTGTATTGAAATCTAATACTGGTCTCCCAGGATCCGTTCAAACCACAAACTCTTAGAAGATTCATTCTTCCTGTACTTTAGTTGGCATTGTGCCATTTGTATACAATCCCGATGCGATTTCTGTGTTTCATGGTCAATGTGTAGGTCCAAGGGATACAGTAAACCCGACTGGTTCATCGGAAACTAATACTGGTCTAATCGGTGCCGCTCAACGCACAAACTCTTAGAAGATTCACTCTTCTTGTCCTTCAGTCGGCATTGTCACTTTTGTGTTCACTCCCGATGCAATTTCTGTGTTTCATGGTCAATGTGAAGGTCTAAAGGATACAGTAAAGCTGCACTGGTGCATCGGAATCTAATACTAGTCTAACAGGAGCCGCTCATAGCACAAACTCTAAGATGATTCACTCTTCTTGTACTTAAGTCGGCATTGTCACTTTTGTATTCGTTCACGATGCAATTTCTATATTTCATGGTCAATGTGAATGTCCATGGGATACAGTAAACCTGCACTGGTGCATCGGAGTCCAATACTGGTCTCCCAGGAGCCGCTCAAACCACTAACTCTTAGAAGATTCACTCTTCTTGTACGTAATTTGGAATTGTGACTTTTGTATTCAGTCCCGATGCAATTACTGTGTTTAATGGTCAATGTGAAGGTCCAAGGGATACAGTAAACCTGCACTGGTGCATCGGAATCTAATTCTAGTCTGCCAGGAGCCGCTCAAAGCACAAATTCTTAGTTGATTCACTCTTCTTGTACTTAAGTCTGCCTTGTCCATTTTGTATTCAATCGCAATGCAATTTCTGTTTTCATGAATAATGTGAAGGTCCAAGGGATACAGTAAACCTGCACTGGTGCATCGGAAACTATTACTGGTCCCCCAAGTGCAACTCAAACCACAAACTCTTAGAAGATTCACTCTTCTAGTACTTAAGTTGGCATTGTGCCGTTTGTATTCAATCTCGATGCAATTTCTGTGTTTCATGGTCAATGTGAATGTCCAAGGGATACAGTAAACCTGCACTGGTGCTTTGGAGTCTAATACTGGTCTCCCCGGAGCCGCTCAAATCGCACTCTGTGAGTAGATTCACTTTTCGTGTACTTAAGTCGGCATTGTGCCTTTTGTATTGAATCCCGGTGAGATTTCTGTCTTTCACAGGCAATGGGAATGTCCAAGGGACACAGTAAACCTGCACTGGTGCATCAGAAACTAATACTGGTCTCCCAGGAGCCTCTAAAACCAAAATCTCTTAGAAGACCACTCTGTTTGTACTTAAGTCGGCATTGTCCCTATTGTATTCAATCCCGATGCAATTTCTGTGTTTCATGGTCAATGTGAAGGTACAAGGCATACAGTAAACCCGCACTGGTGTAACGGAATCTAATACTAGTCTCCCAGAAGCCGCTAAAACCACAAACTCTTAGAAGATTCACTCTTCTTGTACTTATGTCGTCATTGTCCCTTTAGTATTCAATCCTACTGCAAAATCTGTGTTTCATGGTCAATGTGAAGGTCCAAGGGATACAGTAAACCTGCACTGGTTCATTGGAAACTAATACTGGACTCCCAGGAGCCGCTCAAAGCACAAAGTCTTAGAAGATTCACTCTTCTTGTACTTAAGTAGGCATTGTACCTTTTGTATTCAATCCCGATGCGATTTCTGTGTTTCATGGTCAAAGTGAAGGCCCAAGGGATACAGTAAACCTGCACTGGTTCATTGGAAACTAATACTGGACTCCCAGGAGCCGCTCAAAGCACAAAGTCTTAGAAGATTCACTCTTCTTGTACTTAAGTCGTCATTGTCACTTATGGATTCAATCCCGGTGCAATTTCTGTTTTTCATGGTCAATGTGAATGTCCAAGGTATACAGTAAACCTGCACTGGTGTCTCGGAATCTAATACTGGTCTCCCAGGAGCCGCTCAAAGCACAAACTGTTAGTAGATTCACTTTTCTTGTACTTAAGTCGGCATTGTGCCTTTTGTATTGAATCCCGATGATATTTCTGAGTTTCACGGTTAACGGGAAGGTCCAAGGGATACAGTAAACCTGCACTGGTCCATAGGAATTTAATACTGGTCTCCCAGGAGCTGCTCAAAGCACAAACTCTTAGAAGGTTCACTCTTCTTGTTCTTAAGTCGGCATTGTCCGTTTCGTATTCAATCCCGATGCCATTTCTGTGTTTCAAGGTCAACGTGAAGGTCCAAGGGATATAGTAAACCTGCACTGTTGCATCGGAATCTAATACTGGTCTGCCAGGAGCCGCTCAAAGCACAAACCCTTAGTAGATTCACTCTTCTTGTACTTAAGTCGGCACTGTGCACTATTTAACCAATCCCGATGCGATTTCTGTGTCTCTCGGTCAATGTGAAGGTCCAAGGGATACAGTAAACCTGCACTGGTGCATCGGAATCTAATACTGGTCTCCCAGGAGCCGCTCAAAGCACAATCTCTTAGTAGATTCACTCTTCTTGTACTTAAGTCGGCATTGTCACTTTTGTATTCAAGCCCAATGCAATTTCTGTATTTCATGGTCAGTGTGAAGGTCCAAGGTATACAGTAAACCTGCACTGGTGCATCGGAATCTAATACTGGTCCCTCAGGAGCCGCTCAAACCACAAACTTGTAGAAGATTCACACTTCTTGTACTTAAGACGTCATTGTCCCTTTTGTATTAAATCCTGCTCTAATTTCTGTGATTCATGGTCAATGTGAAGATTAGATTAGATTAGATTAGATTAATACTAGTTCCATGGATCATGAATACGATATTTCGTAATGATGTGGAACGAGTCGAATTTTCCAATACATGACATAATTAGGTTAATTTAACAACATACTTAAGTTAATATATCAACTTTAATTTTTTTGTGTTTTTTTGTTTTTATTTTTTTATTTTTTTTATTTTTTTAATGTTTTTTTTCTTAATTTATATCTAAAAATTCCTCTATGGAGTAGGAGGAGTTGTCATTCAGAAATTCTTTTAATTTCTTCTTAAATACTTGTTGGTTATCTGTCAGACTTTTGATACTATTTGGTAAGTGACCAAAGACTTTAGTGCCAGTATAATTCACCCCTTTCTGTGCCAAAGTTAGATTTATTCTTGAATAGTGAAGATCGTCCTTTCTCCTAGTATTGTAGTTATGCACACTGCTATTACTTTTGAATTGGGTTTGGTTGTTAATAACAAATTGCATAAGAGAGTATATATACTGAGAAGCTACTGTGAATATCCCTAGATCCTTAAATAAATGTCTGCAGGATGATCTTGGGTGGACTCCAGCTTTTATTCTGATTACACGCTTCTGTGCAATAAATACTTTATTCCTCAGTGATGAATTACCCCAAAATATGATGCCATATGAAAGCAATTAGTGAAAATAGGCGTAGTAAGCTAATTTACTAAGATGTTTATCACCAAAATTTGCAATGACCCTTATTGCATAAGTAGCTGAACTCAAATGTTTCAGCAGATCATCAATGTGTTTCTTCCAATTTAATCTCTCATCAATGGACATACCTAAAAATTTGGAACATTCTACCTTAGCTATATGCTTCTGATCAAGGTCTATATTTATTAATGGCGTCATACCATTCACTGTACGGAACTGTATGTACTGTGTCTTATCAAAATTCAGTAAGAGTCCGTTTACAAGGAACCACTTAGTAATTTTCTGAAAGACAGTATTGACAATTTCATCAGTTAATTCTTGTTTCTCAGGTGTGATTACTATACTTGTATCATCAGCAAAGAGAACTAACTTTGCCTTTTCATGAATATAGAACGGCAAGTCATTAATATATAAGGTCCAAGGGATTCAGTAAACCTGCACTAGCGCATCGGAATCTAATACTGGTCTCCCAGGAGCCGCTCAAACCACAAACTCTCAGAATATGCACACTTCTTGTACTTAAGTCGGCATTGTGCCTTTTGTATTCAATTCCAATGCAGTTTCTGGGTTTCATGGTCAATGTGAAGCCCCAAGAGTTACAGTAAACCTGCACTGGTGCGTTGGAATCTAATACTGGCCTCCCAAGATCTGCTTGAACCCCAAACTCTTAGAAGATTCGCTCTTCTTGTACTTAAGTCGGCTTTGTCCCTGCTGTATTCAATCCCGATGCAATTACTGTGTTTCATTCTCAATGTGAAGGTCCAAGGCGACAGTAAACCCGCACTGGTGTAACGGAATCTAATACTGGTCTCCCAGGAGCTGCTCAAACCGCAAACACTTAGAAGATTCACTCTTCTTGTACTTAAGTCGTCATTGTCCCTTTTGTATTCAATCCTGATGCAATTTCTGTGTTTCATGATCAATGTGAAGGTACAAGGGATACAGTTAACCTGCAGTGGTACATCGGAATCTAATACTGGTCTCCCAGGAGCTACTCAAAGCACAAACTATTAGAGGATTCACTCTGCTTGTACTTAGGTAGGCATTGTACCTTTTGTAATCAATCCCGATGCAGTTTCTGTTTTCATGGTCAATGTGAAGGTGCAAGGGATACAGGAAACCTGCACTGGTGCATCGGAATCTAATACTGGTCTCCCAGGAGCCGCACAAACCACAATCTCTTAGAAGATTCACTCTTCTTGTACTTAAGTCGGCCTTGTCCATTTTTTTTTTCAATCGCGATGCAATTTCTGTTTTCATGAATAATCTAAAGGTCCAAGGGATACAGTAAACCTGCACTGGTGCATCGAAGTTTAATACTGGTCTCCCAGGAGACGCTCAAAGCGCACTCTGTTAGTAGATTCACTTTTCTTGTACTTAAGTCGCCATTGTGCCTTTTGTATTGAATCCCGGTGAGATATCTGTGTTTCACAGGCAATCGGAAGGTCCAAGGGACACAGTAAACCTGCACTGGTGCATCAGAAACTAATACTGGTCTCCCAGGATCCTCTCAAACCACAATCTCTTAGAACATCTCTCTTTCTGTACTTAAGTCGGAATTGTCCATTTTGTTTTCAGTCCTGATGCAATTTCTGTGTTTCATGGTCAATGTGAAGGTCAAAGGGATACAGTTAACCTGCAGTGTTGCATCGGAATCTAATACTGGTCTCCCAGGAGCCACTCAATGCACAAACTATTAGAAGATTCACTCTTCTTGTACTTAAGTAGGCATTGTACCTTTTGTATTCAATCCCGATGCGATTTCTGTGTTTCATGGACTAAGTGAAGGCCCAAGGGTTACTGTAAACCTGCACTGGTGCATCGGAATATAATACTGGTCTCCCAGGAGCCGCTCAAAGCACAAACTTTTAGAACATTCACTCTTCTTGTACTTAAGTCGGAATTGTCCATTTTGTTTTCAATCCCGATGCAATTTCTGTGTTTCATGGTCAATGTGAAGGCCCAAGGGATAGAGTAAACCTGCATTGGTGCATCGGAATCTTATACTGGTCTCCCAGGAGCCGCTGAAACCAGTAACTCTTAGAAGACTCACTCTTCTTGTACTTAAGTTGGCATTGTGACTTATGTATTCAATCCCGATGCAATTTCTGTGTTTCATGGTCAATGTGAAGGCCCAAGGGATAGAGTAAACCTGCATTGGTGCATCGGAATCTTATACTGGTCTCCCAGGAGCCGCTGAAACCAGTAACTCTTAGAAGACTCACTCTTCTTGTACTTAAGTTGGCATTGTGACTTATGTATTCAATCCCGATACAATTGCTGTGTTTAATGGTTAATGTAAAGGTCCGAGGGATACAGTAAACCAGCACTGGTGAATCGGAATCTGATACTGGTCTCCCAGGAGCCGCTGAAACCACAAACTCTTAGAAGATTCACTCTTCCTGTACTTAAGTCGGAATTGTCCATTTTGTTTTCAATCCCGATGCAATTTCTGTTTTCATGGTCAATGTGAAGGTGCAAGGGATACTGAACACCTGCACTGGTGCATTGGACTCTAATACTGGTCTCCCAGGAGCCGCTCATAGCACAAACTCTTAGGAGATTCACTCTTCTTGTACTAAAGTCGGCATTGTCACTTTTCTTTCAATCCTGATGAAATTTCTGTGTTTCATTGTCAATGTGAAGGTCCAAGGGTTACTAAAAACCAGCACTGGTTCATCGGAATCTAATACTGGTCTCCTAGGATCCGCTCAAAGCACAAACTCTTAGAAGATTCACTCTTCTTGTACTTAAGTCGCATTGTCCCTTTTGTATTCAATCCTGATGCAATTTCTGTGTTTCATGGTCAATGTGAAGGTCCAAGGGATACAGTAAACCTGCACTGGTGCATCAGAATCTAATACTGGTCTCCAGGTGCCGCTCAAGCCACAAACTCTTAGTAGATTCACTCTTCTTGTACCTAAGTCGGCATTGTGCTCTTTTTATCCAATCCCGATGCGATTTCTGTGTCACACGGTCAATGTGAAGGTCCAAGGAATACAGTAAATCAGCACTGGTGCATCGGAATTAAATACTGGTGCCCCAGGAGCGGCTTAAACCACAAACTCATTGAAGGTTCACTCTTCTTGTACATAAGTCGCCATTGTCCCATTTGTATTCACACCCGAAGCAACTTCTGTTTTCATGGCCAATGTGGGGATCCAAAGGATACAGTAAACCAGCACTGGTGCATCGGAATCCAATACTGGTCTTGCAGGAGCCGCTCAAACCACAAACTCTTGAAAGATTCACTGTTCTAGTACTTAAGTCGGCATTGTCCCTTTTGTATTCATTCCCGATGCATTTTCCTTGTTTCATGGTCAATGTGAAGGTACATGGGAAACAGTAAACCTGCACTGGTGCAGCGGAATGTAATACTGGTCTCCTAGGAGCCGCTCAAAGCAGAAACCCTTAGAAGATTCACTCTTCTTGTACTTAAGTTGGCATTGTGACTTTTGTATTCAGTCCCGATGCAATTACTGTGTTTCATGGACAATGTGAAGGTCCAAGGGACACAGTAAACCTGCACTGGTGCGTCGGAATCTAATACTGGTCTGCCAGGAGCCGCTCAAAACACAAACTCTAAGTAGATTCACTTTCCTTGTACTTAAGTGGGCAGTGTGCTCTTTTTATCCAATCCCGAATCGATTTCCGTGTCTCACGGCAAATGTGAAGGTCCAAGGGATACAGTAAAGCTGCACCGGTGCATCGGAATCTATACTGGTCCCCCAGGAGCCCCTCAAACCACAAACTCTTTTAAGATTCACACTTCTTGTACTTAAGTCGCCATTGTGCCATTTGATTTCAATCCCGATCCGATTTTTGTGTGTCATGGTCAATGTGATGGACCAGTGGATACAGTAAACTGGCACTGGTGCATCGGAATCTAAAACTGGTCTCTCAGGAGCCACTCAAATCAAAAACTCTTAGAAGATTCACTCTTCTTGAATTTAAGTCGGCATTGTCCATGTAGTATTTAATCCCGATGCAATTTCTGTGTTTCATGGTCAATATGAAGGTCCACGGCATACAGTAAACCTGCACTGGTGCTTCGGAAACTAATACTGGTATCCCAGGAGCCGCTCAAGCCACAAACTCCTAGAAAATTCATTGTTCTTGTACTTTAGTTTCCATTGCGCCATTTGTATCAATCCCGGTGCGATTTCGGTGTATCATGGTCAATGTAAATGTACAAGGGATACAGTAAATCCGCACTGGCTCTTCGGAATCTAATACTGGTCTCCCAGGAGCCGCTCTAACCACAAACTCTCAGAAGATTCTCTCTTCTAGTACATAAGTTTGCATTGTGCCGTTTGAATTCATTCCCGATGCTATTGCTGAGTTTCATGGTCAATGTGAAGGTCCAAGGGATACAGAGTGCCTGCACCGGTGCATCGTAATCTAATACTGGTCTCCCAGAAGCCTCTCAAAAAACTAACTCTTAGAAGCTTCACTCTTCTTGAATTTAAGTCGGCATTGTCCAAGTAGTATTCAATCCCGATTCAATTTCTGTGTTTCATGGCCAATATGAAGGTCCACGGCATACAGTAAACCTGCACTGGTGCTTTGGAATCGAATACTGGTATCCCAGGAGCCGCTCAGGCCACAAACTCCTAGAAAATTAATTGTTCTTGTACTTTAGTTGGCATTGTGCCATTTGTATCAATCCCGTTGCGATTTCTGTGTTTCATGGTCAATGTGAATGTACAACGGATACAGTAATCCTGCACTGTATAATCGGAATCTAATACTGGTCTCCTAGGAGCCGCACAAAGCACAAACACTTAGAAGATTCACTTTTCTTGTACTTAACTCATCATTATCACTTTAGTATTCAATCCCGAAGCGATTTCTGTGTTCATGGTCAATGTGCGAGTCCAAGGGATACAGTAAACCTGGACTGGTTCATCGGAATCCAATACTGGTCTCCTAGGAGCCGCTCAATGCACAAATTCTTAGAAGATTCACTCATCTTGTACTTAAGTCGGCATTGTCCCTTTTGTATTCAATCCCGATGCAATTACTGTGTTTCATGGTCACAGTGAAGGTGCAAGGGATACTGTACACATGCACTGGTGCATCGCAATCTAATACTGGTCTCCAGGGGACGGTCAAACCACAAACTCTAGAAGATTCACTCTTCTTGTACTTAAGTTGGCTTTGTGCCTTTTCTATTCAATTCCGATGCAATTTCTGTGTTTCAAGGTCAATGTGAGGATCCAAATGATACAGTAAAACTTCACTGGTGGATCGGAATCTAATACTGGTCTCCCAGGAGACGCTCAAACACCAAACTCTTAGCAGATTCACCCATCTTGTACTTAAGTCGGAATTATCCCTTTTGTATTCAATAACGATGCAATTTCTGTCTTTCATAGTCAATGTGAAGCTCCAAGGGACACAGTAAAACTGGACTGGTGCATCGGAATCTAATACTGATCTCCCAGGAGCCGCTAAAATGACAAATTCTTAGAAGATTCAGTCATCTTGTGCTTGAGTCGGCATTGTCCCTTTTGTATTCAATCCGGATGCAATTTCTGTGTTTCATGGTCAATGTGAATGTCAAGACGATACAGTTAACCTGCACTGGTGCATCGGAATGTAATACTGGTGTATCATAAAGACTGTGAAACCACAAACTCTTCGCAGACTAACTCTTCTTGTACTTAAGTCGGCATTATCCCACTTGTATTCAATCCCGATGCGATTTCTGAATTTCATGGTCAAAGTGAACGTCCAAAGGATACAGTAAACCCGCACTGGTGCTTAGGAATCTAATACTGGTGTCCCAGGAGCCGCTCAAAGAACAAACCCTTATAGTGGATTCAAGTTTCTTATACTTAAGTCGGCATTATGCCTTGTGTATTCAATCCCGACGCGATATCTGGGTTTGACGGTCAATGAGAAGGTCCAAGGTATACAGTAAACCAGCACTAGTGCATCGGAATCTAATACTGGTCTCCCAGGAGCCGCTCTAATCACAAACTCTTAGAAGATTCATTCTTCTGGAATTTAAGTCGGCATTGTCCCTTTTGTATTCAATCCCAATGCAATATCTGTTTTTCATGGTCAATTTGAAGTTCCAAGGGATACAGTAAACCTGCACTGGTGCTTCGGCATCTAATACCGGTATCCTAGGAACCGGCCAAACCACAAACTCTTGGAAAATTCACTCTTCCTGTACTTTACTCGGCATTGTACCTGTTGTATTCAATCCCGTTGCAATTTCTGTGTTCATGAATAATGTGAAGGTCCAAGGGATACAGTATACCTGCACTGGAGCATCGGAATCTAATACAGGTATACCAGGAGCCGCACAAACCACTAAATCTTAGAAGATACACTCTTCTTCTACTTAAGTCGGCATTGTTCCGTTACTATTCAATCCCGATTCAATTTCTGTCCTTCATGGTCAATGTGAAGCTCCAAGGGATACAGTAAACCTGGACTGGTGCATCGGAATCTAATACTGGTTTCCCAGGAGCCGCTAAAATGACAGATTCTTAGAAGATTCAGTCATCTTGTGCTTAAGTCGGCATTGTCCCTTTTGTATTCAATCCCAATGCAATTTCTGTGTTTCATGGTCAATGTGAATGTCCAAATGATACAGTTAACCTGCACTGGTGCATCGGAATGTTATACTGGTGTCCCAGGAGACGGTGAAACCACAAACTCTTAGCAGACTAACTCTTCTTGTACTTAAGTTTGCATTATCCCACTTGTATTCAATCCCGATGCGATTTCTGAATTTCATGGTCAAAGTGAACGTCCAAAGGATACAGTAAACCTGCACTGGTGCATAGGAATCTAATACTGGTGTCCCAGGAGCCGCTCAAAGAACAAACCCTTATAGTGGATTCAAGTTTCTTAAACTTAAGTCGGCATTATGCCTTGTGTATTCAATCCCGACGCGATATCTGGGTTTGACGGTCAATGAGAAGGTCCAAGGTATACAGTAAACCAGCACTAGTGCATCGGAATCTAATACTGGTCTGCCAGGAGCCGCTCTAATCACAAACTCTTAGAAGATTCATTCTTCTGGAATTTAAGTCGGCATTGTCCCTTTTGTATTCAATCTCAATGCAATATCTATTTTTCATGGTCAATTTCTGTGCTTCACGGTCAATGGGAAGGACCAAGGGATACAGTAAACCTGCACTGGTGCGTCGGAATCTAATACTGGATTCCTAGGAGCTGCTCAAACCACAAACTCATGGAAGATTAATTCATTTTGTACTTTAGTTGGCATTGTGCCTTTTATATTTTATCCAGATGCGATTTCTGTGTTTTGTGGTCAATGCGAAGGTCCAAGGGTTACAGTAAACTTGCACTGGTTCATCGGAATCTAATACTGGTCTCCTAGGAGCCGCTCAAATCACAAACTCTTAGAAGATTCACTCTTATTGTACTTAAGTGGACATTGTCCCCTTTTCATTCAATCCCGATGCAATGTCTGTGGTTCATGGTCAATGGGAAGGGCCAAGGGATACAGTAAACACGCACTGGTGTATCGGAATCTAATACTGGTCTCCCAGGAGCCGCCCAAATCACAAACTCTTAGAAGAATCACTCTTCTTGTACTTAAGTCGGTATTGTCCCTTTTGTATTCAATCCCGATGCATTTTCTGTATTTCTTGGTTAATGTGAAGGTCCATGGGATACAGTAAACCTGCACTGGTGCATCGGAATCTAATACTGGTCTCCCAGGAGCCGCTCAAAGTTAAAACTCATAGAGGGTTCACTCTTCTTGTACTTAAGTCGGCTTTGTCGCTTTAGTATTCAATGCCGATGCAATTTCTGTGTTTCAAGGACAATTTGAAGGTCCAAGGGATACAGTAAACCTGCACTGGTGCACCGGAATGTAATACTGGTATACCAGGAGCCGCTCAAGGCACAAATTCATAGAAGATTCACTCTTCTTGTACTTTAGTTGCATTGCGCCTTTTGTATTCAATCCCGATGAAATTTCTGTGTTTCGCAGTCAATGTGAAGGTCCAAGGGATACAGTAAACCTGCACTGGTTCATCGGAATCTAATACTTGTCTCCCAGGAGCCGCTCAAAGCACAAACTCCTCGTAGATTCACGTTGTCTATACTTAAGTCAGCATTGTGCCTTTTGTATTCAATCCCGGTGCGATATCTGTGTTTCACGGTCAATGTTAAAGTCCAAGGTATACAGTAAAATAGCACTGGTGCATCGGAATCTAATACTGGTCTCCCAGGAGCCGCTCAAATCACAAACTCTTAGACTATTAATTCTTCTTGAATTTAAGTCGGCATCGTCTATTTTGTATTCATTCCCAAAGCAATTTCTGTGTTTCATGGTCAATGCGAAGGTCCAAGGGATACAGTAAATTAGCACTGGTGCATCGGAATCTAATACTAGTTTCCCAGAAGACGCTCAAACCACAAACTCTTAGCAGATTCACTCTTCTTGTACATAGGTCGGCATTATCCTTTTGGTATTAAATCCCGCTGCGATTTCTGAATTTCATGGTCAAGGTGAAGGTCCAAGGCAGACAGTAAACCTGCACTGGTGCATCGGAATCTTATACTGGTCTCCCAGGAGCCGCTCAAATCACAAACTCTTAGATGATTCACTCTTCTAGTACCTAACTTGCCATTGTGCCGTTTTTATTCAATCCCAATGAAATTTCTGTGTTTCATGGTCAATGTGATGGTCCAAGGGATACAGTAAACCTTCACTGGTGCATCGGAAACTTATACTGGTCTCCCAGGAGCCGCTCAAACCACAAACACTTACAATATTCACACTTCTTGTACTGCAGTCGTCATTGTCCCTTTTGTATTCATTCCCGAAGTAACTTCTGTGTTTCATGGTAAATGTGAGGGCCCAAGAAATACAGTAAACCTGCTCTGGTGCATCGGAACTAATACTGGTCTCCCAGGAGCAGCTCAAAGCACAAGCTCTTAGAAGATTCACTCTTCTTGTACTTAAGTCGGCATTGTCCCTTTTCTATTCAATCCCGATGCAATATCTGTATTTCATGGTCAATGTGTAGGTTAAAGGGATACAGTAAACCTGCACAGCTGTAACGGAATGTAATACTCGCCTCCGAGGAAGCGCTCAAAACATAAACTCTTAGTAGATTCACTTTTCTTGTACTTAAGTCGGCATTGTGACTTTTGTATTCAATCCCATTGTAATTTCTGTGATTCATGGTAAATGTGAAGGTCCAAGGGATACAGTAAACCTGCACTGGTGCATCGGAATCTAATACTGGTCTCCCAGGGGCCACTCAAACCACAAACTCTCAGAAGATTCATTCTTCTTGTACTTAAGTCGGCATAGTCATTTTTGTACTCAATCCCGATGCAAATTCTGTGCTTCATAGTCAATGTAAAGGTCCAAGGGATACAGTAAACCTGCACTGGTGCATCGCAATCTAATACTGTTATGCCAGGAGCCGCTCAAACCACAAATTCTTAGAAGTTTCACTCTTCTTGTACTTAAGTCGGGATTGTATCATTTGTATTCAATCCCGATGCAATATCTGTGTTTCATGGTCAATGTGAAGGTCCAAGGGATACGGTAAACCTGCATTGGTGCATCGGAATCTAATACTAGTCTCCCAGGAGCCGCTCAAAAGCACAAACACATAGAAGATTCACCTTCTTGTACTTTAGTTGGCATTGTGCTTTTGTATTCAATCCCAATGTAATTTCTGTGTTTCATGTACAATGTGAAGGCCAAGGCATACAGCAAACTTGCACTTGTGCATCGGAATCTAGTACTGGTCTCCCAGGAGCCGCTCAAAGCACAAACCCTTACAAGATTCACATTTCTTGTACTGAAGTCGTCATTGTCCTTTTGTAGTCAAATCCATTGTATTTTCTGTGATTCATTGTAAATGTGGAGGGCCAAGGGATACAGTAAACCTATACTGGTGCATCGGAAACTAATAGTGGTCCCCCAGGAGCCGCTCAAACCACAAACTCTTAGAAGATTCATTTTTCTTGTACTTAAGTCGGCATAGTCATTTTTGTACTCAATCCCGATGCAATTTCTGGGTTTAATGGTCAATGTGAAGGTCCAAAAGACACAGTAAACCTGCACTGGTGCATCGGAATCTAATACTGGGCTCCCAGGAGCCGCTCAAAGCACAAACTCTTAGAAGATTCACTCTTCTTGTACTTAAGTAGGCATTGTCCCTTTTGTATTCAATCCCGACGCAATTTCTGTATTTCATAGTCAATGTGTAGGTCCACGGGATACAGAAAACTTGCACTGGTGCCTCGGAATCTAAAACTCGTCTCCCAGGAGCCGCTCAAAGCACAAACTCTTAGTAGACTCACTTTTCTTGTACTTAAGTCGGCCTTGTGCCTTTTGTAGTCAATCCCAATGGAATTTCTGTGTTTCATGGTCAATGTGAAGGTCCAAGGGATACAGTAAACCTGCACTGGTGCGTCGGAATCTAATATTAATAACCCAGGAGCCACTCAAACCACAAACTCTTCGAAGATTCACTCTTCTTTTACTTAAGTCGGCATTGTCCCTTTTGTATTCAATCCCGATGCAATTTCTGTGTTTCATGGTCAATGTGAAAGTCCAAGGGAAACATTAAACACACACTTGTGTAGCGGAATCTAATACTGGTCTCCCCTGGAGCCGTTCAAACCACAAACTCTTACAAGATTCACACTTCTTGTACAGAAGTCGTCATTGTCCCTTTTGTAGTCAAATCCATTGAATTTTCTGTGATTCATTGTAAATGTGAAGGTCCAAGGGATACAGCAAACCTATACTGGTGCATCGGAATCTAATACTGGTCTCCCAGGAGCCGCTCAAAGCACAAACTCTTAGTAGATCCACATTTGTTGTACCTAAAACGGCATTGTGCCTATTGTATTGAATCCCGATCAGATTTCTATGTTTCACGCTCAATGGGAAGGTCCAACAGATACGGTAAACCTGCTCTGGTGCATCGGAATCTAATACTGGTCGCCCAGGAGCCGCTCAAACCACAAACTCTTAGAAGATTCATTCTTCTAGCACTTAAGTTGGCATAGTCATTTTTGTATTCAATCCCGATGCAATTTCTGTATTTCATGGTCAATGTGTAGGTAAAAGGGTAACAGTAAACCTGCACTGGTGCTTCGGAATCTAAAACTCGTTTCCCAGGAGCCGAGCAAAGCACAAACACTTAGTGGATTCACTCGTCTTGTACTTAAGTCGGCCTTGTGGATTTTGTATTCAATCCCTATGCAATTTCTGTGTTTCATGGTCAATGTGATGGTCCAAGGGATACAGTAAACCTGCACTGATGCATCGGAATCTAATACTGGTAGCCCAGGAGCCGCTCAAACCACAAACTCTTAGAAGATTCACTCTTCTAGTACTTAAGTTGGCATTGTGCCGTTTATATTAGATCCCGATGGAATTTTTGTGTTTCTTGGTCAATGTGAAGGTCCAAGGGATACAGTTAACCTGCACTGGTGCATCGGAATCTAATACTGGTCTCCCAGGAGCCGCTCAAAGCTTAAACTCTTAGAATAGTCACTCGTCTTGTACGTAAGTTGGCATTGTGCATTTGGTATTCAATCCTGATGCCATTGCTGTGTTTCATGGTCAATGTGAAAGTCCAAGAGATACAGTAAACCTGCACTGGTGCATCGGAAGCTAATACTGGTCTCCCAGGAGCCGGTAAAAGCACAAACTGTTAGTAGATTCACGTCTCTTATACTTAAGTCGGCATTGTGCCTTTTGTAGTCAGTCCCGACGCGATATCTCAGTTTCACGGTCAATGAGAAGGGCCAAGGTATACAGTAAACCAGCACTGGTGCATCGGAATCTAACTCTGGTCCCCCAGGAGCCGCTCAAATCACAAACCTATAGAAAATTCATTCTTCTTGTACTTTAGTTGGCACTGTGCCATTTGAATTCTATCCAGATGCGATTTCTGTGTTTCATGGTCAATGCGAAGGTACAAGGGTTACAGTAAATCTACAGTGGTTCAGCGGAATCTAATACTGGTCTCCTTGGAGCCGCTCAATGCACAAACTCTTAGAAAATTCACTCTTATTGTTTTTAAGTGGGCATTGTCGCTTTTTTATTCAATCCCGATGCAATATCTGTGGTTCATGGTCAATGTGAATGTCCAAGGGATACAGTAAACACGCACTGGTGTATCGGAATCTAATACTGGTCTCCCAGGACCCACTCAAACCACAAACTCTTACAAGATTCACTCCTCTTGTACTTAAGTCGTCATTGTCCTTTTGTAATCAATCCCGATGAAATATCTGTGTTTCATGGTCAATGTGAAGGTCCAAGGGATACAGTAAACCTGCAGTGGTGCATCGGAATCTAATACTTGTCTCACAGGAGCCGCACAAACCACAAAACTCTAAGAGGATTCACTCTTCTTGTACCTAATTCGGCATTGTCCCTTTTGGATTGAATCCCGATGCAATTGCTGTGTTTCATGGTCAATGTGAAGGTGCAAGGGATACAGTATACATGCACTGGTGCATGGGAATCTAATACTGGTCTCCCAGGAGCCGCTCAAAGCACAACCTTTTAGAAGATTCACTCTTCTTGTACTGAAGTCGGCATTGTCCCTTTTCTATTCAATACCAATGCGATTTCTGTGTTTCATGGTCAATGTGAAGGCCGAAGGATACAGTTAAATTGCACTTGTGCATCGGAGTCTAATACTGGTCTCCCAGGGGCCGCTCAAAGCACAAACTCTTAGAAGATTTACTCTTCTTGTACTTAAGTCGTAATTGACCCTTTTGTATTCAATCCTGATGTAAATTCTGTGTTTCATGGTAAATGTGAAGGTCCAAGGGATACAGTAAACCTGCAATGGTGCATCGGAATCTAATACTGGTCTCCCAGGAGCCGCTAAAAGCACAAACTCTTAGAAGATTCACTCTTCTTGTACTTAAGTCGGCATTGTCCATTTTGTATTCAATCCCGATGCAATTTCTGTACTTCATGGTCAATGTGTAGGTCCAAGGGATACAGTAACCCTGCACTGGTGCATCTGAATCTAATACTGATCTCCCAGGAGCCGCTTAAAGCACAAACTCTTAGTTGATTCACTTTTCCTGTACTTTAGTTGGCATTGTGCCTTTTGTATTCAATCCCGATGCGATTTCTGTGTTTCGTATTCAATGTGATGGTCCAAGGCATATGGTAGACCTGCACTGGTTCATCGGAATCTTATACTGGTCTCCCAGGAGCCGCTCAAAGTACAAATTCTTAGGTGATTCTCTCTTCTTGTACTTAAGTCGGTATTGTACCTATAGTATTCATTCCAGTTGCAATTTCTGTGTTTCATGGTCAATGTGAAGGTGCAAGGGATACAGTAAACTTGCACTGGTGCTTCGGAATTTAATACTGGTATACCAGGAGCCGCTCAAACCACAAACTCTTAGAATGTTCACTCTTTTTGTACTTAAGTCGGCATTGTCCGCTTTGTATTCAATCCCGATGCAATTTCTGTGTTTCATGGTCAATGTGAAGGTCCTTGGGATACAGTAAACACGCACTGGTGTAGCGGAATCTAATGCTGGTCTACCAGGAGCCGCTCAAACCACAAACTCTTACAAGGTTCACACTTCTTGTACTGAAGTCGTCATTGTCTCTTTTGTATTCCATCCGGTTGTAATTTCTGTGTTTCATGGTAAATGTGTAGGTCCAAGGGACACAGTAAACATGCACTGGTGCATCGGAATCTAATACTGGTATCCCAGGAGCCGCTCAAACCACAAACTCTTAGAAGATTCACTCTTCTTGTACTTAAGTCGGCATTGTCCCTTTTGTATTCAATCCCGTGCAAATTCTGTGTTTCACGGACAATGTGAAGGTCCAAGGGATACAGTAAACACACACTGGTGTAGCGGAATGTAATACTGGTCTCCCAGGAGCCGCTCAAAGCACAAAGTCTTAGTAGACTCACTTTCTTGTACTTAAGTGTGCATTGTGCCCTTTGTATAGAATCCCGACAAGATATCTGTGTTTCACGGTCAATGGGAAGGTCCAACGGATACAGTAAACCTGCACTGCTGCATCGGAATCTAATAATGGTCACCAATGAGCAGCTGAAACCACAAACCCTTAGAATATTCACTCTTCCTGTACTTAAGTCGGCATTATCATTATTCTTTACAATCCCGAAGCAATTTCTGTGTTTCATGGTCAATGTGAAGGTCCAAGGGATACAGTAAACCTGCACTGGCGCATCGGAATCTAATGCTAGTATCCCAGGAGCCGCTCAAATCACGAGCTCTTAGAGGATTCACACTTGATGTACTTAAGTTGGCATTGTACCTTTTGTATTCAATCCCGATGCAATATCTGTGTTTCATGGTCAATGTGAAAGTCCAAGGGATACAGTAAACCTGCACTGGTGCATCGGAATCTAATACTACGTTCCCAGGAGAGGCTCAAACCACAAACTCTTAGAAGATTCACACTTCTTGTCATTTAGTTGGCATTGTGCTTTTGCATTCAATCCCGATGC
Organism: Schistocerca americana; assembly: GCF_021461395.2. NCBI lineage: Eukaryota > Metazoa > Arthropoda > Insecta > Orthoptera > Acrididae > Schistocerca > Schistocerca americana. Next base: position 12,549,498 of record NC_060119.1, on the reverse strand, counting down.
GATTTCGGTGTATCGTCTCCAATGTGAAGGTCAAAGGGATACAGTAAACCTGCAGTGGTTCATCGGAATCTAGTTCTGGCCTCCCAGGAGCCGCTCAAAGCACAAATTCTTAGAAGATTCACTCTTCCTGTACTTAAGTTTGCATTGTCCCTTTTGTATTCAATCCTGATGCAATTTCTGTGTTTCATGGTCAATGTGAAGGCCCAAGGGTTACAGTAAACTTGCACTGGTGCATCGGAATACTATACTGGTCTCCCAGGAGCCGCTCAAGGCACAAACTCTTTGAAGATTCATTCTACTTGTACTTTAATCGGCATTGTGCATTATGTATTCAATCCCGATGCGATTTCTAAGTGTCATGGATGATTTGAAGGTCCTAGGGATACAGTAAACCTGCACTGGTGCATCGGTATCTAATACTGGTCTCCCAGGAGCCGCACAAAGCGACAAACTCTTATAAGATTGACTCTTCTTGAACGTTAGTTGGCATTGTGCCTTTTGTATTCAAACCCGATGCGATTTATTTGTTTCGTGGTCAATGTGAAAGTCCAAGGGATATAGTAGACCTGCACTGGTCCATCGGAATCTAATACTGGTCTCCCAGGAGCCGCTCAAATTACAACCTCTTTGTAGAATCACTTTTCTTGTACTTAAGCCGGCATGGTGCTTTTTAGATTGAATCCCGATGAGACTTCTGTGTTTCACGGTCAATGGGAAGGTCCAACGGATACAGTAAACCTGCACTGGTGCATCGAAAACTTATACTGGTCTCCCAGGAGCCGTTCAAAGTACTAATTCTTAGAAGATTCGCTCCTCTTGTACTTAAGTCGGCATTGTCCCTCTGGTATTAAGTCCCGATGCTATTTTTGTGTTTCATGGTCAATGTGAAGGTGCAAGGGATACAGTAAACCTGCACTGGTGCATCGGAATCTAATACTGGTATACCAGGTGCCGCTCAATCCACAAACTCTTAGAAGATTCACTCTACTTGTACTTTAGTTGGCATTGCGCCATTTGTATTCAATCCAGATGCAATTTCTATGTTTCGTAGTCAATGTGTGGGTCCAAGGGATATAGTAAACCTGCACTGGTTCATCAGAATGTAATACTGGTCTCCCAGGAGCCGCTCAAACCATAAACTCTCAGTAGACTCACTTTTCTTGTACTTAAGTCGGCATTGTGCCTTTTGTATTCAATCCCGAAGCAATTTCTGTGTTTCATGGTCAATGTGATGGTCCACCGGATAGAGTAAACGTGCACTGGTGCATCGGGAATCTGATACTGGTATCCCAGGAGATGCTCAAACCACAAACTCTTAGAAGATTCACTCTTCTTGTACATAAGTCAGCGTTGTGCCTTTTGTATTCAATCCCGATGCAATTTCTGTGTTTCATTTTCAATGCGAAGGTCCACGGGATAGGGTAAGTGTGAACTGGTGCATCGGAATCTAATACTGGTATCCCAGGAGCCGCTCAAACCACACACTCTTAGAAGATTCACTCTTCTTGTACTTAAGTCGGCATTGTCCCTTTTGTATTCAATCCCGTGCAAATTCTGTGTTTCACGGACAATGTGAAGGTCCTTGGGATACAATAAACACGCACTGGTGTATCGGAATCTAATACTGGTCTCCCAGGAGCCGCTCAAACCACAAACTCTTACAAGATTCACAGTTCTTGTACTGAAGTCGTCATTGTCCTTTTTGTATTCAATCCCGATGTAATTTCTGTGTTTCATGGAAAATGTGAAGGTGCAAGGGATACATTAAACCTGCACTGGTTCATCGGACTCTCATACTGGTCTCCTAGGAGCCGCTCCAAGCACAAACTCTTAGTAGATTCACTTTTCTCGTACTTAAGTCGGCATTGTCCTTTTTTATTCAATCCCGATGCAGTTTCTGTGTTTCGTGTTCAATGTGAACGTCCGAGGGATACACTAAACCTGCACAGGTGCATCGGAGTCTAATACTGGTACCCCAGGAGCCGATGAAACCACAAACTCTTAGAAGATTCACCCTTCTTCTACTTAAGTCGGCATTGTCCCTTTTGTATTCACTCCTGATGCAATTTCTGTGTTTCATAGTCCATCTGAAGGTCCAAGGGTTACAGTAAACTCACACTGGTGTAGCGGAATCTAGTAATGGTCTCCCAGGAGCCGCTGAAACCAAAAACTCCTAGAAGATTCACTCTTCTAGTACTTAAGTTAGCATTGTGCCGTTTGTATTCAATCTCGATGCAATTTTTGTGTTTCATGGACTATGTGATGGTCCAAGGGATTCAGTAAACCTCCACTGGTGCATCGGAATCTGATACTGGTCTCCCAGGAGCCGCTCAATGCACAAACCCTAAGAAGATTCATTCTTCTTGCACTTTAGTTGGCATTGTGCCTTTTGTATGCAATCCCGCTGCGATTTCTGTGTTTCATGGTTAATGTGAAGGTCCAAGGGATACAGTAAACCTGCACTGGTGCATCGGAATCTAATACTGGTTTCCCATGAGCCAATCAAACTAATAACTCTTAGAAGATTCACTCTTCTTGTACTTAAGTTGGCATTGTGACTTTTGTATTCAATCCCGATACAATTGCTGTGTTTAATGGTCAATGTAAAGGTCCGAGGGATACAGTAAACCTGCACTGGTGGATCGGAATCTAATTCTGGTCTCCCAGGAGCCGCTCAAACCACAAACTCGTAGAAGATTCACTCTTCTAGTACATAAGTCGGCATTGTCGATTTTGTATTCAATCCCGATGCAATATCTGTGCTTCATGGTCAATGTGAAGGTCCAATGGATACAGTAAACCAGCACTGGTGCATCGGAATCTAATACTATTCCCCAGGGGCCCCTAAAACCACAAATTCTTAGAACGTTCAATTTTCTAGTAATTAAGTTGGCATTGTGCCGTTTGTATTCAATCCCGATGCAAATGCTGTGTTTTATGGTCAATGTGATGGTCCAAGGGATTCAGTAAACCTCCACTGGTGCATCGAAATCTGATACTGGTCTCCCAGGAGCCGCTCAAACCACAAACACCTAGAAGATTTACCCTTCATGTACTTAATTAGGCATTGTGCCTCTTGTATTCAATCCCGATGCAATTGCTGTGTTTCGTGGTCAATGTGAAGATCCAAGGCATACAGTAATCCAGCACTGGTGCATCAGAATGTAATACTGGTCTCCCAGAAGCCGCTCAAAGCATAAACTCTTCGAAGATTCACTCTTCTTGTGCTTAAGTCGGCATTGTCCCTTTTGTATTCAATCCCGCAGCTATTTCTGTGTTTCATGGTCAATGTAAAAGTCCAAGGGATACAGTAAACATGCACTGGTGCATCGGAGTCTAATACTGGTCTCCCAGGAGCCGCTCATAGCGCAAACTGTTAGTAGATTCACTTTTGTTGTACTTAAGTCGGCATTGTGCCTTTTGTATTAAATCCTGATGAGATTTCTTTGTTTCACGGCCAATGGGAATCTCCAAGGGACACAGTAAACCCGCACTGGTGCATCGGAAAGTAATACTGGTCTCCCAGGAACCTCTCAAATTACAATCTCTTAGAAGATTCACTCTCCTTGTACTTGAGTCGGCATTGTCCATTTTGTATTCATATGCGATGCAATTTCTGTTTTCATGAATAATGTGATGGTCCAAGGGATACAGAAAACCTGCACTGGTGCATCGGAAACTAATACTGGTCTCCCAGGAGCCACTCAAAGAACAAACTATTAGAAGATTCACTCTTCTTGTACTTAAGTCGGCATTGTACTTTTGTATTCAATCCCGATGCGATTTCTGTGTTTCATGGTCAATGTGAAGGCCGAAGGGATACAGTAAACCTGCACTGGTGCATCGGAATCTAATACTGGTCTCCCTGGAGCCGCTCAAACCACAAACTCGTTGAAGATTCACACTTCTTGTACTTAAGTAGGCATTGTCCCTTTTGTATTAAATCCCGCACTAATATCTGTGTTCCATGGTCAATGTGAAGGTCCAAGTGATACATTAGACATGCACTAGTGCATTATAATCTACTGCTGGTCTCCCAGGAGCCGCTCAAACCCCAAATATCCTAGAAGATTCGCTCCTCTTGTCCTTAAGTCGGCATTGTCCCTGTTGAATTCAATCCCGAGGCAAATTCTGTTTTCATGGTCAATGTGTAGGTGCAAGGGATACGGTAAACCTGCACTGGTGCATCGGAATCTAATACTGTTCTCCCAGGAGCCGCACAAACCACAAACACTTAGAAGATTTACTCTTTTTGTACTTAAGTCGTCCTTGTCCATTTTGTATTCAATCGCGATGCAGTTTCTGTTTTCATGAATAATGTGAAGAGCCAAGGGATACAGTAAACCTGCACTGGTGCATCGGAAACTAATACTGGTCTCCCAGGTGCCGATCACTCCACAAACTGTTAGTAGATTCACTTTTGTTGTACCTAAGTCGTCATTGTCCGTTTTGTATTCAATCCTCATGCAATTTTTGTATTTCATGGTCAATGTGAAGGTCCAAGGGATACAGTAAACCTGCAGTGGCGCATCGGAATCTATTACTGGTCTCCCAGGAGCCACTCAAAGCACAAACTATTAGAAGATTCACTCTTCTAGTACTTAAGTTGGCATTGTGCCGTTTGTATTCAATATAGATGCAATTTCTGTGTTTCATGGTCAATCTAAATGTCCAAGGGATACAGTAAACCTGCACTGGTGCATCGGAGTCTAATACTGGTCTCCCAGGAGACGCTCATAGCGCAAATTGTTGGTAGATTCACTTTTCTTGTACTTAAGTCGGCATTGTGCCTTTTGTATTGAATCCCGATGAGATTTCTTTGTTTCTTGGTCAATGGGAAGCTCCAAGGTACTCAGTAAACCTGCACTGGTGCATCGGAAACTAATACTGGTCTCCTAGGAGCCTCTCAAACCACAATCTCTTAGAAGATTTACTCTTCTTGTACTTAAGTCGGCATTGTCCATTTTGTATTCAATCCCGATGCAATATCTGTGTCTCATGGTCAATGTGATGGCCCAAGGGATACAGAAAACCTGCACTGGTGCATCGGAATATAATACTGGTCTCCCAGGAGCCGCTCAAACCACAAAGTCTTAGAAGATTCACTTTTCTAGTACTTAAGTTTGTATTGTGACTTTTGTATTCAATCCCGATACAATTGTTGTGTTTAATGGTCAATGAAAAGGTCCGAGGGATACAGTAAACCAGCACTGGTGGATCGGAATCTATTGCTGGTCTCCCAGGAGCCGCTCAAACCACTAACTCTTAGAAGATTTACTCTTCTTGTATTTAATTAGGCATTGTGCCTCTTGTATTCACACCCGATGCAATTGCTGTGTTTCATGGTCAATGTGAAGGTCCAAGGGATACAGTAAATCAGCACTGGTGCATCGGAATGTAATACTGGTCTCCCAGGAGCCGCTCAAAGCATAAACTCTTCGACGATTCACTCTTCTTGTACTTAAGTCGGCATTGTCCCTTTTGTACTCAATCCCGGAGCGATTTCAGTGCTTCATGGTCAATGTAAATCTCCAAGGGATACAGCAAACATGCACTGGTGCATCGGAGTCTAATACTGGTCTCCCAGTAGCCGCTCATAGCGCAAGCTGTTAGTCGATTCACTTTTGTTGTACTTAAGTCGGCTTTGTGCCTTTTGTATTGAATCCTGATGAGATTTCTTTGTTTCACGGTCAATGGGAATATCCAAGGGACACTGTAAACCTGCACTGATGCATCGGAATATAATACTGGTCTCCCAGGAGCCGCTCAAGGCACAAACTCTTATAACATTCACTCTTCCTGTACTTTATTCGGCATTGTGCATTTTGTATTCAATCCGGATGCAATTTCTGTATGTCATGGACAATGTGAAGGTCCAAGGGATACAGTTAACCTGCACTGGTGGATCGGAATCTAATACTGGTCTCCAGGAGCCGCACAAACCACAAACTATTAGAAGATTCACTCTTCTAGCTTTTATGTCGGCATTGTCCCTTCTGTATTCATTCCCGATGCACTCTCTGTGTTTCATGGTCAATGTGAAGGTCCAAGAGATACAGTAAACCATAACTGTTTCATCGTAATCTAATACTGGTCTCCCAGGAGCCGCTCATAGCGCAAACTGTTAAAAGATTCACTCATCTTCCAGTTAAGTCGGCATTGTGCCATTTGTATTGAATCCCGATGAGATTTCTTGGTTTTATGGTCAATTGGAAGCTTCAAGGGACACAGTAAACCTGCAGTGGTGCATCGGAAACTAATACTGGTCTTCCAAGAGTCTCTCAAACCACAAACTCTTAGAATAATCAGTCTTCTTGCACTTAGGTCGGCATTGTCCATTTTTTTTCAATCCCGATGCAATTTCTATGTTTCATGGTCAATGTAAGGGTCCAAAGGATACAGTAAACCTGCATTGGTGCATCGGAATCTAATACTGGTCTCCCAGGAGCCGCTCTTAGCACAAACTTATATAACATTCACTCTTCCTGTACTTTATTCGGCATTGTGCATTTTGTATTCAATCCCGATGCGATTTCTGTGTGTCATGGACAATGTGATGGTGTAAGGGATACAGTAAACCTGCATTGGTGCATCGGAATCTAATACTGGTCTCCCAGGAGTCGCTCAAACCACAAACTCTTAGAATATTCACTCTTCTTGTACTTATGTCGGCATTGTCCCTTCTGTATTCATTCCCGATGCACTCTCTGTGTGTCATGGTCAATGTGAAGGTCCAAGAGATACAGTAAACCTGAACTGGTTCATCGTAATCTAATACTGGTCTCCCAGGAGCCGCTTAAACCACAAACTCTTAGAAGGTTCTCTCTTCTTGTACTTTAGTCAGCATAGTCCATTTTGTTTTCAATCCCGATGCAATTTCTGTGTTTTATGGACAATGTGAAGGTCCAAAGGATACAGTAAACCTAAATTGGTGCATCGGAATATAATACTGATCTCCCTGTAGCCGCTCAAACCACAAACTCGCAGAAGATTCACACTTCTTGTACTTAAGTCGGCATTGTCCCTTTTGTATTAAATCCCCCACTAATTTCTGTGTTTCATGGTCAATGTGAAGGTCCAAGTGATACATTAAACCTGCACTGGTGCATTGGAATCTAATACTGGTCTCCCAGGAGACGCTCAAACCCCAAAAATACTAGAAGATTCGCTCTTCTTGTACTTAAGTCGGCATTGTCCCTGTTGTATTCAATCCCGATGCAATTTCTGTTTTCATGGTCAATGTGAAGCTGCAAGGGATACAGAAAACCTGCACCGGTGCATCAGAATGTAATACTGGTCTCCAGGAGCCGCACAAACCACTAACACTTAGAAGATTCACTCTTCTTGTACTTAAGTAGGCCTTGTCCATTTCATATTTAATCGCGATGCGATTTCTGTGTTTCATGGTCAATGTGAAGGTCCAAGGCATACATTAAACCTGCACTTGTGCATCGGAATCTAATACTGGTCTCCCAGGAGCCGCTCAAACCACTAACTCTTAGAAGATTCACTCTTCTTGTACTTAAGTTGGCATTGTGACTCCTGTATTCAATCCCGATACAATTTCTGTGTTTAATGGTCAATGTAAAGGTCCGAGGGATACAGTAAACCAGCACTGGTGGATGGGAATCTAATACTGGTCTCCCAGGAGCCGCCCAAACCACAAACTCGTAAAAGATTCACTCTTCTAGTACTTAAGTCGGCATTGTCCCTTTTGTATTCAATCCCGATGCAATATCTGTGTTTCATGGTCAATGTGATGGTCCAATGGATACAGTAAACCTGCACTGGTGCATCGTAATCTAATACTGGTCCCCAGGGGCCGCTCAAACCACAAATTCTTAGACGATTCACTCTTCTAGTAATTAAGTTGGTATTGTGCCGTTTGTATTCAATCCCGATGCAAATGCTGTGTTTTATGGTCAATGTGAAGGTCCAAGGGATACAGTAAACCTGCACTGGTGCATCGGAAACTAATGCTAGTCTCCCAGGAGCCTCTCAAATTACAATCTCTTTGAAGATTCTCTCTTCTTGTACTTAAGTCGGCATTGTCCAATTTGTTTTCAATCCCGATAAAATTTCTGTGTATCATGGTCAATGTGATGGTCCAAAGGATACAGTAAACCTGCATTGGTGCATCGGAATCTAATACTGGTCTCCCTGGAGCCGCTCAAACTACAAACTCGTCGAAGATTGACACTTCTTTTACTTAAGTCGGCATTGTCCCTTTTGTATTAAATCCCGCACTAATTTCTGTGTTTCGTGGCCAATGTGAAGGTCCAAGGGGTACAGTAAACCTGCGGTGGTGCATCGGAATCTAACACTGGTCTCACAGGAGCCACTCAAAGCACAAACTATTCGAAGATAAACTCTGCTTGTACTTAAGTCATCATTGTGCCTTTTGTATTCAATTCCGATGCAGTTTCTGTGTTTCATGGTCAATGGGAAGCTCCAAGTGATACAGTAAACCTGCACTGGTGCATTGGAATCTAATACTGGTCTCACAGGAGCCGCTCAAACCCCAAAAATATTAGAAGATTCGCTCTTCTTGTACTTGTGTCGGCATTGTCGCTGTTGTATTCATTCCCGATGCAATTTCTGTTTTCATGGTCAATGTGAAGGTGAAAGGTATACAGTAAACCTGCACTGGTGCATCGGAAACTAATACTGGTCTCCCTGGTGCCGCTCAAACCACAAACTCTTAGAAGAATCACTCTTCTTGTACTTAAGTCTACATTGTCCTTTTTGTATTCAATCCTGATGCAATATCTATGTTTCATGGTCAGTGTGAAGGCCCAAGGGATACAGTAGACCTGCATTGGTGCATCGGAATATAATACTGGTCTTCCAGGAGCCGCTCAAAGCACAAACTCTTATAACATTCACTCTTCCTGTACTTTCTTCGGCATTGTGCATTTTGCATTCAATCCCGATGCGATTTCTGTGTGTCATGGACAATGTGAAGGTCTAAGGGAGACAGTAAACCAGCACTGGTGCATCGGAATCTAATACTGGTCTCCCAGGAGCCGCTCAAACCACAAACTCTTAGAATATTCACTCTTCTTGAACCTAAGTCGGCATTGTCCCTTCTGTATTCATTCCCGATGCACTCTCTGTGTGTCATGGTCAATGTGAAGGTCCAAGAGATACAGTAAACCTGAGCTGGTTCATCGTAATCTAATACTGGTCTCCCAGGAGCCGCTAAAACCACAACCTCTTAGAAGATTCACTCTTCTTGTACTTAAGTCGGAATTGTCCAATTTGTTTTCAATCCCGATGCAATTTCTGTGTTTCATGGTCAATGTGAAGGTCCAAAGGATACAGTATACCAGCATTGGTGCATCGGAATCTTATTCTGGTCTCCCTGGAGCCGCACAAACCACCAACTCGTCGAAGATTCACACTTCTTGTACTTAAGTCGGCATTGTCCCTTTTGCATTAAATCCCGCACTAATTTCTGTGTTTCATGATCAATGTAAAGGTCCAAGGGATACAGTGAACCTGCAGTGCTGCATCGGAATCTAATACTGGTCTCCCAGGAGCCGCTCAAACCACCAACTCTTAGAATATTCACTCTTCTAGTACTTATGTCGGCATTGTCCCTTCTGTATTCATTCCCGATGCTCTCTCTGTGTGTCATGGTCAATGTGAAGGTCGAAGTGATACATTAAACCCGCACTGGTGCATTTGAATCTAATACTAGTCTCCCAGGAGCCGCTCAAACCCCAAAAATCATAGAAGATTCGCTCTTCTTGTACTTAAGTCGGCATTGTCCCTGTTGTATTCAATCCCGATGCAATTTCTGTTTTCATGGTCATTGTGAAGGTGCAAGGGATACAGTAAACCTGCACTGGTGCATCGGAATCTAATACTGGTCTCCCAGGAGCCGCACAAGCCACAAACACTTAGAAGATTCACTCTTCTTGTACTTAAGGCGGCCTTGTCCATTTTATTTTCAATCGCGATGCAATTTCTGTTTTCATGAATAATGTGAAGGTCCAACGGATACAGTAAACCTGCACTGGTGCATCGGAAACTAATACTGGTCTCCCAGGTGCCGCTCACACCACAAACTCTTAGAAGATTCACTCTTCTAGTACTTAAGTTGGCATTGTGCCGTTTGTATTCAATCTCGATGCAATTTCTGTGTTTCATAGTCAATGTAAATGTCCAAGGGATACAGTAAACCTGCACTGGTGCATCGGAGTCTAGTACTGGTCACCCAGGAGCCGCTTATAGCGCAAACTGTTAGTAGATTCACTTTTCTTGTACTTAAGTCGGCATTGTGCCTTTTGTATTGAATCCCGATGAGATTTCTTTGTTTCATGGTCAATTGGAAGCTCCAAGGGACACAGTAAACCTGCACTGGTGGATCGGAATCTAATACTGGTCTCCCAGGAGCCGCTCAAACCACAAACTCGTAGCAGATTCACTCTTCTAGTACTTAAGTCGGCATTGTTCTTTTGTATTCAATCCCGAAGCAATACCTGTGCCTCACGGTCAATGTGAAGGTCCAATGGATACAGTAATCCTGCACTGGTGCATCGGAATCTAATATTGGACCCCAGGGGCCGCTCAAAAGACAATTTCTTAGAAGATTCACTCTTCTAGTAATTAAGTTGGCATTGTGCAGCTTGTATTCTATCCCAATGCAATTGCTGTGTTTTATGGTCAATGTTAAGGTCCAAGGGATACAGTAAGCCTGCACTGGTTCATCGGAATCTAATACTGGTCTCCCAGGAGCCGCTCAAACCACAAACTCTTTGAATATTCACTCCTCTAGTACTTATGTCGGCATTGTCCCTTCTGTATTCATTCCCGATGCCCTCTCTGTGTGTCATGGTCAATGTGAAGGTCCAAGAGATACAGTAAACCTGAACTGGTTCCTCGTAATCTAATACTGGTCTCCAAGGAGCCACTTAAACCACAAACTCTTAGAATATTCACTCTTCTTGTACTTATGTCGGCATTGTCCATTTTGTTTTCAATACCGATGCAATTTCTGTGTTTTAAGGTCAATGTGAAGGTCCAAAGGATACAGTAACCCTGCATTGGTGCATCGGAATCTAATACTGGTCTCCCTGGAGCCGCTTGACCCACAAACTCGCAGAAGATTCACTCTTCTTGTACTTAAGTCGGAATTGTCCAATTTGTTTTCAATCCCGATGCAATTTCTGTGTTTCATGGTCAATGTGAAGGTCCAAAGGTTACAGTAAACCTGCATTGGTGCATCGGAATCTAATACTGGTCTCCCAGGAGCCGCTCAAACCACAAACTCATAGAATATTCACTCCTCTAGTACTTATGTCGGCATTGTCCCTTCTGTATTCATTCCCGATGCTCTCTCTGTGTGTCATGGTCAATGTGAAGGTCCAAGAGATACAGTAAACCTGAACTGGTTCCTCGTAATCTAATACTGGTCTCCAAGGAGCCACTTAAACCACAAACTCTTAGAAGATTCACTCTTCTTGTACTTAAGTCGGCATTGTCCACTTTGTTTTCAATACCGATGCAATTTCTGTGTTTCAAGGTCAATGTGAAGGTCCAAAGGATACAGTAACCCTGCATTGTTGCATCGGAATCTAATACTGGTCTCCCTGGAGCCGCTTGAACCACAAACTCGCAGAAGATTCACTCTTCTTGTACTTAAGTCGGCATTGTCCTTTTGTATTAAATGCCGCACTAATTTCTGTGTTTCATGGTCAATGTGAAGGTCCAAGTGATACATTAAACCTGCACTGGTGCACTGGAATCTAATACTGGTCTCCCAGCAGCCGCTCAAACCCCAAAAATCATAGAAAGTTCGCTCTTCTTGTACTTAAGTCGGCATATACCCCGTTGTATTCAATCCCGATGCAATTTCAGTTTTCATGGTCATTGTGAAGGTGCAAGGGATACAGTAAACCTGCACTGGTGCATCGGAATCTAGTACTGCGCTCCCAGGAGCCGCACAAACCACAAACACTTAGAAGATTCACTCTTCTTGTACTTAAGGCGGCCTTGTCCATTTTATATTCAATCGTGATGCAATTTCTGTTTTCATGAATAATGTGAAGGTCCAAGGGATACAGTAAACCTGCACCGGTGCATCGGAAGCTAATACTGGTCTCCCAGGTGCCGCTCACACCACAAACCCTTAGAAGATTCACTCTTCTTGTACTTAAGTCGGCATTGTCCATTTTGTTTTCATTACCGATGCAATTTCTGTGTTTCAAGGTCAATGTGAAGGTCCAAAAGATACAGTAACCCTGCATTGTTGCATTGGAATCTAATACTGGTCTCCCTGGAGCCGCTTGAACCACAAACTCGCAGAAGATTCACTCTTCTTGTACTTAAGTCGGCATTGTCCTTTTGTATTAAATCCCGCACTAATTTCTGTGTTTCATAGTCAATGTAAATGTCCAAGGGATACAGTAAACCTGCACTGGTGCATCGGAGTCTAGTACTGGTCTCCCAGGAGCCGCTCATAGCGCAAACTGTTAGTAGATTCGTTTTTCTTGTACCTAAGTCTTCATTGTGCCTTTTGTTATGAATCCCGATGAGATTTCTTTGTGTCATGGTCAATTGGAAGCTGCAAGGGACACAGTTAACCTGCACTGGTGCATCGGAATCTAATACTGGTCTCACAGGAGCCGCTCAAACCCCAAAAATCGTAGAAGATTCGCTCTTCTTGTACTTAAGGCGGCCTTGTCCATTTTATATTCAATCGCGATGCAATTTCTGTTTTCATGAATAGTGTGAAGGTCCAAGGGATACAGTAAACCTGCACCGGTGCATCGGAGACTAATACTGGTCTCCCAGGTGCCGCTCACACCACAAACTCTTAGAAGATTCACTGTTCTAGTACTTAAGTTGGCATTGTGGGGTTTGTATTCAATCTCGATGCAATTTCTGTGTTTCATAGTGAATGTAAATGTCCAAGGGATACAGTACACCTGCGATGGTGCATCGGAGTCTAGTACTGGTCTCCCAGGAGCCGCTCATAGCGCAAACTGTTAGTAGATTCACTTTTCTTGTACTTAAGTCGGCATTGTGCCTTTTGTTTTGAATCCCGATGAGATTTCTTTGTTTCATGGTCAATTGGAAGCTCCAAGGGACACAGTAAACCTGCACTGGTGCATCGGAAACTAATACTGGTCTCCCAGGAGCTTCTCAAACCACAATCTCTTAGAAGATTCGCTCTTCTTGTACTTAGCTCGGTATTGTCCAGTTTGTATTCAATCCCGATGCAATTTCTGTGTTTCATGGTCAATGTGATGGCCCAAGGGATACAGAAAACCTGCGCTGGTGCATCGGAAACTAATACTAGTCTGACAGGAGCCGATCAAAGCACAAACTCTTAGTAGATTCTCGCTTCTTGTACTTAAGTCGGCATTGTCCCTTTTGTATTCAATCCCGAAGCAAATACTGTGTTTCATGGTCAATGTGGTGGTTCAAGGGATACAGTAAACCTGCACTGGTGCTTCGGAATCTAATACTGGTCTCCCAGGAGCCGCTCAAACCACAAACTCATAGTAGATTCACTCTTCTTGTACATTAGTCGGCATTGTCTCTTTTGTATTCAATCGCGATGCAATCTCTGTGTTTAATGGTCAATGTGAAGGTCCAAGGGATACAGTAAACCTGCACTGAAGCATCGGAATTAAATACTGGTCACCCAGGAGCCGCTCAAACCACAATCTCTTAGACGAGTCACTGTTCTTTTACTTAAGTCGGCATTGTCAATTTTGTATTCAGTCCCGATGCAATTTCTGTGTTTCATGGTGGATGTGAAGGTCCATGGGATACAGTAAACCTGCACTGGTGCATCGGAATCTAATACAGGTCTCCAAGGAGCAGCTCAAATCACAAACTCTTAGAAGATTCAATCTTCTTGTACTTATGTCGGCAATGTCCCTTTTGAATTCAATCCCGATGCAATTTCTGTGTGTCATGGTCAATGCGAAGGTCTAAGGGAGACAGGAAACCTCCACTGGAGCATCGGAATCTAATACTGGTCTCCCAGGAGGCGCTCAATGCACAAACTCATAGAAAATTCACTCTTCTTGTACTTAAGTCAGCTTTGCTCATTTGTATTCGATCCGGATGTAATATCTGTGTTTCATGGTCAATGTGATGGTCAAGGGATACAGTAAACCTGCACTGGTGCATCGGAATATAATACTCGTCTCCCAGGAGCCGCTCAAACCATAGACACTTAGTGGATTCACTCTTCTTGTACTTAAGTCGGCATTGTCCCTTTTTATTCTATCCCGATGCAATTTCTGTGTTTCATGGTCAATGTGAAGGTCCAACGGATGCGGTAACCCTGCACCGGTGCATCGGAATCTAATACTGGTCTCCCTGGAGCCGCTCAAAGCACAAACACTTAGAAGGTTCACTTTTCTTCTACTTAAGTAGACGTTGTCCCTTTTGTATTCAATCCCGATGCAATTTCTGTGTGTCTTGGTCAATGTGAAGGTCCAAGGGATACAGTAAACCTGCACTGGTGTATCGGAATTTAATACTGGTCTCCCAAGAGCCGCTCAAACCACAAATTCTTAGGAGATTCACTCTTCTTGTACTTAAGTCAGCATTGACAATTTTGTATATATTACCGATGCAATTTCGATATTTCATGGTGTATGTGAAGGTCGAAACGATACAGTAAACCGGCACTGGTGTAACGGAATCTAAAACTGGTCTCCCAGGAGCCGCTCAAACCACAAAATCTTAAAAGATTCACTCCTATTGTACTTGAGTCGGCATTGTCCCTTTTCTATTCAATCCCCATGCAATTTCTGTGTTTCATGGTCAATGTGAAGGTCGAAGGGATACAGTAAACCTGCACTGGTGCTTCGGAATCTAATACTGGTCTCCCAGGAGCCTCTCAAATCGCTAACTCTTAGAAGATTCGCTCTTCTTGTACTTAAGTCGGCATTGTCCCTTTTGTATTTAATCCTGATGCAATATCTGTGTTCCATGGCCAATGTCAAGGTCCAAGGGATACAGTAATCCAGCACTGGTACATCGGAATCGAATACTGGTCTACCGGGAGCCGCTCAAATCACAATCTCTTAGAAGAATCACTTAACTTGACTTCAGTCGGCATTGTCTCTATTGTATACAATTCCGATGCAATTTCTGTGTTTCATGGTCAATGTGAGGGTCCAAGGGATAAAGTAAACCTGCACTGGTGCATCGAAAACTAATACTGGTCCGACAGGAGCCGCTCAAAGCACAAACTCTTAGTAGATTCACGCTTCTTGTACTTAAGTCGGCATTGTCCCTTTGCTATTCAATCCCGATGCAATTTCAGTGTTTCATGGTCAATGTGAAAGCACAAGGGATACAGTAAACCTGCACTGGTGCAAAGGAATCAAATACTGGTCTCCCAGGAGCCGCACAAACCACAAACTGTTATGAGATTCACTCTTCTTGTACTTAAGTCGGCATTGTCCCTTTTGTGTTCAATCCCGAAGCAATTTCTGTGTTTCATGGTCAATGTGGTGGTTCAAGCGATACACTAAACCTCCAATGGTGCATCGGAATCTAATACTGGTCCCCCAGGAGCCGTTCAAAGCACAAACTCTAAGAAGATTCACCCTTCCTGTACATAAGTTGGCATTGTCCATTTGTATTCAATCCCGATGCAATATCTGTGTTTCATGGTCAATGTGAACGTCCAAGGGAAACAGTAAACCTGCGCTCGTTCATCGGAATTTTCTACTGGTCTCCCAGGAGCCGCTTAAACCACAAACTCATAGCAGATTCACTCTTCATTTACTTTAGTCGGCATTGTCTCTTTTGTATTCAATCACGATGCAATCTCTGTGTTTCATGGTCAATGTGAATGTCCAAGGGATACACTAAACCTGCACTGGTGCATCTTAATCAAATACTGGTCACCCAGGAGCTGCTCAAACCACAAACTCTTAGACGATTCACTCTTCTTTTACTTAAGACGGCATTGTCCCTTTTGTATTCAGTCCCGATGCAATTACTGTGTTTCATAGTGAATGTGAAGGTCCAGGGGATACCGTAAACCAGCATTAGTGTATCGGAATGTAATACCGGTCTCCCTGGAGCCGCTCAAACCACCAATTCTTAGAAGATTCACTCCTCCTGTGCTTAAGTCGGCATTGTCCCATTTGTATTCAGTCCCCATGCAATTTCTGTGATTCATAATCAATAGGAAGTTCCAAAGGATACAGTAAACCTTCACTGGTGCATCGCAATCTAATAATGGTCTCCCAATAGCCGCTCAAATCACAAAGTCCTAGAAGATTCACTCTTCTTGTATTTAAGTCGACATTGTCCCTTTTGTATTCAATCCCGATGCAATATTTGTGTTCCATTGTCAATGTGAAGGTTCTGGGGGTTTACAGTAAACCAGCATTGGTGCATCGGAATCTAATACTGGTCTCCCGGGAGCCGCTAATATCACAAACTCTTAGAAGATTCCCTCTTCTTGTACTTAAGTTAGCATTGTGCTTTTTGTATTCTATCCCATTGCGATTTCTTTGTTTCATGGTCAATGTGAAGGTCCATGGGATACAGTAAACCCGCAGTGGTGCATCGGAATCTAATTCTGGTCTCCAAGGAGCCGCTCAAATCACAAACTCTTAGAAGATTCAATCTTCTTGTACTTAAGTCGGCAATAATCTTTTGAATTCAATCCCGAAGCAATATCTGTGTTTCATGGTCAATGTGAAGGTCTAAGGGATATAGGAAACCTCTACTGGTGCATCGGAAACTAATTCTGGTCTCCCAGGAGGCGCTCAAAGCACAAACTCTTAGAAGGTTCACTCTTCTTGTACTTAAGTCAGCAATGAGCGTTTGTATTCAATCCCGATGCAATTTCTGTGTTTCATAGTCAATGTAAATGTCCAAGGGATACAGTAAACCTGCACTGGTGCATCTGAGTCTAGTACTGGTCTCCCAGGAGCCGCTCATAGCGCAAACTGTTAGTAGATTCACTTTTCTTGTACTTAAGTCGGCATTGTGCCTTTTGTTTTGAATCCCGATGAGATTTCTTTGTTTCATGGTCAATTGGAAGCTCCAAGGGACACAGTAAACCTGCACTGGTGCATCGGAAACTAATACTGGTCTCCCAGGAGCTTCTCAAACCACAATCTCTTAGAAGATTCGCTCTTCTTGTACTTAGCTCGGTATTGTCCAGTTTGTATTCAATCCCGATGCAATTTCTGTGTTTCATGGTCAATGTGATGGCCCAAGGGATACAGAAAACCTGCGCTGGTGCATCGGAAACTAATACTAGTCTGACAGGAGCCGATCAAAGCACAAACTCTTAGTAGATTCTCGCTTCTTGTACTTAAGTCGGCATTGTCCCTTTTGTATTCAATCCCGAAGCAAATACTGTGTTTCATGGTCAATGTGGTGGTTCAAGGGATACAGTAAACCTGCACTGGTGCTTCGGAATCTAATACTGGTCTCCCAGGAGCCGCTCAAACCACAAACTCATAGTAGATTCACTCTTCTTGTACATTAGTCGGCATTGTCTCTTTCGTATTCAATCGCGATGCAATCTCTGTGTTTAATGGTCAATGTGAAGGTCCAAGGGATACAGTAAACCTGCACTGGAGCATCGGAATTAAATACTGGTCACCCAGGAGCCGCTCAAACCACAAACTCTTAGACGAGTCACTGTTCTTTTACTTAAGTCGGCATTGTCAATTTTGTATTCAGTCCCGATGCAATTTCTGTGTTTCATGGTGGATGTGAAGGTCCATGGGATACAGTAAACCTGCACTGGTGCATCGGAATCTAATACAGGTCTCCAAGGAGCAGCTCAAATCACAAACTCTTAGAAGATTCAATCTTCTTGTACTTATGTCGGCAATGTCCCTTTTGAATTCAATCCCGATGCAATTTCTGTGTGTCATGGTCAATGCGAAGGTCTAAGGGAGACAGGAAACCTCCACTGGAGCATCGGAATCTAATACTGGTCTCCCAGGAGGCGCTCAATGCACAAACTCATAGAAAATTCACTCTTCTTGTACTTAAGTCAGCTTTGCTCATTTGTATTCGATCCGGATGTAATATCTGCGTTTCATGGTCAATGTGATGGTCAAGGGATACAGTAAACCTGCACTGGTGCATCGGAATATAATACTCGTCTCCCAGGAGCCGCTCAAACCATAGACACTTAGTGGATTCACTCTTCTTGTACTTAAGTGGGCATTGTCCCTTTTTATTCTATCCCGATGCAATTTCTGTGTTTCATGGTCAATGTGAAGGTCCAACGGATGCGGTAACCCTGCACCGGTGCATCGGAATCTAATACTGGTCTCCCTGGAGCCGCTCAAAGCACAAACACTTAGAAGGTTCACTTTTCTTCTACTTAAGTAGACGTTGTCCCTTTTGTATTCAATCTCGATGCAATTTCTGTGTGTCTTGGTCAATGTGAAGGTCCAAGGGATACAGTAAACCTGCACTGGTGTATCGGAATTTAATACTGGTCTCCCAAGAGCCGCTCAAACCACAAATTCTTAGGAGATTCACTCTTCTTGTACTTAAGTCAGCGTTGACAATTTTGTATATAGTACCGATGCAATTTCGATATTTCATGGTGTATGTGAAGGTCGAAACGATACAGTAAACCGGCACTGGTGTAACGGAATCTAAAACTGGTCTCCCAGGAGCCGCTCAAACCACAAAATCTTAAAAGATTCACTCCTCTTGTACTTGAGTCGGCATTGTCCCTTTTCTATTCAATCCCCATGCAATTTCTGTGTTTCATGGTCAATGTGAAGGTCGAAGGGATACAGTAAACCTGCACTGGTGCTTCGGAATCTAATACTGGTCTCCCAGGAGCCTCTCAAATCGCTAACTCTTAGAAGATTCGCTCTTCTTGTACTTAAGTCGGCATTGTCCCTTTTGTATTTAATCCTGATGCAATATCTGTGTTCCATGGCCAATGTCAAGGTCCAAGGGATACAGTAATCCAGCACTGGTACATCGGAATCGAATACTGGTCTACCGGGAGCCGCTCAAATCACAATCTCTTAGAAGAATCACTTATCTTGACTTCAGTCGGCATTGTCTCTATTGTATACAATTCCGATGCAATTTCTGTGTTTCATGGTCAATGTGAGGGTCCAAGGGATAAAGTAAACCTGCACTGGTGCATCGAAAACTAATACTGGTCCGACAGGAGCCGCTCAAAGCACAAACTCTTAGTAGATTCACGCTTCTTGTACTTAAGTCGGCATTGTCCCTTTGCTATTCAATCCCGATGCAATTTCTGTGTTTCATGGTCAATGTGAAAGCACAAGGGATACAGTAAACCTGCACTGGTGCAAAGGAATCAAATACTGGTCTCCCAGGAGCCGCACAAACCACAAACTGTTATGAGATTCACTCTTCTTGTACTTAAGTCGGCATTGTCCCTTTTGTGTTCAATCCCGAAGCAATTTCTGTGTTTCATGGTCAATGTGGTGGTTCAAGCGATACAGTAAACCTCCAATGGTGCATCGGAATCTAATACTGGTCCCCCAGGAGCCGTTCAAAGCACAAACTCTAAGAAGATTCACCCTTCCTGTACATAAGTTGGCATTGTCCATTTGTATTCAATCCCGATGCAATATCTGTGTTTCATGGTCAATGTGAACGTCCAAGGGAAACAGTAAACCTGCGCTCGTTCATCGGAATTTTCTACTGGTCTCCCAGGAGCCGCTTAAACCACAAACTCATAGTAGATTCACTCTTCATTTACTTTAGTCGGCATTGTCTCTTTTGTATTCAATCACGATGCAATCTCTGTGTTTCATGGTCAATGTGAATGTCCAAGGGATACACTAAACCTGCACTGGTGCATCTTAATCAAATACTGGTCACCCAGGAGCTGCTCAAACCACAAACTCTTAGACGATTCACTCTTCTTTTACTTAAGACGGCATTGTCCCTTTTGTATTCAGTCCCGATGCAATTACTGTGTTTCATAGTGAATGTGAAGGTCCAGGGGATACCGTAAACCAGCATTAGTGTATCGGAATGTAATACCGGTCTCCCTGGAGCCGCTCAAACCACCAATTCTTAGAAGATTCACTCCTCCTGTGCTTAAGTCGGCATTGTCCCATTTGTATTCAGTCCCCATGCAATTTCTGTGATTCATAATCAATAGGAAGTTCCAAAGGATACAGTAAACCTTCACTGGTGCATCGGAATCTAATAATGGTCTCCCAATAGCCGCTCAAATCACAAAGTCCTAGAAGATTCACTCTTCTTGTATTTAAGTCGACATTGTCCCTTTTGTATTCAATCCCGATGCAATATTTGTGTTCCATTGTCAATGTGAAGGTTCTGGGGGTTTACAGTAAACCAGCATTGGTGCATCGGAATCTAATACTGGTCTCCCGGGAGCCGCTAATATCACAAACTCTTAGAAGATTCCCTCTTCTTGTACTTAAGTTAGCATTGTGCTTTTTGTATTCTATCCCATTGCGATTTCTTTGTTTCATGGTCAATGTGAAGGTCCATGGGATACAGTAAACCCGCAGTGGTGCATCGGAATCTAATACTGGTCTCCAAGGAGCCGCTCAAATCACAAACTCTTAGAAGATTCAATCTTCTTGTACTTAAGTCGGCAATAATCTTTTGAATTCAATCCCGAAGCAATATCTGTGTTTCATGGTCAATGTGAAGGTCTAAGGGATATAGGAAACCTCTACTGGTGCATCGGAAACTAATTCTGGTCTCCCAGGAGGCGCTCAAAGCACAAACTCTTAGAAGGTTCACTCTTCTTGTACTTAAGTCAGCAATGAGCGTTTGTATTCAATCCCGATGCAATTTCTGTGTTTCATAGTCAATGTAAATGTCTGAGTCTAGTACTGGTCTCCTAGGAGCCGCTCATAGCGCAAACTGTTAGTAGATTCACTTCTCTTGTTCTTAAGTCGGCATTGTGCCTTTTGTATTGAATCCCGATGAGATTTCTTTGTTTCATGGTCAATTGGAAGCTCCAAGGGACACAGTAAAACTGCACTGGTGCATCGGAAACAAATACTTTCTCCCAGGAGCCTCTCAAACCACAATCTCTTAGAGGATCCACTCTTCATGTACTTAAGTCGGTATTGTCCATTTTGAATTCAATCCCGATGCAATTTCTGTGTTTCATGGTCAATGTGATGGCCCAAGGGATACAGAAAACCTGCACTGGTGCATTGGAATATAATACTGGTCACCCTGGAGCCGCTCAAACCACAAAGTCTTAGAAGATTCACTCATCTAGTTCTTAAGTTGGCAATGTGCCGTTTGTATTCAATCTCGATGCAATTTCTGTATTTCATGGTCAATGTGAAGGTCCAAGGGATTCAGTAAACCTCTACGGGTGCATCGGAATCTGATACTGGTCTCCCAGGAGCCGCTCAATGCACAAACACCTAGAAGATTCATTCTTCTTGTACTTTAGTTGGCATTGTGCCTTTTGTATTCAATCCCGATGCGATTTCTGTGTTTCATGGTCAATGTGAAGGTCCAAGGGATACAGTAAACCTGCACTGGTGCATCGGAATCTAATACTGGTCTCATAGGGGCCGCACAAACCACTAACTCTTAGAAGATTCACTCTTCTTGTTCTTAAGTTGGCATTGTGACTTTTGTATTCAAACCCGATACAATTGCTGTGTTTAATGATCAATGTAAAGGTCCGAGGGATACAGTAAACCAGCACTGGTGGATCGGAATCTAATACTGGTTTCCCAGGAGCCGCTCAAACAACAAACTCGTAGAAGATTCACTTTCTAGTACTTAAGTCGGCATTGACCCTTTTGTATTCACTCCCGATGCAATATCTGTGCTTCATGGTCAATGTGAATGTCCAATGGATACAGTAAACCTGCACTGGTGCATCGGAATCTAATATTGGTCCCCAGGGGCCGCTCAAACCACAAATTCTTAGAAGATTCTCTCTTCTAGTAATTAAGTTGGCATTGTCCGTTTTGTATTCAATCCTGATGCAATTTCTGTGTTTCATGGTCAATGTCAAGGTCCAAGGGATACAGTAAACCTGCGTTGGTGCATCGGAATCTAATACTGGTCTCCCAGGAGCCACTCAAAGCACAAACTATTAGAAGATTCACACTTCTTGTACTTCAGTCGGCATTGTACCATTTGTATTCAATCCCGATGCAATATCTGTGTTTCATGGTCAATGTGAAGGCCCAAGGGATACAGTATACCTGCCCTGGTGCATCGGAATATAATACTGGTCTCCCAGGAGCCGCTCAAAGCACAAACTCTTATAACATTTACTCTTCCTGTACTTTATTCGGCATTGTGCATTTTGTATTCAATCCCGATGCGATTTCTGTGTGTCATGGACAATGTGAGGGTCTAAGGGATACAGTAAACCTGCACTGGTGCATCGGATTCTAATACTGGTCTCCCAGGAGCCGCTCAAACCACAAACTCTTAGAAGATTCACTCTTCTTGTATTTATGCCGGCATTGTCCCTTCTGTATTCATTCCGATGCACTTTCTGTGTGTCATGGTCAATGTGAAGGTCCAAGAGATACAGTAACCTTGAACTGGTTCATCGTAATCTAATACTGGTCTCCCAGGAGCCGATTAAACCACAAACTCTTAGAAGCATCACTCTTCTTGTACTTAAGTCGGCATTGTCCATTTTGTTCTCAATCCCGATGCAGTATCTGTGGTTTATGGTCAATGTGAGGGTCCAAAGGATACAGTAAACCTGCATTGGTGCATCGGAATCTAATACAGGTCTCCCTTGAGCCGCTCAAAGCACAAACTCTTATAACATTCACTCTTCCTGTACTTTATTCGGCATTGTGCATTTTGTATTCAATCCCGATGCGATATCTGTGTGTCATGGACAATGTGAAGGTCTAAGGGATACAGTAAACCAGCACTGGTGCATCGGAATCTAATACTGGTCTCCCAGGAGCCGCTCAAACCACAAACTCTCAGAATATTCACTCTTCTTGAACCTATGTCGGCATTGTCCCTTCTGTATTCATTCCCGATGCACTCTTAGTGTGTCATAGTCAATGAGAAGGTCCATGAGATACAGTAAACCTGAACTGGTTCATCGTAATCTAATACTGGTCTCCCAGGAGCCGCTTAAACCACAACCTCTTAGAAGATTCACTCTTCTTGTACTTAAGTCGGCATTGTCCATTTTGTTTTCAATACCAATGCAATTTCTGTGTTTCAAGGTCAATGTGAAGGTCTAAGGGATACAGTAAACCAGCACTGGTGCATCGGAATCTAATACTGGTCTCCCAGGAGCCGCTCAAACCACAAACTCTCAGAATATTCACTCTTCTTGAACCTATGTCGGCATTGTCCCTTCTGTATTCATTCCCGATGCACTCTTAGTGTGTCATAGTCAATGAGAAGGTCCATGAGATACAGTAAACCTGAACTGGTTCATCGTAATCTAATACTGGTCTCCCAGGAGCCGCTTAAACCACAACCTCTTAGAAGATTCACTCTTCTTGTACTTAAGTCGGCATTGTCCATTTTGTTTTCAATACCAATGCAATTTCTGTGTTTCAAGGTCAATGTGAAGGTCCAAGGGATACAGTAACCCTGCATTGGTGCATCGGAATCTAATACTGGTCTCCCTGGAGCCGCTTGAACCACAAACTCGCAGAAGATTCACACTTCTTGTATTTAAGTCGGCATTGTCTTTTGGATTTAATCCCGCACTAATTTCTGCGTTTCATGGTCAATGTGAAGGTCCAAGTGATACATTAAACCTGCACTGGTGCATTGGAATCTAATAATAGTCTCCCAGGAGCCGCTCAAACTCCAAAAATCATAGAAGATTCGCTCTTCTTGTACTTAAGTCGGCATTGTCCCTGTTGTATTCAATCCCGATGCAATTTCTGTTTTCATGGTCATTGTGAAGGTGCAAGGGATACAGTAAACCTGCACAGGTGCATCGGAATCTAATACTGGTCTCCCAGGAGCCGCACAAACCACAAACACTTAGAAGATTCACTCTTCTTGTACTTAAGGCGGCCTTGTCCATTTTATATTCAATCTCGATGCAATTTCCGTCTTCATGAATAATGTGGAGATCCAAAGGATACAGTAAACCTGCACTGGTGCATCGGAAACTAATACTGGTCTCCCAGGTGCCGCTCACACCACAAACTCTTAGAAGATTCACTCTTCTAGTACTTAAGTTGGCATTGTGCCGTTTGTATTCAATCTCGATGCAATCTCTGTGTTTCATAGTTAATGTAAATGTCCAAGGGAAACAGTAAACCTGCGAAGGTGCATCGGAGTCTAGTACTGGTCTCCCAGGAGCCGCTCATAGCGCAAACTGTTAGTAGATTCACATTTCTTGTACTTAAGTCGGCATTGTGCTTTTTGTTTTGAATCCCGATGAGATTTCATTGTTTCATGGTCAATTGGAAGCTCCAAGGGACACAGTAAACCTGCACTGGTGCATCGGAAACTAATACTGGTCTCCCAGGAGCCTCTCAAACCACAATCTCTTAGTGGATTCCCTCTTCATGTACTTAAGTCGGTATTGTCCAGTTTGTATTCAATCCCGATGCAATATCTGTGCCACATGGTCAATGTGAAGGTCCATTGGATACAGTAATCCCGCACTGGTGCATCGGAATCTAATATTGGTCCCCAGGGGCCGCTCAAACCACAAATTCTTAGAAGTTTCACTCTTCTAGTAATTAAGTTGGCATTGTGCAGTTTGTATTCTATCCCTATGCAGCTGCTGAGTTCGATGGTCAATGTGAAGGTCCAAGGGATACAGTAAACCTGCACTGGTACATCGGAATCTAATACTGGTCTCCCAGGAGCCGCTCAAACCACAAACCCTTAGAAGATATACTCTTCTTGTACTTAATTAGGCACTGTGCCTCTCGAATTCAATCCCGATGCAATTGCTGTGTTTCATGGTCAATGTGAAGATCCAAGGGATACAGTAAACCTGCAGTGGTGCATCGGAATCTAATACTGCTCTCCCAGGAGCCGCTCAAAACACAAACTCTTATAACATTCACTTTTCCTGCACTTCATTCGTCATTGTGCATTTTGTATTCAATCCCGATGCGATTTCTGTGTTTCATGGTCAATGTGAAGGTCCAAGGGATAGACTAAACCTGCACTGGTGCATCGGAAACTAATAGTGGTCTCCCAGGAGCCACTCAAAACACAAACTTTTAGAAGATTCACTCTTCTTGTACTTAAGTCGGCATTGTCCAATTGATTTTCAATCCCGATGCAATTTCTGTGTTTCGTGGTCAATGTGAAGGTCCAAAGGATACAGTAAACCTGCATTGGTGCATCGGAATCTAATTCTGGTCTCCCTGTAGCCGCTCAAACTACAAACTCGTCTGAGATTGACACTTCTTGTACTTAAGTCGTCATTGTCCCTTTTGTATTAAATCCCGCACTAATTTCTGTGTTTCATGGTCAATGTGAAGGTCCAAGGGGTACAGTAAACCTGCAGTGGTGCATCGGAATCTAACACTGGTCTCACAGGAGCCACTCAAAGCACAAACTATTCGAAGATAAACTCTGATTGTACTTAAGTCATCATTGTGCCTTTTGTATTCAATTCCGATGCAGTTTCTGTGTTTCATGTTCAATGGGAAGCTCCAAGTGATACAGTAAACCTACACTGGTGCATGGAATCTAATACTGGTCTCACAGGAGCCGCTCAAACCCCAAAAATCTTAGAAGATTCGCTCTTCTTGTACTTAAGTCGGCATTGTCCCTGTTGTATTCATTCCCGATGCAATTTCTGTTTTCATGGTCAATGTGAAGGTGAAAGGGATACAGTAAACCTGCACTGGTGCATCGGAAACTAATACTGGTTTCCCAGGTGCCGCTCAAACCACAAACTCTTAAAAGATTCACTCATCCGTACTTTATTCGTCATTGTGCATTTTGTATTCAATCCCTATGCGATTTCTGTGTGTCATGGACAATGTGAAGGTCTAAGGGATACAGTAAACCTACACTGGTGCATCGGAATCTAATACTGGTCTATCAGGAGCCGCTCAAACCACAAACTCTTATAATATTCACTCTTCTTGTACCTATGTCGGCATTGTCCCTTCTGTATTCATTCCCGATGCACTTTCTGTGTGTCGTGGTCAACGTGAAGGTCCAAGAGATACAGTAAACCTGAACTGATTCATCGTAATCTAATACTGGTCGCCCAGGAGCCGTTTAAACCACAACCTCTTAGAAGATTCACTCTTCTTGTACTTAAGTCGGAATTGTCCAATTTGTTTTCAATCCCGATGCAATTTCTGTGTTTCATGGTCAATGTGAAGGTCCAAAGGA
This sequence comes from Schistocerca americana, assembly GCF_021461395.2. Taxonomy (NCBI): domain Eukaryota; kingdom Metazoa; phylum Arthropoda; class Insecta; order Orthoptera; family Acrididae; genus Schistocerca; species Schistocerca americana. The sequence continues at coordinate 12,523,209 of NC_060119.1, read as the reverse complement.
TACAGTAAACCTGCATTGGTGCATCGGAATCTAATTCTGGTCTCCCTGGAGCCGCTCAAACCACAAACTCGTCGAAGATTCACACTTCTTGTACTTAAGTCGGCATTGTCCCGTTTGTATTAAATCCAGCACTAATTTCTGTGTTTCATTATCAATGTTAAGGTCCAAGGGATGCAGTAAACCTGCAGTGGTGCATCGGAATCTAATACTGGTCTCCCAGGAGCCGCTCAAACCACAAACTCTTAGAATATTCACTCTTCTAGTACTTATGTCGGCATTGTCCCTTCTGTATTCATTTCCGATGCTCTCTCTGTGTGTTATGGTCAATGTGAAGGTCCAAGAGATACAGTAAACCTGAACTGGTTCATCGTAATCTAATACTGGTCTCCCAGGAGCCACTTAACCACAAACTCTTAGAAGATTCACTCTTCTTGTACTTAAGTTGGCATTGTCCATTTTGTTTTCAATACCGATGCAATTTCTGTGTTTCAAGGTCAATGTGGAGGGCCAAAGGATACATTAACCCTGCATTGGAGCATCGGAATCTAATACTGGTCTCCCTGGAGCCGCTTGAACCACATACTCGCATAAGATTCACTCTTCTTGTACTTAAGTCGGCATTGTCCTTTTGTATTAAATCCCGCACTAATTTCTGTGTTTCATGGTCAATGTGAAGGTCCCAGTGATACATTAAACCTGCACTGGTCCATTGGAATCTAATACTGGTCGCCCAGGAGCCGCTCAAACCCCAAAAATCGTAGAAGATTCGCTTTTCTTGTACTTAAGTCGGCATATTCCCTGTTGTATTCAATCCCGATGCAATTTCTGTTTTCATGGTCATTGTGAAGGTGCAAGGGATACAGTAAACCTGCACTGGTGCGTCGGAATCTATTACTTGTCTCCCAGGAGCGGCACAAACCACAAACACTAAGAAGATTCACTCTTCTTGTACTTAAGGCGGCCTTGTCCATTTTATATTCAACCGCGATGCAATTTCTGTTTTCATGAATAATGCGAAGGCCCAAGGGATACAGTAAACCTGCACTGGTGCATCGGAAACTAATACTGGTCTCCCAGGTGCCGCTCACAAAACAAACGCTTAAGGGATTCACTCTTCTAGTACTTAAGTTGGCATTGTGCCGTTTGTATTCAACCTCGATGCAATTTCTGAGTTTCATGGTCAATGTAAATTTCCAAGGGATACAGTAAACCTGCACTGGTGCATCTGAGTCTAGTACTGGTCTCCCAGGAGCCGCTCATAGCGCAAACTGTTAGTGGATTCACTTTTCGTGTACTTATGTCGGCATTGTGCCTTTTGTATTGAATCCCGATGAGATTTCTTTGTTTCATGGTCAATTGGAAGCTCCAAGGGACACAGTAAAACTGCACTGGTGCATCGGAAACTAATACTTTCTCCCAGGAGCCTCTCAAACCACAATCTCTTAGAGGATCCACTCTTCATGTACTTAAGTCGGCATTGTCCCTTTTGTATTCACTCCCGATGCAATATCTGTGCTTCATGGTCAATGTGAATGTCCAATGGATACAGTAAACATGCACTGGTGCATCGGAATCTAATATTGGTCCCCAGGGGCCGCTCAAACCACAAATTCATTGAAGATTCTCACTTCTAGTAATTAAGTTGGCATTGTCCGTTTTGTATTCAATCCTGATGCAATTTCTGTGTTTCATGGGCAATGTGAAGGTCCAAGGGATACAGCAAACCTGCGTTGGTGCATCGGAATCTAATACTGGTCTCCCAGGAGCCACTCATAGCACAAACTATTAGAAGATTCACTCTTCTTGTACTTAAGTCGGCATTGTACCATTTGTATTCAATCCCGATGCGATTTCTGTGTGTCATGGACAATGTGAGGGTCTAAGGGATACAGTAAACCTGCGTTGGTGCATCGGAATCTAATACTGGTCTCCCAGGAGCCACTCATAGCGCAAACTATTAGAAGATTCACTCTTCTTGTACTTAAGTCGGCATTGTACCATTTGTATTCAATCCCGATGCAATTTCTGTGTTTCATGGTCAATGTAAATGTCCAAGGGATACAGTAAACCTGCACTGGTGCATCTGAGTCTAGTACTGGTCTCCCAGGAGCCGCTCATAGCGCAAACTGTTAGTGGATTCACTTTTCTTGTACTTATGTCGGCATTGTGATTTTTGTATTGAATCCCGATGAGATTTCTTTGTTTCATGGTCAATTGGAAGCTCCAAGGGACACAGTAAAACTGCACTGGTGCATCGGAAACTAATGCTTTCTCCCAGGAGCCTCTCAAACCACAATCTCTTAGAGGATTCACTCTTCATGTACTTAAGTCGGCATTGTCCCTTTTGTATTCACTCCCGATGCAATATCTGTGCTTCATGGTCAATGTGAATGTCCAGTGGATACAGTAAACATGCACTGGTGCATCGGAATCTAATATTGGTCCCCAGGGGCCGCTCAAACCACAAATTCATTGAAGATTCTCACTTCTAGTAATTAAGTTGGCATTGTCCGTTTTGTATTCAATTCTGATGCAATTTCTGTGTTTCATGGTCAATGTGAAGGTCCAAGGGATACAGTAAACCTGCGTTGGTGCATCGGAATCTAATACTGGTCTCCCAGGAGCCACTCATAGCACAAACTATTAGAAGATTCACTCTTCTTGTACTTAAGTCGGCATTGTACCATTTGTATTCAATCCCGATGCGATTTCCGTGTGTCATGGACAATGTGAGGGTCTAAGGGATACAGTAAACCTGCGTTGGTGCATCGGAATCTAATACTGGTCTCCCAGGAGCCACTCATAGCACAAACTATTAGAAGATTCACTCTTCTTGTACTTAAGTCGGCATTGTACCATTTGTATTCAATCCCGATGCAATTTCTGTGTTTCATGGTCAATGTAAATGTCCAAGGGATACAGTAAACCTGCACTGGTGCATCTGAGTCTAGTACTGGTCTCCCAGGACCCGCTCATAGCGCAAACTGTTAGTGGATTCACTTTTCTTGTACTTATGTCGGCATTGTGATTTTTGTATTGAATCCCGATGAGATTTCTTTGTTTCATGGTCAATTGGAAGCTCCAAGGGACACAGTAAAACTGCACTGGTGCATCGGAAACTAATGCTTTCTCCCAGGAGCCTCTCAAACCACAATCTCTTAGAGGATTCACTCTTCATGTACTTAAGTCGGCATGTCCCTTTTGTATTCACTCCCGATGCAATATCTGTGCTTCATGGTTAATGTGAATGTCCAGTGGATACAGTAAACATGCACTGGTGCATCGGAATCTAATATTGGTCCCCAGGGGCCGCTCAAACCACAAATTCTTAGAAGATTCTCACTTCTAGTAATTAAGTTGGCATTGTCCGTTTTGTATTCAATCCTGATGCAATTTCTGTGTTTCATGGTCAATGTGAAGGCCCAAGGGATACAGTATACCTGCACTGGTGCATCGGAATATAATACTGGTCTCCCAGGAGCCGCTCAAACCACAAACTCTTATAACATTTACTACTCCTGTACTTTATTCGGCATTGTGCATTTTGTATTCAATCCCGATGCGGTTTCTGTGTGTCATGGACAATGTGAGGGTCTAAGGGATACAGTAAACCTGCACAGGTGCATCGGATTCTAATACTCGTTTCCCAGGAGCCGCTCAAACCACAAACCCTTAGAAGATTCACTCTTCTTGTACTTATGTCGGCATTGTCCCTTCTGTATTCATTCCCGATGCACTTTCTGTGTTTGATGGTCAAAGTGAAGGTCCAAGAGATACAGTAAACCTGAACTGGTTTATCGTAATCTAATACTGGTCTCCCAGGAGCCGCTTAAACCACAAACTCTTAGAAGAATCACTCTTCCTGTACCTAAGTCGGCATTGTCCATTTTGTTCTCAATCCCGATGCAATTTCTGTGTTTTATGGTCAATGTGAGGGACCAAAGGATACAGTAAACCTGCATTGGTGCATCGGAATCTAATACTGGTCTCCCTGGAGCCGCTCAAACCACAAACTCGTCGAAGATTCACACTTCTTGTACTTAAGTCGGCATTGTCCTTTTTGTATAAAATCCCACACTAATTTCTGTGTTTCATGGTCAATGTGAAGGTCCAAGGGGTACAGTAAAAATGCAGTGGTGCATCGGAATCTAATACTGGGCTCACAGGAGCCACTCAAAGGACAAACTATTCGAAGATTCAATCTTTTTGTACTTAAGTCGGCATTGTGCCTTTTGAATTCAATTCCGATGCAGTTTCTGTGTTTTATGGTCAATGGGAGGCTCCAAGTGATACAGTAAACCTGCACTGGTGAATTGGAATCTAATACTGGTCTATCAGGAGCCGCTCAAACTCCAAAAATCCTAGAAGATTCGCTCTTCTTGTACTTAAATCGGCATTGTCCCTGTTGTATTCAATCCCGATGAAATTTCTGTTTTCATGGCCAATGTGAAGGTGCAAGGGATACAGAAAACCTGCACAGGTGCATCGGAGTCTATTACTGGTCTCCCAGGAGCCGCTCATAGCGCAAACTGTTAGTAGATTCACTTTACTTGTACTTAAGTCGGCATTGTGCATTTTGTATTGAATGCCGATGAGATTTCTTTGTTTCACGGCCAATGTGAAGCTCCAGGGGACACAGTAAACCTGCACTGGTGCATCGGAAACTAATACTGGTCTCCAAGGAACCACTCAAACCACAATCTCTTAGAAGATTCACTCTTCTTGTACTTAAGTCGGCATTGTCCCTTTTGTATTCAATCCCGATGCAGTTTCGGTGCTTCATGGTCAATGTGAAGGTCCAAGGGATACAGTTGACCTGCCATGGTGCATCGGAATCTACTACTGGTCTCTGAGGAGCCACTCAAAGCACAAACTATTAGAAGAATGACTCTTCTTGTACGTAAGTCGGCATTGTACATTTAGTTTTCAATCCCGATGCGATTTCTGTGTTTCAAGGTCAATGTGATGGCCGAAGGGATACAGTAAACCTGCAGTGGTGCATCGGAATATAATACTGGTCTCCCAGGAGCCGCTCAAAGCACAAACTCTAGGAACATTCACTCTTCTTGTACTTTATTCGGAATTGTGCATTTTGTATTCTATCGCGATGCGATTTCTGTGTTTCATGGTCAATGAGAAGCTCCAAGTGATACAGTAAACATGCACTGGTGCATTGGAATCTAATACTGGTGTCCCAGGGGCCGCTCAATCCCCAAACTCTTAGAAGATTCGCTCTCCTTGTACTTAATTCGGCATTGTCCCTTTTGTATTCAATCCTGATGCAATTTCTGTTTTCATGGGCAATGTGAAGGTGCAAGGGTACGGTAAACCTGCACTAATGCATCGGAGTCTAATACTGGTCTTCCAGGAGCCGCAAAATCCACGAACGCTTAGAAGATTCACTCTTCTTGTACTTCAGTCGGCCTTGTCCATTTTGTATTCAATCGCGATGCAATTTCTGTTTTCATGAACAATGTGAAGGTCCAAGGGATACAGTAAACCTGCACTGGTGCATCGGAAACTAATACTGGTCTCCCAGGTGCCGCTCAAACCACAAACTCTAGAAGATTCATTCTTCTAGAACTTATGTTGGCATTGTGCCGTTTGTATTCAATTTCGTTGTAATCTCTGTGTTTCATGGTCAATGTGAAGGTCCAAGGTATACTGTAAACCTGCAGTGGTCCATCGGAATCTAATACTGGTCTCCCAGGAGCCGCTCAAACCACAAACTCTTAGAATATTCACTCTTCTAGTACTTATGTCGGCATTGTCCCTTCTGTATTCATTCCCGAAGCTCTCTCTGCGTGTCATGGTCAATGTGAAGGTCCAAGAGATACAGTAAACCTGAACTGGTTCCTCGTAATCTAATACTGGTCTCCCAGGAGCAACTTAAACCACAAACTCTTAGAAGATTCACTCTTCTTGTACTTAAGTCGGCATTGTCCATTTTGTTTTCAATACCGATGCAATTTCTGTGTTTCAAGGTCAATGTGAAAGTCCAAAGGATACAGTAACATTGAATTGGTGCATCGGAATCTAATACTGGTCTCCCTGGAGCCGCTTGAACCACAAACTCGCAGAAGACTCACTCTTCTTGTACTTAAGTCGGCATTGTCCTTTTGTATTAAATCCCGCACTAATTTCTGTGTTTCATGGTCAATGTGAAGGTCCAAGTGATACATTAAACCTGCACTGGTGCATTGGAATCTAATACTGGTCTCCCAGGAGCCGCTCAAACCCCAAAAATCATAGAAGATTCGCTCTTCTTGTACTTAAGTCGGCATATTCCCTGCTGTATTCAATCCCGATGCAATTTCTGTTTTCATGGTCATTGTGAAGGTGCAAGGGATACAGTAAACCTGCACTGGTGCGTCGGAATCTAATACTTTTCTTCCAGGAGCCGCACAAACCACAAACACTTAGAAGATTCACTCTTTTTGTTCTTAAGTCGGCATTGTGCGATTTGTATTCATCCCGATGAGATTTTGTGTTTCATTGTCAATGTGAAGGTCCAAGGGATACAGTAAACCTGCACTGGTGCATCGGAATCTAATACTGGTCTCCCAGCGGCCGCTCAATCCACTAAGTCTTAGAAGATTCACTCTTCTTGTTCTTAAGTTGGCATTGTGTCTTTTGTATTCAATCCTGATACAATTGCTGTGTTTAATGATCAATGTAAAGGTCCGAGGGATACAGTAAACCAGCACTGGTGGATCACAATCTAATACTGGTCTCCCAGGAGCCGCTCAAACCACAAACTCGTAGAAGATTCACTCTTCTAGTACTTAAGTTGGCATTGTGCCGTTTGTATTCAATCTCGATGCAATTTCTGTGTTTCATGGTCAATGTAAATGTCCGAGGGATACACTAAACCTGCACTGGTGCATCTGAGTCTAGTACTGGTCTCCCAGGAGCCGCTCATAGCGCAAACTGTTAGTAGATTGACTTTTCTTGTACTTAAGTCGGCATTGTGCCTTTTGTATTGAATCCCGATGAGATATCTTTGTTTCATGGTCAATTGGAAGCTCCATGGGACACAGTAAAACTGCACTGGTGCATCGGAAACTAATACTTTCTTCCAGGAGCCTCTCAAACCACAATCTCTTAGAGGGTTCACTCTTCATGTACTTAAGTCGGAATTGTCCATTTTGAATTCAATCCCGATGCAATTTCTGTGTTTCATGGTCAATGTGAAGACCCAAGGGACACAGTATACCTGCGCTGGTGCATCGGAATATAATACTGGTCTCCCAGGAGATGCTCAAAGCACAAACTCTTATAACATTTACTCTTCCTGTACTTTATTCGGCATTGTGCATTTTGTATTCAATCCCGATGCGATTTCTGTGTGTCATGGACAATGTGAGGGTCTAAGGGATACAGTAAACCTGCACTGGTGCATCGGATTCTAATACTCGTCTCCCAGGAGCCGCTCAAACCTCAAACTCTTAGAAGATTCACTCTTCTTGTACTTATGTCGGCATTGTCCCTTCTGTATTCATTCCCGATGCACTTTCTGTGTTTGATGGTCAATGTGAAGGTCCAAGAGATACAGTAAACCTGAACTGGTTCATCGTAATCTAATACTGGTCTCCCAGGAGCCGCTTAAACCACAAACTCTTAGAAGAATCACTCTTCCTGTACCTAAGTCGGCATTGTCCATTTTGTTCTCAATCCCGATGCAATTTCTGTGTTTTATGGTCAATGTGAGGGTCCAAATTGATACAGTAAACCTGCATTGGTGCATCGGAATCGAATACTGGTCTCCCTGGAGCCGCTCAAACCACACACTCGTCGAAGATTCACACTTCTTGTACTTAAGTCGGCATTGTCGCTTTTGTATAAAATCCCGATGCAGTTTCGGTGCTTCATGGTCAATGTGAACGTCCAAGGGATACAGTAAACCCGCACCGGTGTAACGGAATCTAATACTGGTCTCCCACGAGCCGCTTAAACCACAAGTTCTTAGAAGATTCACTCTCCTTGTATTAAAGTCGGCATTGTCCCTTTTGTATTCAATCCCGATGCAATTTCGGTGCTTCATGGTCAATGTGAAGGTCCAAGGGATACAGTTATCCTGCAGTGGCGCATCAGAATCTACTACTGGTCTTCGAGGAGCCACTCAAAGCACAAACTATTGAAAGAATGACTCTTCTTGTACGTAAGTCGGCATTGTACATTTTGTACTCAATCCCGATGCGATTTCTGTGTTTCAAGATCAATGTGATGGCCGAAGGGATACAGTAAACCTGCAGTGGTGCATCGGAATATAATACTGGTCTCCCAGGAGCCGCTCAAAACACAAACTCTAGGAACATTCACTCTTCTTGTACTTTATTCGGCATTGTGCATTTTGTATTCAATCGCGATGCGATTTCTGTGTGTCATGGAAAATGTGAAGGTCCAAGGGCTACAGTAAACCTGCACTGGTGCATCGGAATCCAATACTGGTCTCCCAGGAGCCGCTCAAACCACAAACTCTTAGAAGATTCACTCTTCTTGTAATTATGTCGGCATTGTGGCTTTTTTATTCAATTCCAATGCAGTTTCTGTGTTTCATGGTCAATGAGAAGCTCCAAGTGATACAGTAAACCTGCACTGGTGCATTGGAATCTAATACTGGTCTCGCAGGGGCCGCTCAATCCCCAAACTCTTAGAAGATTCGCTCTTCTTGTACTTAAGTCGGCATTGTCCCTTTTGTATTCAATCCCGATGCAATTTCTGTTTTCATGGGCAATGTGAAGGTGCAAAGGTACGGTAAAACTGCACTAATGCATAGGAGTCTAATACTGGTCTCCCAGGAGCCGCAAAAACCACGAACTCCTAGAAGATACACTATTCTTGTACTTTATTCGGCATTGTCCCTTTAGTATTCAATCCCGATGGAATTTCTGATTTCATGAATAATGTGAAGGTCCAAGGGATGCAGTAAACCTGCACTAGTGCATCGGAATCCAATACTGGTCTCCCAGGAGCCGCTCAAAGCACAAACTCTTATTAGATTCACTTTTCCTACACTTAAGTCGGTATTGTGCCATTTGTAATCGATCCCGATGAGATATCTGTGTTTCACGGCCAATGGGTAGGACCAAGGGATACAGTAAACCTGCACTGGTGCATCGGAATCTAATACTAGTCTCCCAGGAGCCACTCAAATAACAAATTCTTGGAAGATACACTCTTCTTCTACTTAAGTCGGCATTGTCCCTTTTGGAATCAATCACGATGCAATTTCTGTGTTTCTTGGTCAATGGGAGGGTCCAAGGGATACAAAAAATCTGCACTGGTGCATCGGAATCTAATACTGGTCACCAGGGGCCGCTCATAGCACAAACTCGTAGAATATTTACTCTTCTTGTATTTAAGTCGGCATTATCCCTTTTGTCTTCAATCCCGATGCGATTCCTGTGTTTTATGGTCAATGCGAAGGTCCCAGTGATTCAGTAAACCTGCACTGGTGGATCGGAATCTAATACTGGTCTCCCAGGAGACGCTCAAACCACAAACTTTTAGAAGATTCACTCTTCTTGTACTTAAGTCGGCATTGTCCCATTTGTATTCAATCCCGATGCAATTTCTGTTTTCATGAATAATGTGAAGGTCCAAGGGACACAGTAAACCTGCAATGGTGCATCGGAAACTAATACTGGTCTCCCAGGAGCCGCTCTAATGATAAATTCTTAGAAGATTCACTCTTCTAGTACTTCAGTCGGCATCGTCCCTTTTGTATTCAATCACGATGCAATTTCTGTGTTTCATGGTCAATGTGAAGGTCCAAGGGATACAGTAAAACTGTACCGGTGCATCGGAATCTAATAGTGGTCTCCCAGAAGCAGCTCAAATGATAAATTCTTAGAAGATTCACTCTTCTAGTACTTAAGTCGACATTGTCCATTTTGTATTCAATCATGATGCAATTTCTGTGTTTCATGGTCAATGTGAGGGTCCACGGGATACAGTAAAACAGCACTGGTGCATCGGAATCTGATACTGGTCTCCCAGGAGCCGCTCAAATGATAAATCCTTAGAAGATTCACTCTTCTCGTACTTAAGTCGGCATTGTCCCTTTTGTATTCTATAAAGATGCAATTTCTGTGTTACATGGTTAATGTGAAGGTCCAAGGGATACAGTAAACCTGCACTGGTGCATCAGAATCTAAAACTGGTGTCCCAGGAGCCGCTCAAAGCACAAACCCGAATAGTGGATTCTTGTTTATTATACTTAAGTCGGCAATGAGCCTTTTGCATTCAATCCCGATGCGTTATCTGTGTTTGACGGTCAATGTGAAGGTCCAAGGTATACAGTAAACCAGCACTGGTGCATCGAAATCTAATACTGGTCTATCAGAAGCCGCTCAAATCACAAACTTATAGGAGATTCATTCTTCTTGAATTTAAGTTGTCATTCTCCCTTTTTTATTCAATCCCGATGCAATTTCTGTGTTTCATGGGCAATGTGAGGGTCCAAGGGATACAGTAAAACTGCACTGATGCATCGGAATCTAATACTGGTCTCCCAGGAGCCTCTCAAACCACAAACTCTTAGAATATTCACTCCTCTTGTACTTAAGTCGGCATTGTCACATTTGTATTCAATCCCGATGCAATTTCTGTTTCAGTGAATAAAGTGAAGGTCCAAGGGACACAGTAAACCTGCAATGGTGCATCGGAAACTAATACTGGTCTCGCAGGTAGCGCTCAAACCACAAACTCTTAGGAGATTCACTCTTCTAGTACTTTAGTTGGCATTGTGCCTTTTGTATTTAATCCCGATGCAATTTCTGTGTCTCATGGTCAATGTGAAGGTACAAGGGATACTGTAAACCTGCACTGGTTCATCGGAATCTAATAATGGTCTCCCAGGAGCCGCTCAAATCACAAACTCTTAGAAGATTCATTCTTCTTGAAATTAAGTCGGCATTGTCACTTTTGTATTCAATCCCGATGCAATTTCTGTTTCTTGTGGTCAATGTGAAGGTCCAAGGGATACAGCATACCTGCACTGGTGCATCGGAATCTAATACTGGTATCCTAGGAGCCGCTCAAACCACAAACTCTTTTAAGATTCATTCTTCTTGTACTTTAGTTGGCATTGTGCCTTCTGTATTCAATCCCGATGCGATTTCTGTGTCTCATGGTCAATGTGAAGGTCCAAATGAAACAGTAAACCTTCCCTGGTGCATTGGAATCTATTACTGGTCTCCCAGGAGACGCGCATACCACAAACTCTTGGCAGATTCACTCTTCTTGTACTTAAGTCGGTATTATCCCTCTTGTATTCAATCCTGATGCGATTTACGAGTTTCATGGTCAATGTGAAGGTCCAAGGGATACTGTAAACCTGTACTGGTGCATCGGAATCTAATACTGGTCTCCCAGAAGCCGCTCAAATCACAAACTCTTAGAAGTTTCATTCTTCTTGAATTTAAGTCAGCTTTTTCCCTTTAGCATTCAATCCCGATGCTACTTCGTTGTTTCATGGTCAATGTGAATTCCAAAGGATACAGTATACCTGCATTGGAGCATCGGAATCTAATACTGGTATACCAGGAGCCGCACAAAACACGAACTCTTAGAAGATTCACTTTTCTTGTACTTACGTCGGCATTGTCCCTTTTGTATTCAATCCCGATGCAGTTTCTGTGTTTCACGGTCAATGTGAAGCTCCAAGGGATACAGTAAACTTGCACTTGTGCATCGGTATCTAATACTGGTCTCCCAGGAGCCGCTCAAAGGACAAATTCTTAGAAGATTCACACTTCTAGTACTTAAGGTGGAATTGTCCCTTCTGTTTTCAATCCCAATGCAATTTCTGTGTTTCATGGTCAATGTGAAGGTCCAAGGGATACAGTAAACCTGCACTGGTGCATCGGAATCTAATACTGGTATCCTAGGAGACGCTCAAACTACAAACTCTTAGAAGATTCACTCTTCTTGTACATAAGCTGGCATTGTGCATTTTGCATTCATCCCGATGCAATTTCTGTGTTTCTTTGTCAATGTGAGGATCCAAGGGATGCAGTAAAACTGCACTGGTGCATCGGAATCTAATACTGGTCTCGCAGGAGCCGCTCAAATGATAAATTCTTAGAAGATTCAGTCTTCTAGTACTTAAGTCGGCATTGTCCCTTTCGTATTCTATCACGATTCAATTTCTGTGTTTCATGGTTAATGTGAACGTCCAGGGTTACAGTAAACCTGCACTGGTGCATCTGAATCTAATACTGGTGTCCCAGGAGCCACTCAAAAAAAAAACCCTTATAGTTAATTCTCGTTTCTTATACTTAAGTCGGCAATGTGAGTTTTGTATTTAATCCCGACGCGTTATCTGTGTTTGAAGGCCAATGTGAAGGTCCAAGGTGTACAGTAAACCAGCACTGGTGCATCGTAATCTAATACTGGTCTCCCAGAAGCCGTTCAAATCACAAACTTATAGGAGATTCATTCTTCTTGAATTTAAGTCGGCATTCTCCCATTTTTATCCAATCCCGATGCAATTTCTGTAATTCATGGTCAATGTGAAGGTCCAACGGACCAGTAAACCTGCAATGGTGCATCGGAATCTAATACTGGTCCTCCAGGAGCCGCTCAAACCACAAACTCTTAGAAGATTCACTCCTCTAGTACTTAAGTCGGCATTGTCCCTTTTGAATTCTTTCACGATGCAATTTCTGTGTTTCATGGTTAATGTGAAGGTCCAAGGGATATAGTAAACCTGCACTGGTGCATCGGAATCTAATACTGGTGTCCCAGGAGACGCTGAAAGAACAAACCCTTGTAGTTGATTCACGTTTCTTATACTTAAGTCGGCAATGTGCCCTTTGTATTCAATCCCGACGCGTTATCTGTGTTTGACGGTCAATGTGATGGTCCAAGGTATACAGTAAACCAGCACTGGTGCATCGGAATCTAATACTGGTATCCTAGGAGCCGCTCAAACCACAAACTCTTAGAAGATTCACTCTTCTTGTACTTAAGCTGGCATTGTGCATTTGGTATTCAATCCGGATGCAATTTCTGTGTTTCATGGTCAAAGTGAGGGTCCAAGGGATACAGTAAAAATGCACTGGTGCATCGGAATCTAATACTGGTCTCCCAGGAGCCGCTCAAATGATAAATTCTTAGAAGATTCACTCTTCTAGTACTTACGTCGGCATTGTCCCTTTTGTATTCTATCACGATGCAATTTCTGTGTTTCATGGTTAATGTGAAGGTCCAAGGGATACAGTAAACCTGCACTGATGCATCGGAATCTAATACTGGTATCCCAGGAGCCGCTTAAAGAACAAACCCTGATAGTGGATTCACGTTTCTTATACTTAAGTCGGCAATGTAACCTTTGAATTCAATCCCGATGCGTTATCTGTGTTTGACGGTGAATGCGAAGTCCAAGGGATACAGTAAACCTGCACTGGTGCATTGGAATCTAATACTGGTCTCACAGGAGCCGCTCAAATGACAAATTCTTGGAAGATTCACTCTTCTTCAACTTAAGTCGGTATTGTCCCTTTTGCATTCAATCACGAAGCAATTTCTGTATTTCATTGTCAATGTGAGGGACCAAGGGATACAGTAAATCTGCACTGGTGCATCGGAATCTAATACTGGTCTCCAGGGGCCGCTCAAACCATAAAATCTTGGAAGATTCACAATTCTTGTACTTAAGTCGGCATTGTCCCTTTTGTGTTCAATCCCGATACGATTCCTGTGTTTGATTGTCAATGCGAAGGTCCAATGGATTCAGTAAACCTGCACTGGTGCATCGGAATCTAATACTGGTCTCCCAGGATCCGCTCAAACCAAAAACTCTTAGCAGTTTCACTCTTCTTGTACTTATGTCGGCATTGTCCCATTTGTATTCAATCCCAATGCAATTTCTGTTATAATGAATAATGTGAAGGTCCAAGGGACACAGTAAACATGCAACGGTGCATCAGAAACTAATACTGGTTTCCCAGGTGCCGCTCAAACCACAAACTCTTAGAAGACTCACTCTTCTAGTGATTTAGTTGGCATTGTGCATTTTGTAATCAATCCCGATGCGATTCCTGTGGCACATGGTCAATGTGAAGGTACAAGGGATACTGTAAACCTGCACTGGTTCATCGGAATCTAATACTGGTCTTCTTGGAGCCCCTCAAACCACAAACTCATAGTAGATTCACTTTTCTCATGCTTAGGTCGGCATTGTGCCTATCGTATTCAATCCCGATGGGATTTCTGTGTTTCACGGTCAATGGGAAAGACCAAGGGATACAGTAAACCTGCACTGGTGCATCGGAATCAAATACTGGACTCCCAGGAGCCGCTCAAACCACAAACTCTTGGAAGATACACTCTTCGTGAATTTAGGTCGGTATTGTCCCTTCAGTATTCAATCACGATGCAATTTCTTTGTTTCATGGTCAATGTGAAGGTCCAAAGGATACAGTATACCTGCACTAAAGCATCGGAATCTAATACTTGTCACCCAAGAGCCGCTCAAATGACAAATTCTTAGAAGATTCACTCATCTTGTACTTAAGTCAGCATTGTCCCTTTTGTATTCAATCCCGATGCAATTTCTGTGTTTGATGGTCAATGTGAAGGTCCAAGGGATACAGTAAACCTGCACTGGTGCATCGGAATCTAATACTGGTCTCCAGGGGCCGCTCAAACCACAAACTCTAGAAGAATCACTCTTCTTGTACTTAAGTCGGCATTGTGCCTTTTGTATTCAATTCCGAGGCTATTTCTGCGTTTCAAGGTCAATGTGAAGGTCCAAATGATACAGTAAACTTGCACTGGTGCATCGGAATCAAATACTGGTGTCCCAGCAGACGCACAAACCACAAACCCTTAGCAGATTCACTCTTCTTGAACTTAAGTCGGCATTGTCCCATTTGTATTTAATCCCGTTGCAATTTCTGTTTTCATGAATAATGTGAAGGTCCATAGAACACAGTAAACGTGCAATGGTGCATCGGAAACTAATACTGGTCTCCCAGGTGCCGCTCAAACCACAAACTCTTAGAAGATTCACTCTTGTAGTACTTAAGTTGGCATTGTGCCGTTTGTAATCAATCCCGATGCAATTTCTGTGTTTCATGGTAAATGTGAGGGACCTAGGGATACAGTAAACCAGCACTGGTGCATCGGAATCTAATACTGGTGTCCCAAAAGCCGCTCAAATCACAAACATTTAGAAGAATCATTCTTCTTGAATTTAAGTCGGCATTCTCCATTTTATACTGAATCCCGACGCAATTTCTGAGTTTCGTGGTCAATGGGAAGGTCCAAGGGATACAGTAAACCCGCACTGGTGCATCGGAATCTAATACTGGTATCCTAGGAGCCGCTCAAACCACAAACCCTTGGAAAATTCACTTTTCTTATTCTGAAGTCGGCATTGTGCCTATTGTATTCAATCCCGATGGGATTTCTGAGTTTCACGGTCAATGGGAAGGACCAAGGGATACAGTAAACCTGCACTGGTGCATCGGAATCTAATACTGGACTCCCTGGAGCCGCTCAAACCACAAACGCTTAGAAGATACACTCCTCTTGAATTTAAGTCGACATTGTCCCTTAAGTATTCAATTCCGATGCAATTTCTTTGTTTCATGGTCAATGTGAAGGTCCAAAGGATACAGGATATCTGCGCTGGAGCATCAGAATCTAGCACTTGTATACTAGGAGCCGAACAAACCACGAACTCTTAGAAGATTCACTCTTCTTGTACTTAAGTCGGCATTGTCCCTTTTGTATTTAATTCCGATGCAATTTCTGTGTTTCATGGTCATTGTGATGGTCCAAATGATACAGTAAACCTGCCCTGTTGCATCGGAATCTAATACGGGTATCCCAGGATCCGCCCAAAGAACAAGCCCCAATAGTGGATTCACGTTTCTAATACTTAAGTCGGCATTGTGTATTTTGTATTCAATCCCGATGTGCTATCTGTGTTTGGCGGTCAATGTGAAGGTCCAAGGTATACAGTAAACCAGCACTGGGGCATCGGAGTCTAATACTGGTCTCCCAGGAGCCGCTCAAATCACAAACTCTTAAAAGATTCATTCTTCTTGAAATTAAGTCGGCATTGTCCCTTTTGTATTCAATCCCGATGTAATTTCTGTTTTTCATTTTCAATGTGAAGGTCCAAGGGATACAGTAAATCTGCACTGGTGCATCGGAATCTAATACTGGTATCCTAGGAGCCGCTCAAACCACAAACTCTTGGAAGATTCATTCTTTAGTTTTTTAGTTGGCATTGTGCCTTTTGTATTCAATCCCGATGCGATTTTTGTGTCTCATGGTCAATGTGAAGGTCCAAGGGATACAGTAAACCTGCACTGGTGCGTCGGTATCTAATACTGGTGTCCCAGGAGCCGCTCAAAAAACAAACCCTTATAGTGGATTCACGTTTTTTATAGTAAAGTCGGCATTATCACTTTTGTATTCAATCCCGATGCAATTTCCGTGTTTCATGGTCAATGTGAATGTCCAAGGGATACAGTATACCTGCACTTTAGCATCAGAATCTAATACTGGTATACCAGGAGCCGATCAAACAACGAACTCTTAGAAGATTCACCCTTCTTGTACTTAAGTCGGCATTGTCCCTTTTGTATTCAATCCCGATGCAATTTCCGTGTGTCATGGTGAATGTGAAGGTCCAAGAGATACAGTACACCTGCACTGGTGCATCGGAATCTGATACTGATCACCCAGGAGCCGCTCAAATGACAAATTCTTAGAAGATTCACTTATTTTGTACTTAAGTCAGCATTGTCCCATTTGTATTTAATCCCGATGCAATTTCTGTGTTTCATGGTCAATGTGAAGGTCCAAGGGATACAGTGAACCTACACTGGTGCATCGGAATCTAATTCTGGTCTCCAGGGGCCGCTGAAACCACAAACTCTAGAAGATTCACTCTTCTTGTACTTATGTCGGCATTGTGCCTTTTGTATTCAAATCCGATGCATTTTCTGTCTTTCATGGTCAATGTGAAGGTCCAAGGGATACAGTTAACCTGCAGTGGTGCATCGGAATCTACTACTTGTGTCCCAGAAGACGCAAAAACCACAAACCTTTAGCAGATTCACTCTTCTTGTAATTAAGTCGGCATTATCCCTTTTGTATTCAATCCCGATGCGATTTCTATTTTCATGAGTAATGTGAAGGTCCTTGGGATACCGTAAACCTGCACTGGTGCATCGGAAACTAATACTGGTCTCCCAGGTGCCGCTCAAACCACAAACTCTTAGAAGATTCACTCTTCTAGTACTTAAGTTGCATTGTGCCCGTTTGTATTCAATTCCGATGCAATTTCTGTGTTTCTTGGAAATGCAAAACTCCAAGGGATACAGTAAACCTGCACTGGTGCATCGGAATCTAATACTGGTCTCCCAGGAGCCGCCCAATGTACAAACTCTTAGAAGATTCACTGTTCTTGTACTTAAGCTGGCATTGTGCATTTTGCATTCAATCCCGATGCAATTGGTGTGTTTCATGGTCAATGTGAAGGTCCAAGGGATACAGTAAAACGGCACTGGTGCATCGGAATCTAATACTGGTCTCCCAGGAGCCTTTCAAATGACAAATTCTTAGAAGATTCAGTCTTCTAGTACTTAAGTCGGCATTGTCCTTTTGCATTCAATCCCGATGCGATATCTGTGTTTAACGGTCAATGTGAAGGTCCAAGGTATACAGTAAACCAGCACTGGTGCATTGGAATCTAATACTCGTCTCCCAGGAGCCGCTCAAATCACAAACTCTTAAAAGATTCATTCTTCTTGATATTAAGTCGGCATTGTCCCTTTTGTATTCAATCCCGATGTATTTTCTGTTTTTCATTTTCAATGTGAAGGTCCAAGGGATACAGTAAATCTGCAATGGTGCATCGGAATATAATACTGGTATCCTAGGAGCCGCTCAAACCACAAACTCTTAGAAGATTCACTCTTCTAGTACTCAAGTTGGCATTGTGCAGTTTGTATTCAATCCCTATGGAATATCTGTGTTTCTTGGAAATGCGAAATTCCAAGGGACACAGCAAACCTGCACTGGTGCATCGGAATTTAATACTGGTCTCCCAGGAGCCGCCCAGAGCACAAACTCTTAGAAGATTCACTCTTCTTGTACTTAAGTCGGCATTATCCCTTTTGTATTCAATCCCGATGCAATTTCTGTGTTTCAAGGTCAATGTGAAGGTCCAAATGAAACAGTAAACCAAGGGATACATTAAACCTGCACTGGTGCATCGGAATCTAACACTGGTATCCTAGGAGCCGCTCAAACCACAAACTCTTGGAAAATTCATTCACCTCGTACTTTAGTTGGCATTGCGCCTTTTGTATTCAATCCCGATGCGATTTCTGTGTCTCATGGTCAATGTGAAGTTCCAAGGGATACTGTAAACCTGCACTGGTTCATCGGAATATAATACTAGTCTCCTTGGAGCCGCTCAAACCACAAACTATTAGTATATTCACTTTTCTTAAACTTAAGTCGGCATTGTGCCTTTTGTACTCAACCCCGATAAGATATCTGTGTTTCACGGTCAATGGGAAGGACCAAGGGATACAGTAAACCTGCACTAGTGCATCGGAATCTAATACTGGACTGCCAGGAGCCGCTCAAACCACAAACTCTTAAAAGATAGACTCTTCTTGAATTTATGTCGGCATTGTCCCTTTAGTATTCAATCCCGATGCAATTTCTTTGTCTCATGGTCAATGTGAAGCTCCAAGGGATACAGTAAATCTGCAAAGGTGCGTCGGAATCTAGTAGTGGTCTCCCATGAGCCACACAAAGAACAAAATCTTAGAAGATTCGCTCATCTTGTACTTAAGTCGGCATTGTGCCTTTTGTATTCAATTCCAGTGCAATTTCTGTGTTTCAAGGTCAATCTGAAGGTCCAAATGAAACAGTAAACCTTCACTGGTGCATCGGAATCTAATACTGGTCTCCCAGGATACGCTCAAACCACAAACTCTTAGCAGATTCACTCTTCTTGTACTTAAGTCGGCATTATCCCTTTTGTATTCAATCCCGATGCGATTTCTGAGTTTCATGGTCAATGAGAAGGTCCAAGGGATACAGTTAATCTGCACTGGTCCATCGGAATGTAATACTGGTCTTCCAGGAGCCGCTTAATTCACAAACTCTTAGAAGATTCACCCTTCTTGTACTTAAGTCGGCGTTGTCCTATTTGTATTCAATCCCAATGCAATTTCTGTTTTCATGA
Source organism: Schistocerca americana (assembly GCF_021461395.2). Classification (NCBI taxonomy): domain Eukaryota; kingdom Metazoa; phylum Arthropoda; class Insecta; order Orthoptera; family Acrididae; genus Schistocerca; species Schistocerca americana. Next base: position 12,503,978 of record NC_060119.1, on the reverse strand, counting down.
ATAATGTGAACGTCCAAGGGACACAGTAAACCTGCAATGGTGCATCGGAAACTAATACTGGTCCCCCAGGTGCCGCTCAAACCACAAACTCTTAGAGGATTGATTCTTCTAGTACTTAAGTTGGCATTGTGCAGTTCGTACTCAATCCCGATGCAATTTCTGAATTTCACGGTCAAAGTGAAGGTCTAAAAGATACACTAAACCTGCACTGGTGCATCGAAATCTAATACTGGTGTCCCAGGAGCCGCTCAAAGAACAAATCCTTATAGTGGATTCAAGTTTCTTATACTTAAGTCGGCATTAATCCTTTTATATTCAATTCCGATGCAATTTCCGTGTTTCATGGTCAATGTGAACGTCCAAGGGATACAGTATACCTACACTGAAGCATAAGAATCTAATACTGGTATACCAGGAGCCGATAAAACAACGAACTCTAGGAAGATTCACTCTTCTTGTACCTAAGTCGGCATTGTCCCTTTTGTATTCAATCCCGATGGAATTTCCGTGTTTCATGGTCAATGTGAAGGTCCAAGGTATACAGTACACCTGCACTGGTGCATCGGAATCCGATACTGATCACCCAGGAGCCGCTCAAATGACAAATTCTTATAAGATTCACTCATTATGTACTTAAGTAAGCATTGTCCCATTTGTATTTATTCCCGATGCAATATCTGTGTTTCATGGTCAATGTGAAGGTCCAAGGTATACAGTAAACCAGCACTGATGCATCGGAATCTAGTTCTGGTCTCCAGGGGCCGCTCAAACAACAAACTGTAGAAGATTCACTCTTCTTGTACTTAAGTCGGCATTGTCCCTTTTGTATTCAATTCCGATGCAATTTCTGTGTTTCAAGGTCTATGTGAAGGTCCAAATGATACAGTAAACCTGTATTGGTGCATCGGAATCTAATACTAATGTCCCAGCAGACCCACAAACCACAAACTCTTAGCAGATTCACTCTTCTTGTACTTAAGTCGGCATTATCCCATTTGTATTCAATCCCGATGCGATTTCTGTTTTCATGAATAACGTGAAGGTCCAAGGGATACAGTAAACCTGCACTGGTTCATCGGAAACTAATTCTGGTCTCCCAGGTGCCGCTCAAACCACAAACTCGTAGAAGATTCACTCTTCTAGTACTTAAGTTGGCATTGTGCCGTTTGTATTCAATACCGATGCAATTTCTGTGTTTCTTGGAAATGCAAAACTCCAAGGGATACAGTAAACCTGCACTGGTGCATCTGAAATCTAATGCTGGTCTCCCAGGAGCCGTCCAAAGCACAAACTCTTAGAAGAATCACTCGTCTTGTACTTAAGCTGGCATTGTGCATTTTGCAGTCAATCCCGATGCAGTTTCTGTGTTTCATGGTCAATGTGAAGCTCCAAGGGATACGGTAAACCTGAACTGGTGCATCGGTACCTAATACTGGTCTCCCAGGAGCCGCTCATAGGACAAATTCTTAAAAGATTCACTCATCTTTACTTAAGTCGGCATTGTCCCATTTGTATTCAATCCCGATGCAATTTCTGTTTTCATGAATAATGTGAAGGTCCAAGGGATACAGTAAACCTGCAATGGTGCATCGGAAACTAATACTGGTCTCCCAGGTGCCGCTCAAACCACAAACTCTTAGAAGATTCAGTCTTCTAGTACTTAAGTTGGCATTGTGCCGTTTGTATTCAATCCCGATGCAATTTCTGTGTTTCATGGCCAATGTGAGGGTCCAAGGGATACAGTAAAACTGCACTGGTGCTTCGGAATCTAATACTGGTCTCCCATGAGCTGTTCAAATGACAAGTTCTTAAAGGATTCACTCTTCTAGTACTTAAGTCGGCATTGTCCGTTTTGTATTCCATCACGATGCAATTTCTGTGTTTCATGGTCAATGTGAAGGTCCAAGGGATACAGTAAACCTGCACTGGTGGATCGGAAATTAATTCTCGTCTCCTGGGGCCGCTCAAACCACAAACTCTAGAAGATTTACTCTTCTGGTACTTAAGTCGGCATTGTGCCTTCTGTATTCAATTCCGATGCAATTTCTGTGTTTCAAGGTCAATGTGAATGTCCAAATGATACAGTAAACCTGCACTGGTGCATCGGAATCTAATACTGGTGTCCCAGCAGACCCACAAACCACAAACTCTTAGCAGATTCACCCTTCTTGTACTTAAGTCGCCATTATCCCTTTTGTATTCAATCCCGATGCGATTTCTGTTTTCAATAATATTGTGAAGGTCCAAGGGATACAGTAAACCTGCACTGGTGCATCGGAGACTAATACTGGTCTCCCAGGTGCCGCTCAAACCACAAACTCATAGAAGATTCACTCTTCTAGTACTTAAGTTGACATTGTGCCGTTTGTATTCAATCCCGATGCAATTTCTGTGTTTCTTGGAAATGCAAATCTCCAACGGATCCAGTAAACGAGCACTGGTGCATCGGAATCTAATACTGGCCTCCCAGGAGCCGCTCAAATGACAAACTCTTTGAAGATTCATTCTTCTTGAAATTAAGTCGGCATTGTCCCTTTTGTATTCAATCCCGGTGCAATTTCTGTTATTCATGGTCAATGTGAAGGTCCAAGGGATACAGTAAACCTGCACTGGTGCATCGGATCTAATACTGGTATCCTAGGAGCCGCTCATACCACAAACTCTTGGAAGATTCATTCTTCTTGTACTTTAGTTGGCATTGTGTTTTACGTATTCAAACCCGATGCGATTTCTGTGTCTCATGGTCAATGTGAATGTCCAAGGGCTACTGTAAACCTGCACTGGTTCATCGGAATCTAATACTGGTATCCTCGGAGCCGCTCAAACCACAAACTCTTAGTAGATTCACTTTTCTTATACTTAAGTCGGCATTGTGCGTTTTGTATTAAATCCCGATGAGATTTCTGTGTTTCAAGGTCAATGCGAAGGACCAAGGGATTCAGTAAACCTGCACTGGTGCATCGGAATCTAATACTGGACTCCCAGGAGCCGCTCAAACCACAAATTCTTAGATGATCCACTCTTCATGAATTTATGTCGGCTTTGTCCTTTTAGTATTCAATCCTGATGCAATTCCTTTGTTTCATGGTCAATGTGAAGGTCCAAAGGATACAGTTTCCCTGCACTGGAGCATCGGAATCAGATACTGGTATACCAGGAGCCGCACAAACAACGAACTCTCAGTAGATTCAGTCTTCCTGTACTTATGTCGGCATTGTCCCTGTTGTATTTAATCCCGATGTAATTTCTGTCTTTCATGGTCAATGTGAAACTCCAAGGGATACAGTAAACCTGCACTGGTGCATCGGAATCTAATACTGGTTTCCCATGAGCCGCCCAAAAGCACAAACTCATAGAGGATTCACTCCTCTTGTACTTAAGTTGGCATTGTGCAGTTTGTATTCAATCCCGATGCAATTGCTGTGTTTCATGGTCAATGTGAAAGTCCAAGGGATACAGCAAAAACTGCACTGGTGCATCGGAATCTAATACTGGTATACCAGGAGCCGCACAAACCACGAACTCTTAGAAGATTCACTCTTCTTGTACTTAAGTCGGCAATGCCCCTGTTGTATTCATTCCCGATGCAATTTCTGTCTTTCATGGTCAATGGCAAGCTCCAAGGGATACAGTAAACCTGCACTGGTGCATTGGAATCTAATACTGGTCTCCCAGGAGCCGCTCAATTGAAAAATTCTTAGAAGATTCTCTCATCTCGTACTTAAGTCGGCATTGTCCCTTTTGTATTCATCCCGATGCAATGTCTGTGTTACATGGTCAATGTGAAGGTCCAAGGGATACAGTAAACCTGCACTGGTGCATCGGAATCTAATACTGGTCTCCAGGGGACGTTCAAACCACAAACACTAGCAGATTCACTCTTCTTGTACTTAAGTGGGCATTGTGCCTTTTGTATTCAATTCCGATGCAATTTCTGTGTTTCAAGGTCAATGTGAAGGTCCAAAGGAAACAGTAAACCTGCACTGGTGCATCGGAATGTAATACCGGTTTCCCAGGAGACGCTCAAACCACAAACTCTTAGCAGATTAACTCTTTTTGTACTTAAGTCGGCATTATTCCATTTGTATTCAATCCCGATGCGATTTCTCAATTTCGTGGTCAAAGTGAAGGTCCAAAGGATACAGTAAACCTGCACTGGTGCATCGGAATCTAATTCTGGTCTCCAGGGGCCGCTGAAACCACAAACTCTAGAAGATTCACTCCTCTTGTACTTAAGTCGGCATTGTGCCTTTTGTATTCAGTTCCGATGCAGTTTCTGTGTTTCATGGTCAATGTGAAGCTCCAAGGGATACAGTAAACCTGCCCTGTTGCATCGGTATCTAATACTGGTGTCCCAGGAATCACTCAAAGAACAAACCCCTATAGTGGTTTCACGTTTCTTATACTTGGCATGATCACTTTTGTATTCAATCCCGATGCAATTTCCGTGTTTCATGGTCAATGTGATGGTCCAAGGGATACAGTATACCTGCACTTTAGCATCAGAATTTGACACTGTTATACCAGGAGCCGATCAAACAACGAACTCTTAGAAGATTCACTCTTCTTGTACTTAAGACGGCATTGTCCATTTTGTATTCAATCCCGATGCAATTTCCGTGTTTCATTGTCAATGTGAAGGTCCAAGGGATACAGTACACCTGCACTGGTGCATCGGAATCTGATACTGATCACACAGGAGCCGCTCAAATGACAAATTCTTAGAAGATTCACTTATATTGTACTTCAGTCAGCATTGTCCCATTTGTATTTAATCCCGATGCAATTTCAGTGTTTCATGGTCAATGTGAAGGTCCAAGGGATACAGTAAACCTGCACTGTTGCATCGGTATCTTATACTGGTGTCTCAGGAGCCGCTCAAAGAACAAACCCTTATAGTGGATTCACGTTTCTTATACTTAAGTCGGCATTATCACTTTTGTATTCAATCCCGATGCAATTTCCGTGTTTCATGGTCAATGTGAAAGTCCAAGTGATACAGGATACCTGCACTTTAGCATCAGAATCTAATACTGGTATACCAGGAGCCGATCAAACAACGAACTCTTAGAGGATTAACTCTTCTTGTACTTAAGTCGGCATTGTGCCTTTTGTATTCAGTTCCGATGCAATTTCTGTCTTTCATGGTCAATGAGAGCGTCCAAGGGATACAGTAAACCTGCACTGGTGCATCGGAATCTACTGCTTGTGTCCCAGCAGACGCAAAAACTACAAACTCTTAGCAGATTCACTCTTCTTGTAATTAAGTCGGCATTATCCCTTTTGTATTCAATCCCGATGCGATTTCTATTTTCATGAGTAATGTGAAGGTCCAAGGGATACCGTAAACCTGCACTGGTGCATCGGAAACTAATACTGGTCTCCCAGGTGCCGTTCAAACCACAAACTCTTAGAAGATTCACTCTTCTAGTACTTAAGTTGGCATTGTGCCGTTTGTATTCAATCCCGATGCAATTTCTGTGTTTCTTGGAAATGCAAAACTCCAAGGGATACAGTAAACCTGCACTGGTGCATCGGAATCTAATACTGGTGTCCCAGGAGCCGCTCAAAAAACAAACCCTTATAGTGGATTCATGTTTCCTATACTTAAGTCGGCATTATCCCTTTTTTATTCAATCCCGATGCAATTTCCGTGTTTCATGGTCAATGTGAAGGTCCAATGGATACAGTACACCTGCACTGGTGCATCGGAATCTAATACTGGTATCCTAGGAGCCGCTAAAGCCACAAACTTTTCGAAGATTCATTCTTCTCGTACTTTAGTTGGCATTGCGCCTTTTGTATTCAATCCCGATGCGATGTCTGTATCTCATGGTCAATGTGAAGTTCCAAGGGATACTGTAAATCTGCACTGGTTCATCGGAATATAATACTGGACTGCCAGGAGCCGCTCAAACCACAAACTCTTAAAAGATTGACTCTTCTTGAATTTATGTCGGCATTGTCCCTTTAGTATTCAATCCCGATGCAATTTCTTTGTCTCATGGTCAATGTGAAGCTCCAAGGGATACAGTAAACCTGCAATGGTGCATCGGAATCTAGTAGTGGTCTCCCATGAGCCACACAAAAAACAAATTCTTAGAAGAATCGCTCATCTTGTACTTAAGTCGGCATTGTGCCTTTTGTATTCAATTCCAGTGCAATTTCCGTGTTTCAAGGTCAATGTGAAGGTCCAAATGAAACAGTAAACCTTCACAGGTGCATCGGAATCTAATACTGGTCTCCCAGGAGACGCTCAAACCACAAACTATTAGCAGATTCACTCTTCCTGTACTTAAGTCGGCATTGTCCCATTTGTATTCAAGCCCGATGCTATTTCTGTTTTCATGAATAATGTGAACGTCCAAGGGACACAGTAAACCTGCAATGGTGCATCGGAAACTAATACTGGTCTCCCAGGTGCCGCTCAAACCACAAACTCTTAGAGGATTAATTCTTCTAGTACTTAAGTTGGCATTGTGCTGTTTGTATTCAATCCCGATGCAATTTCTGTGTTTCATGGTCAATGTGAGGGTCCAAGGGATACAATAAAACTGTACTGGTGCATCGGAATCTAATACTGGTGTCCCAGGAGCCGCAAAGGACAAACCCTCATAGTGGATTCACGTTTCTTATACTTAAGTCGGCAATGTGCCTTTTGTGTTCAATCCCGATGCGTTATCTGTGTTTGACGGTCAATGTGAAGGTCCAAGGTGTACAGTTAAACAGCACTGGTGCATCGTAATCTAATACTGGTCTCCCAGAAGCCGCTCAAATCACAAACTCATAGAAGATTCATTCATCTTGAATTTATGTCGGCATTCTCCCTTTTTTATTCAATCCCGATGCAATTCCAGTGTTTCATGGTCAACGTGGAGGACCAAGGGATACAGTAAATCTGCACTGGTGCATCGGAATCTACCACTGGTATCCGAGGAGACGCTCAAACCACGAACTCTTGGAAGATTCATTCTTCTTGTACTTTAGTTGGCATTGTACCTTTTGTATTCAATCCCGATGCGATTTCTGTGTCTCATGGTCAATGTGAAGGACCAAGGGATACTGTAAACCTGCACTGGTTCATCGGAATCTAATACTGGTCTCCTCGGAGCCGCTCAAACCACAAATCCTTAGTAGGTTCACTTTTCTTATTCTTAAGTCGGAATTGTGCCTATTGTATTCAATCTCGATGACATTTCCTTGTTTCACGGTCAATGGGAAGGACCAAGGGATACAGTAAACCTGCACTTCTGCATCGGAATCTAATACTGGGCTCCCAGGAGCCGCTCAAACCACAAAATCTTAGAAGATACACTCTTCTTGAATTTAAGTCGGCATTGTCCCTTTAGTATTCAATCTCGATGCAATTTCTTTGTTTCATGGTCAATGTGAAGGTCCAAAGGATACAGTATACCTGCACTGGATCATTAGAATCTAATACTGGTCTACCAGGAGCCGAACAGACCACGAACTCTTAGAAGATTCACTCTTCTTGTATTTAAGTCGGCATTGTCCCTTTTGTATTCAATCCTGATGCAATTTCTGTGTTTCATGGTCAATGTGAAGGTCAAAGGGATACAGTAAACCTGCACTGGTGCATCGGAATCTAATACTGGTCTCCCAGGAGCCGCCCAAAGCACAAACTCTTAGAAGATTCACTCTTCCTGTATTTAAGCTGGCATTGTGGAATTTGTATTCAATCCCGATGCAATAGTGGATTCACGTTTCTTATACTTAAGTCGTCATTGTGCCTTTTGTAATCAATCCCGATGTGATATCTGTGTTTGACGGTCAATGTGAAGGTTAAAGGTATACAGTAAACTAGCACTGGTGCATCTGAATGTAATACTGGTCTCCCAGGAGCCGCACAAATCACAAGCCCTTAGAAGATTAATTCTTCTTGAAATTAAGTCCGCATTGTATCTTTTGTATTCAATCCCGATGCAATTTTTGTTATTCATGGTCAATGTGAAGGTCCAAGTGATACAGTAAACCTGCACTGGTGCATCGGAATCTAATACTGGTACCCTAGGAGCCGCTCAAAGCACAAACTCTTGGAAGATTCATTCTTCTTGTACTTAAGTAGGAATTGTTCCTTTTGCATTCAATCCCGATGCAATTTCTGTGTTTCATGGTCAATGTGGAAGTCCAAATGAAACAGTAAAGCTTCACTGGTGCATCAGAATCTGCTACTGGTCTCCCATGTGACGCTCAAACCACACACTCTTAGCTGGTTCACTCTTCTTGTACTTAAGTCGGCATTGTCCCTTTTGTATTCAATCCCGATGCGATTTCTGAGTTTCATGGTCAATGTGAAGGTCCAAGGGATACAGTAAACCTGCACTGGTGCATCGGAATCAAAGACTGGTCTCCCAGGAGCCGCTCAAAGGACAGATTCTTAGAAGATTCACTCATTTTTAACTTAAGTCGGCATTGTCCCTTTTGTATTCAATACCGATGCAATTTCTGTTTTCATGAATAATGTGAAGGACCAAGGGATACAGTAAACCTCCACTGGTGCATGGGAAACTAATACTGGTCTCCAAGGTGCCGCTCAAACCACAAACTCTTAGAAGTTTCACTCTTCTTGTACTTTAGTCGGCATTGTCCCTCTTGTAATCAATCCTGATGCAATTTCTGTTTTCATGAATAATATGAAGGTCCAAGGGATACATTATACCTGCACTGGAGCATCGGAATCTATTACTGGTATACCAGGAGCCGCACAAACTACAAACTCCTAGATGATTCACTCTTTTTGTACAGAAGTCCGCATTGTCCTGTTTGTATTCTATCCCGATGGAATTTCTGTCTTTCATGGTCAATGTGATGCTCCGAAGGGATACAGTTAACCCGCACTGGTGTATCGGAATCCAATACTAGCCTCCCAGGGGCCGCTAAAAGGACAAATTCATAGAAGATTCACTAATGTTGTACTTAAGTCGGCATTGTCCCTCTTGTATTCAATCCTGATGCAATTTCTGTGTTTCCTGGTCAATGTGAAGGACCAAGGGATACAGTAAACCTGCACTGGTGCATCGGATTCTAATACTGGTCTCCAGGGGACGCTCAAACCACAAACTCTGGAAGATTCACTGTTCTTGTACTTAAGTCGGCATTATGCCTTTTGTATTCATTTCCGATGCAATTTCTGCGTTTCAAGGTCAATGTAGAGGTCCAAATGATACAGTATACCTGCACTGGTGCATCGAAATCTAATACTGGTGTCCCAGGAGCCGCTCAAAGAACAAATCCTTATAGTGGATTCACGTTTCTTATACTTAAGTCCGCATTAATCCTTTTGTATTCAATCCCGATGCAATTTCCGTGTTTCATGGTCAATGTGAAGGTCCAAGGGATACAGTATACCTGCACTGGAGCATAAGAATCTAATACTGGTATACCAGGAGCCGATAAAACAACGAACTCTATTAAGATTGACTCTTCTTGTACCTAAGTCGACATTGTCCCTTTTGTATTCAATCCCGATGCAATTTCCGTGTTTCATGGTCAATGTGAAGGTCCAAGGGATACAGTACACCTGTACTGGTTCATCGGAATCCGATAGTGATCACCCGGGAGCGGCTCAAATGACAAATTCTTAGAAGATTCACTCATCTTGACATAAGTCAGCATTGCCCCATTTGTATTTAACCCCGGTGCAATTTCTGCGTTTCATGGTTAATGTGAAGGTCCAAGGGATACAGTTAATCTGCACTGGTGCATCGGAATCTAATTCTAGTCTCCAGGGGCCGCTCAAACCACAAACTCTCGAAGATTCACTCTTCTTGTACACTAGTCGGCATTGTGCCATTGGATTCAATTCCGATGCAATTTCTGTGTTTCAAGGTCAATGTTAAGGTCCAAATGATACAGTAAACCTGCACTGGCGCATCGGAATTTAATACTGGTGTCCCAGCAGACGCACAAACCACAAACTCTTAACAGATTCACTCTCCTTGTACTTAAGTCGACAATATCCCTTTTGTATTCAATCCCGATGCGATTTCTGTTGTCATGAATAATGTGAAGGTCAAAGGGATACAGTAATACTGATCTCGCAGGTGCCGCTGAAACCACAAACTCATAGAAGATTCACTCTTCTAGTACTTAAGTTGGCATTGTGCCGTTTGTATTCGATCCCGATGCAATTTCTGTGTTTCTTGGAAATGCAAAACTCCAAGTGATACAGTAAACCTGCACTGGTGGATCGGAATCTAATACTGGTCTCCCAGGAGACGCCCAAAGCACAAACTCTTAGAAGATTCACTCTTGTTGTACTTAAGCTGGCATTGTGCATTTTGCAGTCAATCCCGATGCAATTGTTTCATGGACAATGTGAATGTCCGAGGGATACAGTAAAACTGCACTGGTGCATCGGAATCTAATACTGGTCTCCCAGGAGCCGCTCAAAGAAAAATCCCTTATAGTAGATTCACCTTTCTTATACTTAAGTCGGCATTATCCTTTTGTATTCAATCCCGATAAAATTTCCGTGTTTCATGATCAATGCGAAGGTCCAAGGGATACAGTATACGTTTACTGAAGCATCAGAGTCTAATACTGGTATACCAGGAGCCGATCAAACAGCGAACTCTTAGAAGTTTCACTCTTCTTGTACTTAAGTCGGCATTGTCCCTTTTGTATTCAATCCTGATGGAATTTCTGTGTTTCATGGACAATGTGATGGTCCAAGGGATACAGAACACCAGCACTGGTGCATCGGAATCTGATACTGGACACCCAGCAGCCGCTTAAATGACAAATTCTTAGAAGATTCACTCATCTTGTACTTAAGTCAGCAGTGTCCCTTTTGTATTTAATCCCGATGCAATTTCTCTGTTTCATGGTCAATGTGAAGGTCCAAGGGATACAGTAAACCTGCACTGGTGGAACGGTATCTAATTCTCGTCTCCAGGGGCCGCTCAAACCACAAACTCTAGAAGATTCACTCTTCTGGTACTTAAGTCGGCATTGTGCATTTTGTATTCACTTCAGATGCAATTTCTGTGTTTCAAGGTCAATGTGAAAGTCCAAATGATACAGTAAACCTGCACTGGTGCATCGGAATCTAATACTGGTGTCCCAGCAGACGCACAAACCACAAACTCTTAGCAGATCCACCCTTCTTGTACTTAAGTCGCCATTATCCCTTTTGTATTCAATCCCGATGCGATTTCTGTTATCATTAATAATCTGAAGGTCCAAGGGATACAGTAAACCTGGACTGGTGCATCGGAATATAATACGGGTTTCCCAGGATCCGCCCAAAAAACAAACCCTTATAGTGGATTCACGTTTCATATTGTCGGCATTGTGCCTTTTGTATTGTATCCTGATGTGATATCTGTGTTTGTCGGTCAATGTGAAGGTCCAAGGTATACGGAAAACCAGCACTGGTGCATCGGAATCTAATACTGGCCTCCCAGGAGCCGCTCAAATCTTAAACTCTTTGAAGATTCATTCTTTTTGAATTTAAGTCGTTATTGTCCCTTCTGTATTCAATCCCGATGAAATTTCTGTTTTTCATGGTCAATGTGAAGGTCCAAGGGATACAGTAAACCTCCACTGGTGCATCGGATCTAATACTGGTATCCTAGGAGCCGCTCATACCACAAACTCTTCGAAGATTCATTCTTCTTGTACTTTAGTTGGCATTGTGTTTTACGTCTCCAATCCCGATGCGATTTCTGTGTCTCACTGTCAATGTGAATGTCCAAGGGCTACTGTAAACCTGCACTGGTTCATCGGAATCTAATACTGGTATCCTCGGAGCCGCTCAAACCACAAACTCTTAGTAGATTCACTTTTCTTATACTTAAGTCGGCATTGTGCGTTTTGTATTAAATCCCGATGAGATTTCTGTGTTTCAAGGTCAATGGGAAGGACCAAGGGATTCAGTAAACCTGCACTGGTGCATCGGAATCTAATATTGGGCTCCCAGGAGCCGCTCAAACCACAAATTCTTAGGTGATCCACTCTTCTTGAATTTATGTCGGCTTTGTCCTTTTAGTATTCAATCCCGATGCAATTCCTTTGTTTCATGGTCAATGTGAAGGTCCAAAGGATACAGTATACCTGCACTGGAGCATCGGAATCAGATACTGGTATACCAAGAGCCGCACAGACCACGAACTCTTAGAAGATTCACTCTTCCTGTACTTATGTCGGCATTGTCCCTGTTGTATTTAATCCCGATGTAATTTCTGTCTTTCATGGTCAATGTGAAGCTCCAAGGGATACAGTAAACCTGCACTGGTGCTTCGGAATCTAATACTGGTCTTCCAAGAGCCGCTCAGTAGACAAATTCCTAGAAGATTCACTCATCTTGTACTTAAGTTGGCATTGTCCCTTATGTATTTAATCCCGATGCAATTTCTGTGTTTCATGGTCAATGTGAAGGTCCTAGGGATATAGTAAACCTGCACTGGTGCATCGGAATCTAATACTAGTGTCCCAGGAGCCGCTCAAAGGAGAAACCCTTATAGTGGATTGACGTTTCTTATACTAAAGTTGGCATTGAGCCTCTTCTATCAATCCCGATGCGAAATCTGTGTTTGACGGTCAATGTGAAGGTACATGGTATACAGTAAACCAGCACTGGTGCATCGGAATCTAATATTGGTCTCCAAGGAGCCGCTCAAATCACAAACTCTTACAAGATACATTCATCATGAATTTAAGTCGGCATTGTCCCTCTTGTATTCAATCCCGATGCAATTTCTGTCTTTCATGGTCAATGTGAAGCACCAAGGGATACAGTTAACCTGTACTGGTGCATCGGAATCTAATACTGGTCTCCCTGGAGCCGCTCAATGGACAAATTCTTAGAAGATTCACTCATCTTGTACTTAAGTCGGCACTGTCCCTTTTGTATTCAATCCTGGTGCAATTTCTGTTTTCATGAATAATGTGAATCTCTAAGGGTTACAGTAAACCTGCAATGTGAAGGTCCAAGGGGTACAGTTAAACTGCACTGGTGGATCGGAATCTAATACTGGTCTCCAGGGGACGCTCAAACCACAAACCCTAGAAGATTCATTCTTCTTGTACTAAAGTTGGCATTGTCCCCTTTGTATTCAATTCCGATGCAATTTCTGTGTTTCAAGGTCAATGTGAAGGTCCAAATGATACAGTAAACCTGCACCGGTGCATCGGAATCTAATACTGGTCTTCCAGGAGCCGCTCAAACCACAAACTCTTAGAAGATTCTATCTTCCTGTACTTTCGCCGGCATTGTCTCTTTTGTATTCAATCCCGATGCAATATCTGTTTTGATGGATAATGTGAATCTCCAAGGGTTACAGTAAACCTGCACTGGTCCATCGGAATCTAATACTGGTCTCCCAGGACCCGCTAAAAGCATAAACTGTTAGAAGATTCACTCTTCTTGTAGTTTAGCCGGCATTGTCCCTTTTGTATTCAATCCCAATGCAATTTCTGTTTTCATGAATTATGTGAAGGTCCAAGGGTACAGTAAACCTGCACTGGTGCATCGGAAACTAATACTGGTCTCCCAGGTGCCGCTCAAACCACAAACTCTTAGAAGATACACTCTTCTAGTATTTAAATTGGCATTGAGCCCTCTGTATTCAGTGACGATGCAATTTCTGTGTTTCTTGGTAAATGTTAAATTCCAAGGGATACAGTAAACCTGCACTGGTGCTTCGGAATCTAATACTGGTTTCCCAGGAGCCGCCCAAAAGCACAAACTCAAAGAGGATTCACTCCTCTTGTACTTAAGTTGGCATTGTATATTTTGTATTCAATCCCGATGCAATTGCTGTGTTTCATGGACAATGTGAAAGTCCAAGGGATACAGCAAAACCTGCACTGGTGCATCGGAATCTAATACTGGTCTCCCAGGAGACGCTCAAACCACAAACTCTTAGCAGATTCACTTTTCTTGTACTTAAGTCTTAAATAACCCTTTTGTACTCATTCCCAATGCGATTTCTGAGTTTCATGGTCAATGTGATTTTCCTAGGGATACAGTAAACCTGCACTGGTGCATCGGAATCTAATACTGGTCTTCCAGGAGCCGCTCAGACCACAAACACTTAGAAGATTCTTTCTTCTTGTACTTTAGTCGGCATTGTCCCATTTGTATTCAATCCCGATGCAATTTCTGTTTTCATGAATAATGTGAATCTCCAAGGGTTACAGTAAACCTGCACTGGTGCGTCGGAATCTAATACTGGTCTCCGAGGAGCCGCTAAAAGGACAAATACTTGGCAGATTCACTCATCTTGTACTTAAGTTGGCATTGTCCCTTTAGTATTCAATCCCGATGCAATTTCTTTGTTTCATGGTCAATGTGAAAGTCCAAAGGATGCAGTTTACCTGCGCTGGAGCATCGCAATCTAATACTGGTATTCCAATAGCCGCACAAACCACGAACTCTGGGAAGATTCACTCTTATTGTACTTAATTCGGCATTGTCCCTTTTGTATTCAATCCCGATGCAATTTCTGTCTTTCATGGTCAATGCAAAGCTCGAAGGTGTACAGTAAACCTGCACTGGTGCATCGCAATGTAATATTGGTCTCCCGGGAGCCGCTCAAACTACAAAATCTTAGAAGATTCACTCTTCTTGTACTTTAGTCGGCATTGTCCTTTTGCATTCAATCCCGATGGAATTTCTGTTTCCATGAATTATGTGAAGGTCCAAGGGATACAGTAAACCTGTACTGGTGCATCGGAAACTAATACTGGTCTCCCAGGTGCCGCTCAAACCCCATACTTTTAGAAGATTCACTGTTCTCGTACTTATGTTGGCATTGTGCCGTATGTATACGATCCCGATGCAATTTCTGTGATCCTTGGTAAATGTGAAAACCAAAGGGATACAGTAAACCTGCACTGGTGCTGCGAAATCTAATACTATTATTCCAGGAGCTGCAAAAACCACGAACTCTGAAAAGATTCACTCTTAACGTACTTAAGTCGGCATTGTGAATTTTGTATTCCACTCCGATGCAATTTCTGTGTTTCAAGGTCAAAGAGAAGGTCCAAATGATACAGTTAACCTGCACTGGTGAATCGGAATCTAATACTGGTGTCCCAGGAGCCGCTCAAATCACAAACTCATACCATTTCACTCTTCTTGTACTTAATTTTGCATTGTCACTTTTGTATTCAATCCCGATGCAATGTGGGTGTTTCAAGGTCAATGTGAAGGTCCAAGGGATACAGTAAACCCGCACTGGTGTATCGGATTCTAATACTGGTCTCTCAGGAGCCGCTCAAACCACAAACTCTTAGAACATTCACTCTTCTTTGACTTAAGTCGTCATTGTCCCATTTGTATTTAATCCCGATGTAATTTCGGTGCTTCATGGTCAATGTGAAGGTCCAAGGGATACAGTAAACCTGCACTTGTGCATCGGAATCTTATACTGATATCCTGAGAGCCGCACAAACCTCAAACTCTTGGAAGATTCATTCGTCTTGTATTTTAGTTGGCATTGTGCCTTTTCTATTCAATCCCGATTCGATTTCCGTGTCTCATGGTCAATGTGAAGGTCCAAGGGATACTGTAAACCTGCACTGGTTCATCAGAATTTAATACTGGTCTCCTCAGAGCCGCTTAAACCACAAATTCTTAGTAGATTCACTTTTCTTATACTTAAGGCGGCATTGTGCTTTTTGGATTAAATCCCGATGAGATTCCTGTGTTTCACGGTCAACGGGAAGGACCAAGGGATACAGTAAACCTGCACTGTTGCATCGGAATCCAATACTGGACTCCCAGAAGCCGCTCAAACCACAAACTCATAGAAGATACACTCTTCTTGTACTTAAGTCGGCATTGTCCCCTTTGTATTCAATCCCGATGCGATTTCTGTCTTTCATCACCAATGTGAAGGTCCAAGGGATACAGTAAACCTGCACTGGTGCATCGCAATCTAATACTGGTCTCCAGGGCACGCTAAAACCACAAACTCTAGAAGATTAACTATTCTTGAACTTAAGTCGACATTGTGACTTTTCTAATCAATTCCGATGCAATTTCTGTGTATCAATGTTAATGTGAAGACCCAAATGAAACAGTTAACCTTCACTGGTGCGTCGGAATCTAATACTGGTCACCCAGGAGACGCTCAAACCACATACTCTTAGCAGATTCGCTCTTCTTCTACTTAAGTCGGAATTATCTCTTTTGTATTCAATCCCGATGCGAATTCTGAGTTTCATGATCAATGTGATGGTCCAAGGGATGCAGTAAACCTGCACTGGTCATCGGAATCTAATACTGGTTTCCAGGGGACGCTCAAACCACAAACTCTTAGAAGATACGCTCTTCTTGAATTTAAGTCGGCATTGTCCTTTTAGTATTCAATCCCGGTGCAATTCCGGTGTTTCATGGTCAATGTGAAGGTCCAATGGATACAGTATAACTGCATTGGAGCATCGGAATCTACTACAGGTATACCAGGAGCCGCACAAAGTACAAACTCTTAGAAGTTTCACTCTTCTTGCACTTAAGTCTGCATTGTCCCTTTAGTATTCAATCCCGATGCAATATCTGTGATGCATGGTCAATGTGGAGGTCCAAGGGATACAGTAGACCTGTACTGGTGCATCGGAATCTAATACTGGGGTACCAGGAGCCGCTCAAACCACACACTCTTTGAAGATACACTCTTCTTGTACTTTAGTTGGCATTGCGCGTTTTGTATTCAATTACGATGCGATTGATGTGTTTCATGGTCAATGTGAAGGTCCAAGGGATACAGGAAACTTGCACTGGTGCATCCGAATCTAATACCGGTTTCCCAGGAGCAGCTCAAAACACAAACTGTTAGAAGATTCACTCTTCTTGTAATTTAGTTGGCATTGTGTCTTTTGTATTCAATCCCAATGCGATTTCTGTGTTTCGTCTCCAAAGTGAAGGTCCAAGGGATACAGTAGACCTGCACTAATTCATCGGAATATAATATCGGTCTCCCAGGAGCAGCTCAAAACACAAATTGTTAGAAGATTCACTCTTCCTGTACTTAAGTTTGCACTGTCCCTTTTGTATTCATCCCGATGCAATTTCCGTGTTTCATGGTCAGTGTGAAAGTCCTAGGGATACAGTAAACCCGCACTGGCGTATCGGACTCTAATACTGGTCTCCCAGGAGCCGCTCAAACCACAAACTCTTAGAACATTCACTCTTCTTGCACTTAAGTCGTCATTGTCCCATTTGTATTCAATCCCGATGTAATTTCCGTGCTTCATTTTCAATGTGAAGGTCCAAGGGATACAGTAAACCTGCACTTGTGCATCGGAATCTAATACTGGTATCCTAGGAGCCGCTCAAACCACAAACTCTTGGAAGATTCACTCTTCTTGTAGCTTAGTTGGCATTGTGCCTTTTGTATTCAATCCCGATGCGATTTCTGTGCCTCATGGTCAATGTGAAGGTCCAAGAGATACTGTAACCCTGCACTGGTTCATCGGAATATAATACTGGACTCCCAGAAGCCGCGAAAACCACGAACTCTTAAATAAACATTCTTCCTGAATTTAAGTCGGCATTGTCCCTTTAGTATTCGATCCCGATGCAATGTCTTTTTTTCGTGGTCAATGTGAAGGACCAAAAGATACAGTATACCTGCACTGGAGCATCGGAATCTAATACTGATATTCCAGGAGCCGTACAAACCACGAAATCTTAGAAGATTCACTTTTCTTGTACTTAAGTCGGCATTGTCCCTTTTGTATTCAATCCCGATCCGATTTCTGTGTTTCATGATCAATGTGAAGATCCAAGGGATACAGTAAACCTGCTCTGGTGCATCGGAATCTAATACTGGTCTCCCAGGAGCCGCTCAAAGGAGAAATTCTTAGAAGATTCACTCATCTTGTACTAATGTCGGCATTGTTCCTTTTGTATTCAATCCCGATGCAATTTCTGTGTTTCATGGTCATGTAAAGGTCCAAGGGATACAGTAAACCTGCACTGGTGCATCGGAATCTAATTCTGGTCTCCTAGTAGACGCTCAAACCCCAAACCCTTAGCAGATTCTTTCTTCTGGTACTTAAGTCGGCATTATCCCTTTTGTATTCAATCCCGATGCGATTTATGAATTTCATGGTCAATGTGAAGGTCCAACGGATATAGTAAACCTGCACTGGTGCATCGGAATCTAATACTGGGCTCCCAGGAGCCGCTCAAAGGACAAATTCTTAGAAGATTCAGTCATCTTGTACTAAGGTCGGCATTGTCCCTTTTGTATTCAATCCCGGTGCAATTTCTGTGTTTCATGGTCATGTGAAGGTCCAAGGGATACAGTAAACCTGCTCTGGTGCATCGGAATCTAATACTGGTATCCTAGGAGCTGCTCAAACCACAAACCCATGGAAGATTCATTCTTCTTGTACTTTAGTTGGCATTGTGCCTTTTGTGTTCCATCCAGATGCGATTTCTGTGTTTCATGGTCAATGCGAAGGTCCAAGGGTTACAGTAAACCTGCACTGGTGCATCGGAATCTAACACTGGTCTCCCAGGAGTCGCTCAAATCGCAAACTCTTGGAAGATTCATTCTTCTTGAATTTAAGTCGGCGTTGTACATTTTGTATTCAATCCCGATGCAATTTCTGTGTTTCATGATCAATGTGAATATCCAAGGGATACACTAAACCTGCTCTGGTGCATCGGAATCTAATACTGGTATCCTAGGAGCTGCTCAAACCACAAACTCATGGAAGATTCATTCTTCTTGTACTTTAGTTGGCATTGTGCCTTTTGTGTTCCATCCAGATGCGATTTCTGTGTTTCATGGTCAATGCGAATGTCCAAGGGTTACAGTAAACCTGCACTGGTTCATCGGAATCTAATACTGGTCTCCTAGGAGCCGCTCAAAGCACAAATTCTTAGAAGATTAACTCTTATTGTACTTAAGTGGGCATTGTCTCTTTTGTATTCAATCCCGATGCAATTTCTGTATTTCTTGGTCAATGTGAAGGTGAAAGGGATACAGTAAACCTGCACTTGTGCATCGGAATCTTATACTGGTATCCTAAGAGCCGCACAAATCACAAACTCTTGGAAGATTCATTCGTCTTGTATTTTAGTTGGCATTGTGCCTTTTCTATTCAATCCCGATTCGATTTCCGTGTCTCATGGTCAATGTGAAGGTCCAAGGGATATGGTAAACCTGCACTGGATCATCGGAAGCTAATACTTTTCTCCTAGGAGCCGTTCAAAAGCACAAACTCTTAGAAGATTCACTCTTATTGTATTTAAGTTGGCATTGTGCATTTTGTATGTAATCCCGATGCAATTGCTGTGCTTCATGGTCAATGTGAAGGTCCAAATGATGCAGTATACTTGCACTGGTGCATCGGAATGTAATACTGGTCTCCCAGGAGCCGCTCAAAGCACAAACTCTTCGTAGATTCACGTTTGTTATACTTAAGTCGGTATAGTCCCCCTTGTATTCAATCCCGATGCAGTTTCTGTGCTTCATGGTCAATGTGAAGGTCCAAATGATGCAGTATACTTGCACTGGTGCATCGAAATGTAATACTGGTTTCCCAGGAGACGCTCAAACCACAAACTCTTAGCAGATTAACTCTGTTTGTACTTAAGTCGGCATTATTCCATTTCTATTCAATCCCGATGCGATTTCTCAATTTCGTGGTCAAAGTGAAGGTCCAAAGGATACAGTAAATCTGCACTGGTGCATCGGAATCAAATACTGGTGTCCCAGGAGCCGTTTAAGAAACAAACCCTTAAAGTGGATTCAAGTTTCTTATAATTAAGTCGGCATTGTGCCTTTTGTATTCAATCCTGACGCGATATCAGGGTTTGATGGTCAAAATGCAGGTCCAAGGTATACAGTAAACCACCACTGGTGCATCGGAATCTAATACCGGTCTCTTAGGAGCCGCTTAAATCACAAACTCTTAGAAGAATCATACTTCTTGAATTTAAGTCGGCATTATCCGTTTTGTATTCAATCCTGATGCAATTTATGTTTTTCATGTCAATGTGAAGGTCCATGGGATACAGTAAACCTGCACTGGTGCAGCGGAATCTAATACAGGTATCCTAGGAGCTGCTCAAACCACAAACCGTTGGAAGATTCACTCTTCTTGTACTTTAGTTGGCATTGTGCCTTTTGTATTCATTCTCGACGCGATTTCTGTGTCTCATGGTCAATGTGAAGGTCCAAGGGATACAGTAAACCTGCACTGGTGCATCGGAATCTATATACAGGTATCCATGAGCCGCTCAAACCACAAACTGTTAGAAGATACACTCTTCTTGAATGTAAGTCGGCATTGTGCCTTTAGTATTCAATCCCGATGCAATTTCTTTGTTTCATGGTCAATGTGAAGGTCCAAAGGATGCAGTTTACCTGCGCTGGAGCATCGCAATCTAATACTGGTATTCCAATAGCCCCACAAACCACGAACTCTGGGAAGATTCACTCTTATTGTACTTAATTCGGCATTGTCCTTTTGTTTTCAATCCCGATGCAATTTCTGTCTTTCATGGTCAATGCAAAGCTCGAAGGTGTACAGTAAAGCTGCACTGGTGCATCGCAATGTAATATTGGTCTCCCGGGAGCCGCTCAAACTACAAAACCTTAGAAGATTCACTCTTCTTGTACTTTAGTCGGCATTGTCCTTTTGTATTCAATCCCGATGGAATTTCTTTTTCCATGAATTATGTGAAGGTCCAAGGGATACAGTAAACCTGTACTGGTGCATCGGAAACTAATACTGGTCTCCCAGGTGCCGCTCAAACCCCATACTTTTAGAAGATTCACTGTTCTCGTACTTATGTTGGCATTGTGCCGTATGTATTCGATCCCGATGCAATTTCTGTGATCCTTGGTAAATGTGAAAACCAAAGGGATACAGTAAACCTGCACTGGTGCTGCGAAATCTAATACTATTATTCCAGGAGCTGCACAAACCACGAACTCTGAAAAGATTCACTCTTAATGTACTTAAGTCGGCATTGTGAATTTTATGTTCCACACCGATGCAATTTCTGTGTTTCAAGGTCAATGTGAAGGTCCAAATGATACAGTTAACCTGCACTGGTGAATCGGAATCTAATACTGGTGTCCCAGGAGCCGCTCAAATCACAAACTCTTAGAAGATTCATTCTTCTTGAATTTAAGCCGGCATTGTCCCTTTTGTATTCAATCCCGATGCAATTTCTGTTTTTCATGTCAATGTGAAGGACCAAGGGATACAGTAAACCTGCACTGGTGCATCAGAATCTAATACTGGTATCCTAGGATCTGCTCAAACCACAAACTGTTGGAAGATTCATTCTTCTTGTATTTTAGTTGGCATTGTGCCTTTATCATTCTGTCCCGATGGGATTTCTGTGTTTCATGGTCAATGTGAAGGTCCAAGGGATACAGTAAACCTGCACTGGTGCATTGGAATCTTAAACGGGTGTCCCAGGAGCCGCTCAAAGAACGAACCCTTATAGTGGATTCACGTTTCTTATACATAATTCGGCATTGTGCCTTTGTGTTCAATCCCTGTGCGATATCTGTGTTTGACGGTCAATGTGAAGGTCCAACGTATACAGTAAACTAGCACTGGTGAATCGGAATGTAATACTGGTCTCCCAGGAGCCGCTCAAATCACAAACATTTAGAAGATTCATTCTTCTTGGATTTAAGTCGGCATTGTCCCTTTTGTATTCAATCCAGATGCAATTTCTGTTTTCACGGACAATGTGAAGGTCCAAGGTATACGGTAAACCTGCACTGGTGCATCGTAATCTAATACTGGTATCCTAGGCGCCGCTCAAGCCACAAACTCTTGGAAGATTCATTCTTCTTTCACTTTAGTTGGCATTGTGCCTTTCGTATTTA
Organism: Schistocerca americana; assembly: GCF_021461395.2. NCBI lineage: Eukaryota > Metazoa > Arthropoda > Insecta > Orthoptera > Acrididae > Schistocerca > Schistocerca americana. The sequence goes on along the minus strand of NC_060119.1, from coordinate 12,482,139 downwards.
AGCCCGATGCGATTTCTGTGTTTCATGGTCATTGGGAAGGACCTAGGGATACAGTAAACCTGCACTGGTGCATCGGAATCTAATATTGGACTGCCAGGAGCCGCTCAAACCATAAACTCTTAGAAGATAGACTCTTCTTGAATTTAAGTCGGCATTGTCCCTGTTGTATTCAATCCCGATGCAATTTCTGTCTTTCATGGTCAATGTGAAGCTCCATGGGATGCAGCAAACCTGCACTGGTGCATCGGAATGTAATACTGGTCTCCCAGGAGCCGCAGGAGCCGCTCAATGGACGAATTTTTAGAAGATTCACTCATCTAATACTTAAGTCGGCATTGTCCCTTTTGTATTCAATCCCGATGCAATTTCTGTTTTCATGAATAATGTAAAGGTCCAAGGGATACAGTAAACACGCACTGGTGTATCGAAATCTAATACTGATCTTCCAGGAGCCGCTCGAACCAAAAACTCTTACAAGATTCCTTCGTCTTGTAATTAAATCGTCATTGTCCTATTTGTATTCAATCCCGATGTAATTTCTGTGTTTCATGTTCAATATGAAGGTCCACGGGATACAATAAACCTGCACTGGTGTATCGGAATCTAGTACTGGTCACCCAGGAGCCACTCAAAGCACAAACTCTTAGAAGATTCACTCTTCTTGTACTTAAGCGGGCATTGTTCCTTTAGTATTCAATCCCGATGCTATTTCTGTGATTAATGGACAATGTGACGGTCCATGGGATACAGTAGACCTGTAATCATGCATTGGAATATAATACTGGTATACCAGGAGCCGTTCGACCACAAATTCTTAAAAGATGCATTCTTCTTGTACTTTAGTTGGCATTGCGCTTTTTGTATTCTATACCTATGCGATTGCTGTGTTTCGTGGTAAATGTGAAGGTCCAAGGGATACAGTCAACTTGCACTGGTGCATCGGAATCTAATACTGGTCTCCCAGGAACCGCTCATATCTAAAACTCTTAAAAGATTCATTCCTCTTGAATTTAAGTCGGCATTGTCCCTTTTGTATTCAACCCCGATACAATTTGTGTGTTTCATGGTCAATGTTAAGATCCAAGAGATACAGTTAACCTGCACTGGTGCATCAAAATCTAATACTGGTACCCCAGGAGACGCTCAAAGCACAAACACTTAGAAGATTCACTCTTCTTGTACGTAAGTAAGCATTGTACCTTTTGTAACAATCCCGATGCGATTTCTGTCTTTCGTCACCAATGTGAAGGTCCAAATGATACAGTTAACCTGCACTAGTTCATCGGAATCTAATACCTTACTCCCAGGAGCTGCTCAAAGCACAAACTCATACCATATTCACTCTTCTTGTACTTCAGTTTGCATTGTCACTTTTGTATTCAATCCCGATGCAATGTGGGTCTTTCAAGGTCAATGTGAAGGTCCAAGGGATACAGTAAACCCGCACTGGTGTATCGGATTCTAATACTGGTCTCTCAGGAGCCGCTCAAACCACAAACTCTTAGAACATTCACTCTTCTTTGACTTAAGTCGTCATTGTCCCATTTGTATTTAATCCCGATGTAATTTCGGTGCTTCATGGTCAATGTGAAGGTCCAAGGGATACAGTAAACCTGCACTTGTGCATCGGAATCTTATACTGGTATCCTGAAAGCCGCACAAACCTCAAACTCTTGGAGGATTCATTTGTCTTGTATTTTAGTTGGCATTGTGCCTTTTCTATTCAATCCCGATTCGATTTCCGTGTCTCATGGTCAATGTGAAGGTCCAAGGGATACTGTAAACCTGCACTGGTTCGTCAGAATTTAATACTGGTCTCCTCAGAGCCGCTTAAAACACAAATTCTTAGTAGATTCACTTTTCTTATACTTAAGGCGGCATTGTGCTTTTTGGATTAAATCCCGATGAGATTCCTGTGTTTCACGGTCAACGGGAAGGACCAAGGGATACAGTAAACCTGCACTGTTGCATCGGAATCCAATACTGGACTCCCAGAAGCCGCTCAAACCACAAACTCATAGAAGATACACTCTTCTTGTACTTAAGTCGGCATTGTCCCCTTTGTATTCAATCCCGATGCGATTTCTGTCTTTCATCACCAATGTGAAGGTCCAAGGGATACAGTAAACCTGCACTGGTGCATCGCAATCTAATACTGGTCTCCAGGTCACGCTCAAACCACAAACTCTAGAAGATTAACTACTCTTGAACTTAAGTCGACATTGTGACTTTTCTAATCAATTCCGATGCAATTTCTGTGTATCAATGTTAATGTGAAGACCCAAATGAAACAGTTAACCTTCACTGGTGCGTCGGAATCTAATACTGGTCACCCAGGAGACGCTCAAACCACAAACTCTTAGCAGATTCACTCTTCTTCTACTTAAGTCGGAATTATCTCTTTTGTATTCAATCCCGATGCGAATTCTGAGTTTCATGATCAATGTGATGGTCCAAGGGATGCAGTAAACCTGCACTGGTCATCGGAATCTAATACTGGTCTCCAGGGGACGCTCAAACCACAAACTCTTAGAAGATACGCTCTTCTTGAATTTAAGTCGGCATTGTCCTTTTAGTATTCAATCCCGGTGCAATTCCTTTGTTTCATGGTCAATGTGAAGGTCCAATGGATACAGTATAACTGCATTGGAGCATCGGAATCTACTACAGGTATACCAGGAGCCGCACAAAGTACAAACTCTTAGAAGTTTCACTCTTCTTGCACTTAAGTCTGCATTGTCCCTTTAGTATTCAATCCCGATGCAATATCTGTGTTTCATGGTCAATGTGGAGGTCCAAGGGATACAGTAGACCTGTACTGGTGCATCGGAATCTAATACTGGGGTACCAGGAGCCGCTCAAACCACACACTCTTAGAAGATACACTCTTCTTGTACTTTAGTTGGCATTGCGCGTTTTGTATTCAATTACGATGCGATTGATGTGTTTCATGGTCAATGTGAAGGTCCAAGGGATACAGGAAACATGCACTGGTGCATCGGAATCTAATACCGGTTTCCCAGGAGCAGCTCAAAACACAAACTGTTAGAAGATTCACTCTTCTTGTAATTTAGTTGGCATTGTGTCTTTTGTATTGAATCCCAATGCGATTTCTGTGTTTCGTCTCCAAAGTGAAGGTCCAAGGGATACAGTAAACCTGCACTAATTCATCGGAATATAATATCGGTCTCCCAGGAGCAGCTCAAAGCACAAATTGTTAGAAGATTCACTCTTCTTGTACTTAAGTTTGCACTGTCCCTTTTGTATTCATCCCGATGTAATTTCCGTGTTTCATGGTCAGTGTGAAAGTCCTAGGGATACAGTAAACCCGCACTGGCGTATCGGACTCTAATACTGGTCTCCCAGGAGCCGCTGAAACCGCAAACTCTTAGAACATTCACTCTTCTTGCACTTAAGTCGTCATTGTCCCATTTGTATTCAATCCCGGTGTAATTTCCGTGCTTCATTGTCAATGTGAAGGTCTAAGGGATACAGTAAACCTGCACTTGTGCATCGGAATCTAATACTGGTATCCTAGGAGCCGCTCAAACCACAAACACTTGGAAGATTCATTTTTCTTGTAGCTTAGTTGGCATTGTGCCTTTTGTATTCAATCCCGATGCGATTTCTGTGCCTCATGGTCAATGTGAAGGTCCAAGAGATACTGTAAACCTGCACTGGTTCATCGGAATATAATACTGGACTCCCAGAAGCCGCTCAAACCACAAACTCTTAAAGAAACATTCTTCCTGAATTTAAGTCGGCATTGTCCCTTTAGTATTCGATCCCAATGCAATGTCTTTGTTTCGTGGTCAATGTGAAGGACCAAAGGATACAGTATACCTGCACTGGAGCATCGGAATCTAATACTGATATTCCAGGAGCCGTACAAACCACGAAATCTTAGAAGATTCACTCTTCTTGTACTTAAGTCGGCATTGTCCCTTTTGTATTCAATCCCGTTCCGATTTCTGTGTTTCATGATCAATGTGAAGATCCAAGGGATACAGTAAACCTGCTCTGGTGCATCGGAATCTAATACTGGTCTCCCAGGAGCCGCCCAAAGGAGAAATTCTTAGAAGATTCACTCATCTTGTACTAATGTCGGCATTGTTCCTTTTGTATTCAATCCCGATGCAATTTCTGTGTTTCATGGTCATGTGAAGGTCCAAGGGATACAGTAAACCTGCACTGGTGCATCGGAATCTAATTCTGGTCTCCTAGTAGACGCTCAAACCCCAAACCCTTAGCAGATTCTTTCTTCTTGTACTGAAGTCGGCATTATCCCTTTTGTATTCAATCCCGATGCGATTTATGAATTTCATGGTCAATGTGAAGGTACAACGGATATAGTAAACCTGCACTGGTGCATCGGAATCTAATACTGGTATCCTAGGAGCTGCTCAAACCACAAACTCATGGAAGATTCATTCTTCTTGTACTTTAGTTGGCATTGTGCCTTTTGTGTTCCATCCAGATGCGATTTCTGTGTTTCATGGTCAATGCGAATGTCCAAGGGTTACAGTAAACCTGCACTGGTTCATCGGAATCTAATACTGGTCTCCTAGGAGCCGCTCAAAGCACAAATTCTTAGAAGATTAACTCTTATTGTACTTAAGTGGGCATTGTCTCTTTTGTATTCAATCCCGATGCAATTTCTGTATTTCTTGGTCAATGTGAAGGTGAAAGGGATACAGTAAACCTGCACTTGTGCATCGGAATCTTATACTGGTATTCTAAGAGCCGCACAAACCACAAACTCTTGGAAGATTCATTCGTCTTGTATTTTAGTTGGCATTGTGCCTTTTCTATTCAATCCCGATTCGATTTCCGTGTCTCATGGTCAATGTGAAGGTCCAAGGGATATGGTAAACCTGCACTGGATCATCGGAATCTAATACTTTTCTCCTAGGAGCCGTTCAAAAGCACAAACTCTTAGAAGATTCACTCTTATTGTATTTAAGTTGGCATTGTGCATTTTGTATGTAATCCCGATGCAATTGCTGTGCTTCATGGTCAATGTGAAGGTCCAAATGATGCAGTATACTTGCACTGGTGCATCGGAATGTAATACTGGTCTCCCAGGAGCCGCTCAAAGCACAAACTCTTCGTAGATTCACGTTTGTTATACTTAAGTCGGTATTGTCCCCCTTGTATTCAATCCCGATGCAGTATCTGTGTTTCATGGTCAATGTGAAGGTCCAAGGGATACAGTAAACCAGCACAGGTGCATCGGAGTCTAATACTGGCCCCCAGGATCCGCTCAAACATTAAACTCTTAGAAGATTCACTCTTCTTGTACTTTAGTCAGTATTGTCCCTTTTGTATTCAACCCCGATGCAATTTCTCTTTTCATGAGTAATGTGAGGGTCCAAGGGGTGTAGTAAATCTGCACTGGTGCATCGGAAACTAATACTGGTCTCCCAGGTGCCGTTGAAACCACATACTCTTAGAAGATTCACTCTTCTAGTACTTAAAATGGTATTGTGCCGTTTGTATTCAATCCCGATGCAATTTCTGTGTTTCATGATCAATGTGAAGATCCAAGGGATACAGTAAACCTGCACTGGTGCATCGGAATCTAATACTGGTATCCTAGGAGCTGCTCAAACCACAAACTCTTGGAAGATTCATTCTTCTTGTACTTTAGTTGCCATCGTGCCTTTTGTATTCTATCCAGATGCCTTTTCTGTGTTTCATGGGCAATGCGAAGGTCCAAGGGTTACAGTAAACCTGCACTGGTTCATCGGAATCTAATACTTGTCTCCTAGGAGGCGCTCAAAGCACAAACTCTTAGAAGATTCACTCTTATTGTACTTAGGTAGGCATAGTCCTTTTTTATTCAATCCCGATGCAATTTATGTGGTTCATGGACAATAAGAAGGTCCAAGGGATACAGTAAACACGCACTAGTGCATCTCAATCTAATACTGGTTTCCCAGGAGCCGCTCAAACCACAAACTCTTACTAGATTCACTCTTGTTGTACTGAAGTCGTAATTGTCCCATTTGTATTCAATCCCAATGTAATTTCTGTGTTTCATGGTCAATGTGAAGGTCCAAGGGAAACAGTAAACCTGCACTGGTGCATCGGAATCTTATACTGGTATTCTAAGAGCCGCACAAACCACAAACTCTTGGAAGATTCATTCGTCTTGTATTTTAGTTGGCATTGTGCCTTTTCTATTCAATCCCGATTCGATTTCCGTGTCTCATGGTCAATGTGAAGGTCCAAGGGATATGGTAAACCTGCACTGGATCATCGGAATCTAATACTTTTCTCCTAGGAGCCGTTCAAAAGCACAAACTCTTAGAAGATTCACTCTTATTGTATTTAAGTTGGCATTGTGCATTTTGTATGTAATCCCGATGCAATTGCTGTGCTTCATGGTCAATGTGAAGGTCCAAATGATGCAGTATACTTGCACTGGTGCATCGGAATGTAATACTGGTCTCCCAGGAGCCGCTCAAAGCACAAACTCTTCGTAGATTCACGTTTGTTATACTTAAGTCGGTATTGTCCCCCTTGTATTCAATCCCGATGCAGTTTCTGTGTTTCATGGTCAATGTGAAGGTCCAAGGGATACAGTAAACCAGCACAGGTGCATCGGAGTCTAATACTGGCCCCCAGGATCCGCTCAAACATTAAACTCTTAGAAGATTCACTCTTCTTGTACTTTAGTCAGTATTGTCCCTTTTGTATTCAACCCCGATGCAATTTCTCTTTTCATGAGTAATGTGAGGGTCCAAGGGGTGCAGTAAATCTGCACTGGTGCATCGGAAACTAAGACTGGTCTCCCAGGTGCCGTTGAAACCACATACTCTTAGAAGATTCACTCTTCTAGTACTTAAAATGGCATTGTGCCGTTTGTATTCAATCCCGATGCAATTTCTGTGTTTCATGATCAATGTGAGGATCCAAGGGATACAGTAAACCTGCACTGGTGCATCGGAATCTAATACTGGTATCCTAGGAGCTGCTCAAACCACAAACTCTTGGAAGATTCATTCTTCTTGTACTTTAGTTGCCATCGTGCCTTTTGTATTCTATCCAGATGCCTTTTCTGTGTTTCATGGGCAATGCGAAGGTCCAAGGGTTACAGTAAACCTGCACTGGTTCATCGGAATCTAATACTTGTCTCCTAGGAGGCGCTCAAAGCACAAACTCTTAGAAGATTCACTCTTATTGTACTTAGGTAGGCATAGTCCTTTTTTGTTCAATCCCGATGCAATTTATGTGGTTCATGGACAATAAGAAGGTCCAAGGGATACAGTAAACACGCACTGGTGCATCTCAATCTAATACTGGTTTCCCAGGAGCCGCTCAAACCACAAACTCTTACTAGATTCACTCTTGTTGTACTGAAGAAGTAATTGTCCCATTTGTATTCAATCCCAATGTAATTTCTGTGTTTCATGGTCAATGTGAAGGTCCAAGGGAAACAGTAAACCTGCACTGGTGCATCGGAATCTAACACTGGTCTCCCAGGAGCCGCTCACAGTACAAACTCTTAGAAGTTTCACTCTTCTTGTACTTAAGTCGGCATTGTTCCTTTAGTATTCAATCCCGATGCAATTTCTGTATTTTATGGTCAATGAGAAGGTCCAAGGGATATAGTAAACCTGCACTGGATCATCGGAATCTAATACTGGTCTCCTAGGAGTCGCTCAAACTCACAAACTCTTAGAAGATTCACTCTTCTTGTACTTATGTCGGCATTATCCCTTTGGTATTCAATCCCGCTGCGATTTCTGAGTCTCATGGTCAATGTGAAGGTCCAATGGAGACAGTAAACCTGCACTGGTGCATCGGAATCTAATACTGGCCCCCAGGATCCGCTCAAACCACAAAGACTTAGAAGATTCACTCTTCTTGTACTGTAGTCGGCATTGTCGCTTTTGTATTCAATCCCGATGCAATTTCTCTTTTCATAAATAATGTGAAGGTCCAATGGGTACAGTAAACCTGCACTGGTGCATCGGAAACTAATACTGGTCTCCCAGGTGCAGCTCAAACCACAGACTCTTAGAAGATTCACTGTTCTAGTACTTAAGTTGGCATTGTGCCGCCTGTATTCAATCCCGATGGAATTTGTGTGTTTCTTGGTCAATGTGAAGGTCCAAGGGTTACAGTAAAACTTCACTGGTGCATCGGAATCTTATACTGGTCTCCCAGGAGCCGCTCAAAGCACAAACTCTTAGAATATTCACTCTGACTGTACTTAAGTTTGCATTGTGCATTTGGTATTCAATCCCGATGCCATTGCTGGGTTTCATAGTCAATGTGTAGGTCCAAGGGATATAGTAAACCTGCACTGGTGGATCGGAATCTAATACTGGTCTCCCAGGAGCCACTAAAAGCACAAACGCTTAGTAGGTTCACGTTTCTTATACTTAAGTCGGCATTGTGCCTTTTGTAATCAGTCCCGATGTGATATCTGAGTTTCACGGTCAATGTGAAGGTCTAAGGTATACAGTAAACCGGCACTGGTGCATCGGAATCTAACACTGGTCTCCCCCCTCCGGGTTCGGGGATAAGAATAGGCCCGCGGTATTCCTGCCTGTCGTACGAGGCGACTAAAAGGAGTCTCAAATGTTTCGGTCTTATGTGATGGTCCCCTTTCGATTTGACCTCCATCATTCTAAATTATTCCGAAGAGCGAGCCAATTGGGGAAAGGCGTCTTACATTGGGCACTGTATCCGTCGTGCGTTGAGACCTTTAGCCGGCTTTTTCGCCGTTGCACTGGGGTCCCGCTCGTTTTCCATCTCTTGGGTGAGGATCCGTACCTGGGTGCGATTCCCACGCTGCAATCTGCAGTGTTTCTTTTAACTGCGACGACAACCTTGGACAGTTTTGCACCTAAGATCCAGCGCGGTAGCCAGCCCGTTGTGGTGGGGCCGCCATATACCCTCTTGGTTGTAGCCCCCTGACAACACAGGTATCGCTCTACTGATGCCTGCGCCGTTAACTCCCCACGTATGCCAAGGAGTCTCCTTGGGGCATCAGGACTCCCGGCAATGGCCGCCCTGCCAGGCGGCTATTTCTGCGGCTGGGTGGCGCCTGTGGGGAGGGCCCTTGGTCGGAATAGGTGGCATCATGGCGGATGACCCGCAATGAAGCGTGGTACTTCATCCCTCGCTGGCGGCCAGCCGCCAGCAGTCTCTAAGCGTTCTCAGGCTCAATTTAATGCTGAAAAGTACAATCCGAAAACGTTCCCCTCTCTGGCCACGCCGTGGGAGGAACGTAAATCTCAGGATGGCAGTAGCAATTATTCGCCCCGATTCTTAGTTTGTACGAAAGCTGATGGGGAGTCTTTTCTCTCCACAAAGCCTCAGTTCTTCGTCGAGCATTTAGAGGACAAGTTTGGGGAGGTGGAGGGCTTGTCAAAAATGCGCTCTGGATCGGTCCTGATCCAAACGGCATCCTCTGCCCAGTCCCAACGGTTACTTGCTTGTGACAAGTTGGGGGATGTTGCTGTTACGATCACACCGCATAAGAGTTTAAATATGGTCCAGGGAGTTATTTACCATAACGACCTTCTTTTGCAGTCTGATGACGAGCTGCGCGCCAACTTAGAGCGGAGAGGTGTACATTTCGTCCGGCGCGTTCATCGGGGTCCGAAGAATAGTCAGATAGCTACCGGTGCCTTCATCTTGGCCTTCGAGGTTGATACGTTACCAGAAAAGGTCAAGGTGATGGTCTACCGATGTGACGTCAGGAACTATATTCCGCCCCCGATGCGGTGCTTCAAGTGCTGGAAGTTTGGCCATATGTCTTCCCGCTGCACTTCCAGCCTCACATGTCGAGATTGCGGACGCCCGTCTCATCCCGATACTCCATGTGCCCCGCCTCCCATCTGTGTCAACTGTGGGGAGCACTATTCACCTTGCCCGCCAGATGCAGAATCTTCCAGAAAGAACGCAAAATCATGGAATATAAGACCCTGGACCGACTGACTTATACTGAGGCCAAACAGAAATACGACCGATTACATCCCGTGAGAATGTCATCATCCTACGCCGCTGCTACAACACCTGTGCTCGCCCCATCAGTTTCGCGACTTCCGGCCGGATCGCTGAGTGGTACAACTCCTCCTGCCCCCTTGCCAGTGGGGGGCTCTACCCACCGGGTTGCTCCTGCGCCACCTACCTCAGGGGCAACACCATCCCCCCCATCAGGGACGCCCGTCCCTGCTTCTAAGCCGGAGAAGTGTCCAACTTCTTCGGCTTCTCACGCTCGCAAGGGGTCCCTCGGGTCCCTCCCTTCCCAGGTTTCCACCAGTGGGAAGGCTGTCGACCGACAGTGGCGTAAGTGCCCGCAATCAGCTGGTCGACGGGCTTCACGATCCTCCTCAGTCCCGGAGGCTGAATCGGTGAAGCCCTCCCAGCCAGTTAAACCCAAGGAGCAGCGTGAGAAATCAAAGAAGAAGAGCTCTAAGCCCAAGGAACTCGCGGTGGCAGCCACCCCACCGCCACCTTCCAGCTCTGCGTCTGAGGACGAGGTGGAGATCCTGGCGTCCGCTGAGGACCTCGATCTCGCTGGTCCCTCAGACGCCACGGGTAGCACTAACACCCTCTGTGGGGTGGGTCAGTGGCCACAGGTCGAGGCGCCATCGTTGAGCATTTATTGTCGCAGCTCGATCTCTCGCTGTTAAATGATGGTGCCTTCACACACTTCAGTGTGGCGCATGGCACCTACTCCGCCATTGACGTTTCCATCTGTAGCCATGGCCTCTTACCGTCTGCCCAATGGAGTGTGCATGACGACCTGTGTGGTAGTGACCACTTTCCGCTCTTTTTGTCACTACCACAGCGTCACTCTTCTGGGCGCCCTAGCAGATGGGCTATGAATAAGGCTGACTGGGATTTGTTCTCCTCCATTGCCGCTTTTGAGCCTCACTCTACTGATGACATTGATGCGGTGGTTCAATCGGTCACCACCGGCATCGTTACTGCCGCCGCGTCTGCCATTCCCCGTTCTTCTGGCTCCCCTCGGCGGAAGGCTGTGCCTTGGTGGTCCCCTGAGATCGCTGAAGCGATTAAAGATCGCCGACGGGCGCTCCAGCGTCACAAGCGACATCCCTCCTTAGCCCACCTTATCGCCTTCAAACGGCTGCGTGTGCGGGCCCGCCTCCTCGTCCGCCAAGGCAAGAAGGAGTGCTGGAAGCGGTATGTGTCCACCATTGGCCTCCATGTCACTCCCTCGCAGGTCTGGGCCAAGATTCGACGCATCTACGGCTATCGGACCCCTGCCAGCGTCCCTGCGCTCTCACTGAATGGAGCCGTTTGTACTGACTCCGACGTCATTGCAAATCGCTTAGCAGAGCATTTTGCTATGAGTTCCGCTTCTGCGAATTACCCCCAGGCCTTCCGCTCCATTAAAGAGCGGATGGAACGTCGGAGCCTTTCGTTTCGCACCAACCACCCGGAATCTTACAATGCTCCATTCAGTGAGTGGGAATTTCGCAGTGCCCTAGCTGCTTGCCCCGATACCGCTCCTGGGCCAGATGGCATCCACTGTCAGATGCTGAAACACCTTTCAGTGGACTGCCAGCGGCGCCTTCTCGATCTTTACAACCGTCTTTGGGTCGAGGGGGAGTTTCCGTCTCAATGGCGGGAAGGCATTGTCATCCCCGTTTTGAAACCTGGAAAGACCCCTCTGGAGGTGGACAGCTACCGTCCCATTAGTCTCACCAACGTTCTTTGCAAGTTGCTTGAACGGATGGTGAGCCGGCGCTTGCATTGGGTACTGGAGTCTCGGGGCCTTCTGGCTCCATCTCAGGGTGGATTCCGTAGAGGCCGCTCCGCCACCGACAATCTGGTGAGCCTGGAGTCGGCCATCCGTACTGCTTTTGCCCGTCGTCAGCACCTGGTCGCTGTCTTTTTCGACATGCGGAAGGCGTACGATACGACATGGCGTCATCACATTCTTTCTACGCTTCATGGATGGGGCCTTCGGGGTCCTCTGCCGATTTTTATCCGCAATTTTCTGTCGTGTCGTACCTTCCGCGTGCAAGTCGCGGCCTCGTATAGTTCCTCCCACGTCCAGGAGAACGGTGTGCCACAGGGCTCTGTTTTAAGTGTTTGTCTGTTTTTAATAGCCATTAACGGGCTTGCTGCGGCCGTGGGAAATTCTGTCTCCGTTTGCCTGTATGCTGACGACTTCTACCTTTACTGCAGCTCTACTGGCATTGCAGCTGTTGAACGTCAGCTACAGGGCGCTATCCGTAAGGCGCAGTCCTAGGCTGTAGCGCATGGGTTTCAGTTTTCGACAGCCAAGACCCGCGTTATGCATTTCTGCCGGCGCCGACCAGTCCATCCTGAGCCGCGGCTTTATCTTGCCGACGAACTCCTTGCTGTGGTGGAGACCCACAGGTTTTTGGGGGTGGTTTTCGATGCCCGGTTGACTTGGCTGCCTCATATCCGGCAGCTTAAAACAGACGTGTTGGCGGCATCTAAACGCTCTGAGATGCTTGAGCCACACCCGCTGGGGCGCCGACCGCTCTACCCTGTTGCGGCTCTACCAGGCGTTAATCCAGTCCCGTCTGGATTATGGGAGCCTGGCTTATGGCTCAGCATCCCCATCTGCGTTACGGATGCTGGACCCAATTCTCCACAGCGGGATACGCCTTGCCACTGGTGCTTTCCGCACCAGCCCTGTGGACAGCGTACTAGTGGAGGCAGGTGTACCTCCACTGCGGTTCCGACGCCAACGTTTGCTGGCCGCTTATGCTGCCCATGTTCTAAGCTCGCCCGGGCATCCAAACTATCGTCTCCTGTTCCCGCGGTCGGTCGTCCGTATCCCAGAACGTCGGCCCCAGTCTGGTTGTACAATAGCGGTCCGCGTCAAAGAGCTTCTCTCTGGGCTTCAGGTTTTCACTGTTCCACCTCCTTTCTGGGCTACTTTGCATACACCCCCATGGTGTGTTCGTCGCCCTTGCCTTCGGCTCGACTTGGCACAGGGCCCTAAGGACTCAGTCCCTCCAGAGGCCTTCCGCCGCCGCTTTTATTCCATCCTGGCCACGTATCAGGGCTCTGGTGCTGTTTACACTGACGGTTCGATGGTTGCTGGTCGTGTCGGATATGCGCTCACTCTAGGGGACCATTCCGCACAACGTTCCTTGCCGGATGGCTGCAGCGTTTACACTGCTGAACTGGTCGCCATCTCTCGTGCCCTAGAGTATATCCGCTCCTGCTCAGGTGAGTCCTTCGTTATCTGTAGCGATTCCCTGAGCGGTTTACGAGCTCTCGACCAGTGTTTCCCTCGTTCTCGTCTGGTGATGGCTATCCAGGAGTCTCTGTATACTCTCGCCCGTTGCGGCCGCTCTGTGGTCTTTGTGTGGACCCCCGGTCATGTCGGTATCCTGGGTAACGAAGATGTTGACCGCCTGGCGAAAGAGGCCACCAGTAAGCAATCTCTGGACGTTGGCCTCCCAGAGACTGATTTGCGGGCAGTCTTCCGCCGCAAAATCTTGGCGCTACGGGACGATGAATGGCGCGAACTGACAATGCGCAATAAACTCCGTGCTGTCAAGGAGACGACGGCTGTGTGGCGGTCATCCCTGCGTGCCACTCGCAGCGATTCAGTAGTTCTTTGCCGGCTCCGCATTGGACACTCCCGGCTGACACACAGTTATTTACTGCGCCGGGAGGACCCTCCTCTATGTTGCTGTGGGGTAGTTTTGACAGTGGCCCACATTTTGCTGGCCTGCCCCCTTTTAGCTGTGGTCAGGCAGACATTTGCGCTGCCTGCTACGCTCCCTGCCCTTTTAACACACGACTCCACTATGGCTGACTTAGTTTTACGTTTTATTCGGGCAGGGGGATTTTATCATTTACTCTGGGTGTTTCTGTTTTATTTTATTGTTTTGTGTTGATTCTGGCGTTTGGTCTATGATTTTACACTGATTTTTAATGTGTTTCTCAGTGGTTGGCTTTTCCTTTTATATTTCTATGGTCGGCACACCACCGTCACACTCTGTGTGGTTTTAGTTCATTTTGACTTGTCTTTGACTCAGATTCTCTTGTTCTGTATCGTCTGTGATCTCTTCTGTTCCTCGTTTTTATTCTCTGTGGGTGTTCTTTGTGTTTGAAACAAGGGACCGATGACCATAGAAGTCTGGTCCCTTTAATCCCCCAAACCAACCAACCAACCTACACTGGTCTCCCAGGAGCCGCTCAAATCACAAACCCTTATAAGATTCATTCTTATTGAATTTAAGTCGGCATTGTCCCTTTTGTATTCAGTTCCGATGCAATTTCTGTGTTTCATGATCAATGAGAAGATCCAAGGGATACAGTAAACCTGCACTGGTACATCGGAATCAAATACTGGTATCCTAGGAGCTGCCCAAACCACAACTCTTGGAAGATTCATTCTTCTTGTACTTTAGATGCCATTGTGCCTTTTGTATTCTATCCAGATGCGATTTCTGTGTTTCATGGGCAATGCGAAGGTTCAAGGGTTACAGTAAACCTGCACTGGATCATCGGAATCTAATACTGGTTTCCTAGGAGCCGCTCAAAGCACAAACTCTTAGAAGATTCACTCTTCTTGTACATTAGTCGGCATTGTCCCTTTTGTATTCAATCCCGATGCAATTTCTGTTTTCATGAATAATGTGAAGGTCCAAGGGGTACAGTGAACCTGCACTGGTGAATCGGAAACTAATTCTGGTCTCCCAGGTGCAGCTCAAACCACAAACTCTTAGAAGTTTCACTCTCCTAGTACTTAATTTGGCATTGTGCCGTCTGTTTTCAATCCCGATGCAATTTCTGTGTTTCATGATCAATGTGAAGATCCAAGGGATACAGTAAACCTGCACTGGTGCATCGGAATCTAATACTGGTATCCTAGGAGCTGCTCAAAGGCACAAACTCTTAGAAGATTCACTCTTCTTGTATTTAAATTGGCATTGTGCCTTTTGTAGTCTATCCAGATGCGATTTCTGTGTTTCATGGTCAATGCGAAGGTCCAAGGGTTACAGTAAACCTGCAGTAGTTCATCGGAATCTAATACTGGTCTCCTAGGAGCCGCTCAAAGCACAAACTCTTAAAAGATTCACTCTTATTGTACTTAAGTGGGCATTGTCCCTTTTTTATTCAATCCCGATGCAATCTCTGTGGTTCATGGTCAATGTGAAGGTCCAAGGGATACAGTAAACACGCACTGGTGTATCGGATTCTAATACTGGTCTCCCAGGAGCCACTCAAACCACAAACTCTTACAAGATTCACTCTTCTTGTACTTAAGTCGTCAATGTCCCGTTTGTATTCCATCCCGATGAAATTTCTGTTTTCATGAATAATGTGAAGTTCCAAGGGGTACAGTAAACCTGCACTGGTGCATCGGAAATAAATACTGGTCTTCCAGGTGCCGCTCAAACCACAAACTCTTAGAAGATTCACTCTTCTTGTACTTAAGTTGGCATTGTGCATTTTGTATTTAATCCCGATGCCATTGCTGTGTTTCCTGGTCAATGTGAAGGTCCAAGGGATACAGTAAACCTGCACTGTTGCATCGGAATCTAATAGTGGTCTCCTAGGAGCCGCTAAAAGCACAAACTCTTAGTAGATTCACGTTTCTTATACTTAAGTCGGCATTGTGCCTTTTGTATTCAATCCCAATGCGATATCTGAGTTTCACGGTCAATGTGAAGGTCCAAGGTATAGAGTAAACCAGCCCTGGTGCATCCGATTCTAACACTGGTCTCCCAGGAGCCGCTCAAATCACAAACTCGTAGAAGATTCACTCTTCTTGTACTTAAGTTGGCATTGTGCATTTGGTATTCAATCCCGATGCCATTGCTGTGTTTCATGGTGAATGTGAAGGTCCAAGGGAAACAGTAAACCTGCACTGGTGCATCGGAATCTAATACTGGCCCCCAGGATCCGCTCAAACCACAAACAATTAGAAGATTCACTCTTCCTATACTTTAGTCGGCACTGTCTTTTTGTATTCAATCCCGATGCAATATCTGTTTTCTTGAATAATGTGAAGGTCCAATTGGTACAGTGAACCTGCACTGGTGCATCGGAAACTAATACTGGTCTCCCAGGTGCAGCTCAAACCATAATCTCTTAGAAGATTCACTCTTCTAGTACTTAAGTTACCATTGTGCTGTCTGTATTCAATCCCGAAGGATTTTCTGTGTCTCTTGGTCAATGTGAAGGTCCACGGGATACAGTAAACCTACACTGGTGTATCGGAATCTATTACTGGTCTCCCAGTAGCCACTCAATGCACAAAATTCCTAGAAGATTCACTCTTCGTGTACTTAAGACTTCATTGTCATTTGTATTCAATCCCGATGCAATTTCTGTGTTTCTTTGTCAATGTGATGGTACAAGTGATACAGTAAACTTCCACTGGTGCAACGGAATCTAATACTGGTGTCCCAGGAGCCGCTAATAGCACAAACTCGTAGAAGATTCCCTCTTCTTGTACTTAAGTCGGCATTGTCCCTTTTGTATTCAAACCCGATGCAATTTCTGTGTTTCATGGTCAATGTGAAGTTATAAGGGATACAGTAAACCTGCACTGGTGCATCCGGATCTAATTCTGGTCTCCCAGGAGCCGCTCAAACAACAATTTCTTAGAAGATTCAATCTACTTGTACTTAAGTTAGCATTATGCCTTTTGTATTCAATCCCGATGCAATTGCTGTGTTTCATGCTCAATGTGAATTCCCAAGTCACACTGTAAACCTGCACTAGTACATCGGAATGTAATCCTGGTCTCCCAGGAGCAGCATAAACCACAAACTCTTAGAAGATACTCAGTGCTTGTACTTAAGTCGGCATTGTCCCTTTTGTATTCAATCCCGATGCATTTTCTGTGTTTCATGATCATTGTGAAGGTCCACGGGATACAGTAAACCTACACTGGTGTATCGGAATCTATTACTGGTCTCCCAGTAGCCACTCAATGCACAAAATTCCTAGAAGATTCACTCTTCGTGTACTTAAGACTTCATTGTCATTTGTATTCAATCCCGATGCAATTTCTGTGTTTCTTGGTCAATGTGATGGTACAAGTGATACAGTAAACTTCCACTGGTGCAACGGAATCTAATACTGGTGTCCCAGGAGCCGCTAATAGCACAAACTCGTAGAAGATTCCCTCTTCTTGTACTTAAGTCGGCATTGTCCCTTTTGTATTCAAACCCGATGCAATTTCTGTGTTTCATGGTCAATGTGAAGTTATAAGGGATACAGTAAACCTGCACTGGTGCATCCGGATCTAATTCTGGTCTCCCAGGAGCCGCTCAAACAACAATTTCTTAGAAGATTCAATCTACTTGTACTTAAGTTGGCATTATGCCTTTTGTATTCAATCACGATGCAATTGCAGTGTTTCATAGTCAATGTGAAGGTCCAAGGGATACAGTAAACCCGCACTCGTGTATCGGAATCCAATACTGATCTTCCAGGTGCCGCTCAAACCACAAACTCATAGGAGAATCACTCTTCTCGTACTGAAGTCGTCGTTGACCCTTTTCTATTCAATCCCAAGGTAACTTCTGTGTTTCATGGTCAATGTGAAAGTCCAAGGGATACAGTAAACCTGCACTGGTGCGTCGGAATCTAATACTGGTCTCCCAGGAGCCGCTCAAACCACAATCTCTTAGAAGATTTACTCTTCTTGTACTGAAGTCGGCATTGCCCCTTTTGTATTCAATCCAAATTCAATTTCTGTGTTTCATGGTCAATGTGGGGGTCCAAGGGATACAGTTATTCTTCACTGGTGCATCTGAATCTAATACTGGACTCCCAGGAGACGCTCAAACCACAGACTCTTAGTAGATTCACTCTTCTTGTACTTAAGTCGGCATTGTCCCTTTCGTATTCAATGCAGATGCAATTTCTGTGTTTCAGGATCTATGTGAAGGTCCAAGGGATACATTAAACATGCACTGGTTCATCGGAATCTAATACTGGCGTAACAGGAGCCGATCAAAGCACAAACTATTAGAAGATTTAGCCTTCTTGTACCTAAGTCGGCATTGCTTCTTTTGTATTCAATCCCGATGCAATGTCTGTGTTTCATGGTCCATGTGAAGGTCCGAGGGATACAGTAAACCTGCACTGGTGCATTGGAATCTAATATTATGCTCCCAGGATCCGCTCAAAACACAATCTCTTAGAAAATTCACTCTTCAAGTACATTACTTGGCATTGAGCCATTTGTATTGAATCCCGATGGAATTGCTGTGTTTCATGGTCAATGTGAAGGTGCAAGTGATACAGTAAACTTGCACTGGTGCGACGGAATATAATACTGGTCTCCAAGGAGCCGCTCAAAGCACAAACTCTTAGAAGATTCACTCTTCTTGTACTTAAGTCGGCATTGTCCTTTTTGTGTTCAATCCCGATGCAATTTCTGTGTTTCATAGTCAATGTGAAGTTGTAAGGGATACAGTAAACCTGCACTGGTGCATCGGAATCTAATACTGGTCTAACAGGAGCCGCTCAAACCACAAACTCTTAGAAGATTCTATCTTCTTGTACTTAAGTTGGCATTATGCCTTTTGTATTCAATCCCGATGCAATTGCAGTATTTCATGGTCAATGTCAAGGTCCAAGGGATACAGTAAACCTGCACTGGTGCATCGGAATCTAATACTGACCTCCCAGGAGCCATTCAAAGCACAAACTCTTAGAAGATTTACTCTTCTTGTACTTTGTTCGGCATTGTGCATTTTTTATTCAATCCCGATGCCTTTCTGTGTTTCATGGTCAATGTGAAGGTCCAAGGGATAAAGTAAACCCGCACTCGTGTATCGGAATCCAATACTGGTCTCCCAGGTGCCGCTCAAACCACAAACTCATAGGAGATTCACTCTTCTTGTACTGAGGTCGTCGTTGTCCCTTTTCTATTCAATCCCGACGTAACTACTGTGTTTCATGGTCAATGTGAAGGTCCAAGGGATACAGTAAACCTGCACTGGTGCTTCGGAACCTAATACTGGTCTCCCAGGAGCCGCTCAAACCACAATCTCTTAGAAGATTCACACTTCTTGTACTTAAGTCGGCATTGTCCCTTTTGTATTCAATCCAAATTCAATTTCTGTGTTTCATGGTCAATGTGAGGGACCAAGGGATACAGTAATTCTTCACTGGTGCATCGGAATCTAATACTGTTCTCCCAGTATAAGCTCAAACCACAAACTCTTAGAAGACTCACTCTTCTTGTACTTAAGTTGGCATTATGCCCTTTGTAATCAATCCCGATGCAATTGCAGTATTTCATGGTCAATGTGAAGGTCCAAGGTATACAGTAAACCAGCACTGGTGCATCGGAATGTAATACTGGTCTCCCAGGAGCCATTCAAAGCGCAAACTCATAAAATATTCGCTCTCCTTGTACGCTATTCGGCATTGTGCATTTTGTATTCATTCCCGATGCGATTTCTGTGTCTCATGGACAATGTGAAGGTCGAAGGGATACAGTAAACCTGCACTGCTGCATCGGAATCTAATACTGGTCTCCCATAAGCCATTCAAAGCACAAACTCTTAGAAGATTCACTCTTCTTGTACTTTGTTCGGCATTGAGCATATTTTATTCAATCCCGGTGCAATTGCAGTATTTCATGGTCAATGTGAAGGTCCAAGGGATACAGTAATCCAGCACTGGTGCGTCGGAATGTAATACTGGTCTTCCAGGAGCCGCTCAAACCACAAACTCTTAGAAGATTCTATCTTCTTGTACTTAAGTTGGCATTATGCCTTTTGTATTCAATCCCGATGCAATTGCAGTATTTCATGGTCAATGTGAAGGTCCAAGGGATACAGTAATCCAGCACTGGCGCGTCGGAATCTAATACTGGTCTTCCAGGAGCCGCTCAAACCACAAACTCTTAGAAGAGTCACTCTTCTTTTACTTATGTCGGCATTGTCCCTTTTGTATTCAATCCATATTCAATTTCTGTGTTTCATGGACAATGTGAAGGTCCAAGGGACACAGTAAACCTTAACTGGTGCATCGGAAACTAAAACAGGTCTTCCAGGAGCCGCTCAAACCACAGACTCTTAGAGGATTCACACCTCTTGTACTTTTTTCAGCATTGTTCTTTTGTATTCAATCCCGAAGCAATGTATGTGTTTCATGGCCTATGTGAAGAACCAAGGGATACAGTAAATCTGCACTGATGCATCGGAATCTAATACTGGTCTCCCAGGAGCCGCTCATACCACAAGCTCTAAGAAGATTAACTCTTCTTGTTCTTAAGTTAGCATTGTGCCTTTTATATTCAATCCCGATGCAATTTCTGGGTTGCAGGATCAATGTGAAGGTCCAAGGGATACAGGAAACCTGCACTGGTGCATCGGAATCTAATAGTGGTCTCCCATGAGCCGCTCAAATCTCAAACTCTTTGTAGAATCATTTTTCATGTACTTAAGTCGGCATTATCCCCTTTGTATTCAATCCCAATGCGATATCTGTGTTTCACGGTCAATGGGAAGGTACAAGGGATACAATTAACCTGCACTGGTGCATCAGAATGTAATACTGGACTCCCAGGACCCGCTCGAACCACAAACTCTTATTGGATTCACCCTTCTTGTACTTAAGTCGGCATTGTCCCTATTGTATTCAATACCGATGCGATTTCTGCGTTTAACGGTCAATGTGAAGGTCCAAGGGATACCGTAAACCTGCACTGGTGCACCGGAATCAAATACTGGTCTCCCAGGAGCCGCTCAAAACACAAATTCTTAGAAGATTCGCTCTTCTGGTACTTTATTCGGCATTGTGCATTTTGTATTCAATCCGATGCGAATTCTGTGTTTCATGCACAATGTGAAGGTCCAAGGTATACAGCAAAGCTGCACTGGTGCATCGGAACCTAATACTTGTCTCCCAGGAGATGCTCAAAACACAAACGCTTAGAAAATTCACTCTTCTAGTACTGAAGTTGGCATTGTGCATTTTGTACTCAATCCCGATTCATTTGCTGTGTCTCATGGTCAATGTGAAAGTCCAAGTGATACGGTAAACCTGCACTGGTGCATCGGAATGTAATAGGGTCTCCCAGGAGCCGCTCAAACTACAAACTCATAGAAGATTCACTGTGCTTGTTCTTAAGTCGGCATTGTCTCTTTTGTAATCAATCCCGGTGCATTTTCTGTGTTTCATGGTCAACGTGAAGGTCCAAGGGATACAGTACACCCGCACTCATGTATCGGAATCTAATACTGGTCTCCCTGGAGCTGCTCAAACCACAAAGTCTTAGGGGATTCACTCTTCTTGTACTGAAGTCGTCATTGTCCCTTATGTATTAAATCCCCATATAATTTCTGCGTCTCAAGGTCAATGTGAAGGTCCAAGGGCTACAGTAAACCTGCATTGGTGCGTCGGAATCTAATACTGGGCCCCCAGGAGTCGCTCAAACCATAATCTCTTAGAAGATACCCTCTTCCGACACATATGTCAGCATTGTCCTTTTAATATTCAATCCCGACGAAATTTCTGTGTTTCATGGTAAATGTGAAGGTCCAAGGGATACACTACGCCTGCACTGGTGCATCGGAATCTAATACCGGTTTCCCAGGAACCGCTCAAAGCACAAACTCTCAGTAGATTCACTTTACTTGTACATAAGGTGGCATTGTCCCATTTGTATTCAATCCCGATGCGATTTCTGTGTTTCATGGTCAATGTGAGGTTCCAAGGGATACAGTAATTCTTCACTGGTGCATCGGAATCTAATACTGGTCTCCCAGTAGCAGCTCAAGCCACAAACCCTTAGAAGTCTCACTCTTCATGTACGTAAGTTGGCATTATGCCCTTTGTAATCAATCCCGATGCAATTGCAGTATTTCGTGGTCAATGTGAAGGTCCAAGGGATACAGTAAACCTGCACTGGTGCATCAGAATGTAATACTGGTCTCCCAGGAGCCATTCAAAGCGCAAACGCATAGAATATTCACTCATCTTGTACCTTATTCGGCATTGTGCATTTTGTATTCAATCCCGATGCGATTTCTGTGTTTCATCGACAATGTGAAGGTCGAAGGGATACAGTAAACCTGCACTGGTGCATCGGAACCTAATACTGGTCTCCCAGGAGCCGCTCAAACCACAGACTCTTAGTAGATTCACTCTTCTTGTACTTAAGTCGGCATTGCCCCTTTTGTATTCAATGCCGATGCAATTTCTGTGTTTCAGGATCTATGTGAAGGTCCAAGGGATACAGTAAACATGCACTGGTTCATCGGAATCTTATACTGGCGTAACAGGAGCCGATCAAAGCACAAACTATTAGAAGATTTACCCTTCTTGTACTTAAGTCGGCATTGCTTCTTTTGTATTCAATCCCGATGCAATGTCTGTGTTTCATGGTCAATGTGAAGGTCCGAGGGATACGGTAAACCTGCACTGGTGCATTGGAATCTAATACTAGGCTCCCAGGATCCGCTCAAAACACAATCTCTCAGAAAATTCACTCTTCAAGTACATTACTTGGCATTGAGCCATTTGTATTGAATCCCGATGGAATTGCTGTGTTTCATGGTCAATGTGAAGGTCCAAGTGATACAGTAAACTTGCACTGGTGCGACGGAATATAATACTGGTCCCCCAGGAGAAGCTCAAAGCACAAACTCTTAGAAGATTCACTCTTCTTGTACTTAAGTCGGCATTGTCCCTTTTGTGTTCAATCCCGATGCAATTTCTGTGTTTCATAGTCAATGAGAAGTTGTAAGGGATACAGTAAACCAGCACTGGAGCTTCGGAATCTAATACTGGTCTAACAGGAGCCGCTCAAACCACAAACTCTTAGAAGATTCTATCTTCTAGTACTTAAGTTGGATTTATGCCTTTTGTATTCAAACCCGATGCAATTGCAGTATTTCATGGTCAATGTGAAGGTCCAAGGGACACAGTAAACCTGCAGTGGTGCATCGGAATCTAATACTGGTCTCCCAGGAGCCATTCAAAGTACAAACTCTTAGAAGATTCACTCCTCTTGTACTTTGTTCGGCATTGTGCATTTTTTATTCAATCCCGATGCGTTTTCTGTGTTTCATGGTCAATGGGAAGGTCCAAGGGATACAGTAAACCTGCACTGGTGCGACGGAATCTAATACTGGTCTCCCAGGAGCCGCTCAAAGCACAAACTCTTAGAAGATTCAATCTTCTTGTACTTAAGTCGGCATTGTCCCTTTTGTGTTCAATCCCGATGCAATTTCTGTGTTTGATGGTCAATGTGAAGTTGTAAGGGATACAGTAAATCTGCACTGGTGCATCGGAATCTAATACTGGTCTAACAGGAGCCGCGCAAACCACAAGTTCTTAAAAGATTCACTCTTCTTGTACTCAAGTTGGCATTATGCCTTTTGTATTCAATCCCGATGCAATTGCAGTGTTTCATGGTCGATGTGAACGTGCAAGACATACAGTCATCCAGCACTGGTGCGACGGAATCTAATACTGGTCTTCCAGGAGCTGCTCAAACCACAAACTCTTAGAAGAGTCACTCTTCTTTTACTTATGTCGGGATTGTCCCTTTTGTATTCAATCCAAATTCAATTTCTGTGTTTCATGGACAATGTGAAGGTCCAAGGGACACAGTAAACCTTAACTGGTGTATCGGAAACTAAAACAGGTCTTCCAGGAGCCGCTCAAACCACAAACTCTTAGAAGATTCACTGCACTTGTACTTAAGTTGGCATTATGCCTTTTGTATTCAATCCCGATGCAATTTCTGTGTTTCATAGTCAATGTGAAGTTGTAAGGGATACAGTAAACCTGCACTGGTGCATCGGAATCTAATACTGGTCTAACAGGAGCCGCTGAAACCACAAACTCTTAGAAGATTCTATCTTCTTGTACTTAAGTTGGCATTATGCCTTTTGTATTCAAACCCGATGCAATTGCAGTATTTCATGGTCAATGTGAAGGTCCAAGGGACACAGTAAACCTGCAGTGGTGCATCGGAATATAATACTGGTCTCCCAGGAGCCATTCAAAGTACAAACTCTTAGAAGATTCACTCTTCTTGTACTTTGTTCGGCATTGTGCATTTTTTATTCAATCCCGATGCGTTTTCTGTGTTTCATGGTCAATGGGAAGGTCCAAGGGATACAGTAAACCCGCACTCGTGTATCGCAATCCAATACTGGTCTCCCAGGTGCCGCTCAAACCACAAAATCATAGGAGATTCACTCTTCTTGTACTGAAGTCGTCGTTGTCCCTATTCTATTCAATCCCGACGTAACTTCTGTGTTTCATGGTCAATGTGAAGGTCCAAGGGATACAGTAAACCTGCACTGGTGCGACGGAATCTAATACTGGTCTCCCAGGAGCCGCTCAAAGCACAAACTCTTAGAAGATTCAATCTTCTTGTACTTAAGTCGGCATTGTCCCTTTTGTGTTCAATCCCGATGCAATTTCTGTGTTTGATGGTCAATGTGAAGTTGTAAGGGATACAGTAAATCTGCACTGGTGCATCGGAATCTAATACTGGTCTAACCGGAGCCGCGCAAACCACAAGTTCTTAAAAGATTCACTCTTCTTGTACTCAAGTTGGCATTATGCCTTTTGTATTCAATCCCGATGCAATTGCAGTGTTTCATGGTCGATGTGAACGTGCAAGACATACAGTCATCCAGCACTGGTGCGACGGAATCTAATACTGGTCTTCCAGGAGCTGCTCAAACCACAAACTCTTAGAAGAGTCACTCTTCTTTTACTTATGTCGGGATTGTCCCTTTTGTATTCAATCCAAATTCAATTTCTGTGTTTCATGGACAATGTGATGGTCCAAGGGACACAGTAAACCTTAACTGGTGCATCGGAAACTAAAACAGGTCTTCCAGGAGCCGCTCAAACCAAAAACTCTTAGAAGATTCACTGCACTTGTACTTAAGTTGGCATTATGCCTTTTGTATTCAATCCCGATGCAATTTCTGTGTTTCATAGTCAATGTGAAGTTGTAAGGGATACAGTAAACCTGCACTGGTGCATCGGAATCTAATACTGGTCTAACAGGAGCCGCTGAAACCACAAACTCTTAGAAGATTCTATCTTCTTGTACTTAAGTTGGCATTATGCCTTTTGTATTCAATCCCGATGCAATTGCAGTATTTCATGGTCAATGTGAAGGTCCAAGGGATACAGTAAACCTGCAGTGGTGCATCGGAATCTAATACTGGTCTCCCAGGAGCCATTCAAAGCACGAACTCTTAGAGGATTCACTCTTCTTGTACTTTGTTCGGCATTGTGCACTTTTTGTTCAATCCCGATGCGTTTTCTGTGTTTCATGGTCAATGTGAAGGTCCAAGGGAGTGTTTCATGGTCAATGTGAAGGTCCAAGGGATACAGTAAACCCGCACTGGTGCATCGGAATCTAATACTAGTCTCCCAGGAGCCGCGCAAACCACAAATTCTTAAAAGATTCACTCTTCTTGTACTCAAGTTGGCATTATGCCTTTTGTATTCAATCCCGATGCAATTGCAGTGTTTCATGGTCAATGTGAACGTGCAAGAGATACAGTAATCCAGCACTGGTGCGTCGGAATCTAATACTGGTCTTCCAGGAGCCGCTCAACCCACAAACCCTAAGAAGAGTCACTCTTCTTTTACTTATGTCGGCATTGTCCCTTTTGTATTCAATCCTAATTCAATTTCTGTGTTTCATGGACAATGTGAAGGTCCAAGGAACACAGTAAACCTTAACTGGTGCATCGGTAACTAAAACCGGTCCTCCAGGAGCCGCTCAAACCACAGACTCTTAGAGGATTCACACCTCATGTACTTTTTTTAGCATTGTTCTTTTGTATTCAATCCCGATGCAATGTATGTGTTTCGTGGTCTATGTGAAGAACCAAGGGATACAGTAAATCTGCACTGATGTATCGAAATCTAATACTGGTCTCCCAGGAGCCGCTCAAACCACAAACTCTAAGAAGATTAACTCTTCTTGTTCTTACGTTAGCATTGTGCCTTTTATATTCAATCCCGATGCAATTTCTGTGTTTCAGGGTCAATGTGAAGTTCCAAGTGATACAGTAAACCTGCACTGGTGCATTGGAATCTAATACTGGTCTCCCAGGAGCCGCTCAAACCACAAACTCTTAGTGGATTCACCTTTCTTGTACTTAAGTCTGCATTGTCCTTATTGTATTCAATACCGATGCGATATCTGCGTTTCACGGTCAATGTGAAGGCCCAAGGGATACCGTAAACCTGCACTGGTGCACCGGAATCAAATATTGGTCTCCCAGGAGCCGCTCAAAACACAAATTCTTAGAAGATTCGCTCTTCTTGTACTTTATTCGGCATTGTGCATTTTGCATTCAATCCAATGCGATTTCTGTGTTTCATGCACAATGTGAAGGTCCAAGGTATACAGCAAAGTTGCACTGGTGCATCGGAACCTAATACTTGTCTCCCAGGAGATGCTCAAAGCACAAACTCTTAGAAAATTCACTCTTCTAGTACTTAAGTTGGCATTGTGCATCTTGTACTCAATCCCGATTCAATTGCTGTGTTTCATGGTCAATGTGAAAGTCCAAGTGATACCGTAAACCTGCACTGGTGCATCGGAATGTAATAGGGTCTCCCAGGAGCCGCTCAAACCACAAACTCTTACAAGATTCACTGTGCTTGTTCTTAAGTCGGCATTGTCCCTTTTGTATTCAATCCCGGTGCATTTTCTGTGTTTCATGGTCAACGTGAATGTCCAAGGGATACAGTACACCCGCACTGATGTATCGGAATGTAATACTGGTCTCCCTGGAGCTGCTCAAACCACAAAGTCTTAGGGGATTCACTCTTCTTGTACTGAAGTCATCATTGTCCCTTATGTATACAATCCCCAAATAATTTCTACGTCTCAAGGTCAATGTGAAGGTCGAAGGGGTACAGTATACCTGCATTGGTGCGTCGGAATCTAATACTGGTCCCCCAGGAGTCGCTCAAAACATAATCTCTTAGAAGATACCCTCTTCCAACACTTATGTCAGCATTGTCCTTTTAGTATTCAATCCCGACGAAATTTCTGTGTTTCATGGTAAATGTGAAGGTCCAAGGGATACACTACACCTGCACTGGTGCATCGGAATCTAATACTGGTTTCCCAGGAACCGCTCAAAGCACAAACTCTCAGTAGATTCACTTTTCTTGTACATAAGGTGGCATTGTCCCATTTGTATTCAATCCCGATGCGATATCTGTGTTTCACGGTCAATGGGAAGGTTCAAGGGATACAGTAAACCTGCACTGGTTCATCGGAAGCTAATACTGGTCTCCCAGTAGCCGCTCAATGCACAAACTCTTAGAAGATTCACTCTTCTTGTACTTAAGGCGGCATTGTCCTTTTTGTACTCAATCCCGATTCAATTTCTGTGTTTCTTTGTCTATGTCATGGTACAAGTGATACTGTAAACTTCCACTGGTGCAACGGAATCTAATATTGGTCTCCCAGGAGCCGCTAATAGCACAAACTCTTAGAAGATTCACTCTTCTTGCACTTTATTCGGCATTGTGCATTTTGTATTCAATCCCGATGCGATTTCGGTGTTTCATGGACAATGTGAAGGTCGACGGGATACAGTAAACCAGCACTGGTGCATCGGAACCTAATACTGGTCTCCCAGGAGCCGCTCAAACCACAGACTCTTAGAAGATTTACTGTTCTTGTACTTAAGTCGGCATTGTCATTTTTTGTATTCAATGCCGATGCAATTTCTGTGTTTCATGATCTATGTGAAGGTCCGAGGGATACAGTAAACATGCACTGGTTCGTCGGAATCTAATACTGGCGTAACAGGAGCCGATCAAACACAAACTATTGGAAGATTTACCCTTCTTGTACGTAATTCGGCATTGTTTCATTTGTATTCAATCCCGATGCATTGTCTGTGTTTCATGGTCAATGTGAAGGCCCCAGGGATACAGTAACCCTGCACTGGTGCATTGGAATCTAATTCTGGGCTCCCAGGAGCGGCTCAAAGCACAATCTCTTAGAAAATTCACTCTTCAAGTACATAACTTGGCATTGAGCCATTTGTATTCAATCCCGATGGAACTGCTGTGTTTCATGGTCAATGTGAAGGTCCAAGTGATACAGTAAACTTGCACTGGTGCGACGGAATATAATACTGGTCTCCCTGGAGCCGCTCAAAGCACAAGCTCTTAGAAGATTCACTCTTCTTGTACTTAAGTCGGCATTGTCTCTTTTGTGTTCACTACCGATGCAATTTCTGTGTTTCATGGTCAATGTGCAGTTATAAGGGATACAGTAAACCTGCACTGGTGCATCGGAATCTAATACTGGTCTAATAGGAGCCGCACAAACCACAAAGTCTTAGAAGATTCACTCTTCTTGTACATAAGTTGGCATTATGCCTTTTGTATTCAATCCCAATGCAATTGCAGTATTTCATGGTCATCGTGAAGGTCCAAGGGATACAGTAAACCTGCACTAGTGCATCGGAATCTAATACTGGTCTCCTAGGAGCCATTCAAAGAACAAACTCTTAGAAGATTCACTCTTCTTGTGCTTTATTCGACATTGTGCATTTTTTATTCAATCCCGATGCGTTTTCTGTGTTTCATGGTCAATGTGAAGGTCCAAGGGATACAGTAAACCTTCACTGGGGAATCGGAAACTAATACTGGTATACCAGGAGCAGCTCACACCACAAAGTCTTAGAAGATTAACTCTTCTTGTACTTAAGTTGGCATTGTGACTTAAGTATTCAATCCCGATGCAATTTCTGTGTCTCATGGTCAATGTGAAGGTCCACGGGATACAGTAACCCTGCACTGGTGTATCGGAATCTAATACTGGTTTTCCAGGAGCCTCTCAGAGCACAAACTCTTAGAAGATTCACTCTTCTTGTACTTAAGTCAGCATTGTCCATTTTGTGTTAAATCCCGATGCAATTTCTGTGTTTCATGGTCTATGTGAAGTTATAAGGGATACAGTAAACCTGCACTGGTGAATCGGAATCTAATTGTCTCTCCCAGGAGCCGCTCAAACCACAATATCTTAGAAGAATCACTGTGCTTGTACTTAAGTCGGCATTGTACCTTTTGTATTCAATCCCGATGCATTTACTGTGTTTCATGGTCAATGTGAAGGTCCAAGGGATACAGTAAACCCGCACTCGTGTATCAGAATCTAATACTGGTCTCCCAGAAGCCGCTCAAACCACAAACTCTTAGAAGATTCACTCTTCTTGAATTTAATTCGGCATTGTCCCTTTTGTACACAATCCCGATGCGATATCTGTGTTTCATGGTCAATGTGAAGTTCCAAGTGATACAGTACACCTGCACTGGTGCATCGGAATCTAATACTGGTCTCCCAGGAGCCGCTCAAACCACAAACTCTTAGAAGACTCACTGTGCTTGTACTTATGTCGGCATTGTCACTTTTGTATTCAATCCCGATGCATTATCTATGTTACATTGTCAATGTGAAGGTCCAAAGAATACAGTAAACCCGCACTGGTGTATTGGAATCTAATACCGGTCTTCCAGGAGCCGCTCAAACCACAAAGTCTTAGGAGATTCACTCTTCTTTTACTGAAGTCGTCATTGTCCCTTTTGTATTCAATCCCGAAGTAACTTCTGTGTTTCATGGTCAATGAAAATGTCCAAGGGATACAATAAACCTGCACTGGTGCGTCGGAATCTAATACTGGTCCGCCAAGAGCCGCCCAAAGCACAATCTCTCAGAAGATACACTCTTCTTGCACTTAGGTCGGCATTGTCCATTTAGTATTCAAACCCGACGCAATTTCTGTGTTTCATGGTAAATGTGGAGGTCCAAGGGATACAGTAAACCTGCACTGGTGTATCGGAAAATAATACTGGTATCCCAGGAGCCGCTCAAACCACAAACTCTTAGAAGATTCACTCTTCTTGTACTTATGTCGGCATTGTCCCTTTTGTATTCAATACCGATGCAATTTCTGTGCTTCATGGTCAATGTGAAGGTCCATGGGATCAGTAAACCTCCACTGGTGTATCGGAATCTAATACTGGTCTCCCAGGAGCCGCTCGAACAACAAACTCTTAGAAGATTCACTAATCTTGTACTTAAGTCGTCATTGTCCCTTTTGCATTCAATCCCGATGCAACTTCTGTGTTTCATGGTCAATGTGAGGTTCCAAGGGATACAGGAAACCTGCACTGGTGCATTGGAATATAATACTGGTCTCCAAGGTGCCGCTCAAAGCACAAACTCTTAGTGGATTCACTTTACTTGTACTTAAGTCGGCATTGTCCTAATCGTATTCAATCCTGATGCGATTTCAGTGTTTCACGGTCAATGTGAAGGTCCAAGGGATACCGTAAACCTGCACTGCTGCATCTGAATCAAATACTTGGTCTCTCAGGAGTCGCTCAAGGCACAAATTCTTAGAACATTCGCTCTTCTTGTACTTCATTCGGCATTGTGCATTTTGTATTCAATCCCGATGCGATTTCTGTGTTTCATGCACAATGTGAAGGTCCAAGTGATACCGTAAACCTGCACTGGTGCATCGGAACCTAATACTGGTCTCCAGGAGCCGCTCAATGCACAAACTCTTAGAAAAATCAATCTTCTAGTACTTAAGTAGGCATTGTGCATTGTGTATTCAATCCCGATTCAATTGCTGTGTTTCATGGGCAATGTGAAGATCCAAGCTATACCGTAAACCTGCACTGGTGCGTCGTAATCTAATACTGGTCCCCCCGGAGTCGCTCAAAGAACAATCTCTTAGAAGATACACTCTTCTAGCACTTATGTCGGCATTGTCCCTATAGTATTCAATCCCGACGCAATTTCTGTATTTCATGGTAATTGTGAAGGTCCAAGGGATACACCACACCTGCACTGGTGCATCGGAATCTAATACTGGTCTCCCAGGAGCCGCTCAAGGCACAAACCCTTAGTAGATTCACTTTTCTTGTACATAAGGTGGCATTGTCCCATTTGTATTCATTCCCGATGCGATTTCTGTGTTACACGGTCAATGGGAAGGTCGAAGCGATACAGTAAACCGGCACTGGTTCGTGGGAAGCTAATACTGGACCCCAGGAGCCGCTCAAACCACAAAACCTTAGAATATGCTCTCTTCTTGAATTTAAGGGGGAATTGTCCATTTTGTACTTAATCCCGATGCAATGTCTGTGTTTCATGGTCTATGTGAAGGTCCAAGGGATACAGTAAACCTTCACTGGTGCATCGGAAACTAATACATGTCTCCCAGGAGCCGCTCAAACCACAAACTCATAGAGGATTCACTCTTCTTGTACTTTCGTCGGCATCGTCCTTCTGTATTCAATCCCGATGCAATTTATATGTCTCATGGTCAATGTGAAGGTCCAAGGGATACAGTAAACCTGCACTGGTGCATCGGATTCTAATACTGTCTCCCATAAGCCGCTCATAGCACAAACTCTTAGAAGATCCACTCTTCTTGTACTTAAGTCGGTATTGTCCCTCTTGTGTTCAATCCCGAAGCAATTTCTGTGTTTCATGGTCAATGTGAAGTTCCAAGGGATACAGTAATTCTGCACTGGTGCATCGGAATCTAATACTGGTCTCCCAGGAGCCGCTCAAAGCACAAACTCTTAGAAGATTCACTCTACTTGCACTTTATTCTTCATTGTGCATTTTGCAGTCAATCCTGATGCGATTTCTGTGTTTTATGGACAATGTGAAGGTCCGAGGGACACAGTAAACCTACATGGGTGCATCGGAACCTAATACTGGTCTCCCAGGAGACGCTCAAGCCACAAACTCTTAGATGATTCACTTTTCTTGTACTTAAGACGGCATTGTCCCTTTTGTATTCAATCGTGATGCATTTTCTGTGTTTCCTGGTCAATGTGAAGGTCCAAGGGATACAGTAAACCTGCACTGGTGCATCGGATTCTAATACTGTCTCCCATAAGCCGCTCATAGCACAAACTCTTAGAAGATCCACACTTCTTGTACTTAAGTCGGTATTGTCCCTCTTGTGTTCAATCCCGAAGCAATTTCTGTGTTTCATGGTCAATGTGAAGTTCCAAGGGATACAGTAATTCTGCACTGGTGCATCGGAATCTAATACTGGTCTCCCAGGAGCCGCTCAAAGCACAAACTCTTAGAAGATTCACTCTACTTGCACTTTATTCTTCATTGTGCATTTTGCAGTCAATCCTGATGCGATTTCTGTGTTTTATGGACAATGTGAAGGTCCGAGGGATACAGTAAACCTACATGGGTGCATCGGAACCTAATACTGGTCTCCCAGGAGCCGCTCAAGCCACAAACTCTTAGATGATTCACTTTTCTTGTACTTAAGACGGCATTGTCCCTTTTGTATTCAATCGTGATGCATTTTCTGTGTTTCCTGGTCAATGTGAAGGTCCAAGGGATACAGTAAACCCGCACTGGTGTATCGGAATCTAACACTGGTCTCCCAGGAGCCGCTCAAACCACAAACTCTTAGAAGAATCACTCTACATGTACTTAAGTAGGCATTGTTCCTTTTGTATTCAATGCCGATGCAATTTCTGTGTTTCATGGTCAATGTGAGTGTCCAAGGGATACAGTAAACCCGCACTGGTGTATCGCAATCTAATACTGGTCTCACAGGAGCCGCTCGAAGTGCAAACTCTTAGAAGATTCACTATTCTTGTACACAAGTCGGCATTGTCCATTTTGTGTTCAATGCCGATGCAATTTCTGGGTTTCATGGTCAATGAGAAGGTCCGAGTGATACAGTAAACCTGCACTGGTTCATTGGAATCTAATACTGGTCCCCCAGGAGCCGCTCAAATCACAAGCTCTTTGAAGATTCACTCTTCTTGTACTCAAGTCGGCATTGTCCCTTTTGTATTCAATCCCGATGCGGTTTCTGTGTTTCATGGTCAATGTGAAGGTGCTAGGGATACAGTGAACCCGCACTGGTGTATCGGATTCTAATACAGGTCTCCGAGGAGCCGCTTAAAAGACAAACTCTTAGAAGATTCACTCTTCTTGTACTTAAGTCGGCATTGTGCCTTTTGTAATCAACCACGATGCGATTTCTGTGTTTCATGGTCAATGAGAAGGTCCAAGGGATGCAGTAAACCTCCACTGGTGAATCGGAATTAAATCCTGGTCTCCCAGGATCCCCACAAACCACAAATTCCAAGAAGATTCACTCTTCTTGTACTTAAGTCGGCATAGTCCCTTTTGCATTCAATCCCGAAGCGATTTCTGTGTTTCATGGTCAATGTGAAGGCCCGGGGCATACAGTAAACCTGCACTGGTGCATCGGAATCTAATACTAGTCTCCAAGGAGCCGCTCAAAGCACAAACTCTAAGTTGATTCACTGTTCTTGTACTCAAGTCGGCATTGTCGGTATTGTATGCAATCCCGATGTGATGTCTGTGTTTCAGGTCAATGGGAAGGTCCAAGGGATACAGTAAACTTGCACTGGTGCATCTGAATCTATTACTGGTCTCCCAGGAGCCCTTCAATGCACAAACTCTTAGAGGATTCACTCCTCTTGTACTTCAGATGGCATTGTCCCTTTTGAATTCAATCCCGACTCAATTTCTGTGTTTTATGGTCAATGTGAAGGTCGAACGGGACAGTAAACCTGCACTGGTGCATCGGATTCTAATACTGTCTCCCATAAGCCGCTCATAGCACAAACTCTTAGAAGATCCACTCTTCTTGTACTTAAGTCGGGGTTGTCCCTCTTGTGTTCAATCCCGATGCAATTTCTATGTTTCATGGTCAATGTGAAGGTCCAAGGGATACAGTAATTCTGCACTGGTGCATTGGAATCTAATACTGGTCTCCCAGGAACCGCTCAAACCACAAAGTCTTAGGAGATTCACTCTTCTTTTACTGAAGTCGTCATTGTCCCTTTTGTATTCAATCCCGAAGTAACTTCTGTGTTTCATGGTCAATGAAAATGTCCAAGGGATACAGTAAACCTGCACTGGTGCGTCGGAATCTAATACTGGTCCCTGAAGAGCCGTCCAAAGCACAATCTCTCAGAAGATACACTCTTCTTGCACTTATGTCGGCATTGTCCCTCTAGTGTTCAATCCCGATGCAATTTCTGTGTTTCATGGTCAATGTAAAGTTCCAAGGGATACAGTTTTCTGCACTGGTGCATCGGAATCTAATACTGGTCCCCCAGGAGCCTCACAAATCATAAACTCTTTGAAGATTCACTCTTCCTGTACTCAAGTCGGCATTGTCCCTTTTGTGTTCAACCCCGATGCGATTTCTGTGTTTCATGGTCAATGAGAAGGTCCAAGGGATACAGTAAACCTCCACTGGTCAATCGGAATTAAATCCTGGTCTCCCAGGAGCCCCACAAGCCACACACTCCAAGAAGATTCACTCTTCTTGTACTTAAGTCGGCATAGTCCTTTTGCATTCAATCCCGAAGCGATTTCTGTGTTTCATGGTCAATGTGAAGGCCCGAGGCATACAGTAAACCTGCACTGGTGCATCGGAATCTAACACTAGTCTCCAAGGAGCCGCTCAAAGAACAAACTCTAAGTTGATTCACTCTTCTTGTACTCAAGTCGGCATTGTCGGTATTATATGCTATCCCGATGTGATTTCTGTGTTTCAGGTCAATGGGAACGTCCAAGGGATACACTAAACCTGCACTGGTGCGTCTGAATCTATTACTGGTCTCCCAGAAGCCCCACAATACACAAACTCTTAGAAGATTCACTCTTCATGTACTTAAGATGGCATTGTCCCTTTTGAATTCAATCCCGATCCAATTTCTGTGTTTTATGGCCAATGTGAAGGTCGATGGGATACAGTAAACCTGCACTGGTGCATCGGATTCTAATACTGTCTCCCTTAAGCCGCTCATAGCACAAACTCCTAGAAGATCCACTCTTCTTGCACTTTATTCTTCATTGTGCATTTTGCATTCAATCCCGATGCGATTTCTGTGTTTTATGGACAATGTGAAGGTCCGAGGGATACAGTAAACCTACATGGGTGCATCGGAACCTAGTACTGGTCTCCCAGGAGCCGCTCAAACCACAAACTCTTAGAAGATTCACTGTTCTTGTACTTAAGACGGCATTGTCCCTTTTGTATTCAATTCTGATGCATTTTCTGTGTTTCCTGGTCAATGTGAAGGTCCAAGGGATACAGTAAACCCGCACTGGTGTATCGGAATCTAACACTGGTCTCCCAGGAGCCGCTCAAATCACAAGCTCTTTGAAGAATCACTCTTCTTGTACTCAAGTCGGCATTGTCCCTTTTGTATTCAATCCCGAAGCGATTTCTGTGTTTCATGGTCAATGTGAAGGCCCGAGGCATACAGTAAACCTGCACTGGTGCATCGGAATCTAATACTAGTCTCCAAGGAGCCGCTCAAAGCACAATCTCTAAGTTGATTCACTTTTCTTGTACTCAAGTCGGCATTGTCGGTATTGTATGAAATGCCGATGTGATGTCTGTGTTTCAGGTCAATGGGAAGGTCCAAGGGATGCAGTAAACCTGCACTGGTGCATCGGATTCTAATACTGTCTCCCATAAGCCGCTCATAGCACAAACTCTTAGAAGAACCACTCTTCTTGTACTTAAGTCGGTATTGTCCCTCTTGTGTTCAATCCCGATGCAATTTCTGTGTTTCATGGTCAATGTGAAGTTTCAAGGGATACAGTAATTTTGCACTGGTGCATCGGAATCTAATACTGGTCCCGGAAGAGCCGCCCAAAGCACAATCTCTTAGAAGATACACTCTTCTTGCACTTATGTCGGTATTGTCCATTTAGTATTCAAACCCGACGCAATTTCTGTGTTTCATGGTAAATGTGGAGGTCCAAGGGATACAGTAAACCTGCACTGGTCCATCGGAATGTAATACTGGTCTCCCAGGAGCCGCTGAAACCACAGACTTTTAGAAGATTCACTCTTCTTGAATTTCAGTCGGCATTGTCCCTTTTGTATTCAATCCCGATGCGGTTTCTGTGTTTCATGGTCAATGTGAAGGTCCAAGGGATACAGTAAACCTGCACTGTTGCAGCGGAATCTGATACTGGTCGCCCAGAATCCGCTCAAATAACAAACTCTTAGAAGATTTACTCTTCTTGTACTTATGTCTTCATTGTCCCTTTTGTATTCAATACCGATGCAATTTCTGTGTTTCATGGTCAATGTGAAGGTCCATTGAATCAGTAAACCTCCACTGGTGTATCGGAATCTAATACTGGTCTCCCAGGAGCCGTGCGAACAACAAACTCTTAGAAGATTCACTAATCTTGTACTTAAGTCGCCATTGTCCCCTTTGTATTCAATCCCGATGCAACTTCTGTGTTTCATGGTCAATGTGAGGTTGCAAAGGATACAGTAAACCTGCACTGGTGCATTGGAATATAATACTGGTCTCCGAGGAGCCGCTCAAAGCACAAACTCTTAGTGGATTCACTTTACTTGTACTTAAGTCGGCATTGTCCCATTCGTATTCAATCCTGATGCGGTTTCAGTGTTTCACGGTCAATGTGAAGGTCCAAGGGATACCGCAAACCTGCACTGCTGCATCGGAATCAAGTACTGGTCTCTCAGGAGTCGCTAAAAGCACAAATTCTTAGAACATTCTATCTTCTTGCACTTTATTCGGCATTGTGCATTTTGTATTCAATCCCGATGCGATTTCTGTGTTTCATGCACAATGTGAAGGACCAAGTTATACAGTAAACCTGCGCTGGTGCATCGGAACCTAATACTGGTCCCCAGGAGCCGCTCAAAGCACAAACTCTTAGAAAAATCACTCTTCTTGTACTTGAGTTGGCATTGTGCATTTTGTATTCAATCCCGATTCAATTGCTGTGTTTCATGGTCAATGTGAAGGTCCAAGTGATACCGTAAACCTGCACTGGTGCATCGGAACCTAATACTGGTCTCCAGGAGCCGCTCAAAGCACAAACTCTTAGAAAAATCACTCTTCTAGTACATAAGTAGGCATTGTGGATTGTGTATTTAATCCCGATGCAATTGCTGTGTTTCATGGGCAATGTGAAGATCCAAGCTATACCGTAAACCTGCACTGGTGCGTCGTAATCTAATATTGGTCCCCCAGGAGTCGCTCAAAGAACAATCTCTTAGAAGATACACTCTTCTAGCACTTATGTCGGCATTGTCCCTTTAGTATTCAATCCCGACGCAATTTCTGTGTTTCATGGTAATTGTGAAGGTCCAAGGGATACACCACACCTGCACTGGGGCATCGGAATCTAATACTGGTCACCCAGGAGCCGCTCAAGGCGCAAACCCTTTGTAGATTCACTTTTCCTGTACATAAGGTGGCATTGTCCCATTTGTATTCAATCCCGATGCGATTTCTGTGTTTCACGGTCAATGGGAAGGTCTAAGGGATACAGTAAACCTGCACACATTCATCGGAAGCTAATACTGGCCCCCAGGAGCCGCTCAAACCACAAAATCTTAGAAGATTCTCTCTTCTTGAATTTAAGTCGGAATTGTCCATTTTGTATTCAATCCCGATGCGAATTCTGTGTTTCATGTTCAATGTGAAGTCCCAAAGTATACAGTAAACCTGCACTGGATCATCGGAATCTACTAGTTGCCAAACAGGAGAGGATCAAAGCACAAACTATTAGCAGTGTCACCATTCTTGTACTTAAGTCGGCATTGTTTCTTTTGTACTCAATCCTAATGCAATGTCTGTGTTTCATGGTCTATGTGACTGTCCAAGGGATACAATAAACCTTCACCGGTGCATCGGAATCTAATACTGGTCTCCCAGGAGCCGCTCAAACCACAAACTCTGAGAAGATTAACTCCTCTTGTTCTTAAGTTGGCATTGTGCCTTTTGTACTCGATCCCGATGCATTATATGTGTTTCATGGTCAATGTGAAGGTCCAGGGGATACAGTAAACCCACACTTGTGTATCGGAATCTAATACTGGTATCCCAGGCGCCGCTAAATCACAAACTCTTAGGAGATTCACTCTTCTTGTACTGAAGTCGTCATTGTCCCTTTTGTATTCAATCCCGTAGTAATTTCTGTGTTTCATGGTCAATATGAAGGTCGAAGGGATACAGTAAACCTGCATGGGTGCGTCAGAATCTAATACTGGTCCGCCAGTAGCCGCTCAAAGCGCAATCTCTTAGAAGATACGCTCTTCTTTCACTTAAGACGGCATTGGCCTTTTAGTATTCAATCCCGAAGCAATTTCTGTGTTTCATGGTAAATGTGAAAATCCGAGGGATACACTACACCTGCACTGGTGCATCGGAATCTAATACTGGTCTCCCAGGAGCCGCTCAAACCACAAACTCTTAGAAGATCCACTCTTCTTGTACTTAAGTCGGTATTGTCCCTCTTGTGTTCAATCTCGAAGCAATTTCTGTGTTTCATGGTCAATGTGAAGTTCCAAGGGATGCAGTAATTCTGCACTGGTGCATCGGAATCTAATACTGGTCCCCCAGGAGCCGCTCAAAGCACAAACTCTTAGAAGATTCACTCTACTTGCACTTTATTCTTCATTGTGCATTTTGCATTCAATCCCGATGCGATTTCGGTGTTTTATAGACAATGTGAAGGTCCGAGGGATACAGTAAACCCACATGGGAGCATCGGAACCTAATACTGGTGCCCCAGGAGCCGCTCAAACCACAAACTCTTAGAAGATTCACTGTTCTTGTACTTAAGACGGCATTGTCCCTTTTGTATTCAATCCTTTTGCATTTTCTGTG
The DNA here is from genome assembly GCF_021461395.2 of Schistocerca americana. Taxonomy (NCBI): domain Eukaryota; kingdom Metazoa; phylum Arthropoda; class Insecta; order Orthoptera; family Acrididae; genus Schistocerca; species Schistocerca americana. Next base: position 12,443,451 of record NC_060119.1, on the reverse strand, counting down.
TTTCCTGGTCAATGTGAAGGTCCAAGGGATACAGTAAACCGGCACTGGTGTATCGGAATCTAACACTGGTCTCCCAGGAGCCGCTCAAACCATAAACTCTTAGAAGAATCACTCTACATGTACTTAAGTCGGCATTGTTCCTTTTGTATTCAATGCCGATGCAATTTCTGTGTTTCATGGTCAATGTGAGTGTCGAAGGGATACAGTAAACCCGCACTGGTGTATCGCAATCTAATACTGGCCTCACAGGAGCCGCTCGAAGTGCAAACTCTTAGAAGATTCACTATTCTTGTACTCAAGTCGGCATTGTCCATTTTGCGTTCAATGCCGATGCAATTTCTGGGATTCATGGTCAATGAGAAGGTCCGAGTGATACAGTAAACCTGCACTGGCTCATTGGAATCTAATACAGGTCCCCCAGGAGCCGCTCAAATCACAAGCTCTTTGAAGATTCACTCTTCTTGTACTCAAGTCGGCATTGTCCCTTCTGTATTCAATCCCGATGCGGTTACTGTGTTTCATGGTCAATGTGAAGGTCCAAGGGATACAGTGAACCCGCACTGCTGTATCGGATTCTAATACTGGTCTCCCAGGAGTAGCTCGAACTACAAACTCTTAGAAGATTCACTAATCTTGTACTTAAGTCGTCATCGTCCCTGTTGTATTCAATCCCGATGCTATTTTTGTGTCTCATGGTCAATGTAATGTTCCAAGGGATACAGTAAACCTGCACTGGTGCATTGGAATCTAATACAGGTCTCCGAGGAGCCGCTTAATAGACAAACACTTAGAAGATTCACTAGTCTTGTACTTAAGTCGGCATTGTGCCTTTTGTAATCCACCCCGATGCGATTTCTGTGTTTCATGGTCAATGAGAAGGTCCAAGGGATACAGTAAAACTCCACTGGTGAATCGGAATTAAATCCTGGTCTCCCAGGATCCCCACAAACCACAAACTCCAAGAAGATTCCTTCTTCTTGTACTTAAGTCGGCATAGTACCTTTTGTATTCAATCCCGAAGCGATTTCTGTGTTTCATGGTCAATGTGAAGGCCCGAGGCATACAGAAAACCTGCACTGGTGCATCGGAATCTAATACCAGTCTCCAAGGAGCCGCTCAAAGCACAAACTCTAAGTTGATTCACGTTTCTTGTACTCAAGTCGGCATTGTCGGTATCGTTTGCAATGCCGATGTGATGTCTGTGTTTCAGGTCAATGGGAAGGTCCAAGGGATACAGTAAACCTGCACTGGTGCATCTGAATCTATTACTGGTCTCCCAGGAGCCCTTCAATGCACAAACTCTTAGAGGATTCACTCTTCTTGTACTTAAGATGGCATTGTCCCTCTTGAATTCAATCCCGACTCAATTTCTGTGTTTTATGGTCAATGTGAAGGTCGAAGGGATGCAGTAAACCTGCACTGGTGCATCGGATTCTAATACTGTCTCCCATCAGCCGCTCATAGCACAATCTCTTAGAAGATACACTCTTCTTGCACTTATGTCGGCATTGTCCATTTAGTATTCAAACCCGACGCGATTTCTGTGTTTCATGGTAAATGTGGAGGTCCAAGGGATACAGTAAACCTGCACTGGTCCATCGGAGTCTAATACTGGTCTCCCAGGAGCCGCTCAAACCACAGACTTTTAGAAGATTCACTCTTCTTGAATTTAAGTCGGCATTGTTTCTTTTGTATTCAAACCCGATGCAATTTCTGTGTTTCGTAGTCAATACGAAGGTCCAAGGGATACAGTAAACCCGCACTGGTGGATCGCAATCTAATACTGCTCTCACAGGAGCCGCTCGAAGTGCAAACTCTTAGAAGATTCACTATTCTTGTACTTAAGTTGGTATTGTGCCTTTTGTATTCTATCCCGACTCAATGTCTGTGTTTCATCGTCAATGTGAAGGTCCAAGGGATACAGTGAACCTGCACTGGTTAATCGGAATCTAATACAGGTCTCCCATTAGACGCTCAAAGCACAAACTCTTAGATGATTAACTTTTGTTGTACTTAAGTCTGCAATGTCCATTTTGTATTTAATCCAGATGCGATTTCTGTGTTTCACTGTCAATGGGAAGGTCCAAGGGATACAGTAAACCTGCACTGGTGCGTCGGAATCTATTACAGGTCTCCCAGGAGCTGATCAAACCACAAACTCTTAGAAGGTTCACTCTACTTGAATCTGAGTCGGCTATGTCCCTTTTGTATTCAATCCCGATCCTTTATATGAGTACCATGGTCAATGTGAAGGCGCAAGGGATACAGTAAACCTGCTCTGGTGCATCGGAATCTAATACTGGTATTCCAGGAGCCGCTCAAACCACAAACTCTCATATGATTCACTCTACTTGTACTTAAGTCGGCATTGCCTTTTTGTATTCAACCCCGATGCAATTTCTGTGTTTCATGGTCAATGTGAAGGTCCAAGGGATACAGTAAACCCGCACTGGTGTATCGGAATCTAATACTGGTCTCCCAGGAGACGCTCGAACTACAAACTCTTAGAAGATTCGCTATTCCTGTACTTAAGTCGTCATTGTCCCTTTTGTATTCAATCCCGATGCAATTTCTGTGTTTCATGGTCAATGCGAAATTCCAAGGATACAGTAAACCTGCACTGGTGCATGGGAATCTAATACTGGTCACCGAGGAGCCGCTCAAAGCACAAACTCTTAGAAGATTCACTCTTCTTGTACTTCAGTCGTAAGTGTGGCTTATGTATTCAATTCCGATGCGATTTCTGTGTTTCATGGTCAATGGGACGGTCCAACTGATACCGTTAACCCCGCACTGGTGCATCGGAATCTAATCCTGGTCTCCTAGGTGCCGCTCAAACCACAAAGCCTTAGAAGATTCGCTCTTCTTGTGCTTAAGTCGGCCTTCTCCTTTTTTATTCATTCCCGATGCGATTTCTCTGTTTCACGGGCAATGGGAAGGTCCAAGGGGCACAGTAAACCTGCACTGGTGCACCGGAATCTAATACTGGTACCTAGGAGCCACTCAAACCACAAACTATTAGAAGATTCACTCTTCTTGTACTTAAGTCGTCATTGTCTGTTTTGTATTCAAACACGATGCGGTTTCTGTGTTTCATCGTCAGTGTGAAGGCACAAGGCATACAGTAAACCTCCACCGGTGCATCGGAATCTAATACTAGTCTCCCAGGCGCCGCTCAAACCACAAATTCTTAGAAGAATCACTCTCTATGTACTTAAGTCGGCATTGTTCCTTTTGTATTCAATGCCGATGCAATTTCTGTGTTTCATGGTCAATGTGAGTCTCCAAGGGATACAGTAAACCCGCACTGGTGTATCGCAATCTAATACTGGTCTCCCAGGAGGCAAACAAAGCACAAACACTTAGAAGATTCACTTTTCTTGTACTTAAGTCGTCATTGTCCCTTTTGTATTTAAACCCGATGCAATTTCTGTGTTTCATAGCCAATGTGAAGGTCCATGGGATACAGGAAACCTCCACTGGTGTATCGGAATCTAATACTGGTCTCCCAGGAGCCTCTCAAAGCACAAACTCATAAAAGATTCACTCTTCTTGTATTTGTTGGCATTGCCCCTTTTGTATTCAATCCCGATCTAATTTCTGTGTTTCATGGTCAATGTGAACGTCCAAGGGATACAGTAAAGATGTACTAGTGCATCGGAACCTAAAACTGATCACCGAGGAGCAGTTCAACGCACAAACACTTAGAAGATCCACTCTTCTTGTACTGAGGTCGGCATTGTGCCTTTTGTATTCAATCCCGATGCGATTTCTGTGTATCATGGTCAATGAGAAGGGCCAAGGGATACCGTAAACCTGCACTGGTGCATCGGAATCTAATAATGGTCTCCCAGGAGGCGCCCAAACCACAAACTCATAGAAGATTTACTGTGCTTGAACTTAAGTCGGCATTGTCCCTTTTGTATTCAATCCTGATGCATTCTATGTGTTTCATGGTCAATGTGAAGCTCAAAGGGATACAGTAGCGCGCACTGGTGTATCGGAATCTAATGCTGGTCTCCCAGGAACCGCTCAAACCACAATCTCTTAGAAGATTCACTGTGCTGGTCCGTAAGTCGGCATTGTCCCTTTTGTATTCAATCCCGATGCGATTTCTGTGTTTCACGGTCAATGGGAGGGTCCAAGGGATACAGTAAACTTGCACTGGTGCATCGGAATGTAATACTGGTCTCCCAGGAGCCGATCAAACCACAAACTCTAAGTAGATTCACTCTTCTTGTACTTAAGTGGTCATTGTGCATTTTGTATACAATCCTGATGCGATATCTGTGTTTCACGGTCAATGTGATGCTCCAAGGGTTACAGTAAACCTGCACTGGAGCATCGGAATCTAATACTGGCCTCCCAGGAGCCACTACAAACACAAACTCTTAGATGATTCCTTCTTCTTGAACTTAAGTCGGCATTGTCCCTTTTGTATTCAATCCCAATGCAATATCTTTGTTTCCTGGTCAATGCGAAGGTCCAAAGGATACTGTAAGCCATCACAGGTGCATCGGAATCGAATACTGGTACCTAGGAGCTACTCTAACCACAATCTCTTAGAAGATTCACTCTTCTTCTACTTTAGTTGGCATTGTGGCTTTTGTATTCAATCCCAATGAGATGTCTGTGTTTCATGGTCAACGCGAAGTTCCAAGGGATACAGTCATCCTGCACTGGTCCATCGGAATCTAATACTGGTCTACCAGGAGCAGCTCAAACACAAATTCTTTGAAGATTCACTCTTCTTGCACTTAAGTCGGCATTGTCCCTTTTGTAATCAATCCCGATGCAATTCTGTGTTTCATGGTCAATGTGAAGGTCCAAGGGATACAGCAAACCTACACTGGTGTATCGGATACCAACACATGTCTTCCAGGAGCCGCTCAAACCACAAACTCTTAGTAGATTCGCTTTTCTTGTACTTAAGTCTGCAATGTTCCTATGGTATTCAATCCCGATGCGATTTCTGTGTTTCACGGTCAATCGGAAGGTCCAAGGGATACAGCAAACCTGCACTGGTGCATCAGAATCTAATACTGGTCTCTTAGGAGCCGCTCAAACCACAATTTCTTAGTAAATTCACTCTTCTTCAATTGAAGTCGTCATAGTCCCATTTGTATTCAATCCCGTTGCGTTTTCTGAGTTTCATCGTCAATGTGAAGGCGCAAGGGTTACAATAAACCTGCACTGGTGCATCGGAATCTGATACTGGGCTCCCAGGAGCCGCTCGAACCACAAACTCTTAGAAGATTCACTCTACTTGTACTTAAGTCTGCATTGTCCCTTTTGTCTTCAATCCCGATGCAATATCTGTGTTTCATGGTCAATGTGAAGGTCCAAGGGATACAGTAAACCCGCACTGGTGTATCGGAATCTAATACTGGTCTCCCAGGTGCCGTTCGAACTACAAACTCTTAGAAGATTCACTATTCCTGTACTTAAGTCGTCATTGTCCTTTTGTACTGAATCCCGATGCAATTTCTGTGTTTCATGGTCAACGTGAAGGTCCGAGGGATACAGTAAACTTGCACTGGTGCATGGGAATTAAATACTAATCACCCAGGAGCCGCTCAAAACACAAAATCTTAGAAGATTCACTCTTATTTGTACTTAAGTCGGCATTGTCCCTTTTGTATTTAATACCGATGCAATTTCTGTGTTTCATGTTCAATGTGAAGTTCCAAGGGATACAGTAAACCTGCACTGGTGCATGGGAATCTAATACTGGTCTCCGAGGTGCCGCTCAAAGCACAAACTCTTGGAAGATTCACTCTTCTTGTACTTAATTCGGCATTGTTCATTTTGTATTCAAACCCGATGCGATATCTGTGTTTCATGGTCAATGTGATGGTCAAAGTAAACCTCCACTGGTGCATCGGAATCGAACACTGGTCTCCCAGTAGCAGGTCAAAACACAAACTCTTAGTAGATTCACTCCTCTTGTACTTAGTTCGGCCTTGAGCATTTTGTATTTAATCCCGATGCGATATCTGTGTTTCACGGTCAATGTGAAGGTCCATGGGATACAGTAAAACTGCACTGGTGCATCGGAGTCTAATACTGGTCCCCCAGGAGCCGCTTAACCCACAAACTCTTAGAAGATTCACTCTACTTGTACTTAAGTCGGCATTGCCCTTTTGCATTCAATCCCGATGCAATTTCGGTGTTTCATGGTCAATGTGAAGGTCCAAGGGATAGACTAAACCCGCACTGGTGTATCGGAATCTAATACTGGCCTCCCAGGAGCCGCTCGAACTACAAACTCATAGAAGATCACTATTCCTGTACTTAAGTCGTCATTGTCCCTTGTGTATTCAATCCCGATGCAATCTCTGTGTTTCATGGTCAGTGTGAAATTCCAAAGATACAGTAAAAATGCAATCGGAATCTAACACTGGCCTCCCAGGAGCTCCTAAAAGCACAAACTCTTAGAAGATTCATTCTTCTTGAGTTTAAGTCGCCATTATCCCTTTTGTATTCGATCCCGATGCAGTTTCTGTGTTTCCTGGTCAATGCGAAAGTCCAAGGGATACAGTAAGCCTTCACTGGTGCATCGAAATCTAATACTGGTACCTAGGAAACACTCTAACCACAAACTCTTTGAAAATTCATTCTTCTTGTACTTTAGTTGGCATTCTGGCTTTTGGATTCAATCCCGATGCGATTTCTGTGTTTCATGGCCAATGTGAAGTTCCAAGGGATACAGTAAACCTGCACTGGTCCATCGCAATCTAATACTGGTCTCCCAGGAGCAGCTCAAAACACAAACTCTTACAATATTCACTCTTCCTGTACTTAAGACGGCATTGTCCCCTTTGTGTTCAATCCCGATGCAATTTCTGTGTTTCATGGTCAATCTGGAGGTCCAAGGGATACAGTAAACCGGCACTGGTTTATTGGAATCTATCACTGCTCTCCCAGGAGCCGCTCAAACTACAAACACTTAGAAGATTCACTCTTCTTGTACACAAGTCGTCATTGCCACTTTTGTATTCATTCCCGATGCAATTTCTGTGTTTCATGGTCCATGTGATGGTCAAAGAGATACAGTAAACCTTCTCTGGTGAATCGGAATCTAATACTTGTTTCCCAGGAGCCGCTCAAAGCACAAACTCTTAGAAGATTCATTCTTCTTGTACGTAAGCCAGTATTGTCCCTTTTGTATTCAATCCCGATCTAATTTCTGTGTTTCATGGTCAATGTGAAGGTCCAAGTTATACAGTAAACCTGCACTGTTGCATCGGATTTTAATACTGGGCACCCAGGAGCCGCTCAAACCAGAAAATCTTAGAAGATTCACATTTATTTGTACTTAAGTCGGCATTGTCTCTTTTGTATTCAATCCCGTTGCAATTTCTGTGTTTAATGGTCAATGTGATGGACCAAGGGATACAGTAAAACTCCACTGGTGTATCGGAATCTAATATTTGTCTCCCAGGAGCCGCTCAAAGCACAAACTCTTAGAAAATTCACTCCTCTTGTACGTAAGTCGGCATTGTCCCTTTTGTATTCAATCCCGATGCAATTTCTGTGTTTCATGGTCAATGTGAAGTTCCAAGGGATTCAGTAAACCTGCACTGGTGCATCGGAATCTGATACTGGTCTTCTAGGAGCCGTTCAAACTACAAACTCTTAGAAAGTTCAATCTTCTTGTACTTAAGCCGGCATTGTCCCTTTTGTCATCAAGCCCGATGCGATATCTGTGTCTCATGGTCAATGTGATGGTCCAAGGGATACAGTAAAACAGCACTGGTGCATCGGAATCTAATAACGGTCTCCCAGTAGGCGCCCTAACCACACACTCTCAGAAGATTCATTGTGCTTGTACTTATGTCGGCATTGTGCATTTTGTATTCAATACCGATGCGATTTCTGTGTTTGACGGTCAATGTGAAGCTCCAAGGGATACAGTAAACCTGCACTGGCGCATCGGATCTAATACTGGTCTCCCAAAAGCCGCTCAAAGCACAAACTCTTAGAAGGTTCACTCTTCTTGTACTTTAGTTGTCATTGTGCCTTTTGTCTTCAATCCCGATGGGATTTCTGTGTTTCATGGTCAATGTGAAGGTCCAAGGAATACAGTAAACCTGCACTGGTGCATCGAATTCTGACACTGGTATCCCAGGAGCCACTAAAACCACCAACTCTTAGAAGGATCACTCTTCTTGTACTTTAGTTGGCATTGTGCCTTTTGTCTTCAATCCTGATGGGATTTCTGTGTTTCATGGTCAATGGGAAGGTCCAAGGGATACAGTAACCCACACTGGTGTATCGGAATCTAACACTGGACTCCCAGAAGCCACTCAAACCACAAACACTTAGAAGATTCACTCTTCTTGTACGCAAGTCGTCATTGTCCCTTTTGTGTTCAATCCAGATGGTATTTCTGTGTTTCATGGTCAATGTGATGGTCCAAGGGATACAGTAACGAGCACTGGTGTATCGGAATCTAATACTGGTCTCCCAGGAGCCGCTGAAACCACAAAACCTTGGTAGATTCACTGTTCCGGTACTTAAATTTGCATTGTGCCTTTTGTATTCAATCCCGATGGAATTTCTGTGTTTCATGGTCAATGTGAAGGTACAAGGGATACAGTAAACCTGACCTGGTGCATCGGAACTAATACTGATCTCCCAGGAACCTCTCAAACCACAACATCTTACAAGTTTCACTCTTCGTGTACTTAAGTCGGCATTGTCCGTTTGTACTGAATCCCGATGCAATTGCTGTATTTCATCGTCAATGTGAAGGTCCAAGGGATACAGTAAACCTGCACAGGTTCATCGGAATCTAGTACAGGTCTCCCAGGAGCTGCTCAAAGCACAAACTCCTAGAAGATTCACTCTTCTTGTACTTAAGTCGGCATTGTCCTTTTTGTATTCTATCCCGAACCAATTTCTGTTTTTCATGGTCAATGCGATGGCCTAAGGGATACAGTAAACCCGCCCTGGTGTATCGGAATCTAATACTGGTCTCCCAGGAGCCGCTCGAAATACAATCTCTTAGAAGATTCACTATTCGTGTACTTAAGTCGTCATTGTCTCTCTTGCATTCAATCCCGTTGCGAATTCTGTGATTCATGGTCAATGATAAGGTCCAAGGGATACAGTAAACCTGCACTGGTGCATCGGAATCCCATCCTGGTCTCCCAACAGCCCCCCAAAGCACAAACTCTTAAAGGATTCACTCTTCTTGTACTTAATTCGGCATTGTCCCTTTTGTATTCAATCCTGGGGCATTTACTGAGTTTCATGGTCAATGTGAACGTCCAAGAAATGCAGTAACCCGCACTGGTGCTTCGGAATCTAGTACTGGTCTCCCAGGAGCCGCTCAAACCACTAACTCTTAATAGATTCACTCTTCTTGTACTTAAGACGGCATTGTGCATTTTGTATTCAATCCCGATGCGATATCTGTGTTTCATGGTCATTGAGAAGGTCCAAGTGATACAGTAAACCTGCACTTGTGCCTCGGAATCTAATCCTGGTCTCCCAGGAGCCGCTCAAACCACAAGCTGTTAGAAGATTAACTCTTCTTGTACTTAAGTCGGCATTGTCACTTTTGTATTGAATCCCGATGCAATTTCTGTGTTTCATGGTCAATGTGAAGTTCCAAGAGACACAGTAAACCTGCATTGGTGCATCGGAATCTAATACTGGCCTCCCAGGAGCCGCTCAAACCTCAAACTCATAGAAGATTCACTCTTCTTGTACTTAAGTCGGCATTGTCCCTTTTGAATTCAATCCCGATGCAAATACTATGTATCATGGTCAATGTGAAGGTCCAAGGGATACAATGAACCCGCACTGGTGTATCGGAATCTAATACTGGTCTCCCAGGAGCCACTCAAACCACAAACACATAGAGGATTCACTCTTCTTCTACTCAAGTCGTCATTGTCCCTTTTGTATTCAATCCCGATGCAAATACTATGTTTCATGGTCAATGTGAAAATCCAAGGGATACAGTAAAGCTCCACTGGTGTATTGGAATCTAATACTGGTCTCCCAAGGGACCCTCAAATCACAAACTCTTAGCAGATTCACACTTCTTGTATTTAAGTCGCCATTGTCATTTTTGTATTCAATGCCGATCTAATTTCTGCGTTTCATGGTCAATGTGAAGATCCAAGGTATACAGTAAACCGCTACTAGTGCAACGGAATCTAATACTGGTCTCCCAGGAGCCGCTCAAACCACAAACTCTTAGGAGATTCCCTTTTCTTGTACGTAAGTCGCCATTGTCTATTTTGTATTCAATCCCGACGCAATTACTGTGTTTCATGGTCAATGTGAAGTTCCAAGGGATACAATAAATTTGCACTGGTGCATCGGAATCTAATACTGGTCTCCGACGAGCCGCTCGAAGCACAAATTCTCAGAAGATTCACTCATCTTGTTCTTAAGTTGGCATTGTGATATTTGTATTCAATTCCGATCCCTATTGCTGTGTTTCATGGTCAATGTGAAGGTCCTAGGGAAACAGTTATTCTGCACTGGTGGATGGGAATCAAATACTGGTCCCCCAGGAGCCGCTCAGACCTCAAACGCTTTGTAGATTCACTCTTCTTGTACTTAAGTAGGGATTGTGCCATTTGTATTCAATCCCGATGCAATTGCTGTGTTTCATGGTAAATGTGAAGGTCCAAGGGATACTGTAAACATGCACTGATGCAACGGAATTAAATACTGGTCTCCCAGGAGCCGCTCAAGCCACAATCTCTTAGAAGATTCACTCTTCTTGTAGTTAAGTCGGCATTGTACCTATTGTATTCAATCCCGATGCGATATCTTTGTTTCATGGTGAATGCGAAGGCCCAAGTGTTACAGTAAACCAGCACTGGTGCATCGGAATCTAATCTTGGTCTCCCAGGAGCCGCTCAAAGCACAAACTCTTAGAAGATTCACTCTTCTTGGACTTTAGTTGGCATTTTGCATTTTGAATAAAATAACGAAGCGATTTCTGTGTTTCATGGACAATGTGAAGGTCCAAGAGATACAGTAATCCTGCTCTGGTGCATCGGAAACTAATACTGGTCTCCCAAGAGCCGCTGAAAACACAAACACTTAGAAGATTCAGTCTTCTTGTACTTAAGTCGGTATTGTCCCTTTTGTATTCAATCCCGTTGCAATTTCTGTGTTTCATGGTCAATGTGAAGGTCCAATGGATACAGTATACCTGCACTGGTGTATAGAAATCTAATACTGGTATCCCTGGAGCCGCTCAAACCACAAACTCTTAGAAGATTCACTCTTCATGTACTTAAGTCGTCATTGTCCCTTTTGTATTCTATCCCGATGCAATTGCTGTGTTTCATGGTCAATGTGAAGGGCCAAGGAATGCAGTAAACGTGCATTGGTGCATCGGAGTCTAATACTTGACTCCCAGGTGCCATTTAAATCACAAACTCTTAGTAGATTCACTCTTCTTGTTTTTAAGTCGACATTGTGCGTTTTTGCATTCAATCCCGATGCAATTGCTGTGTTCCGTGGTCAATGTGAAGGTCCAAGGGATACAGTGAACTGGTGCATCGGAATCTAATACTGTTCTCCCAGGAGTCGCTCAAAACCACAAACTCTTAGTAGATTCACTCTTCTTGTACGTAAGTCGGCATTGTCCATTTGTATTCAAACCCGATGCGATTTCTGTGTTTTATGGTCAATGTGAAGGTCCAAGGGATACAGTAAACCTGGACTGGCGCATCGGAATCTAACACTGGTCTCCCAGGAGCCGCTCAAAGCACAAACTCTTAGTAGATTCTCTCTTCTTGTACTTAAGTCGCATTATGCATTTTGTATTCAATCCCGATGCGATTTCTGTGTTTCACGGTATATGTGAAGCTCCAAGGGACACAGTAAACCTGCACTGGTGCATCGGAATCTAATACTGGTCTCCCAGGAGCCGCTCAAACCAAAAACTTTTAGGAGATTCATTCTTCTAGAATTTAAGTAGGCATTGTCCCTTTTGTATTCAATCCCGATGCAATTTCTGTGTTTCGTGGTGAATGTGAAAGTCCAAGGGATACAGTAAACTTGCACTGGTGCATCGGAATCTAATACTGGTCTGCCAGGAGTCTTTAAAGCACAAACTCTTAGTAGATTCACTCTTCTTGTACTTAAGTCGGCATTGTGCATTTTGTATTCAATCCCTATGCGACTTCTGTGTTTCACGGTCAATGTGAAGCTCCAAGGGATACAGTAAACCTGCACTGGTGCATCGGATTCTAATACTGGTCACCCAGGAGCCGCCCAAAGCACAAACTCTTAGAAGATTCACTCTTGTTGTACTTATGTCGGCATTGTCCCTTTTGTATTCAATCCCGATTCAATTGGTGTGTTTCATTATCAGTGTGCAGGTCCAAGGATACAGTTAACCTGCACTGGTGCCTCGGGATCTAATACTTGACTCCCAGGTGCCGCTCAAACCTCAAACTCTTAGAAGATTCATTCTTCTTCACTTTAAGTCGGCATTCTCCCATTTGTTTTCAATCCCGATATAATTTTTGTATTTCATGGTCAAAGTGAAAGTGAAAGGGATACAGTGAACCTGCACTGGTGCATCGGAATGTAATACTAGTCTCCTAGGAGCCGTTTAAAGGACAAACACTTAGAAGATTCACTCTTCTTGTACTTAAGTCGGCATTGCCCTTTTTGTATTCAATCCCTATGCGATTTTTGTGTTTCATGCTTAATGTTAAGGCCCAAGGTATACAGTAAACATGCACTGGCGCATCGGAATCTAATACTGGTCTACCAGGCTCCGCTCAAAGCAAAAATTCTTAGATGATTCACTCTTCTTGTACTTTAGTCGGCATTTTCCATTTTGTTTAATATCCCAAAGCGATTTCTGTGTTTCATGGAAAATGTGAATGTCCAAGGATACAGTAATCCTCCACTGGTGCATTGGAACTTAATACTGGTCTCCCAGGAGCCGCTCTAAGCACAATCTCTTAGAAGATTCACTCTTCTTGTACTTAAGTCGGCATTGTCACTTTTGTATTCAATCCCGATGCAATTTCTGTGATTCATGGTCAATGTGAATGTCCAAGGGATACAGTAAACCTGCGCTGGTGCATCGGAATCTAATACTGGTCTCCCAGGAGCCGCTCAAACCACAAACTCTTAGAAGATTCACACATGTTGTACATAAGTCGGCATTGTCACTTCTGTATTCGATCCCGATGCAATTTCTGTGTTTCATGGTCAATGTGAAGGTCCATGGGATACAGTCAACCTGGACTGGTGCTTCGGAAAGTAACACAGGTCTCCCAGGAGAAAATTTACTCTTCTTGTACTTAAGTCGTCATTCTCCCATTTGTATTCAATCCCGATATAATTTTTGTACTTCATGGTCAATCTGAAAGTGAAAGGGAGACAGTGAACGTGCACTGGTGCATCGGAATGTAATACTAGTCTGCTAGGAGCCGCTCAAAGCACAAACTCTTAGAAGATTCACTCTCCTTGTACTTAAGTCGGCATTGTACCTTTTGTATTCAATCCCTCTGCAATTTCTGTAATTCATGGTCATTGTGAAGGTCCAAGGGATACAGTTAACCAGCACTGGTGCATCGGATTCTAATACTGGTCTCCCATGAGCCGCTCGAAGCACAAACTGTTAGAAGATTTACTCTTCTTGTACTTTATTTGGAATTATGCATTTTGTATTCAATCCCGATGTCATTTCTGTGTTTTATGGACAATGTGAAGGTCCAAGGGATACAGTAAACCTGCACTGCTGCATCGGAATCTAATACAGGTCTCCCTGGAGCCGCTCAAAACACAAACTCTTAGAAGATTCTTCTACTTAAGGCGGCATTGTCCCTTTTGTATTCAATCCCGATGCAATTTCTGTGTATCATGTTCAGTGTGAAGGTCCAAGGGATACAGTAAACTTACACAGGTGCATCGGAATAAAATACTGGTCTCCCAGGGGCCGCCCGAACCACAAACTCTTAGAAGATTCACTCTTCTTGTTCTTAAGTCGGCACTGTCCCATTTGCATTCAATCCCGATCTAATTTCTGTGTTTCATTGTCAATGTGAAGGTCCAAGGGATACAGTAAACCTGCACTGGTGCATCTGAATCTACTACTGGTCTCCCAGGAGCCGCGCAAACCACAAACTCGATGAAGATTCACTCTTCCCGTACTTAAGTCGGCATTGTCCGTTGGATTCAATTGCGATGCAATCTCTGTGTTTCATGGTCAATGTGAAGGTCCAAAGGATACAGTAAACCTGCACTGGTGCATCGGAAACTAATGCTGGTCTCCCAGGAGGCGCTCAGAACGCTAACTCTTAGAAGATTCACTCTTCTTGTATTTAAGTCGCCATTGTCCCTTTTGTATTCGATCCCGATGCAATTTCTGTGTTTCATGGTCAATGTGAAGGTCCAAGGGATACAGTAAACCTGCACTGGTGCATAGGAATCTAATACTGGCCCCCCAGGTGCCGCTAGAACCACTAACTCTTAGACGATTCACTCTGCTTTTACTTAAGTTGACATTGTCCCTATTGTTTTCAATCCAGATGCAATTTCTGTGTTTCATGGTAAATGTGAAGGTCTAAGGGATACAGAAAAGTTGCACTTGTACATCGGAATCTAATACTGGTCACCAGGAGCCGCTCAAACCACAAACTCTTAGAAGATTCACTCAACTTGTACTTAGGTAGGCATTGTCCCTTTTGTATTCAAACCCGATGCGATTTCTGTGTTTCATGGTCAGTGTGATGGTCCATGGGATACAGTAAACCTCCACTGGTGCATCGGAATCAAACACTGGTCTCCCACCAGCCGCTCAATGCTTAACCTCATAGTAGATTCACTCCTCTTGTACTTAAGTCGGCATTGTGCATTTTTATTTCATCCCGATGCGATTTCTGTGTTTCATGGTCAATGGGATAGTCTAACGGATACAGTAAACCTGCACTGGTGCATCGGATTCTAATACTGGTCTCCCAGGAGCCGCTCGAAGCACAAACTGTTAGAAGATTTACTCTTCTTGTACTTTATTTGGAATTGTGCATTTTGTATTCAATCCCGATGTCATTTCTGTGTTTTATGGACAATGTGAAGGTCCAAGGGATACAGTAAACCTGCACTGCTGCATCGGAATCTAATACAGGTCTCCCTGGAGCCGCTCAAAACACAAACTCTTAGAAGATTCTTCTACTTAAGGCGGCATTGTCCCTTTTGTATTCAATCCCGATGCAATTTCTGTGTATCATGTTCAGTGTGAAGGTCCAAGGGATACAGTAAACTTACACAGGTGCATCGGAATAAAACACTGGACTCCCAGGAGCCGCTCAAACCACAAAATCTTCGTGAATTCACTCTTCTTGTACTTAAGTCGGCATTGTGCATTTTGTATTCAATCCCGATGAGATTTTTGTGTTTCACGGTCAATGTGAAGCTCATTGGGATACAGTAATCTTGCACCGGTTCATTGGAACTTAATACTGGTCTATCAGGAGCCGCTCTAACCACAATCTCGAAGAAGATTCACTCCTCTTGTACTTATGTCGCCATTGTCCCTTTTATATTCAATCCCGAAGCATTTTCTGTGTTTCATGGTCAATGTGAAGGTCCAAGGGATACAGTAAACCTGCACTGGTGCATCAGAATCTAATACTGGTCTCCTAGGAGTTGCACAAACTACAAACTCTTAGAAGATTCACTCTTCTTGTACTTAAGTCGGCACTGTGCCTTTTGTATTCAAACCCGATGCGATTTCTGTGTTTCATGGTCAGTGTGATGGACCATGGGATACAGTAAACCTGCACTGGTGCATCGGAATCAAACACTGGCCTCCCACCAGCCGCTCAAAGCACAAACTCCTAGTAGATTCACTCCTCTTGTACTTAAGTCGGCAATGTGCATTTTTATTCAATCCCGATGCGATTTCTGTGTTTCACGGTCAATGGGATAGTCTAACGGATACAGTAAACCTGCACTGGTGCATCGTAATCTAATACTGGTTTCCCAGGGGACGCTCAAATCACAAACATTTGGCAGATTCACTCTTCTTGTACTTAAGTTCGCATTGTCCCTTTTGTATTCAATCACGATGCAATTTCTGTGTTTTATGGCCAATGTAAAGGTCCAGGGGATACGGTAAATCCGCACTTGTGCATCGGAAGCTAATACCGGTCTCCATGGAGCCGCTCAAAGCACATACCCCTACTAGATAGATTTTTCTTGTACTTAAGTTGGCATTGTGCTTTTTGTATTCAATCCCGATGCGATTTCTGAGTTTCACGGTCAATGGGAAGGTCCAAGGGATACAGTAAACCTGCACTACTGCATCGGAATCCAATAATGGTCTCCCAGGAGCCGCTCAAACCACAACATCTAAGAAGATTCACTCTTCTTGGACATAAGTCGGCATTGTCCCTACTGAATTCAATCCCAATGCAATTTCTGTGTTTCATGGTCAATGTGAAGGTCCAAGGGATACCGAAAATAGGCACTAGTGCATCGGAAACTAATACTGGTCTCCCAGGAGCCGCTCGAACGACAAACTCTTAGAAGATTCACTCTTCTTGTACTTAAGTCGTCTTTGTCCCATTTGTATTCAGTCCCGATGAAATTTCTTTGTTTCATGGTCAATGCGAAAATCCAAGAGATACAGTAAACCTGCACCGGTGCATCGGAATGTAATCCTGGTCTCCCAGGGGCCGCCCGAACCACAAACTCTTAGAAGATTCACTCTTCTTGTTCTTAAGTCGGCACTGTCCCATTTGCATTCAATCCCGATCTAATTTCTGTGTTTCATTGTCAATGTGAAGGTCCAAGGGATACAGTAAACCTGCACTGGTGCATCTGAATCAAATACTGGTCTCCCAGGAGCCGCGCAAACCACAAACTCGATGAAGATTCACTCTTCCCGTACTTAAGTCGGCATTGTCCGTTGGATTCAATTGCGATGCAATCTCTGTGTTTCATGGTCAATGTGAAGGTCCAAAGGATACAGTAAACCTGCACTGGTGCATCGGAAACTAATGCTGGTCTCCCAGGAGCCGCTCAGAACGCTAACTCTTAGAAGATTCACTCTTCTTGTATTTAAGTCGCCATTGTCCCTTTTGTATTCGATCCCGATGCAATTTCTGTGTTTCATGGACAATGTGAAGGTCCAAGGGATACAGTAAACCTGCACTCGTGCATAGGAATCTAATACTGGTCCCCCAGGTGCCGCTAGAACCACTAACTCTTAGACGATTCACTCTGCTTTTACTTAAGTTGACATTGTCCCTATTGTTTTCAATCCAGATGCAATTTCTGTGTTTCATGGTCAATGTGAAGGTCTAAGGGATACAGAAAACCTGCACTTGTACATCGGAATCTAATACTGGTCACCAGGAGCCGCTCAAACCACAAACTCTTAGAAGATTCACTCAACTTGTACTTAGGTAGGCATTGTCCCTTTTGTATTCAAACCCGATGCGATTTCTGTGTGTCATGGTCAGTGTGATGGTCCATGGGATACAGTAAACCTCCACTGGTGCATCGGAATCAAACACTGGTCTCCCACCAGCCGCTCAATGCTTAACCTCATAGTAGATTCACTCCTCTTGTACTTAAGTCGGCATTGTGCATTTTTATTTCATCCCGATGCGATTTCTGTGTTTCACGGTCAATGGGATAGTCTAACGGATACAGTAAACCTGCACTGGTGCATCGGATTCTAATACTGGTCTCCCAGGAGCCGCTCGAAGCACAAACTGTTAGAAGATTTACTCTTCTTGTACTTTATTTGGAATTGTGCATTTTGTATTCAATCCCGATGTCATTTCTGTGTTTTATGGACAATGTGAAGGTCCAAGGGATACAGTAAACCTGCACTGGGGCATTGGAATCTAATACTGGTCTCCCTGGAGCCGCTCAGAGCACAAACACTTAGAAGATTGACTTTTCTTGTACATAACTTAGCATTGTACTTTTTGTATTCAATCCCGATGCAATTTCTGTGTTTCATGGTCAATGTTTTGGTCTGAGGGATACAGTAAACCTGCACTGGTGCATCGGAATCTAATACTGCCCTCCCAGGAGCCACTCAAAGCACAAACACTTAGAAGATTCACTCAGCTTGTGCTTAAGTTGGCATTGTCTCTTTTGTATTCAATCCCGATGCAATTTCTGTGTTTCATGGTGAATGGGAAGTTCCAAGCGATACAGAAAACCTGCACTGGTGTATATGAATCTAATACTGGTCTCCCAGGTGCCGCAAAAATCACATACTCTTAGAAAATTCACGCTTCATGTACTTTAGTCGGCATTGTCACTTTGTATTCAATCTCGATGCGATTTCTTTGTTTCATGGTCAATGTGAAGGTCCAAGGGATACAGTAAACCTGCACTGGTGTATCGGAATCTAATATTGGTGTCCCTTGAGGCGCTCAAACCACAAACTCTTAGAAGATTCACTCATCTTGTACTTAAGTCGGCATTGTGCCTTTTATATTCAATCCCGATGCAAATGCTGTGTTTCATGGTCAATGTGAAGGTCCATGGGATACAGTAACCTTCACTGGTGCATCGGAATCTAATACTGGTCTGCCAGGAGCCGCTCAAAGCACAAACTCTTAATAGATTCACACTTCTTGTGCTTAAGTCGGCATTGTGTATTTTGTATTCAATACCGATGCGATTTCTGTCTTTCACGGTCAATGTGAATGTCCAAGGGATACAGTAAACCTGGACGTGTGCATCGGATCCTAATACTGGTTCCCTGGAGCCACTCAAACCACGAATTCTCAGAAGATTCATTCTTCTTGAATCTAAGTCCGCATTGTCCCTTTTGTATTCAATCCCGATGCAATTTCTGTGTTTCATGCTCAATGTGACGGTCTAAGGGATACAGTAAACCTGCACTGGTGCATCGGAATCTAATTCTGGTCTCCCAGGAGCCGCTCAAACCACAATCTCTTAGAAGATTCACTCTTCTTGTACTTAAGTCGGCATTGTGCCATTTGTATTCAATCGCAATGCGATTTCTTCGTTTCTTTGTCAATGTGAAGGTCCAAGGGATACATTAAATCTGCACTGGTGCATCGGAATCTAATACTAGTCACCCAGGAGTCGCTCAAAGCACAAACTCTTAGAGGATTCACTTTTCTTGTACGTAAGTCCGCATTGTCCCTTTTTAATTCACCCCGATGCAATTTCTGTATTTCATGGTTAATGTGAAGGTCCAAGGGATACAGTACACCTGCACTGGTGCATCGGAATCTTATACTGGTCTCCCAGGAGCCTCTCAAACCACAATCTCGGAGTAGATTCACTGTTTTTCTACTTATGTCGGCATTGTGCCTTCTGTAATCAATCCCGATGCAATATCCGTGTTTCTTGGTCAATGTGAAGGTACAAGTGATACAGTGAACCTGCACGGGTGCATCGGAATCTAAAAATACTAGTCTCAAAGGAGCCGCTCATACCACAAACTCCTAGAAGGTTCACTCTTCTTGTACTTAAGTCGGCATCGTGCCTTTTGTAT
The DNA here is from genome assembly GCF_021461395.2 of Schistocerca americana. Lineage (NCBI taxonomy): Eukaryota > Metazoa > Arthropoda > Insecta > Orthoptera > Acrididae > Schistocerca > Schistocerca americana. The sequence goes on along the minus strand of NC_060119.1, from coordinate 12,423,956 downwards.
TCAATCCCGATGCAATTTCTCTGTTTCATTGTCAATATGAAAGTCAAAGTGATAGAGTTAACCTTCACTGGTGCATCGGAATCTTATACTGGTCTCCCAGGAGCCGTTCAAACCACGAACTCTTAGATGATTCATTGTGCTTGATTTTAAGTCGGCATTGTCCCTTTTGTATTCAATCCCGATGCAATTTCTGTGTTTCATGGGCAATGAGAAGGTACAAAGGATATAGTAAACCTTCACTGGTGCATCGGAATCTAATACTGGTCTCCCAGGAGCTGCTCACAGCACAAACTCTTAGAGGATTCTCTCTTCTTGTACTTAAGTCGGCATTATCTATTTTTTATTCAATCGCGATGCAAATTCTGTGTTTCATGGTCAATGTGAAAGTCCAAGGGAGACAGTAAATCAGCACTGGGGCATCGGAATCTAATCCTGGTCTCCTAGGAGCTGCTCAAACCACAAACTCGTAGAAGATTCACTCTTCTTGTACGTAAGTCGGCATTGTCTCTTTTGTATTCAATCCCGATGCAATTTCTATGTTTCATGGTCAATGCGAAGGTCCATGGGATACAGCAAACCTGCACTGGTGCATCGGAATCTAATACTGTACTAGAAGGACCCGCTAATAACACAAACTCTTAGAAGATTCACTCCTCATGTACTTTAGTCGGCTTTGTCCCTTTTGTATTCAATCTCGATGCGATATCTTTGTATCATGGTCAATGTGAAGGTCCAATTGATACAGTAAACCTGCACTGGTGCATCGTAATCTAATACTGGTCTCCCAGGAGCTGCTCAAACCACAAACTCTTAGAAGATTCACACTTCTTGTGCCGATGTTCGCATTGTGCCTTTTGTATTCAATCCCGATGCAATTGCTGTGTTTGATTTTCAATGTGAATGTCCAAGGATTACAGTAAACCTACACTGGTGCATCGGTATCTAATACTGGTCTCCCAGGAGGCCGCTCAAAGCACAAACTCTTAATAGATTCACTCTTCTTGTACTTAAGTCGGCATTGTCCCTTTTACAATCAAACCTCATGCAATTTCTGTGTTTCATGGTCAATGTGAAAGTCCGAGGGATACTGTGAACCTTCACTGGTGCATCGGAATCTAATACTGGTCTCCCAGGAGCCGCTCAAACCACTAACTCTTAGAAGATTCACTCTTCTGGTACTTAAGTCACCATAATGCGATTTGTACTCATCGCGATGAGATTTTGTGTTTCATGGTCAATGTGAAGATCCAAGGGATACAAAAAACCTGCACTGGAGCATCGGAATCTAATAGTGGTCTCCCAAAAGCCGCTCACAGCACAAACCCTAAGAAGATGCACTCTTCTTGTACTTAAGTCGGCATTGTCCCTTTTATATTCAATCCCGATGCAATTTCTGTGTTTCATGGTCAATGTGAAGGTCCAAGGAATACAGTAATCCCGCACTGGTGTATGGGAATCTAATATTGGTCTCCCAGGAGCCGCTCAAACCACAAACTCGTAGAAGAATCACTCTTCTTGTACTTAAGTCATCATTGTCCTTTTGTTTTCAATCCCGATGCAATTTCTGTGTTTCATGATCAATGTGAAGACCCAAGGGAGACAGTAAACCTGCACTGGTGCATCGGAATCTAATACTGGTCTCCCAGGAGCCGCTCAAAGCACAAACTCTTAGAAGATTCACTCTTCTTGTATTTAAGTCGGCATTGTCCCTTTTGTATTTAATCCCTATGCAATTTTTGTGTTTCATGGTCAATGTGAATGTCCAAGGGATACAGCAAAACCGCACTGGTGTATCGGAATACAATACTGGTCTCCCAGGAGCCGCTTATAGCTCAAACTCTTAGAGGATTCACTTTTCTTGTATTTAAGTCGGCATTGTGCCTTTTGTATTCAATTCCAAAGCAATGGCTGTGTTTCATGGTCAATGTGAATGTCCAAGGGATACAGTAAAACAGCGCTGGTGCATCAGAATCTTATACTGGTCTCCCAGGAACCGCTCATAGCTCAAACTCTTAGAGGATTCACTCTTCTTGTATTTAAGTCGGCATTGTCCCTTTTGTATTTGATCCCGACGCAATTTTTGTGTTTCATGGTCAATGTGAAGGTCCAAGGGATACAGTAATCCCGCACTGGTGTATGGGAATCTAATATTGGTCTCCCAGGAGCCGCTCAAACCACAAACTCGTAGAAGAATCACTCTTCTTGTACTTAAGTCATCATTGTCCTTTTGTTTTCAATCCCGATGCAATTTCTGTGTTTCATGATCAATGTGAAGACCCAAGGGAGACAGTAAACCTGCACTGGTGCATCGGAATCTAATACTGGTCTCCCAGGAGCCGCTCAAAGCACAAACTCTTAGAAGATTCACTCTTCTTGTATTTAAGTCGGCATTGTCGCTTTTGTATTTAATCCCTATGCAATTTTTGTGTTTCATGGTCAATGTGAATGTCCAAGGGATACAGTAAAACAGCGCTGGTGCATCAGAATCTTATACTGGTCTCCCAGGAGCCGCTCATAGCTCAAACTCTTAGAGGATTCACTTTTCTTGTATTTAAGTCGGCATTGTCCTTTTGTATTCAATCCCGAAGCAATTTCTGTGTTTCATTGTCAATGTGAAGGTCCAGGGATACAATAATCCTGCACTGGTGCATCGGAATCTAATACAGGTATCCCAGGTACCGCTCAAACCACAAATTCTTAGAAGATTTACACTTCTTGTACATAAGTTGGCATTATGCATTTTGTATTCTATCCCGATGCGATTTCTGTGTTTCATGGTCAATGTGAAGGTCCAAGGGACACAGTTCACCTTCACTGGTGCCACGGAATCTAATACTGGTATCCCAGGAGCTGCTCATAGCACAAACCCTTAGAGTATTCACTCTTCTTGTACTTAAGTGGGCATTGTCCATTTTGTATTGAATTCCGATGAAATATCTGTGTTTCATTGTCGATGTGAAGGTCCAAGGGATACAATACAACCGTACTGGTGTATCGGACTATAATACAGGTCTACCTGGAGCTGCTCAAACCACAAACTCTTAGGATATCCACTCTTCTTCTACTTAAGTTGGCATTGTCACTTTTGTATTCAATCCCGATGCTATTTCTGTGTTCCATGGTCAATGTGAAGGTCCAAGGGATACAGTAATCCTGCACTGGTTTATCAGAATTCAAGACTGGTATCCCAGGAGCCGCTGAAACCACAGACTCCTAGAAGATTCACACTTCTTGTACCTTAGTCGGCATTGTGCTCTTTGTATTCAATCCCGATTTGATTTCTGTGTTTCATGGTCAATGTGAAAGTCCAAGGGATACAGTAAACCTTCATTGGTGCACCGGAATTTAATACTAATCTCCCAGGAGCCGCTCAAACCACAAACTCTTAGAGGATACGCTCCTCTTGTACGTAAGTCGAAATAGTCCCTTTAGTATTCAATCCAGATACAATTTCTGTCTTTCATTTTCAATGTGGAGGTCCAAGGGATACGGTTAACCTGCACTGGTGCATCGGAATCCAATACTGGTCTCCCAGGAGCCGCTCAAAGCACAAACTCTTTGAAGATTCACTCTTCTTGCACATAAGTTTTTCATTGTGCCTTTATCATTCAATCCCAATGCAATTTCTGTGTTTCATGGTCAATGTAAATGTCCAAGGGATACAGTAAACCTGCGCTGGTGCATCGGAATCTTATACTGGTCTTTCAGGAGCCGCTCAAAGCACAATCTCGTAGAAGATTCACTCTTCATGAATTTAAGTCGGCATTGTCCCTTTTGTAATCAACCCGATGCAGTTTTTGTGTTTCATGGTCAATGTGAAGGTCCAAGGGATACAGTAATCCTGCACTGGTGCATCGGAATCTAATACAGGTATCCCAGGAGCCGCTCAAACCACAAACACTTAGGAGATTCACGCTTCTTGTACTTAAGTCGGCATTGTCCCTTTTTTATTCATCCCGATGCTATTTCTGTGTTTCATGGTAAATGCGTAGGTCCAACGGATAGAGTAAACCTGCACTTGTGAGTCGGAATCTTATACTGGTCTCCCAGGAGTCGCTCAAAGCACAAACCCTAAGAAGATTCACTCCTCTTGTACTTAAGTCGGCATTGACCCTTTTATATTCAATTCCGATGCAATTTCTGTGTTTCATGATCAATGTGAAGGTCCAAGGGATACAGTAATCCTGCACTGGTGCATCGGAATCTAATACTGGTATCCCAGCAGCCGCTCAGACCACAAACTCTTAGAAGATTCACACATCTTGTACATAAGTCGGCATTATGCTTTTTGTTTTCAATCCCGATGCGATTTCTGTGTTTCATGGTCAATGAGAAGGTCCAAGGGACACAGTAAACCTTCAATGGTGCATCGGAATCTAATACTGGTCTCCCAGGAGCCGCTCATAGCACAAACTCTTAGAGGATTCACTCTTCTTGTACTTAAGTCGGCATTGTCACTTTTGTATTCAATCCCGATGCTATTTCTGTGTTTCATGGTCAATGTGTAGGTCCAAGGGATACAGTAAAACTGCACTGGTGCATCGGAATCTCATACTGGTCTCCCAGGAGCCGCTCAAACCACAAACTCTTAGAAGATACACTCTTCCTGTACGTAAGTCATCATTGTCCTTTTGTTTTAAATCCCGATGCAATTTCTGTGTTTCATGGTCAATGTGATGTTCCAAGGGATACAGTAAACCTTCACTGGTGCATCGGAATCTTATACTGGTCTTTCAGGAGCCGCTCAAAGCACAATCTCGTAGAAGATTCACTCTTCATGAATTTAAGTCGGCATTGTCCCTTTTGTATTCAACCCGATGCAATTTTTGTGTTTCATGGTCAATGTGAAGGTCCAAGGGATACAGTAATCCTGCACTGATGCATCGGAATGTAATACAGGTATCCCAGGAGCCGCTCAAACCACAAACTCTTCGAAGATTTACACTTCTTGTACATAAGTCGGCATTATGCATTTTGTATTGAATCCCGAATCGATTTCTGTGTTTCATGGTCAATGTAAAGGTCCAAGGGACACAGTAAACCTTCAATGGTGCATCGGAATCTAATACTGGTCTCCCAGGAGCCGCTCATAGCACAAACTCTTAGAGGATTCACTCTTCTTGTACTTAAGTCGGCATTGTCACTTTTGTATTCAATCCCGATGCTATTTCTGTGTTTCATGGTCAATGTGTAGGTCCAAGGGATACAGTAAAACTGCACTGGTGCATCGGAATCTCATACTGGTCTCCCAGGAGCCGCTCAAACCACAAACTCTTAGAAGATACACTCTTCCTGTACGTAAGTCATCATTGTCCTTTTGTTTTAAATCCCGATGCAATTTCTGTGTTTCATGGTCAATGTGATGTTCCAAGGGATACAGTAAACCTTCACTGGTGCATCGGAATCTAATACTGGTCTCCCAGGAGCCGCTGAAAGCACAACTTCTTAGAAGATTCACTCCTCTTGTACATAAGTTGGCATTGTGCCTTTTGTACTCAATTCCGACGACATTTCTGTGTGTCATGGTCATTGTGAAGTTCCAAGGGATACAGTAAAACTGCACAGGTGCATCGGAATCTAGTACTGATCTCCCAGGAGCCGCTCATTCCAATAAGTCTTAGAAGATTCACTCTTCTTGTACTTAAGTCGGCAATCATCCCAATGAGATTTTGTGTTTCATTGTCAATGTGAAGGCCCAAGGGATACAAAAAAACCTGCACTGGTGCATCGGAATCTAATAGTGGTCTCCCAGGAGCCGCTCAAAGCGCAAAACTTAAGAAGATTCACTTTTCTTGTACTTAAGTCGTCATTGTCCCTTTTATATTCAATCCCGAAGCAATTTCTGTGTTTCATGGTCAATGTGAAGGTCCAAGGGATACAGAAAGATCTGCACTGGAGCATCGGAATCTAATTCTGGTTTCCCAGGAGCCGCCAAAAGTACAAACTGTTAGAAGACTCACTATTCTTGTACATCAGTCGGCATTGTCACTTTTGTTTTCACTCCGATGAAATTTCTGTGTTTCATGGTCAATGTGAAGAATCAAGGGAAACAGTAAACCTGCACTGGTGCATCGGAATCTAATACTGGTCTCCCAGGAGCCGCTCATAACTCAAACTCTTAGAGGATTCACTCTTGTTGTATTTAAATCGGCATTGTCCCTTTTGCATTTAATCCCGATGCAATTTCTGTGTTTCATGGTCAATGTGAAGGTCCAAGGGATACAGTAAAACCGCACTGGTGTATCGGAATATAATACTGGTCTCCCAGGAGCCGTTCAAACCACAAACTCTTAGAAGATTCACTCTTCTTGTACTTAAGTCGGTATTGTCCCTTTTGTATTCAATCCCCATGCTATTTCTGTGTTTCATGGTCAATGTGTAGGTCCAAGGGATACAGCAAACCTGCACTGGTGCATCGGAATCTAATACTGGTCCCCCAGGAGCCGCTCAAACCACAAACTCTTAGAAGATATACTCTTCTTGTACGTAAGTCGGCATTGTCCTTTTGTATTCAATCCCGATGCAATTTCTGTGTTTCATGGTCAATGTGAAGGTCCACGGATACAGTAATCCTGCGCTGGTGCATCGGAAACAAATACTGGTATCCCAGGAGCCGCTCAAACCACAAACTCTTAGAAGATTTACACTTCTTGTACGTAAGTCGGCATTATGCATTTTATATTCAATCCCCATGCGATTTCTGTATTTCATGGTCAATGTGAAGGTCCAAGGGACACAGTACATCTTCATTGGTGCCTCGGAATCTAATACTGGTCTACCACGAGCCGCTCAAAGCACAAACCCTAAGAAGATTCATTCATCTTGTACTTAAATCGGCATTGTCCCTTTTATATTCGATTCCGATGCAATTTCTGTGTTTCATGGTCAATGTGAAGGTCCAAGGGATACAGTAATCCTGCAGTGGTGCATCGGAATCTAATACTGGTATCCCAGAAGCCGCTCAAAACACAAACTCTTAGAAGATTCACACTTCTTGTACATAAGTCGGCATTATGCCTTTTGTTTTCAATCCCGATGCGATTTCTGTGTTTCATGGTCAATGAGAAGGTCCAAGGGATACAGTAAAACCGCACTGGTGTATCGGAATATAATGCTGGTCTCCCAGGAGCCGCTCAAACCACAAACTCTTAGAAAATTAACTCATCTTGTACTTAAGTCGGCATTGTCCCTTTTGTTTTCTATCCCTATGCTATTTCTGTGTTTCATGGTAAATGTGTAGGTCCAAGGGATACAGTAAACCTGCACTGGTGCATCGGAATCTAATATGGTCTCCCAGGAGCCGCTCAAACCACAAACTCTTAGAAGATAAAGACTTATTGTACGTAAGTCGGCATTCTCAGTTAGTATTCAATCCCGATGCAATTTCTGTGTTACATAGACAATGTGAAGGTCCAAGGGATACAGCAAACCTGCACTAGTCCATCGGAATCTAATACTGTTCTCCCAGGAGCCGCTCAAAGCACAACCTCTTAGAAGATTCACCCTTCTTGTACATAAGTTGGCATTGTGCCTTTTGTATTAAATTCCGATGATATTTCTGTGTGTCATGGTCATTGTGAGGTTCCAAGGGATACAGTAAACCTGCACTGGTGCATCGGAACCTAATACAGGTCGCCCAGGGGCTGGTAAAACCACAAACTCTTAGAAGATTCACTCTTCTTTTACTTACGTCGGCACTGCGCGTTTCGTATTCACCCCGATGAAATATCTGTGTTTCATTGTCAATGTGAAGGTCCATGGGATACAGTAAACCTGCACTGGTGCATCGTAATCTAATACTGGTCTCGCAGGAGACGCTAAATCCACAAACTCTTAGAAGATTCAATCTTCTTGTACTTAAGTTGGCATTGTGCCTTTTGTATTCAATCCCGATGCTATTTCTGTGTTTCATGGTCAATGTGAAGACCCAAGGGAAACAGTAAACCTGCACTGGTGCATCGGAATCTAATACTGGTCTCCCATGATACGCTCAAACCACAAACTCTTAGAAGATTTACACTTCTTGTACATAAGTCGGCATTATGCATTTTGTATTCAATCCCGATGCGATTTCTGTGTTTCATGGTCAATGTGAAGGTCCAAGGGACACAGTACACCTTCATTGGTTCCTCGGAATCTAATACTAGTCTCCCAGGAGCCGCTCAATGTACAAACTCTTAGAATATTCACTGTTCTTGAATTTAAGTCGGCATTGTCCCTTTTGTATTCACCCCATGCAATTTTTGTGTTTCATGATCAATGTGAAGGTTCAAGGGATACAGTAATACTGCACTGGTGCATCGGAATCCAATACTGGTGTCCCAGGAGCCGGTCAAACCACAAACTCTAAGAAGATTCACTCTTATTGTACTAAAGTTGGTTTTGAGCGTTTTGTATTCATCCAGATGAAATTACTGTGTTTCATGGACAATATGAAGGTCCAAGGGTTACAGTGAAGATGCACTGGTGCATCGGAATCTAATACTGGTCACCCAGGAGCAGCCCAAACCACAAACTCTTAGAAGATTCACTCCTTTTTTACTTATGACGGCATTTTCCCTTTTGTATTCAATCCCGATGCTATTTCTTTATTTCATGGTCAATGTAAAGGTCCAAGAGTTACACAAAACCTGCACTGGTGCATCGGAATCTAATACAGGTCTCCCAGGAGCCGCTCAAAGCACAAACCCTAACAAGATTCACTCTTCTTGTACTTAAGTCGGCATTGTCATCTTTATACTCAATCGCGATGCAATTTCTGTGTTTCATGGTCAATGTGAAGGGCCAAGGGATACAGTAAACTTGCACTGGTGCATCGGAATCTAATACTGGTTTCCCAGGCGCCGCCCAAAACACAAACTCTTAGAAGACTCACTCTTCTTGTACTTAAGTCGGCATTGTCCCCTTTGTATTCATTCCCGATGCAATTTCTTTGTTTCATGGTCCATGTGAATGTCCAAGGGATACATTAAACCTGGAATAGTGTATCAGAATCTAATACTGGTCTCCCAGCAGCCGCTCAAACCACAAGCTTTTAGAGGATTCACTCTTCTTGTACTTAATACGCCATTGTCCATTTTGTATTCAATCCCGCTGCTAGTTCTGTGTATCATGCTCAATGTGAATGTCCAAGGGATACAGTAAACCTGCACTGGTGCATCGTAATCTAATACTGGTGTCCCAGCATCCGCTCAAACCGCAAACTCTTTGAAGATTCACTCTTCATGACCTGATGACGGCATTAACCCATTTGTATTCAATCGCGATGCAAATTCTGTGTTTCATGGTGAATGTAAAGGTCCAATGGTTACAGTAAACCTGCACTGGTTCATCGGAATGAAATACTGGTCTCCCACGAGCCGCTCAAAGCACAAACTCCTAGAAGACTAACTCTTCTTGTACTTAAGTCGGCATTATACCATTTGTATTCAATCCCGATCTAATTTCAGTATGTCATTGACAATGTGAAGGTCCATGGGATACAGTAAACCTGCACTGGAGGTTCGGAATCTAATTCTGGTCTCCCAGGAGACGCTCAAACCACAAACTCATAGAAGATTCACTCTTCCTGCACTTAAGTTGGCATTGTGCCTTTTGTATTCAATCTCGATGCAATTTCTGTGTTTCATGGTCAATGTGAAAGTCCAAGGGATATTGGAAACCCATACGGGTGTATTGTAATGTAATACTGGTCTCCCAGCAGCCGCTCAAACCACAAACTCTTAGAAGATTCACTCTACTTGTACTTATGTCGGAATTGTCCCTTTTGTATTCAATCCCGATGTAATTTCTGTGTAGGTGAAAGGAATACAGTAAACCTGCACTGGTTCATCGGAATGAAATACTGGTCTCCCACGAGCCGCTCAAAGCACAAACTCCTAGAAGACTAACTCTTCTTGTACGTAAGTCGGCATTGTCCCTTTTATATTCAATCCCGATGTAATTTCTGTGTTTCATGGTCAATGTGAAGGTCCAAGGGATACAGTAAACCTTCTCTGGTGCATCGGAATCTAATACTGGTCTCACAGGAGCCGCTCAAACCACTAACTCTGAGAAGAATCACTCTTCTTGTACTTAAGTCGGCATTGTCCCTTTACTATTCAATTCCGATGAAATTTCTGTGTGTCATGGTCGACGTGAAGTCCCAAGGCATACAATAAACCTGCACTGGTCCATCGGAATCTAATACTGGTCTCCCAGGAGCCGCTCAAACCACAAACTCTTAGAAGACACACTCTTTGAGTACTTAAGTCGGCAATGTCTCTTTTATATTCAATCCCGATGCAATTTCTGTGTTTCATGGTCAATGTGAAAGTCCAAGGGCTACAGTAAAGCCATACAGGTGTACTGGAATGTAATACTGGTGTTCCAGGAGCTGCTCAAACCACAAACTCTTAGAAGATTCACTCTTCTTGTACTTAAGTCGGAAATGTCCCTTTTGTATTCAATCCCGATGTAATTTCTGTGTTTCATGGTCAATGTGTTGGAGAAAGGGATACAGTAAACATGCACTGGTGCATCGGAATCTAATACTGGTCTCCCAGGAGCCGCTCAAACCACTAACTCTGAGAAGATTCACTCTTATTGTACTTAAGTCAGCATTGTCCCACTACTATTCAATTCCGATGAAATTTCTGTGTGTCATGGTCAACGTGAAGTCCCAAGGCATACAGTAAACCTGCACTGGTCCATCGGAATCTAATACTGGTCTCCCAGGAGCCGCTCAAACCACAAACTCTTAGAAGACTCACTCTTCTAGTACTTAAGTCGGCAATGTCTCTTTTATATTCAATCCCGATTAAATTTCTGTGTTTCATGGTCAATGTGAAGTTCCGATGGATACAGCAAACCTGCACTGGTGCATCGGAATCTAATACTGGTCTCCCAGGAGCCACTCACACCGCAAATTCTTAGAAGATTCACTCTTCTTATACTTAATTCGGTATTGTGAATTTTGTATTCAATCCCGATGCGATTTATGTGTTGCATGGTCAGTGTGAAGGACCATCGGATACATTAAACCTGCACTGGTGGATCGGAATCTAATATTGGTCCCCCAGGAGCCGCTCGAAGCCCAAAATCTTAGAAGATTCACTCTTCTTGTACATAAGTCGGCATTGTTCCTTCTGTAATCACCCTGATGCCATTTCTGTGTTTCATGGTCAATGTGAAGGTCCAAGGGATACAGTAAACCTGGACTGGTGCATCGGAATCTAACACTGGTCCGCCAGGAGTCTTCAAAGCACAAACTCTTAGTAGATTCACTCTTCTTGAATTTAAGATGGCATTGACCCATTTGTATTGAATCCCGATGCAATTTCTGTGCTTTTCTTGGTCAATGTGAAGGTCCAAGGGATACAGTAAACCTGCACTTGAGCATCGAAATATTATACTGGTATCCCAGGAGCTGCTCATACCACAAACTCTTAGAAGATTCACACTTCTTGTACTTCAGGCAGCATTGTGCCCTTTGTATTCAATCCCGATGCGATTTCTGTGTTTCATGGTCAATGTGAAGGTCCAAGGGATGCAACAAACCTGCACTGGAGCATCGGAATCTAATAGTGGTCTCCCAGGAGCCGCTCAAAGCACATACCCTAAGAATATTAACTCTTCTTGTACTTAAGTCGGCAATGTCCTTTTATATTCAATCCCGATGCAATTTCTGTGTTTCATCGTCAATGTGAAGGTCCTAGGGATACAGTAAACCTGCACTGGGGCATCGGAATCTAATACTGGTATCCCAGGAGCCGCTCAAACTACAAACTCTTAGGAGCTTCACACTTCTTGTACATAAGTCATAATTATGCCTTTTGTATTCAATCCCGATGCAATTTTTGTGTTTCATGGTCAATGTGAAGGTCCAAGGGATACAGTAAACCTTCACTGATGCATCGGAATCTAATACTGGTCTCCTAGGAGCCGCTATAAGCACAAACTCTTAGAAGATTCACTCTTCTTGTACTTAAGTCGGCATTGTGCGTTTTGTATTCATCCCGATGATATTTCTGTGTTTCATAGTCAATGTGAAGGTCCAAGATATACAGTGAACTTGCACTGGTGCATCGGAATCTAATACTGGTCTCCCAGGAGCCGCTCAAAGCACAAACCCTTAGAAGATTCACCCTTCTTGTACATAAGTTGGCATTGTGCCTTTTGTATTCTATTCCGATGAAAATTCTGTGTGTCATGGTCATTGTGAAGTTCAAAGGGAAGCAGTAAACCTGCACTGGTGCATCGGAACCTAATACAGGTCTCCCAGGTGCCGCTCAAACCACAAACTCTTAGAAGATTCACTCTTCTTGTATTTAAGTGGGCATTGTGCGTTTTGAATTCATCCCGATTAGATTTCTGTGTTTCGTGGTCAATGTGAAGATCTAAGGGATACAGTGAACATTCACAGGTGCATCGGATTCTAATACTGGTATCCCAGGAGCCGCTCAAACCTCAATCACTTAGAAGATTCACTCTTCTTGTACTTAAGTCGGCATTGTTCCTTTTGTTTTCAATCCCGACGCAATTTCTGTGTTTCATGGGCAATGTGAAGGTCCAAGGGATACAGTTAACCCGCACTGGTGTATCAGAATCTAATACTGGTCTCCTAGGAGCCGCTATAAGCACAAACTCTTAGAAGATTCACTCTTCTTGTACTTAAGTCGGCATTGTGCGTTTTGTATTCATCCCGATGATATTTCTGTGTTTCATAGTCAATGTGAAGGTCCAAGATATACAGTGAACTTGCACTGGTGAATCGGAATCTAATACTGGTCACCTAGGAGCTGCTCAAACTACAAACTTCTAGAAGATTCACTCTTATTGTACTTTTATCGGCATTGGGCCTTTTGTATTCAGTCCCTATGAGATTTCTGTGTTTCTCGGTCAATGTGATGGTCCAAGGGATAGAGAGAACCTTCACTGGTGCATCAAAATCAAGTACTGGTCTCCCAGGAGCCGCTCAAAGCACCAACTCTTAGAAGATTCACTCTTCTTGTACTTAAGTCGGCATTGTCCCCTTTGTATTCACTCCCGATGTAATTTCAGTTTGTCATTGACAATGTGAAGGTCCATGGGATACAGTAAATCTGCACTGGTGCATCAGAAGCTAATACTGGTCTCCCAGGTGCCGCTCAAATCACAAACTCTTAGAAGATTCACTCTTCTTGTACTTAACTCGGCATTGTCTGTGTTTTATTCAATCCCGATGCAATTTCTGTGTTTCATGGACAATATGAAGGTCCAAGGGATACAGTAAACGTGCACTGCTGCTCAGAATCTAATACTGGTCTCCTAGGAGCCGCTCAAAGCACAAACTCTTAGAAGATTCACTCTTCTTGTACTTAAGTCGGCATTGTGAGTTTTGTATTCATCCCGATGATATTCCTGTGTTTCATGGACAATGTTAAGGTCCAAGATGTACAGTGGACTTGCACTGGTGCATCGGATTCTAATACTGGTCACCCAGGAGCAGCGCAAACCACAAACTCCTGGAAGATTCACTCTTATTGTACTTATATCGGCATTGTGCCTTTTGTATTCAGTCCCTATGAGATTTCTGTGTTTCATGGTCAATGTGAAGGTCCAAGGGATAGAGAGAACCTCAACTGGTGCATCGAAATCTAATACTGGTCTCCCAGGAGCCGCTCAAAGCACCAACTCATAAAACATTCACTCTTCTTGTACTTAAGTCGGCATTGTGCCTTTTGTATTCAATCCTGATGCAATTTCTCTGTCTCATGGCCAATGTGAAGGTAAAAGGATACTATAAACCTGCACTGGTGCACGGAATGTAATACTGGTCTCCCCGGAGCCGATCAAACCACAAGCTCCTAGAAGATTCACTCTTCTTGTACTTAAGTCGGCATTGTGCGTTTTGTATTCATCCCGATGTAATTTCTGCGTTTCATGGTCAATATGAAGTTCCAAGATATACAGTGAATGTGCACTGGTTCACCGGCATTTAATACTGGTCACCAAGGAGCAGCGCAAACCACAAACTCTTAGAAGATTCACTCTTTTTGAACTTAAGTTGGCATTGTGCCTTTTGTATTCAATCCCAATGTGATTTCTGTGTTTCATGGTCAATGTGAATGTCCAACGGATACAGAGAACCTCCACTGGTGCATCGGAATCTAATACTGGTCTCCCAGGAGCCGCTCAAAGCACAAACCCCAAGAAGATTTACCCCTCTTGTACTGAAGCCGGCGATGTCCCTTTTGGATTCAATCCCGATGCAATTTCTGTGTTTCATGGTCAATGTGAAGGTCCAAGGGATACAGTAAACCCGCACTGATGTATCGGAATGTAATACTGGTCTCCCATGAGCAACTTAAACCACAAACTCTTAGAAGATTCACTCTTCTTGTACTTAAGTTGGCATTGTCCTTTCTGTATTCAATCCCGATGTGATATCTGTGTTTCATGGTCCATGTGTAGGTCCGAGGGATACAGTTAACCTGCACTGGTGGATCGGAATCTAGTACTGGTGTCCGAGTAGCCGCTCAAACCGCAAACTCTTTGAAGATTGACTGTTCTTGAACTTATGTCGGCATTGTCCCTTTTGAATTCAATCGCGATGCAATTTCTATGTTTCATGGTCAAAGTGAAGTACCAAGGGATACAGTAAACCTGCACTGGTGCATTGGAATCTAGTACTGGTCCCCAGGAGCCGCTCAAAGCACCAACTCTCAGAATATTCACTCTTCATGTACTTTAGTCGGCTTTGTGCCTTTTGTATATAAATCCCGATGCGATTTCTCTGTCTTATGGTCAATGTAAACGTCCAAGGGATACAGTAAACCTGCACTGGTGCATCGGAATCTAATACTGGTCTCGCAGGAGCCACTCAAATCACAAATTCTTAGAAGATTCACTCTTCTCGTACTTAACTCGGCATTGTACCTTTAGTATTCCCACCCGATCTAATTTCTGTATCTCATGCATAATGTGAAGGACCATGGGGTACAGTCAATATGCACTGGTGCATCGGAATCTAATGCTGGTCTCCCAGGAGCCGCTCAAATCACAAACTCTTAGAAGATTCTCTCTTCTTGTACTTAAGTCGGCATTGTTCTTTTGTCTTCAATCCTGATGCAATTTCTGTGTTTCATTGTCAATGTGAAGGTCCAAGGGATACAGTAAACGTGCACGGGTGCATCGGTATCTAATACTGGCCTTCCAGGAGCCGCTCAATGCACAATCTCTTAGATGATTCACTCTTCTTGTACTTAAGTAGGCATTGTGCATTTTGTATTCAATCCCGATGCGATTTCTGTGTGTCATGGTCAGTGTGAAATTCCAAAGGAAACAGAGAACCTCCACTGGTGCATCGGAATCTAATACTGGTCTCCCAGGAGCCGCTAAAAACCACAAACTCTTAAAAGATTCACTCTTCTTGTACTTAAGTCGGCATTGTGCGTTTTGTAATCATCCCGATGAGATTTCTGTGTTTCTTGGTCAATGTGAAGGTCCAAGATATACCGTGAACGTGCACTGGTGCATCGGAATCTAATACTGGTCACTCAGGAACAGCTCAAACCACAAACTCTTAGAAGATTCACTCTTATTGTACTTATGTCGGCATAGTGCCATTTGTATTCAATCCCGATGCGATTTCTGTGTTTCATGGTCAATGTGTAGGTCCAAGGGAAACAGAGAAACTCCACTGGTGCATCGCAATCTAATACTGGTCTCCCAGGAGCCGCCCAAATTACAAACCCCAAGAAGATTCACTCTTCTTGTACTTAAGTCGGCTTTGTCCCTTTTATATTCAATACCGATGTAATTACTGCGTTTCATGGTCAATGTGTAGGTCCGAGGGATACAGTTAACCTGCACTGGTGCATCGGAATCTAATACTGGTGTCCCAGGAGTCGGTCAAACCACAAAGTATTTGAAGAATACTCTTCTTGTACTTAAGTCAGCATTGTGCCTTATGTATGCATCCCGATGAGATTTCTGTGTTTCAAGGTCAATGTGAATTTCCAAGGGATACAGTGAACATGCCCTGGTGCATTGGAATCTATTACTCGTCACCCAGGAGCAGTTCAAACCACAAACTCTTAGAAGATTCACTCATTTTGTACTTATGTCGGTATTGTGCCTTTTACATTCAATCCCGATGCAATTTCTGTGTTTCGTGGTAATGTGAAGTTCCAAGGGATACAGAAAACCTACACTCGTGCATCGCAATCTAATACTGGTCTCCCAGGAGCCGCTCAAAACACAAACCCTAACATGTCTCCCTCTTCTTGTACTTAACTCGGCATTGTCCCTTTAACATTCAATCCTGATGCAATTTCTGTGTGTCATGGTCAATATGAAGGTCCAAGGGATACAGTGAGTCTGCACCTGTCCGTCGGAATCTGATACTGGTCTCCCAGGAGCCGCTCAAAAGCACCAACTCTTAGAAGCTTCTCTCTTCTTGTACTTAAGTGGGCATTATGCTTTTTGTAATCAATCCCGATCCGATTTCTCTGTCTCATTGTCAATGTGAAGGTCCATGGGATACAGTAAAGCTGCACTGGTGCATCGGAATTTGATACTGGTCTCCCAGGAGCCGCTGAAATCACAAACTCTTAGAAGATTCACTCTTCTTGTACTTAAGTCGGCATTGTTCCTTTTGTATTCAATCCCGATGCAATTTCTGTATTATATGGTCAATATGAAGGTCCAAGGGATACAGTTAACCTGCACTGGAGGCATCGGAATCTAATACTGGTCTCCCAGGAGCCGCTCAAACCACAATATCTTAGAAGAGTCAGTCTTCTTGTACTTAAGTCGGCATTGTGCGTTTTGTATTCATCTCAATGAGATTTCTGTGTTTCATGGTCAATGTGAAGGTCCACAATACGCAGTGAACGTGCACTGGTGCATCGGAATCTAATACTGGTCACCCAGGAGCAGCTCAAACCACAAACTCTTAGAAGATTCACCCTTTTTGTACATATGTCGGGATTGTGCCTTTTGTATTCAATCCCGATGCGATATCTGTGTTTCATGGTCAATGTGAAGGTCCAAGATATACAGTGAACTTGCACTGGTGCATCGGAATCTAATACTGGTCACCT
This sequence comes from Schistocerca americana, assembly GCF_021461395.2. NCBI lineage: Eukaryota > Metazoa > Arthropoda > Insecta > Orthoptera > Acrididae > Schistocerca > Schistocerca americana. The sequence continues at coordinate 12,406,890 of NC_060119.1, read as the reverse complement.
AGGTGCTGCTCAAACTACAAACTCCTAGAAGATTCACTCTTTTTGTACTTTTATCGGCATTGGGCATTTTGTATTCAGTCCCTATGAGATTTCTGTGTTTCTCGGTCAATGTGAAGGTCCAAGGGATAGAGAGAACCTTCACTGGTGCATCAAAATCTAGTACTGGTCTCCCAGGAGCCGCTCAAAGCACCAACTCATAGAAGATTCACTCTTCTTGTACTTAAGTCGGGATTGTGCCTTTTGTATTAAATACCGATGCGCTTTCTCTGTCTCATGGCCAATGTGAAGGTCCAAGGGATGCAGTTAACCTGCACTGGTGCATCGGAATCTAATACTGGTCTCCCAGGAGCTGCTCAAAGCAGAAAATCATAGAAGATTCACTCTTCTCGTATTTAAGTCGGCATTGTCCCCTTTGTATTCAATCCCGATGTAATTTCAGTATGTCATTGACTATGTGAAGGTCCATGGGATACAGTAAATCTGCACTGGTGCATCAGAAGCTAATACTGGTCTCCCAGGAGCCGCTCAAATCACAAACTCTTAGAAGATTCACTCTTCTTGTACTTAACTCGGCATTGTCTGTGTTTTATTCAATCCCGATGCAATTAATGTGTTTCATGGTCAATATGAAGGTCCAAGGGATACAGTAAACGTGCACTGCTGCATCAGAATCTAGTACTGGACTCCTAGGAGCCGCTGAAAGCACAAACTCATAGAAGATTCACTCTTCTTGTACTTAAGTCGGCATTGTGAGTTTTGTATTCATCCCGATGATATTCCTGTGTTTCATGGTCAATGTGAAGGTCCAAGATGTACAGTGGACTCGCACTGGTGCATCGGATTCTAATACTGGTCACCCAGGAGCAGCGCAAACCACAAACTCCAAGAGGATTCACTCTTTTTGTACTTATATCGGCATTGTGCCTTTTGTATTCAGTCCCTATGAGATTTCTGTGTTTCATGGTCAATGTGAAGGTCCAAGGGATAGAGAGAACCTCAACTGGTGCATCGAAATCTAATACTGGTCTCCCAGGAGCCTCTCAAAGCACAAAGTCTTAGAGGATTCACTCTCTCTTGTACTGAAGTCGCCATTGTCCCTTTTGGATTCAATCCCGATGCAATTTCTGTGTTTCATGGTCAATGTGAAGGTCCAAGGGATACAGTAAACCCGCACTGATGTATCGGAATGTAATACTGGTCTCCCATGAGCAACTTAAACCACAAACTCTTAGAAGATTCACTCTTCTTGTACTTAAGTTGGCATTGTCCTTTCTGTATTCAATCCCGATGTGATTTCTGTGTTTCATGGTCAATGTGTAGGTCCGAGGTATACAGTTAACCTGCACTGGTGCATCGGAATCTAATACTGGTGTCCGAGTAGCCGCTCAAACCGCAAACTCTTTGAAGATTGACTGTTCTTGTACTTATGTCGGCATTGTCCCTTTTGAATTCAATCGCGATGCAATTTCTATGTTTCATGGTCAAAGTGAAGTACCAAGGGATACAGTAAACCTGCACTGGTGCATTGGAATCTAGTACTGGTCCCCAGGAGCCGCTCAAAGCACCAACTCTCAGAAGATTCACTCTTCATGTCCTTAAGTCGGCTTTGTGCCTTTTGTATATAAATCCCGATGCGATTTCTCTGTCTTATGGTCAATGTAAACGTCCAAGGGATACAGTAAACCTGCACTGGTGCATCGGAATCTAATACTGGTCTCGCAGGAGCCACTCAAATCACAAATTCTTAGAAGATTCACTCTTCTCTTACTTAACTCGGCATTGTACCTTTAGTATTCACACCCGATCTAATTTCTGTATCTCATGCATAATGTGAAGGTCCATGGGATACAGTCAATCTGCACTGGTGCATCGGAATCTAATGCTGGTCCCCCAGGAGCCGCTCAAATCACAAACTCTTAGAAGATTCTCTCTTCTTGTACTTAAGTCGGCATTGTTCTTTTGTCTTCAATCCCGATGCAATTTCAATGTTTCATTGTCAATGTGAAGGTCCAAGGGATACAGTAAACGTGCACAGGTGCATCGGTATCTAATACTGGTCTTCCAGGAGCCGCTCAATGCACAAACTCTTAGATGATTCACTCGTCTTGTACTTAAGTAGGCATTGTGCCTTTTGTATTCAATCTCGATGCGATTTCTGTGTGTCATGGTCAGTGTGAAATTCCAAAGGTTTCAGAGAACTTCCACTGGTGCATCGGAATCTAATACTGGTCTCCCAGGAGCCGCTAAAAACCACAAACTCTTAAAAGATTCACTCTTATTGTACTTAAGTCGGCATTGTGCGTTTTGTAATCATCCCGATGAGATTTCTGTGTTTCTTGGTCAATGTGAAGGTCCAAGGGATACAGAGATACTCCCCTGGTGCATCGCAATCTAATACTGGTCTCCCAGGAGCCGCCCAAATTACAAACCCCAAGAAGATTCACTCTTCTTGTACTTAAGTCGGCTTTGTCGCTTTTATATTCAATACCGATGTAATTTCTGCGTTTCATGGTCAATGTGTAGGTCCGAGGGATAAAGTTAACCTGCACTGGTGCATCGGAATCTAATATTGGTCTCCCAGGAGTCGGTCAAACCACAAAGTATTTGAAGAATCACTCTTCTTGTACTTAAGTCAGCATTGTGCCTTATGTATGCATCCCGATGAGATTTCTGTGTTTCATGGTCAATGTGAATTTCCAAGGGATACAGTGAACATGCCCTGGTGCATTGGAATCTATTACTGGTCACCCAGGAGCAGTTCAAAACACAAACTCTTAGAAGATTCACACATTTTGTACTTATGTCGGTATTGTGCCTTTTGCATTCAATCCCGATGCAATTTCTGTGTTTCATGGTAATGTGAAGTTCCAAGGGATACAGAAAACCTGCACTCGTGCATCGCAATCTAATACTGGTCTCCCAGGAGCCGCTCAAAACACAAACCCTAACTTGTCTCCCTCTTCTTGTACTTAACTCGGCATTGTCCCTTTAACATTCAATCCTGATGCAATTTCTGTGTGTCATGGTCAATGTGAGGGTCCAAGGGATACAGTGAATCTGCACCTGTCCGTTGGAATCTGATACTGGTCTCCCAGGAACAGCTCAAAACACAAACTCATAGAAGATTCAGTCTTCTTGTACATATGTCGGCATTGTCCAATTTGTATTCGATCCCGATGGAACCTCTGTGTTTCATGGTCCAAGTGAAGTGTCAAGGGATAGAGTAAACCTGCACTGGTGCATTGGAATCTGATACTGGTCTCCCACGAGCCGCTCAGAGCACCAACTCTCAGAAGGTTCACTCTTCTTGTACTGATGTCGGCATTGTGCCTTTTGTATTCAATCCCGATGCGATTTCTCAGTCTCATTGTCATTGTGAAGGTCCAAGGGATACGGTAAGCCTGCACTGGTGCATCGGAATGTAATACTGGTCTCCCAGGTGCCGCTCAAATCACAAACCCCAAGAAGATTCACTCTTCTTGTTTTTAAGTCTGAATGTCCCCTTTACATTGAATCCCGATAAAATTTATGTCTTTCATGGTCAATGTGAAGGTCCATGGAAAACAATAAACCTGCTCTGGTGCATCGGAATGTAATACTGGTCTCCCAGGTGCCACTCTAAACACAAACTCCTAGAGGATTCAATCTTCTTGTACTTAAGTTGGCATTATGCATTTTGTATTCAATCCCGATTCAATTGCTGTGTGTCATGGTCAATGTGAATGACCAAGGGATACAGTATACCTGCACTGGCGCATCGGAATCTAATACTGGTCTCCCAGGAGCCGCTCCAATCAAAAAAATCTTAGAAGATTTACTCTTCTTGTACTTAAGTCGGCATTGTCTCTTTTGTATTCAATCCCGATGCAATTTCTGCGTTTCATGGTCAATGTGAAGGTCCAAGGAATACAGTCAACGTGCACTGGTGCATCGTAATCTAATACTGGTCTCACAGGAGCAGCTCAAAACACAAACTCTTAGAAGATTCACTCTTTTTGTACTTATATCGGCATTGTGCCATTTGTATTCTATCCCGATGCGATTTCTGTGTTTCATGGTCAATGTGAGGGTCCAAGGGATACAGAGAACCTCCTCTGGTGCATCGGAATCTAATATTGGTCTCCCAGGAGCCGCTCAAAAGCACCAACTCTTATAAGATTCTCTCTTCTTGTACTTAAGTGGGCATTGTGCTTTTTGTAATCAATCCCGATCCGATTTCTCTGTCTCATTGTCAATGTGAAGCTCCATGGGATACAGTAAATCTGCACTGGTGCATCGGAATTTGATACTGGTCTCCCAGGAGCCGCTGAAATCACAAACTCTTAGAAGATTCACTCTTCTTGTACTTAAGTCGGCATTGTTACTTTTGTATTCAATCCCGATGCAATTTCTGTATTACATGGTCAATATAAAGGTCCAAGGGATACAGTTAACCTGCACTGGAGGCATCGGAATCTAATACTGGTCTCCCAGGAGCCGCTCAAACCACAATATCTTAGAAGAGTCAGTCTTCTTGTACTTAAGTCGGCATTGTGAGTTTTGTATTCATCTCAATGAGTTTTCTGTGTTTCATGGTCAATGTGAACGTCCAAAATACACAGTGAACGTGCACTGGTGCATCGGAATCTAATACTGGTCACCCAGGAGCAGCTCAAACCACAAACTCTTAGAAGATTCACCCATTTTGTACATATGTCGGGATTGTGCCTTTTGAATTCAAACCCGATGCGATATCTGTGTTTCATGGTCAATGTGAAGGTCCAAGGGATACAGAGAACATCCACTGGTGCATCGGAATCTAACACAGGTCTCCCAGGAGCCGCTCAAAACACAAACCCCAAGAAGATTCACTCTTCTTGTTTTTAAGTCTGAATGTCCCTTTTACATTGAATCCCGATAAAATTTATGTCTTTCATGGTCAATGTGAAGGTCCATGGAAAACAATAAACCTGCTCTGGTGCATCGGAATGTAATACTGGTCTCCCAGGTGCCACTCTAAACACAAACTCCTAGAGGATTCAATCTTCTTGTACTTAAGTTGGCATTATGCATTTTGTATTCAATCCCGATTCAATTGCTGTGTGTCATGGTCAATGTGAATGACCAAGGGATACAGTATACCTGCACTGGCGCATCGGAATCTAATGCAGGTCTCCCAGGAGCCGCTCAAAGCACAAACTCTTAGAATATTCACTCATCTTGAATTTAAGTCGGCATTGTCCCTTTTGTATTCAATCACGATTCAACTTTTGTGATTCATTGTCAATGTGATGGTCCAAGGGATTCAATAAACCTGCACTGGTGCATCGGAATCTAATACTGGTGTCCCAGGAGCCGCTCATAGCACAACCTCTTAAAGGATTCACTCTTCTTGTACTTAAGTCGGCATTGTCCCTTTTGTATTCAATCCCGATGCAATTTCTGTATTTCATGGTGTATGTGAAGGTCCAAGGGATACAGTAAACCTTTCCATGGTGTATAGGAAAGTAATACTGGTCTCCCAGGAGCCGCTTAAACCACAAACACTCAGAAGATTCACTCTTCTTGTACTTAAGTTGGCATTGTCCATCTTGTATTCAATCCCGATGTAATTTCTGTGTTTCATGGTCAATGTGTAGGTCCGAGGGAAACAGTAAACTTGCACTGGTGCATAGGAATCTAATACTGGTCTCCCAGGAGCCGCTTAAATCACAAACTCTTAGAAGATTCACTCTTCTTGCGCTTAAGTCGGCATTGGGCGTTTTGTATTCAATCCCGATGCGATTTCTCTGTCTCATTGTCAATGTGAAGATGCAAGGGATACAGTAAACCTCCACTGGTTCATCGGAATCTAATACTGGTCTAACACGAGCCGAAAAAACCACAAAACCTTAGAAGATTTACACTTCTTGTACTTAAGTCGGCATTGTCCCTTTTGTATTCACTCCCGATCTAATTTCTGTGTTTCATGGTCAATGTGAAGGTCCTAGGGATACAGTAAACCTGCACTGGTGCATGGGAATCTAATACTGGTCCCTCAGGAGCCGCTCAAAGCACAAACTCTTAGATGAATCACTCTTCTTCTACTCAATTCGGCATTGCGCATTTGTATTTAATCCCGATGCAATTTCTCTGATTCATGGTCAATGTGAAGGTCCAAGTGATACAGTAAACATGATCTGGAGCATGGGAATCTAATACTGGTGTCCCAGGAGCCGCTCAAAGCGGAAAATCATAGAAGATTCACTGTTCTCGTACTTAAGACAGCATTGTCCCCTTTGCATTCAATCCCGATCAAATTTCTGTATTCATGGACAATGTGAAGATCCATGGGATTCAGTAAATCTGCACTGGTGCATCGGAATCCAATGCTGGTCTTCCAGGGGCCGCTTTAATCACAAACTCTTAGAAGACTCACTCTTCTTGTACTTAAGTCAGCATTGTCTGTTTTGTATTCAATCCCGATGCAATTCCTGTGTTTCATGGTCAATGTGAAGGTCCAAGGGATTCAGTAAACGTGCACTGGTGCATCTGAATCTAATACTAGTCTCCCAGAAGTCGCTCAAAGCACAAACTCTTAGAAGGTTCACTCTTCTTGTACTTAAGTCGGCATTGTCCCTTTTGTATTTACTCCGATGCAATTTCTGTGTTTCATGGTCAATGTGAAGGTCCATGGAATACAATAAACCTGCTCTGGTGCATCGGAATCTAATACTGTTCTCCCAGGTGCCGCTAAAATCACAAACTCGTAGGGGATTCAATCTTCTTGTACTTAAGTTGGCATTATGCATTTTGTATTTAATCCCGATTCAATTGCTGTGTGTCATGGTCAATGTGAATGTCCAAGGGATTCAGTATACCTGCACTGGCGCATCGGAATCTAATGCGGGTCTCCCAGGAGCCGCTCAAAGCACAAACTCTTAGAATATACACTCTTCTTGAATTTAAGTCGGCATTGTCCCTTTTGTATTCCATCACGACTCAATTTTTGTGATTCATTGTCAATGTGAAGGTCCAAGGGATTCAATAAACCTGCACTGGTGCATCGGAATCTAATACTGGTATCCTAGGAGCCATTAAAATCACAAACTTCTTAGAAGATTCACACTTCTTGTACTTAAGTCGGCAATGTGCCTTTTGTATTCAATCCCGATCTAATTTCTGTGTTTCATGGTCAATGTGAAGGTCCAAGGGATACAGTAAACCTGCACTGGTGCATGGGAATCTAATACTGGTCCCCCAGGAGCCGCTCAAAGCACAAACTCTTAGAAGAATCACTCCTCTTCTACTCAATTCGGCATTGCGCATTTGTATATACTCCCGATGCAATTTCTCTGATTCATGGTCAATGTGAAGGTCCAAGTGATACAGTAAACATGCACTGGAGCATGGGAATCTAATACTGGTGTCCCAGGAGCCTCTCAAAGCGGAAAATCATAGAAGATTCACTGTTCTCGTACTTAAGACAGCATTGTCCATTTTGCATTCAACCCCGATCAAATATCTGTATGTCATTGACAATGTGAAGATCCATGGGATTCAGTAAATCTGCACTGGTGCATCGGAATCCAATACTGGTCTCCCAGGGGCCGCTTTAATCACAAACTCTTAGAAGACTCACTCTTCTTGTACTTAAGTCAGCATTGTCTCTTTTGTATTCCAACCCGATGCAATTCCTGTGTTTCATGGTCAATGTGAAGGTCCAAGGGATTCAGTAAACGTGCACTGGTGCATCTGAATCTAATACTTGTCTCCCAGAAGTCGCTCAAAGCAAAAACTCTTAGAAGGTTCACTCTTCTTGTACTTAAGTCGGCATTGTCCCTTTTGTATTCACTCTGATGCAATTTCTGTGTTTCATGGCCAATGTGAAGGTCCATGGAATACAATAAACCTGCTCTGGTGCATCGGAATCTAATACTGGTCTCCCAGGTGCCGATAAAAACACAAACTCGTAGAGGATTCAATCTTCTTGTACTTAAGTTGGCATTATGCATTTTGTATTCAATCCCGATTCAATTGCTGTGTGTCATGGTCAATTTGAATGTCCAAGGGATACAGTATACCTGCACTGGCGCATCGGAATCTAATGCAGGTCTCCCAGGAGCCGCTCAAAGCACAAACTCTTAGAAAATTCACTCTTCTTGAATTTAAGTCGGCATTGTCCCTTTTGTATTCAATCACGACTCAACTTTTGTGATTCATTGTCAATGTGAAGGTCCAAGGGATTCAATAAACCTGCACTGGTGCATCGGAATCTAATACTGGTATCCTAGGAGCCGTTCAAATCACAAACTTCTTAGAAGATTCACACTTCTTGCACTTATGTCGGCAATGTGCCTTTTGTATTCAATCCCGATGCGATTTCTGTTTTTCATGGTCAATGTGAAGGTACAAGGGATACAGTAAACCTTCACTGGTGCATCGGAATCTAATACTGGTCTCCCAGGAGCCGCTCATAGCACAACCTCTTAGAGGATTCACTCTTCTTGTACTTAAGTCGGAATTGTCCCTTTTGTATTCAATCCTGATGCAATTTTTGTGTTTCATGGTCAATGTAAAGGTCCAAGGGATACAGTAAACCCGCACTGGTGTATCAGAATGTAATACTGGTCTCGCAGGAGCCGCTTAAACCACGAACACTCAGAAGATTCACTCTTCTCTTACTTAAGTTGGCATTGTCCATTTTGTATTCAATCCCGATGTAATTTCTGTGTTTCATGGTCAATGTGTAGGTCCGAGGGATACAGTAAACCTGCACTGGTGAATCGGAATCTAATACTGGTCTCCCAGGAGCCGCTCAAACCACAAACTCTTTGAAGATTCACTCTTCTTGTACATAAGTCAGCATTGTGCCTTATGCATTCATCCCGATGAGATTTCTGTGTTTCATGGTCAATGTGATGACCCAAGGGATACAGTGAACATGCACATGTGCATCGGAATCTATTACTGGTCACCCAGGAGCAACTCAAACCACAAACCCTTTGAAGATTCACTTTTTTTGTACTTATGTCGGCATTGTGCCTTTTGTATTAAATCCCGACGCGATTTCTGTGTTTCATGGTCAATGTGAAGGTCCAAGACATACAGAAAACCTGCACTGGAGCTTCGGAATCTAAGAGTGGTCTTTAAGGAGGCGCTCAAAGCACAAACCCTAACATGATTCAATCTTCTTGTACTTCAGTCGGCAATGTCAATTTCATATTCAATCGCGATGCAATTTCTGTGTTTCATGGTCCATGTGAGGTGCCAAGGGATACAGTAAACCTGCACTGGTGCATCGGAATCTAATACTGGTCCCCCAGGAGCCGCTCAAAGCACAAACTCTTAGAAGAATCACTCCTCTTCTACTCAATTCGGCATTGCGCATTTGTATATACTCCCGATGCAATTTCTCTGATTCATGGTCAATGTGAAGGTCCAAGTGATACAGTAAACATGCACTGGAGCATGGGAATCTAATACTGGTGTCCCAGGAGCCGCTCAAAGCGGAAAATCATAGAAGATTCACTGTTCTCGTACTTAAGACAGCATTGTCCATTTTGCATTCAACCCCGATCAAATATCTGTATGTCATTGACAATGTGTAGATCCATGGGATTCAGTAAATCTGCACTGGTGCATCGGAATCCAATACTGGTCTCCCAGGGGCCGCTTTAATCACAAACTCTTAGAAGACTCACTCTTCTTGTACTTAAGTCAGCATTGTCTCTTTTGTATTCCAACCCGATGCAATTCCTGTGTTTCATGGTCAATGTGAAGGTCCAAGGGATTCAGTAAACGTGCACTGGTGCATCTGAATCTAATACTTGTCTCCCAGAAGTCGCTCAAAGCAAAAACTCTTAGAAGGTTCACTCTTCTTGTACTTAAGTCGGCATTGTCCCTTTTGTATTCACTCTGATGCAATTTCTGTGTTTCATGGCCAATGTGAAGGTCCATGGAATACAATAAACCTGCTCTGGTGCATCGGAATCTAATACTGGTCTCCCAGGTGCCGATAAAAACACAAACTCGTAGAGGATTCAATCTTCTTGTACTTAAGTTGGCATTATGCATTTTGTATTCAATCCCGATTCAATTGCTGTGTGTCATGGTCAATTTGAATGTCCAAGGGATACAGTATACCTGCACTGGCGCATCGGAATCTAATGCAGGTCTCCCAGGAGCCGCTCAAAGCACAAACTCTTGGAATATTCACTCTTGTTGAATTTATGTCGACATTGTCCCTTTTGTATTCAATCACGATTCAACTTTTGTGATTCATTGTCAATGTGAAGGTCCAAGGGATTCAATAAACCTGCACTGGTGCATCGGAATCTAGTACTGGTAACCTAGGAGCCGTTCAATTCACAAACTTCTTAGAAGATTCACACTTCTTGAACTTAAGTGCGCATTGGGCCTTTTGTATTCAATCCCGATGCGATTTCTGTGTCTCATGGTCAATGTGAAGATGCAAGGGATACAGTAAACCTCCACTGGTTCATCGGAATCTAATACTGGTCTAACAGGAGCCGAAAAAACCACAAAACCTTAGAAGATTGACTCTTGTTGTACTTTAGTTGGCATTTTCCATTTTGTATTCAATCCCGATGTAATTTCTGTGTTTCATGGTCAATGTGTAGGTCCGAGGTATACAGTAAACTTGAACTGGTGCATCGGAATCTAATACTGGTCTCCCAGGAGCTGCCCGAACCACAAACTCTTTGAAGATTCACTCTTCATGTACTTAAGTCAGCATTGTGCCTTATGCATTCAACCCGATGAGATTTCTGTGTTTCATGGTCAATGTGATGACCCAAGGGATACAGTGAACATGCACTTGTGCATCGGAATCTATTACTGGTCACCCAGGAGCAACTCAAACCACAAACTCTTTGAAGATTCACTTTTTTTGTACTTATGTCGGCATTGTGCCTTTTGTATTATATCCCGATGCTATTTATGTGTTTCATGGTCAATGTGAAGGTCCAAGAGATACAGAAAACCTCAACTGGAGCACCGGAATCTAATAGTGGTCTTTAAGGAGGCGCTCAAAGCACAAACCCTAACATGATTCAATCTTCTTGTACTTAAGTCGGCAATGTCAATTTAATATTCAATCGCGATGCAATTTGTGTGTTTCATGGTCCATGTGAAGTGCCAAGGGATACAATAAACTTGCACTGTTGCATCGGAATCTAATAATGGTCTCCCAGGAGCCGCTTAAATCACAAACTCTTAGAAGATTCACTCTTCTTGCGCTTAAGTCGGCATTGGGCCTTTTGTATTTAATCCCGTTGCGATTTCTCTGTCTCATTGTCAATGTGAAGATGCAAGGGATACAGTAAACCTCCACTGGTTCATCGGAATCTAATACTGGTCTAACAGGAGCCGAAAAAACCACAAAACCTTGGAAGATTCACTCTTCTTGTACTTAAGTCGGAATTGTCCCTTTTGTATTCAATCCCGATCTAATTTCTGTGTTTCATGGTCAATGTGGAGGTCCAAGGGATAAGGTAAACCTGCACTGGTGCATGGGAATCTAATACTGGTCCCCCAGGAGCCGCTCAAAGCACAAACTCTTAGAAGAATCACTCTTCTTCCACTCAATTCGGCATTTCGCATTTGTACTCAATCCCGATGCAATTTCTCTGATTCATGGTCTATGTGAAGGTCCAAGTGATACAGTAAACATGCACTGGAGCATGGGAATCTAATACTGGTGTCCCAGGAGCCGCTCAAAGCGGAAAATCATAGAAGATTCACCGTGACGTACTTAAGACAACATTGTCCCTTTTCCATTCAATCCCGAACAAATTTCTGTATGTCATGGACAATGTGAAGATCCATGGGATTCAGTAAATCTGCACTGGTGCATCGGAATCGAATACTGGTCTCCCAGGGGCCGCTTAAATCACAAACCATAACATTATTCACTCTTCTTGTACTTACGTCGGCATTGTCCCTTTAATAATCAATCCCGATGCAGTTTCTGTATTTCATGGTCAATGTGAAGGTCCAATGGATACAGTTAACCGGCACTGGTGCATCGGAATCTAGTACTGGTCTCCCACGACCCGCTCAAAACATAAACTCTTAGAAGATCCACTCTTCTTGTACATAAGTCGGCATTGTCCCTTTTGTATTTAATCCCGATACAATTGCTGTGTTTCATGGTCAATGTGAACGTCCAAGGGATACAGTGAACATGCACTGGTGCCTCGGAATGTAATACTGGTCACCCAGGAGCAGCACAAACCACAAACTCTTAGACCATTCACTGTTTTTGTACTTATGCCGGCATTGTGCCTTTAGTATTCAATCCCGTTGCGATTTCTGTGTTTCATGGTCAATGTGAAGGTCCAAGGGATACAGAAAACCTGCACTGGCGCATCGGAATCTAATACTGGTTTCCCAGGAGCAACTCAAACCACAAACTCTTTTAAGATTCACTGGTCTTGTACTTAAGTCGGCATTGTCCCTTTTGAATTTAATCCCGATGCAATTTCTGTGATTCATGGTCAATTTGAAGGTCCAAGGGATACAGTAAACCTGCTCTGCTCCATCAGAATCTAATACTGGTATCCCAGGAGCCGCCTAAAGAACCAACTCTCAGAAGATTCATACTTCTTGTACTTAAGTCGGCATTGTGCCTTTTGTATTCAATCACGATGCGATTTCTGTGTTTCATGGTCAGTGTGAAAGTCCATGGGATACAGTAAAGCTGCACTGGTGCATCTGAATCCAATACTGGTCTCCGAGGAGCCGCTCAAACCACAAACTCTTAGAAGAATCACTCTTCCTGTACTTAAGTGGCATTGTGCCTTTTGTATTCAATCCCGATGCAATTGTTGTGTCTCATGGTCAATGTGCGGGTCCAAGTGATACAGTAAACCTTCACTGGTGCATCGGATTCTACTACTGGACTCCCAGGAGCCGCTGAAAACAACAAACTCTTAAAAGCTTCTCTCTTCTTCTACTTAAGTCGGCATTCTGACTTTTGTTTTCAACCCCGATGCTATTTCTCTGTTTCATGGTCAATGTGAAGGTCCAAGTGATACAGTATACCTGCACTGGTGCATGGGGATCTAATACGGGTCTCCCAGGAGCCACTCAAAGTAGACAATCATAGAAGATTCACTATTCTCGATCTTAAGTCGGCATTTTCATTTTTGTATTCAATCCAGATGTAATATCTGTGTTTCATCGACAATGTGAAGGTTCATGGGATACAGTTAAGCTGTACTGGTGCATCGGAATCTAATACTGGTCTCCCAGGAGCCGCTCAAATTACAACTCTAAGTAGAATCACTCTTCTTGTTCTTAAGTCGGCATTTTCCATTTTGTATTCAATCCCGATGTAATTTCTGTGTTTCATGGTCAATGTGTAGGTCCGAGGTATACAGTAAACCTGAACTGGTGCATCGGAATCTAATACTGGTCTCCCAGGAGCCGAAAAAACCACAAAACCTAAGAAGATTGACTCTTGTTGTACTTTAGTTGGCATTTTCCATTTTGTATTCAATCCCGATGTAATTTCTGTGTTTCATGGTCAATGTGTAGGTCCGAGGTATACAGTAAACCTGAACTGGTGCATCGGAATCTAATACTGGTCTCCCAGGAGCTGCCCGAACCACAAACTCTTTGAAGATTCACTCTTCATGTACTTAAGTCAGCATTGTGCCTTATGCATTCAACCCGATGAGATTTCTGTGTTTCATGGTCAATGTGATAACCCAAGGGATACAGTGAACATGCACTTGTGCATCGGAATCTATTACTGGTCACCCAGGAGCAACTCAAACCACAAACTCTTTGAAGATTCACTTTTTTTGTACTTATGTCGGCATTGTGCCTTTTGTATTATATCCCGATGCGATTTCTGTGTTTCATGGTCAATGTGAAGGTCCAAGAGATACAGAAAACCTCAACTGGAGCTTTGGAATCTAATAGTGGTCTTTAAGGAGGCGCTCAAAGCACAAACCCTAACATGATTCAATCTTCTTGTACTTAAGTCGGCAATGTCAATTTAATATTCAATCGCGATGCAATTTGTGTGTTTCATGGTCCATGTGAAGTGCCAAGGGATACAATAAACTTGCACTGTTGCATCGGAATCTAATAATGGTCTCCCAGGAGCCGCTTAAATCACAAACTCTTAGAAGATTCACTCTTCTTGCGCTTAAGTCGGCATTGGGCCTTTTGTATTTAATCCCGTTGCGATTTCTCTGTCTCATTGTCAATGTGAAGATGCAAGGGATACAGTAAACCTCCACTGGTTCATCGGAATCTAATACTGGTCTAACAGGAGCCGAAAAAACCACAAAACCTTGGAAGATTCACTCTTCTTGTAGTTAAGTCGGAATTGTCCCTTTTGTATTCAATCCCGATCTAATTTCTGTGTTTCATGGTCAATGTGGAGGTCCAAGGGATACAGTAAACCTGCACTGGTGCATGGGAATCTAATACTGGTCCCCCAGGAGCCGCTCAAAGCACAAACTCTTAGAAGAATCACTCTTCTTCCACTCAATTCGGCATTTCGCATTTGTACTCAATCCCGATGCAATTTCTCTGATTCATGGTCTATGTGAAGGTCCAAGTGATACAGTAAACATGCACTGGAGCATGGGAATCTAATACTGGTGTCCCAGGAGCCGCTCAAAGCGGAAAATCATAGAAGATTCACTGTTGACGTACTTAAGACAACATTGTCCCTTTTCCATTCAATCCCGATCAAATTTCTGTATGTCATGGACAATGTGAAGATCCATGGGATTCAGTAAATCTGCACTGGTGCATCGGAATCGAATACTGGTCTCCCAGGGGCCGCTTAAATCACAAACCATAACATTATTCACTCTTCTTGTACTTACGTCGGCATTGTCCCTTTAATAATCAATCCCGATGCAGTTTCTGTATTTCATGGTCAATGTGAAGGTCCAATGGATGCAGTTAACCGGCACTGGTGCATCGGAATCTAGTACTGGTCTCCCACGACCCGCTCAAAACATAAACTCTTAGAAGATCCACTCTTCTTGTACATAAGTCGGCATTGTCCCTTTTGTATTTAATCCCGATACAATTGCTGTGTTTCATGGTCAATGTGAACGTCCAAGGGATACAGTGAACATGCACTGGTGCCTCGGAATGTAATACTGGTCACCCAGGAGCAGCACAAACCACAAACACTTAGACCATTCACTGTTTTTGTACTTATGCCGGCATTGTGCCTTTAGTATTCAATCCCGTTGCGATTTCTGTGTTTCATGGTCAATGTGAAGGTCCAAGGGATACAGAAAACCTGCACTGGCGCATCGGAATCTAATACTGGTTTCCCAGGAGCAACTCAAACCACAAACTCTTTTAAGATTCACTGGTCTTGTACTTAAGTCGGCATTGTCCCTTTTGTATTTAATCCCGATGCAATTTCTGTGATTCATGGTCAATTTGAAGGTCCAAGGGATACAGTAAACCTGCTCTGCTCCATCGGAATCTAATACTGGTATCCCAGGAGCCGCCTAAAGAACCAACTCTCAGAAGATTCATACTTCTTGTACTTAAGTCGGCATTGTGCCTTTTGTATTCAATCACGATGCGATTTCTGTGTTTCATGGTCAGTGTGAAAGTCCATGGGATACAGTAAAGCTGCACTGGTGCATCTGAATCCAATACTGGTCTCCGAGGAGCCGCTCAAACCACAAACTCTTAGAAGAATCACTCTTCCTGTACTTAAGTGGCATTGTGCCTTTTGTATTCAATCCCGATGCAATTGTTGTGTCTCATGGTCAATGTGCGGGTCCAAGTGATACAGTAAACCTTCACAGGTGCATCGGATTCTACTACTGGACTCCCAGGAGCCGCTGAAAACAACAAACTCTTAAAAGCTTCTCTCTTCTTCTACTTAAGTCGGCATTGTGACTTTTGTTTTCAACCCCGATGCTATTTCTCTGTTTCATGGTCAATGTGAAGGTCCAAGTGATACAGTATAATTGCACTGGTGCATGGGGATCTAATACGGGTCTCCCAGGAGCCACTCAAAGTAGACAATCATAGAAGATTCACTATTCTCGATCTTAAGTCGGCATTTTCATTTTTGTATTCAATCCAGATGTAATATCTGTGTTTCATCGACAATGTGAAGGTTCATGGGATACAGTTAAGCTGTACTGGTGCATCGGAATCTAATACTGGTCTCCCAGGAGCCGCTCAAATTACAACTCTAAGTAGAATCACTCTTCTTGTTCTTAAGTCGGCATTTTCCATTTTGTATTCAATCCCGATGTAATTTCTGTGTTTCATGGTCAATGCGATGGTCCAAGTTAAACAGTAACCCTGCACTGGTGCATCGGAATCTAATACTGGTCTCCCAAGAGCCGCTCAAACCACAAACTCTTTGAAGTTTCACTGGTCCTGTACCTAAGTCGGCATTGTCCCTTTTGTATTCAATCCCGATGCAATTTCTGTGTTTCATGGTCAATGTGAAGGTCCAAGGGATACAGTAAACCTGCACTGGTCCATCGGAATCTAATACTGTTCTCCCAGGAGCACCTCAAAGCACCAATTCTCAGAATATTCACTCTTCTTGTACTTAAGTTGGCATTGTGCCTTTTGTATTCAATCCCGATGCAATTTCTGTGTTTCATGGTCAATGTGAAGGTCCAAGGGATACAGTAAACCCGCACTGGTGCATCGGAATCTAATACTGGTGTCCCAGGTGCCGCTCAAACCCCAAACTTTTAGAAGATTCACTCATCTTGTACTTAAGTCGGCATTGTCCCTTTTGTATTCAATCGCGATGCAATTTCTCTGTTTCATGCTCAATGTAAAGGTCCAGTGGATACAGTAAACCTGCACTGGCGCATTGGAATCTAATACTGGTCTCCCACGTGCAGCTCAAAGCAGAAACTCTTAGAAGATACACTCTTCTTGTACTTAAGTCGTTATTGCCCTTTTGTATTCAATCCCGATGGAATTTCGGTGTTTCATGGTCATTGTGAAGGTCCATGTAATACAGTAAACCTGCACTGGTGCATCGGAATCTAATACTGGTCTCCCAGGAGCCCCTCAAACCACAAACTTTTAGAAGATTCACTCTTCTTGTACTTAAGTCGGCATTGTCATTTTTGTATTAAATCCCGATGCAATTTCTGTGTTTCATGGTCAATGTAAAGGTCCAAGGGATACAGTAAACCTGCACTGGTGCATCGGACTCTAATACAGGTCTCACAGGAGCCGCTCAAATCACCAACTCTTAGACTATTACCTCTTCCTGTACTTAAGTCGGCATTGTCCCTTTTTGTATTTAATCCCGATGCAATTTCTGTGTTTCGTGGTCAATGTGACGTTCCAAGGGATACATTAAACCTGCACAGCTGCATTGGAATCTAATACTGGTCTCCCAGGAGCCACTCAAAGCACAAACTCTTAGTAGATTCACTCTTCTTGTCCTTAGGTCGGCATTGTGCCGTTTTTATTCGATCGCGATGCGATTTCTCTGTTTAACGGTCAATGTGAAGCCCCAAGGGATACAGTAAAGGTGCACTGGTGCCTCGGAATGTACTACAGGTCTCCCAGGAGCCGCTTAAACCACAAACCCTTAGAAGGTTCACTCTTCTTGTACTTAAGTTGCCATTGTGCTTTTTGAATTCAATCCCGATGCAATTTCTGAGTTTCAAGGTCAATGTGAAGGTCCAAGGGATTCAGCAAGTCTGCACTGGTGCATCGGAATCTTATACTGGTCTCCCAGAAGCCGCTCTAAGCCCAAATTCTTAGAAGATTCACTCTTCTTGTACTTAAGTCGGCATTGTCCATTTTGTATTCAATCTTAATGCAATTTCTGTGTTTCATGGTCAATGCGAAGTTCCAAGGGATACAGTAAACCTGCACTGGTGCATATGAACCTAACACTGGTCTCTCTGGAGCCGCTCAAAACACAAACTGTTAGAAGATTCACTCTTTTTGTACTTAAGTTGGAGTTGTGCCTTTTGTATTCAATCCTGATGCTATTGCTGTAATTCATGGTCAATGTGAATGTCCAAGGGATACACTAAGCCTGCACTGGTTCGTCGGAATCTTATACTGGTCTCCCAGGAGCCGCTCAAACCACAAACTGTTACAAGATTCACTCCTCCTGTACTTAAGTCGGCATTGTCCCTTTTGTATTCAATCCCGATGTAATTTCTGTGTTTCATCGTCAATGTGAAGGTCCAAGGGATACAGTAAAGCTGCACTGGTGCATCGGAGTCTAGTACTGATTCCCCAGGAGCCGCTTAAACCACAAATACTTTGAAGATGCACTCTTCTTGTATTTAAATCGGCATTGTCCCTTTTGTATTCAATACCGATGCAATTTCTGTGTTTCATGGTCAATGTTAAGGTCCAAAGACTACAGTAAACCTGCACTGGTGCATTGGAATCTAACACTGGTCTCCCACGAGCCGCTCAAAGCAGAAACTCTTAGAAGATTCACTCTTCTTGTACTTAAGTCGTCATTGTCAATTTGTATTCAATCCCGATGCAATATCTGTATTTCATAGTCAATGTGAAGGTCCAAGGGATACAGTAAACCTGCACTGGTGCATCGGAATCTAATACTGGTGTCCCAGGAGCCGCTCAAACACCAAACTCTTAGAAGATTCACTCATCTTGTTCTAAAGTCGGCATTGTCCCTTTTGTATTCAATCACGATGAAATTTCTCTGTTTCATGCTCAATGTAAAGGTCCAGTGGATACAGTAAACCTGCACTGGCGCATTGGAATCTGATACTGGTCTCCCACATGAAGCTCAAAGCAGAAACTCTTAGAAGATACACTTTTCTTGTACTTAAGTCGTTATTGCCCTTTTGTATTCAATCACGATGCAATTTCTGTATTTCATGGTCAATTTGGAGGTCCATGGGATACACTTAAGTTGCACTGGTGCATCGGAATCTAATACTGGTCTCCCAGGAGCCGCTCAAACCACAAACTCTTAGAAGATTCACTCTTCTTGTACTTAAGTCGACATTGTTCCTTTTGTATTCAATCCCGATGCAATGTCTGTGTTTCATGGTCAATGTGAAGGTCCAAGGGATACAGTAAACCTGTACTAGTCCATCGGACTCTAATTCAGGTATCACAGGAGCCGCTCAAATTACAAAGCCTTAGACGATTACCTCTTCTTGTACTTAAGTCGTCATTGACCCTTTTGTATTCAATCCCGATGCAATTTCTGTATTTCATGGTCATTTTGGAGGTCCATGGGATACACTTAAGTTGCACTGGTGCATCGGAATCTAAAACTGGTCTCTCAAGCGCCGCTCAAACCACAAACTCTCACAAGATTCATTCTTCTTGTTCTTTAGTCGGCATAGTCTCTTTTGTAATCAGTACCGTTCTAATTTCTGTGTCTCATGGTGAATTTGAAGGTCCAAGGGATACAGTAAACCTGCACTGGTGCATCGGCATCTAATACTGGTCTCCCAGGAGCCGCTCAAAGCAGAAAATCATTGAGGATTCATTCTTGTCGTACTTAAGTCGGCATTGTCTCTTTTGTATTCAATCCCGATTTAATTTCTGTGTTTCATGGACAATGTGTTGGTCCATGGGATACAGTAAAGCTGCACTGGTGCATCGGAATCTAATACTGGTCTCCCAGGAGCCGCTCAATTCACAAACTCTTAGAAGTTTCACTCCTCTTGTACTTAAGTTGGCATTGTGCCTTTTGTAATCAATCCCGATGCAATTGCTGTGTCTCATGGTCAATGGGAAGGCCCGGGGGATACAGATAATCCTTCACTGGTGCATCGGAATCTAATACTGGTCTCCCAGGAGCAGCTCTAACCACAAACTTTTAGAAGATTCACTCTTCTTGTACTTAAGTCGGCACTGTCCCTTTTGTATTCAATCGCGAAGAGATTTCTCTGTTTCATGGTCAATGTGAAGGTTAAAGCGAAACAGTAAACCTGCACTGGTTCATCGGAATCAAATACTGGTCTCCCAGGAGCCGTTCAAAGCACAACCTCTTAGAAGATTCACTCTCCCTGTACTTAAGTAGGCATTGTCCAATTGGTTTTCAATCCCGATGCAATTTCTGAGAATCATGGTTAATGTGAAGGTCCAAGGGATACAGTAAACCTTCACTGGTGCAACGGAATCTAATACTGGTCTCCCAGGCCCAGCTCAAAACACAACCTCTTAGAAAATACATTCTTTCTAAACTGAAGCCGGCATTCTGCATTTCGTGTTCAATCCCGATGCAATTTCTGTGATCTATGGTCAATGTGAAGGTCCAAGGGATACAGTAGATTTGCACTGGTGCATCGGAATCTAATACTGGTCTCCCAGGAGCCGCTCAAATCACAAACTGTTAGACGATTCACTCGTCTTGTACTTAAGTTGGCATTGTGCGTTTTGTATTCAATCCCGATGCAATTGCTGTGTTTCATGATTAATGTGAAGGTCCAAGGGATACAGAAAAACTGCACTGGTGCATCGGAATCCAATACTGGTTTCCCAGGAGCCGCTCAAACCACAACCTCTTAGAGGATTTACTCATTTTGCACCTCACCCGGCATTGAGCTTTTTGTATTTAATCCCGATGCGATATCTGTGTTTCGTAGTCAATGTTAATGTCCAAGTGATACAGTAAACCGGCACTGGTGCATCGGAATCTAATACTGGTCATCCAGGAGCCGCTTAAACCAGAAATTCTTAGAAGATTCACTCTTCTTGTACTTCAGTCGGCATTGTCCCTTTTGTATTGAATCCCGAACTAATTTCGGTGCCTCATGGTCAATGGGAAGGTCCAAGGGATACAGTTATCCAGCACTGGTGCATCGGAAATTAATACTGGTCTCCCAGGAGACGCTCAAACCACAAACACTTCGAAGATTCACTCATCTTGTACTTAAGTCGGCATTGTGCCTTTTGTATACAATCCCGATGCGACATCTGTGTTTCATGGTCAATGTGAATGTCCAAGGGATACAGAAAGCCTGCACTGGTGCATAGGAATCTAATAGTGGTATCCCAGGAGCCTCTCAAACCACAAACTCTTAGAAGATTACCTCTTCTTGTACTTAAGTCGACATTGACCCCATTGAATTCACTCCCGATGCAATTTCTGTATCTCATGGTCAATTAGAAGTTCCAAGGGGTAGAGTAAACTAACACTGGTGCATCGGAATCTACTACTGGTCTCCCAGGAGCTGCTCAAACCATAAGCTCTTAGAAGATTCATTCTTCTTGTACTTAAAATGGCATTGTCCCTTTTGTATTCAATCCCGATGCTATATCTGTGTATCATGGTCAATGTGAAGGTCCAAGGGATACAGTAAACCTGTACTGGTGCATCAGAATCTAATACTGGTCTCCCAGGAGCCGCTCATACCTCAAAGTCTTAGAAGTTTCACTCTTCTCGTACTTAAGTCGGCATTGTCCCTTTTCTATACAATCCCGATCCAATTTTTGCGCTTCATGGACACTGTGAAGGTCCAATGGATACAGTAAATACGCACTGTGGCTTCGGAATCTAATACTGGTCTCCCACGAGTCGCTCAAACCACAAACTCTTAGAAGATTCACTCTTGTTGTACTTAAAACGGCATTGTCCCTTTCGTATTTAATGGCGATGCAATTTCTGTGTTTCTTGGTCAATGTGGAGGTATTACGGATACAGTAAATCTTCGCTGGTGCATCGGAAACTATAAATAGGCTCAGAGGTGCCGCTCAAAGCACAAACTCTTAGAAGATTCACTCTTCTTGTACTTAAGTTGGCATTGTGGTTTTTGTATTCCATTCCGATGCAATTGCTGTGTTTCATGGTCAATGTGAGGGTCGAAGGGATACAGTAAACCTGCACTGGTGCAACGGGATCTAATACTTGTCTTCCAGGAGACGATCAAACCACAAACTCTTAGAAGATTCACTCTTCTTGTACTTAATTTGGCACTGTGCCTTTTGTATACAATCCCGATGCAATTGCTGTGTATCGTGTTCAATGTGAAGGTCCGCGTGACACAGTAAACCTGCACTGGTGCATCGGAATCTAATACTGGTCTCCCAGGAAACGATCAAACCACAAACTCTTAGAAGATTCACTCTTCTTGTACCTAAGTCGGCAATCTTCCTTTTGTATTCAATCCCGATCTAATTTCTGTGTTTCATGGTCAATGTGAAGGTCCAAGGGATACCGTAAACCTGCACTGGTGCATCGGAATCTAATACTGGTCTCCCAGGAGCCAATCAATCCACAACTTCTCAGAAGGTTCACTCTTCTTGTACTTAATTTGGCATTGTGCCTTTTGTACTCAATCCCAATGCAATTGCTGTGCTTCATGGACAATATGAAGGTCCAAGGGATACAGTGAACCTGATCTGGTGCATCGGACTCTGATACTGGCCTCCCAGAAGCCGCTCAAAACCACAAACTTTCGAAGAATCACTCTTCTTGTACTTAAAATGGCATTGTCCCTTTTGTATTCTATCCCTATGCTATTTCTGTCATTCATGGTCAATGTGAAGGTCCATGGGATACAGTATACCTGCACTGGAGCATCGGAATCTAAAACTGGTGACCCAGGAGCCGCTCAAACCGCAAACTCTTAAAAGATTCATTCTTCTTGTCCTTAAGTCAGCATTGTCCACTTTGTATACAATCGAGATGAAATTTCTGTGTTTCATGGTCAGTGTGAAGGTCCAAGGGATACAGTAAACATGCACTGGTGCATCGGAATCTAAAACTCGTGTCCCAGGAGCCGCTTAAACCGCAAACTCTTAGATGGATCACTCTTCTTGTACTTAAGTCGGCAATGTACCTTTTGTATTCAATCCCGATGCAATTTCTGTGTTTCATGGTCAATGTGAACGTATAAGGGATACAGTAAACCGGCGCTGGTGCATCGGAATCTACAAATTTGCTCCCAGGAGCCGCTCAAAGCACAAACTCTAAGAGGATTCACTCTTCTTGTGGTTAAGTTGGCATTGTGCTTTTTGTATTCAATTCCGATGCAATTGCTGTGTTTCATGGTCAATGTGAAGGTCCAAGGGATACAGTAAACCTACACTGGTGCAACGGAATCTAATACTTGTTTTCCATTAGCCGATCAAACCACAAACTCTTAGAAGATTCACTCTTCTTGTACTTGTGCCTTTTGTATTCAATACCGATGCAATTACTCTGTCTCATGGTCAATGTGGAGGTACACGTGGCACAGTAAACCTGCACTGGTGCATCGGAATCTGTTACTGGTCTCCCAGTAGCCGCTCAAACCACATACTCCTAGAAGATTCACTCTTCTTGTACCTAAGTCGGCATTTTCCCATTTGTATTCAATCCCGATCTAATTTCTGTGTCTCATGGACAATGTGTAGGTCCTAAGGATACCGTGAACCTGCAGTGGTCCATCGGAATCTAATACTGGTCTCCCAGGAGCAGCTCAATCCACAAACTCTTAGAAGATTAACTCTTCTTGTACTTAATTTGGCATTGTGCCTTTTGTATTCAATTTCGATGCATTTGCGGTGCTTCATGGACAATGTGAGGGTCCAAGGGATACAGTGAACCTACTCTGGTGCATAGGATTCTAATACTAGTCTCCCAGGAGCCGCTCAAACACAAACTCTTAGAAGATTCACTCCTCTTGTACTTAAGTAGTCATTGTCCCTTTTGTATTCAAACCCAATGTAATATATGTGTTTCATGGTCAATGTGTAGGTCCAAGGGATACAGTAAACCGGCACTAGTGCATAGGAATCTAATACTGGTCTCCGAGGATCCTCTCAAACCACAAACTCCTAGAAGATTCACTCTTCATGTTCTTAAGTTGGTATTGTGCCTTTTGTATTCAATCCCGATGCAATTGTTGTGTTTCATGGTCAATGTGAAGGTCCAAGGGATACAGCAAACCTGCACTGGTGGATCGGAATCTAATACTGGTCTCCCAGTAGCCGCTCGAAGCACAAACTCTTAGAAGATTCACACTTCTTGAACCTAAGTCGGAATTGTCCCCTTTCTATTCAATCCCGATGCAATTTCTGTGTTTCATGGTCAATGAGAAGGTCCAAGGGATCCAGTAAAGTTGCACTGGTGGATCGGAATCTAATACTGGTCTCCCAGGAGCAGCTCAAACCACAAACACTTAGAAGATTCACTCTTCTTTTACTTAAGTCGGCTTTGTCAATTTTATATCCAATCCGATGCGATTTCTGTTTTTTATGGTCAATGTTAAGGTCCAAGGGATACAGTACACCTGCACTGGTACAACGGAATCAAATACTGGTCTCCCAGGAGCCGCTCAATGCACAAACTCTTAGAAGATTCACTGTTCTTGTACTTAAGTTGGCTTTGTGCCTTTTGTTTTCAATCCCGATGCAATTGCTGTGTTTTGTGGTCATTGTGAAGGTCCAAGGGATACAGCAAACCTGCACTGGTGCAACGGAATCTAATACTTGTCTTCCACGATACGATCAAACCACAATCTCTTAGAAGATTCACTCTTCTTGTACCTAAGACGGCATTCTCCCTTTTGTATTCAATCCCGATGCTATTTCTGTGTTTCATGGCCAATGTGAAGGTCCAAGGGATACAGTTAACCTGCACTGGTGCATCGGAATCTAAAACTGGTGTCCCAGGAGATGCTTAAACCGCAAACTCTTAGAAGATTCACTTTTCTTGTCCTTAAGTCAGCATTGTCCCTTTTGTATTCAATCGAGCTGAAATTTCTGTGTGTCATGGTCAATGTGAAGGTCCAATGGATATAGTAAACCTTCACTGGTGCTTCGGAATCTAATACTGGTCTCACACGAGTCGCTCAAAGCACAAACTCTTAGAAGATTCACTCTTCTTGTACTTAAGTGGCGTTGTCCTTTTGTATTCAATCCCGATGCAATTGCTGTGTTTCGTGGTCAATATGAAGGTCCAAGGGATACAGCAAACCTGCACAGATGCAACGGAATCTAATACTGGTCTCCCAGGAGCCGCTCAAACCACAAACTCTTAGAAGATTCACTCTTCTGGTACCTAAATCGGCATTCTCCCTTTTGTATTCAATCCCGATCTAATTTCTGTGTTTCATGGTCAATGTGAAGGTCCAAGCGATACAGTAAACCTACACTCGTTCATCGGAATCTAATACTGGTGTCCCAGGAGCCGCTTAAACCGCAAACTCTTAGAAGATTCACTTTTCTTGTTCTTAAGTCAGCATTGTCCCTTTTGTATTCAATCGAGCTGAAATTTCTGTGTGTCATGGTCAATGTGAAGGTCCAATGGATATAGTAAACCTGCACTGGTGCTTCGGAATTTAATTCTGGTCCCAACGAGTCTCTCAAAGCACAAACTCTTAAAAGATTCACTCTTCTTGTGGTTAAGTTGGCATTGTGCCTTTTGTATTCAATTCCGATGCCATTGCTGCCTCTCATGGTCAATGTGAAGGTATAAGGGATACAGTAAACCGGCACTGGTCTATCGGAATCTATAAATGGACTCCCAGGAGCCGCTCAAAGCACAAACTCTTAGAAGATTCACTATTCTTGTAGTTAAGTTGGCATTGTGCCTTTTGTATTCAATTCTGATGCAATTGCTGTGTTTCATGGTCAATGTGAAGGTCCAAGGGACACAGTAAACCTCCACTGGTGCAACGGAATCTAATACTTGTCTTCCAGGAAACGATCAAACCACATACTCTTAGAAGATTCACTCTTCTTGTACTTAAGTCGGCATTGTGCCTTTTGTATTCAATACCGATGCAATTTCTCTGTCTCATGGTCAATGTGGAGGTCCACGTAACACAGCAAACCTGCTCTGGTGCCTCAGAATCTATTACTGGTCTCCCAGGAGCCGCTCAAACCACATACTCTTAGTAGATTCACTCTTCTTGTACTTAAGTCGGCATTGTCCCTTTTGTATTCAAGGCCGATGCAATTTCTGTGTTTCAGGATCTATGTGAAGGTCCAAGGGATACCGTAAACCTGCACTGGTGCATCGGAATCTAATACTTGTCTCCCAGGAGACGATCAAACCACAAACTCTTAGAAAATTCACTCTTCTTGTACTTAAGTCGGCATTGTCCGCTTTGTATTCAATCCCGATGCAATTTCTGTGTTTCATGGGCAATGTGAAGGTCCAAGCGATACAGTAAACTGCACTGGTGCATCAGAATCTAATACTGGTCTACCAGGAGCCGCTCAAACCACTAACACTTAGAAGATTCACTCTTCTTGTACTTAAGTCAGCATTGTCTTTTTGTACTCAATCCCGATGCGATTTCTGTTTTTCATGGCCAATGTGTAGGTCCAAGGGATTCAGTAAACCTGCAATGGTGTATCGGGTTCTAATAATGGTCTCGCAGGAGCCGCTCAAACACAAATTCTTAGAAGATTCACTCTTCTTGAACTTAAGTCGTCATTGTCCTTTTGTAATCAATCCCATTGTAACTTCTGTGTTTCATGGTCAATGTGTAAGTCGAAGGGATACAGTTAACCTGCACTGGTGCATTGGAATCTAATACTGGTATCCCGGGAGCCGCTCAGACCACAAACCCTTAGATGATTCACTCTTCTTATACTTAAGTCGGCATTGCCCCTTTGTATGCAATACCGATGCATTTACTGTGTTTAATGGTTAATTTGAAGGTCCATGGTATACAGTAAATTCGCACTCGTTCATCGGAATCTAATACTAGTCTCCCAGAGGCCGATCAAACCACAAAGTCCTAGAAGATTCACTCTTCTTGTACTCAAGTGGGCATTGTTCCTTTTCAGTTCAATCCCGATGCAATTTCTCTGTTTCATGGTCAAGGTAAAAGTCCAAGTGATACGGTAAGCCTGCACTGGTGCATCGGAACCTAATACTGGTCCTCCAGGAGCCGCTCAAACCACAATCTCTTGGAAGATTCACTCTTCTTGTATTTAAGTCTGCATTGTCCCACTTTTATTCAATCCCGATCTAATGTCTGTGTTTCATGGTCAATGTGACGGTCCAAGGGAAACAGTGAACCTGCACTGGTGCATTGGAATCTAATACTGGTCTCCCAGTACCCGCTCAAACCACAAACACTTAGAAGATTCACTCTTCTTGTACATAAGTCGGCATTGTCCCTTTTGTATTCAATCCGATGCGATTTCTGTTTTTTATGGTCAATGTGAAGGTCCTAGGGGTACAGTAAACCTACACTGGTGCATCGGAATCTTTAACTGGTCATCCAGGAGCCGCTCAAACCACAAACGCTTAGAAGATTCACTCATCTTGTACATAAGTCGGCATTGTCCCTTTTGTATAAAAATTCCCTTTCTAATTCCTGCGCTTCATGGTCAATTTAAAGGTCCAAATGATACAGTAAACCTGCAGCGGTGCATCGGAATCTAATACTGGTCTACCAGGAGACGCTCAAAGCACAAAATCTTAGAAGATTCACTCTTCTTGTACTTTAGTCGACATTGAGCTTTTTGTAATCAATCCCGATGCAATTTCTGTGTTTCATGGACAAAGCAAAAGTCCAAGTGATACAGTAAACCTGCAATGGTGCATCAGACCCTAATACTGGTCATCCACGAGCCGCTCAAACTACAATCTCTTGGAAGATTCACTCTTCTTGTACTTAAGTCGGCATTGTCCCTCTTGTATTCAATCCCGATCTAATTTCTGTGTTTCATGGTCAATGTGAAGGTCCAAGGGATACAGTAAACCTGCACTGGTGCATCGGAATCTAATACTGGTCTAATAGGAGCCGCTGAAAGCACAAATTCTTAGAAGATTCACTCATCTTGTACTTAAGTTGGCATTGTCCCTTTTGTATTCAATCCGATGCAATTTCTGTGTTTCATGGTCAATGTGAAGGTCCAAGGGATACAGTAAACCTGTACTGGTTCATCGAAGTCTAATATTGGTCTCCCAGGAGCAGCTCAAACCACAAACTCTTAGAAGATACACGCTTCTTGTACTGAAGTCGGCATTGTCCCTTTTTTTTCAGTCCTGATGCAATTTCTGTGTTTCATGGTCAATGTGGAGGTCAAAGGGATACAGTAAGCCTGCACTGGTGCCTCGGAATCTAATAATGGTCTCCCAGGAGCCGCTCAAGGCACAAACTCTTAGCAGATTCACTCTTCTTGTACTTAATTCGGCATTGTGCATTTTTTATTCAATCCCGATACGATTTCTGTGATTCATGGTCAATGTGACGGTCCAAGGGATACAGTAAACCTGCACTATTGCTACGGAATCTAATACTAGACTCCCAGGAGCCGATCAAACCACCAACTACTAGATGATTCACTCTTCATGTACGTAAGTCAGCATTTTCCCCTTTATATTCAATCCCGATGCAATTTCTGTGTTTCATTGTTAATGTGTAGGTCCAAGGGATACTGTAAAAGTTCACTGGTTCATCAGAATCTAATACTGGTGTCCCAGGAGACGCTGAGGGCACAAATTCTTTGAAGATTCAACCTCCTTCTACTTAAGTCGGCATTGTGCCTTTTGTATTCAACCCCGATTCGTTGTCTGTGTTTCATGGACAATGTGAAGGTCCAAGGGATGCAGTAAACCTGCATTGGGGCATCGGAGTCTAATACATGTCTCCCAGGAGACGATCAATCCTCAAACTCTTAGAAGATTCACTCTTCTTGTACTTAAGTCGCCATTGTGCCTTTAGTATTTAATCCCGATGCGATATCTGTGTCTCATACACAATGTGTAGGTCCAAGGGATATAGAAAACCTGCACTGGAGCATCGGAATCTATTACTGGTCCCCCACGAGCGGCTCAAAGTAGAATCTCTTAGAAGATTGACTCTTCTTGTACTTATGTCGGCATTGTGCCTTTTGTATTCAATCCCGATGCGATATCTATGTTTCATGGACTATGGGAAGGTCCAAGGGATACAGTAAACCTGCACTGGTGCATCGCAATCAAATACTGGTCTCCCAGGAGCCGCTCAAAGCACAAACTCTTTGAAGATTATATTTCTTGTACTTAATTCGGCATTGTGCCTTTTGTTTACATTCCCGATGCGAAAACCGTGTTTCATGGACAATGTGAAGGTTCAGGAGATGCAGACAACCTGCACTGGTTCATCGGAATCTAATACTTGTCTCCCAAGAGCCGTTCAAAGCACAAACTCTTAGAAGATTCGCTCTTCTAGTACTTAAGTCGGCATTGTGCATTTTGTATTCAATCCCGATGTAATTAATGTGTTTGATGGTCAACGTGATGGTAAAAGGGATACAGTAAACCTGCACTGGTGCATCGGAATCTTATACTGGTTTCCCAGGAGACGCTCAAACCACATACTCTTAGAAGATTCACTCTTCTTGTACCTTAGCCGGCATTGTGCATTTGCATTCAGTCCCAATTCGATTTCTGTGTATCATGGTCAATGTGAAGGTGCAAGGGATACAGTAAACCTGCACTTATGCATCGTAATCTAATACTGGTTTCCCAGAGGCCGCTCAAAGCACAAACTCTTTAAAGATTCTCTCTTCTTGTACTTAGGTCGGCATTGTACCTTTTGTCTTCATTCCCGATGCGATATCTGTGTTTCATGGACAATGTGAAAGTCCAAGCGATGCTGTAAACCTGCACTAATGCGGCGGAACCAAATACTTGTCTCCCAGGAGACGATCGAACCACAAACTCTTAGAAGATTCACTCTTCTCGTACTTAAGTCGGCA
The DNA here is from genome assembly GCF_021461395.2 of Schistocerca americana. Taxonomy (NCBI): domain Eukaryota; kingdom Metazoa; phylum Arthropoda; class Insecta; order Orthoptera; family Acrididae; genus Schistocerca; species Schistocerca americana. The sequence goes on along the minus strand of NC_060119.1, from coordinate 12,377,286 downwards.
TTGTCCCATTTGTATTCTGTCCCGATGCAATTTCTGTGCCTCATGGTCAATGTGAAGGTCCAAGGGATACAGTAAACCGGCATTGGTGCATCGGAATCTAATACTGGTCTTCCAAGAGCCGTTCAAAGCACAAACTCTTAAAAGATTCACTCTTCTTGTACTTAAGTTGGCATTGTGCATTTTGTATTCAATTCCGATGCAATTGCTGTGTTTCATGGTCAATGTGAAGGTCTAAGGGATACAGTAAAAATGCACTGTAGCATCGGAATCTAATACTGGTCTCGCAGGAGCCTCTCAAACCACAAACACTTAGATGATTCACTCTTCTTGTACCTAAGTCGGCATTGTCGCTTTTGTATTCAATCCGATGCAATTTCAGTTTTACATGGTCAATGTGAAGGTCCAAGGGATACAGTAAACCTGCACTGGTGCATCGGAATTTTATACTGGTCTCCCAGGAGCCGCTCAAAGCACAAACTCTTAAAAGATTCAGTCTCCTTGTACTTAAATCGGCATTGTGCCATTTGTATTCAATCACGTTGCGATATCTGTGTTTCATGGTCAATGTGATGGTCCAAGAGATACAGCTAATTTGCACTGGTGCATCGGAATCTAATACTGGTCTCCCAGGAGCCGCTCAAACCACAAACACTTAGAAGATTCACTCATCTTGTACTTAATTTGGCATTGTATCTCTGGTATTCATTCCGATCTGATTTCTGTTTTTCATGGTCAATGTGAAGGTCCAAGGGATACAGCAAACCTGCACTGGTGCAGCGGAATCTTATACTGGTTTCCCAGGAGCCGATCCAACCCCTAAATCTTAGAAGATTCACTCTTCTTGTACTTATGTCGGCATTGTGCTCGTTGCATTGAATCCCAGTGCAATCTGTGTGTTTCATGGTCAATGTGAAGGTCCAAGGGATACACCAAACATGCACTGGTGCATCGGATTCTAATACTGGTCTCCCAGGAGCCGCTCAAACCACAAACACTTAGAAGATTCACTCTTCTTCTACTTATGTCGGCATTGTACATTTTGAATTCAATCCCGATGCAATTTCTGTGTTTCAGGTCAAGGGATACAGTAAACCTGCACTGGTGCATCGGAATCAAACACTGGTCCTCTAGGAGCGGCTCAAAGCACAAACTCTTAGAAGATTCACTCTTCTTGTACCTAAGTCGGCATTGTCCTTTTTTTTCAATCCCGATGCAATTTCTGTGTTTCATGGTCAATGTGAAGGTCCAAGGGATACAGCTAATTTGCACTGGTGCATCGGAATCTAATACTGGTCTCCCAGGAGCCGCTCAAACCACAAACAGTTAGAAGACTCACTCTTCTTGTACTTACGTCGGCATTGTCCCTTTTGTATTCAGTCCCGATGCAATTTCTGTGTCTCATGGTCAATGTGAAGGTCCAAGGTATACAGTAAACCTGCACTGGTGCATCGGAATCTAATACTAATCTTCCAGGAGCTGCTCAAGATCAAACTGTTAAAAGATTCACTCTTCTTGTACTTAATTGGCATTGTGCATTTTGTATTCAAATCCGATGCAATTGTTGTGATTCATGGTCAATGTGAAGGTCCAAGTGATACAGGTAACCTGCACTGGTGCATCGTAATCTAGTACTGGTTTCCCACGAGCCGCTGAAACCACAAACTCTTAGAAGACACACTCTTCAAGTACTTCAGCCGGCATTGTGCCTCTTGTAATCAATCCCGATGCGATTTCTGTCTTTCATGGTCAATGTAAAGGTCCAAGGGGTACAGTAAGTCTGCACTGGCGCATCGGAATCTAAAACTGGTCTCCCAGGAGCCGCTCAATTTCGAAATACTTAGTAGATTCCATATTCTTGCACTTAAGTCGGCATTGTGCCTTTTGTATTCAATCACGATGCGATATCTGTGTTTCATGGACAATGTATAGGTTCAAGGGATAGACTAAACCTGCAGTGGTGCATCGGAATCAAATACTGGTCTCCCAGGAGCCGCTCAAAGTACAAACTCTTAGAAGGTTTAACTTTCATGTTCTTAAGTCGGCATTGTGCCTTTTGTATTCTTTCCCGATGCGATATGTGTTATTTCATGGACAATGTGAAGGTCCAAAGGATGCAGTATATCTGCACTGGTGCATTGGAATCTAATACTGGTTTCCCAAGAGCCGCTCAAACCACAAACTCTTAGATGATTTACTCTTCTTGTTATTGAGGCGGCATTGTGCCTTTTGTATTCACTCCCGATGCGATTTCTGTGTATCATGGTCAATGTGAAGGTCCCATGGATACAGTGAACCTGAATTGGTGCATCAGATTCTAATACCTGTCTTCCAGGAGCCACTCGTAGCACAAACTCTTAGAACATTCCCTCCTCTTGTAGTTAAGTCGGCATTGTGCCTTTTGTATTCAATCCCGATTCAATATCTGTGTTTCATGGAAAATGTGATGGTCCAAGGCATACAGTAAAAATGCACTGGTGGATCGGAATCTAATACTGGTCTCCTGGAGCTGCTTAAAGCACAAACTCTTAGAACATTCACGCTTCATGTACTTAAGTCGGCATTGTGCATTTTGTATTCAATCCCGATGCAATTACTGTGTTTCATGGTAATGTGAAGCTCAATGGGATACAGTAAACCTGCACTGGTGCATCGGAATCTAATAGTGGCCTCCCAGGAGCTGCTCATAGCACAAACTATTGGAAGATTCACTCGTCTTGTACATAGGTTGGCATTGTGCCTTTTGTATTCAATCCCGATGCTATTGCTGTGTATCATGGTCAATGTGAAAGTCCAAGGGATACAGTAAACCAGCACTGGTGCATCTGAATCTAATACTGGTTTCCCTGCAGCCGCTCAAACCACAAACTCTTAGAAGATTCACTCTTCTTGGACTTCAGCCGGCATTGTGCCTGTTGCTTTCAATCCCGTTGCGATTTCTGTGTTTCATCGTCATTGTGGAGGTCCTAGGGATACAGTAAACCTGCACTGGTTCATCGGAATATAATACTTGTCTCCCAGGAGCCGCTCAAACCACAACTTCTTAGAAGACTCACACTTCTTGTACTTATGTCGGCTTTGTACGTTTTTTATGCAATGACTATCTAATTTCTGTGTTTCATGGTCAATGTGAAGGTCCAAGGGATACAGTAAGCCTGCACTGGTGCATCGGAATCAAACACTGGTCTCCCAGGAGCCGCTCAAAACTCAAACTCTTAGAACATTCACTCTTCTTGTACTTAAGTCGGCATTGTCCCTTTTGTATTCAATCCCGATGCGATATCTAAGTTTAATGGACAATGTGAAGGCCCAAGGGATACTGTAAACCTGCACTGGTGCATCGGAATCAAACACTAGTCCTCTAGGAGCCGCTCAAAGCACAAACTCTTAGAAGATTCACTCTTCTTGTACTTAAGTTAGCATTGTAAATTTAGTATTCAATCCGACGCGATTTCTGTTTTTCATGGTCAATGTGAAGGTCCAAGGGATACAGCAAACCTGCAGTGGTGCAGCGGAATCTAACACTGGTTTCCCAGGAGCCGATCAAACCCCTATATCTTAGCGGACTCACACTTCTTGTACTTTTGTCGGATTTGTACCTTTTGTATTCAATCACTATCTAATTTCTGTGTTTCATGGTCAATGTGAAGGTCCAAGGGATACAGTAAGCCTGCACTGGTGCATCGGAATCAAACACTGGTCTCCCAGGAGCCGCTCAAAACTCAAACTCTTAGAACATTCACTCTTCTTGTACTTAAGTCGGCATTGTACACTTTGTATTCAATCCTGATCTAATTTCTGTGTTTCATGGTCAATGTTAAGGCCCAAGGGATACTGTAAACCTGCACTGGTGCATCGGAATCTAATACTGGTTTCCACGGAGCCGCTCAAACCACGAAATCTTAGAAGAGTCACTCTTCTTATACTCAAGTCCGCATTTTGCCTTTTGAATTCAATCCCTATGCAATATCTATGTTCATGGTCAATGTAAAGGTCCAATTGATACAGTAAACCTGCACTGGTCCATCGGAATCTGATACTGGTCTCCCAAGGGCCGCTCAAACCACAAACTCTTAGATGATTCACTCCTCTTGTACTTGAGGCGGCATTGTGCCTATTGTATTCAATCCCGATGCGATTTATGCGTATCATGGTCAATGTGAAGGTCCAACGGATACAGTAAACCTGAACTGGTGCATCAGATTCTAATACCGGTCTTCCAGGAGCCGCTGAAAGCACAAACTCTTAGAAGATTCCCTCTTCTTGTAGTTAAGTCGGCATTGTACCATTTGTACTCAATCCCGATGCAATATCTGTGTTTCATGGACAATGTGAAGGTCCAAGGCATACAGTAAAAATGCACTGGTGGATCGGAATCTAATACTGGTCACCTGGAGCCGCTCAATGGATAAAACTCTTAGAACATTCACGGTTCATGTACTTAAGTCGGCATTGTGCATTTTGTATTCTATCCCGATGCGAAATCTGTGTTTCATGAACAATGTGAAGGTCCAAGGGATACAGTAAAAATGCACTGGTGCATCACAATCTAATACTGGTCTCCCAGGACCCTCTCAAACCACAAACACTTAGAAGATTCACTCTTCTTGTACTTAAGTCGGCATTGTGCATTTTGTATTCAATCCCGATGCAATTACTGTGTTTCATGGTCAATATGAAGGTCAATGGGATACATTAAACCTGCACTGGTGCATCGGAATCTAATACTGATCTCCCAGGAGCCGCTCAAAGCACAAACTATTATAAGATTCACTCGTCTTGTACATAGGTTAGCATTGTGCCTTTTGTATTCAATCCCGATGCTATTGCTGTGTATCATGGTCAATGTGAAAGTTCAAGGGATACAGTGAACCTGCACTGGTGCATCTGAATCTAATACTGGTATCCTTGGAGCCGCTCAAACCACAAACTCTTGGAAGATTCACTCTTCTTGGACATCAGCCGGCATTGTGCCTTTTGCTTTCAATCCCGATGCGATTTCTGTGTTTCGTCGTCAATGTGAGGGTCCTAGGGATACAGTAAGCCTTCACTGGTGCATCGGAATCAAACACTGGTCTTCCAGGAGCCGCTCAAAGCTCAAAGTCTTAGAACATTTACTCTTCTTGTACTTAAGTCGGCATTGTCCCTTTTGTATTCAATCCCGATGCGATATCTAAGTTTAATGGACAATTTGAACGCCCAAGGGATACTGTAAACCTGCACTGGTGCATCGGAATCTAATACTGGTTTCCACGGAGTCGCTCAAACCACAAACTCTTGGAAGATTCACTCATCTTGTACTTAAGTCGGCATTGTACATTTTGTATTCAATCCAGATCTAATTTATGTGTTTCATGGTCAATGTTAAGGTCCTAGGGAGACAGTAAACCTGCACTGGTGCATCGGAATCAAACACTAGTCCTCTAGGTGCCGCTCAAAGAACAAACTCTTAGGAGATTCACTCTTCTTGTACTTAAGTCGGCATTGTCCATTTCAATCCCGATGCAATTACTGTGTTTCATGGTCAATATGAAGGTCAATGGGATACATTAAACCTGCACTGGTGCATCGGAATCTAATACTGATCTCCCAGGAGCCGCTCAAAGCACAAACTATTATAAGATTCACTCGTCTTGTACATAGGTTAGCATTGTGCCTTTTGTATTCAATCCCGATGCTATTGCTGTGTATCATGGTCAATGTGAAAGTCCAAGGGATACAGTGAACCTGCACTGGTGCATCTGAATCTAATACTGGTATCCTTGGAGCCGCTCAAACCACAAACTCTTGGAAGATTCACTCTTCTTGGACATCAGCCGGCATTGTGCCTTTTGCTTTCAATCCCGATGCGATTTCTGTGTTTCGTCGTCAATGTGAGGGTCCTAGGGATACAGTAAGCCTTCACTGGTGCATCGGAATCAAACACTGGTCTTCCAGGAGCCGCTCAAAGCTCAAAGTCTTAGAACATTTACTCTTCTTGTACTTAAGTCGGCATTGTCCCTTTTGTATTCAATCCCGATGCGATATCTAAGTTTAATGGACAATTTGAACGCCCAAGGGATACTGTAAACCTGCACTGGTGCATCGGAATCTAATACTGGTTTCCACGGAGTCGCTCAAACCACAAACTCTTGGAAGATTCACTCATCTTGTACTTAAGTCGGCATTGTACATTTTGTATTCAATCCAGATCTAATTTATGTGTTTCATGGTCAATGTTAAGGTCCTAGGGAGACAGTAAACCTGCACTGGTGCATCGGAATCAAACACTAGTCCTCTAGGTGCCGCTCAAAGAACAAACTCTTAGGAGATTCACTCTTCTTGTACTTAAGTCGGCATTGTCCATTTCAATCCCGATGCAATTTCTGCGTTTTATGGTCAATGTGAAGGTCCAAGGGATACAGCTAATTTGCACTGGTGCATCGTAATCTGATACTGGTCTCCCAGGAGCCGCTCAAAACAAAGACACTAAGAAGATTCACTCTTCTTGTACTTAAGTCGGCATTGTAGCTTTTGTATTCAATCCGATGCGATTTCTGTCTTTCATGGTCAATGAGAACGTCCAAGGGATACAGAAAACCTGCACTTGGGCAGCAGAATCTTATACTGGTCTCCCAGGAGCCGATGAAACAACTAAATCTTAGAAGATTCTCTCTTCTTGTACTTATGTCGGCATTGTGCCTTTTGTATTGAATCCCAGTGCAATCTGTGTGTTTCATGGTCCGTGTGGGGGTCCAAGGAATACATTTAACCTGCACTGGTGCATCGGAATCAACCACTGGTCTCCCAGGAGCCGCTCAAACCACAAAAACTTAGAAGATTCTCTCTTCTTGTACTTAAGTTGGCATTGTGCCTTTTGTATTCAAACCTGATGCATTTGCTGTGTTTCGTGGTCGATGTGAAGGCCCAAGGGATACTGTAAACGTGCACTGGTGCATCAGAAACTGATATTGGTTTCCCAGGTACCGCTCACACTATAAACTCTTAGAGGATTAACTCTTCATGTACTTAAGTCGGCATTGTGCATTTTGTATTCAATCCCGATGCGATATCTGTGTTTCATGAACAATGTTAAGGTCCAAGGGATACAGAGAAAACTGCACTGGTGCATCAGAATCTAATAATGGACTCCCAGGAGCCGATCAGACCACAAACACTTAGATGATTCACTCTTCTTGTACTTAAGTCAGTATTGTCCCCTTCGTATTCAATCCCGATGAAATATCTGTGTTTCATGGTCAATGTGAAGGTCCAAGGGGTACAGTAAACCTGCACTGGTGCATCGGAATCTAATACTGGTCTCCCAGAAGCCGCTTAAAGCACAAACTCTTAGAAGCTTCACTCTTTTTGTACTTAGGTTGGCACTGAGCCTTTTGTATTCAATCCCGATGCAATTGCTGTGTGTCATTGTCAGTGTGAAGGTCCAAGGGAAACAGTGAACCTGAACTGTTGGATCGGAATCTAATACTGGTCTCCCAGGGGCCGCTGAAACCACAAACTCTTAGAAGATTCACTCTTCTTGTACTTAAATCGGCATAGTGCCTTTTGTATTCAATCCCGATATGACTTCTGTGTATGATGGACAATGTGAAGGGCCAAGGGTGCAGTAATCTTGCGCTGGTGCATCGGAATCTAATACTTGTCTCCCAGGAGACGTTCATACCACAAACACTTAGGAGATTCACTGTTCTTGTACTTAAGTTGGCATTGTCCACTTTGTATTCAATCCAGATGCAATTTCTGTGTTTCATGGTCAATTTAAAGGTCCTAGGGATACAGTTAACCTGCACTGGTGCTTCCGAACTTAGTACTGGTCTGCCAGGAGCAACTCAAAGCACCAACTCTTAGAAGAATCACTCTTCTTGAACTTAAGTTGGCATTTTGCCTTTTGTATTGAATCCCGATGCAATTGCTGTGATTCATGGTCAGCGTGAAGGTACAAATGCTCTGGTGCATCGCAATCTAATTCTGCTCTCACAGGAGCAGCTCACAGCACAAACTCTTAGGAGATTCACTCTTCTTCTACTTAAGTCGGCATTATGCATTTTGTATTCGATCCCGTTGAGATATCTGTGTATCATGGACAATGTGAAGGTCCAAGAGATGCAGTAAACCTGCACTGGTGCATCGGAGTCTAATACTTGTCTCCCAGGAGACAATCAAACCACAAACTCTTAGTAGATTCACTCTTCTTGTACTTCAGCCGGCTTTGTCCTTTTATATTCATTCACGATGCGATTTATGTGTTTCATGGTCTATGTGAAGGTCCAAGGGATACAGAAAACCTGCGCTGGGGCTTAGGAATCTATTACTGGTCTCCCAGGAGCAGCTCAAAGAACAAACTCCTAGAAGACTTACTCATCTTGTACTTACGTCGGCATTGTCCCTTTTGTATTCAATCACGATCTAATTTCTGTGTATCATGGTCAATGTGAAGGTCCAAGGGATACAGTAAACCTGCATTGGTGGATCGGAATCTAACTCTGGTATCCCAGGAGCCGCTCATAGCACAGACTCTTAGATGATTCACTCTTCTTGTACTTAAATCGGCATTGTCCCTTTTTTATTCAATCCCGATGCAATTGCTGTGTTTCATGGTCAACGTGAAGGTCCAAGGGATACAGTAAACCTGTACTGGTGAATCGGAATCTAATAATGGTCTCCCAGGAGCCGCTCAAAGACAAACTCTTAGAGGATGCACTCTTCTTGTACTCAAGTTGGCATTGTGCCTTTTGTATTTAATCCCGATGCAATTGCTGTGTTTCATGGTCAGTGTGACGGTCCAAGGGATACAGTAAACCTTCACTGATGCATCGGAATGTAATACTGGTCTCCCAGTAGCCGATCAAACCACAAACTCTTAGAAGATTCACTCTTCTTGTACTTAAGTGGGCATTTTCCCCTTTGTATTTAATCCCGATGTAATTTCTGTGTTTCATGGTCAATGTGAAGGGCCAAGGGATACATTAAACCTGCAGCGTTCTATCGGAATCTAATACTGGTCTCCCAGGAGCCGCTCAAACACCAAACACTTAGAAGATTCACTCTTCTTGTACTTAAGTCGCCATTGTAACTTTTGTATTCAATCCCGATAAAATTTCTGTGTATCATAGTCAATGTGAAGGTCCAAGGGATACAGTAAAACGGCACTGGTTCATCGGAATCTAATACAAGTCTCCCAGGAGCCGATCAAAGCACAATCTCTTAGGAGATTCACCCATCATGTACTTAAGTTGGCATTTTGCCTTTTGTATTCAATCCCGATTCAATTGCTGTGTTTCATGGTAGGCATTGTCAATTTTGTATCAATCCGATGCAAGTTCTGTTTTTCATGGTCGACGTCAAGGTCCAAGGGATACAGTAAACCTGCTCTGGCTATACAGAATCTAATACTGGTCTCCCAGGAGCCGCTCAAACCACAAACTCCTAGAAGATTCACTCTTCTTGTACTTAAGTAGGCATTGTGACTTTTGTATTTAATTGCTGTGTTTCATGGTCAATGTGAAGAACCATCAGATACAGTAAACCTGCACTGGTGCATCGGAATCTAATACTGGTCTCCCAGGAGCCGCTCAATCTACACACTCTTAAAAGAATCATTCTTCCTGTACTTAAGTTGGCATTAACCCTTTTGTATTCAATCCCGATGCAATTGCTGTGTTTCATGGTCAATGTGAAGAGCAAGGGATACAGGAAACCTGCACTGGTGCATCGGAACCTAATCCTGGTTTTCCTGGAAACGCTCAAACCTCAAACTCTCTGAAGATTCACTCTTCTTGTACTTCAGCCGGAATTGTACATTTTGTATTCGATCCCGATGTGATTTCTGTGTTTCATGGTCAAAGGCATGGTCCAAGGGATACAGTAAACCTGCACTGGTGCATCGGAAACTAACACTGGTATCCCAGGAGCGGCTCAAAACACAAACTCTTAGAAGATTCACTCTTCTTGTACATAAGTCGGCATTGTCACATTTGTATACAATCCCAATGCGATATCAGTTCTTTATGGTCAATGTGAGGGTCCAAGGGATACATTAAACATGCACTGGTTCTACGGAAACTAATAGTGGTCTCCCAGGAGCCGCTCAAACCACAAACTCTTAGAAGAATCACTCTTCTTGTACTTAAGTCGGCATTGTGCCTTTTGTATCAACCCCGATGCGATATCTGTGTTTCATGGACAATGTGAAGGTCCAAGGGATGCAGTAAACCTGCACTGGTGCATCGAAATCTAATACTTGTCTCCCTGGAGACGATCAAACCACAAACTCGTAGATGATTCACTCCTCTTGTACTTAAGTCGGCATTGTCCCCTCTGTTTTCAATCCCAATGCAATTTCTGTGTTTCATCGTCAATGTGAAGGTCCAAGGGATACAGTAAGCCTGCATTGTTGCATCGGAATCCAATACTGGTTTCCATGGAGCCGCTCATACACAAACTCTTAGCAGATTCACTCATTTTGTACTTAAGTCGGCATTGAGCTTTCTGTATTGAATCCCGATGCAATTTCTCTGTTTCATGGTCAATGTGAAGGTCCAAGGGTTACAGTAAACCTGCACTGGTGCATCGGAATCTAATACTTATCTCACAGGAGCCGCCCAATCCACACATTCTTAAAAGAATCATTCTTCTTGTACTTAAGTTGGCATTGTGCATTTTGTATTCAATCCCTATGCAATTACTGTGTTTCATGGTCAATGTGAAGAGCAAGTGATACAGTAAACCTGCACTGGTGCATCAGAAACTAATACTGGTCTCCCAGGAGCAGCTCAAAAACCACAAACTTTAGAAGATTCACTCTTCTTGTATTTAAGTCGGCATTGTGCCTTTTGTATTCATTCCCAATGCATTTGCTGTGATTCATGGTCGGCATTGTGCCTTTTGTATTCAATCCCGAAGCAATTTTTATGTTCTATGGTCAATGTGAAGGTCCAAATGATACAGTAAACCAGCACTGGTTCATCAGAATCTAATACCGATCCCCCAGGAGACGCTCAAACCACAAACTCTTAGAAGAATCACTCTTCTTGTACTTAAGTTGGCATTGTGCCTTTTGTATTCCATAACGATGCAATTTCTGTGTTTCATGGTCAATGTGAAAGTCCAAGGGATACAGTATACCTGCAGTGGTGCATCGGAATCTAATACTGGTCTCCCAGGAGCCGCTCAAACTACAAACTCTTTGTAGAATCACTCTTCTTGTTTTTAAGTCGGCATTGTGCCCTTTGCATTCAATCCCGGTGCAATTTCTGTGTTTCATGCTCAATGTGAAGTTCCAAGGGATACAGTTAACCCTTTACTGGTGCATTGGAATCTAATACTGGTCTCCCAGGAGCCGCTCAAACAACAAACACTTAGAAGATTCACTCTTCTTGTACTTAAGTCAGCATTGTGCCAACTCTATTCAATCCCGATGCGATATCTGTGTTTCATGGACAATATGAAGGTCCAGGGGATGCAGTAAACTAGCACTGGTACATCGTAATCCAATACTTGTCTCCCAGGAGACGATCAAACCACAAACTCTTAGGAGATTCACTCTTCTTGTACTTAAGTCGGCATTGTCCCCTTTGTATTCAATCCCGATGAAATTTCTGTGTTTAATGGTCATTGTGAAGGTCCAAAGGATACAGTAAACCTGAACTGGTGCATCCAAAAATAATACTGGTCCCCCAGGAGCCTCTCTTACCACAAACACTTAGAAGTTTCAATCTTCTTATACTTATGTCGGCGTTGTCCCTTTTGTATTCAATCCGATGCAATTTCTGTTTTTCGTGGTCAATATGAAGGTCCAAGTGATACAGTAAAGCTGCACTGGATCATCGGAATCTAATACTGATCTCCCAGAAGCCGCTCAAATCACAAATTCTTAGATGATTCCCTCTTCTTGTACTTAAGTCGGCATTGTCCCTTTTGTTTTCAATTACGAACCAAATTCAGTGTTTCATGGTCAATGTGAAGGTCCAAGGGATACAGCAAACTTGCACTGGTGCAATGGAATCTAATACTGGTTGCCGAGGAGCCGCTCAAAAGACAAATTAATAGAAGTTTCACTCTTCTTGTGAATAAGTTGACATTGTGCGTTTTGTATTCAATCCTGATGCAATTGTGTTTCGTGGTCAATGTGAAGGTCCGAGGGATACAGTAAACCTCCACTGGTGCATCGGAATCTTATACTGGTTTCCCAGGAGCCGTTCAAACCACAAACTCTTAGAAGATTCACTCTTCTTTTACTTAAGTCGGCATTGTGCCTTTTGTATTCAATCCCGATGCAAAACTGTGTATCATCGTCAATGTAAAGGTGCAAGGGGTACAGTAAACCTGCACTGGTGCATCAGAATCTAATATTGGTTTAACAGGAGCCACTCAAACCACAAACCCTTAGAAGATTTACTCTTCCTGTACTTAATTTGGCATTGTGCCTTTTGTATTCAATCCGATGCACTTACTGTTTCTCATGGTCAAAGTGAAGGTCAAAGGTATACAGTAATCCTGCACTGGTTCATCGGAATCTAATACTGCTTTCCCAGGAGCCGCTCAAACCACAAACTCTTAGAAGATTCACTCTTCTTGTACTTAAGTCGGCTTGTGCCTTTTATATTAAATCCCGATGCAATAGCAGTGTTTCATGCTCAATGTGAAGGTCCAAGGTATACAATGAACCTGCACTGGTGCATCGAATTTCATACTGGTTTCAGAGGAGCCGCTCAAAGCACAAACTCGTCTTGTACTAACGTTGGCATTGTGATTTTGTAATAAATCCCGATTCAAAACTGTGTATCATGGTCAATGGAAAGATTCAAGGGGTACAGTAAACCAGCACTGGTGCATCGGAATCTAATTCTGGGTTCCCAATGGCCGCTCAAACCACAAACTCTTAGAAGATTCACACTTCTTGTACCTCGGCCGGCTTTGTGCCTTTTGTATTCCATCCCGATGCAATTGCTGTGTTTCAACGGTCTATGTGAAGGTCCAAGAGATACAGTAAACCTGCACTGGTGCATCGGAAACTAATACTGGTCTCCCAGATGCAGCCCAAACCACAAACTCTTAGAAGATTCACTCTTCTTGTACCTAAGCCGGCGTTGTGCCTTTTGTATTCAATCTCGATATAAATTCTGTGTTTCATGGTCAATGTGAAGGTCCAAGGGATACAGTAAACCTGCACTGGTGCATCGGAATCTAATACTGGTTTCCCAGGAACCGCTCAAAGCACAAACTCTTAAAACATACGCTCTTCCTGTAATCCAGCCGGCATTGTGCGTTTAGTACTCAATCCCGATGCAGTTTCACTGTTTCATGGTCAATGTGAAGGTCCAAGTGATACAATAAACGTCCACTGGTGCATTAGAATCTAATACTGGTCTCCCAGGAGCCGCTCAAACCAGAAAGTCATTGAAGATTCACTCTTCTTGTACACAAGTTGGCATTCTGCGTTTTGTATTCTTTCCTGATGCAATTGCTGTGTTTCGTGGTGAATGTGAAGATCCAATAGATACAGTAAACCCCCACTGGTGCATCGGAATGTAATACTGGTTTCCCAGGAGCCGCTCAAACCAAAAACTCTTAGAAGATTCACTCATCTTGTATTTAAATCGGCATTGTCCCTTTTGTATTCAATCCCGATGCAATTTCTGTGACTAATGGTCAATGTGAAGGTCCAAGGGATACAATAAACCTGCACTGGTGCATCGGAATCTAATAGTGGTTTCCCAGGATCCGCTCACAACACAAACACTTAGAAGATTCACTCTTCCTGTACTTCAGCCGGCATTGTCCCTTTTGTATTCAATCCCGATATAAATTCTGTGTTTCATGGTCAATGTGAAGGACCAAGGGATACAGTAAACCTGCACTGGTGCATCGGAATCTAATACTGATCTCCCACGAGCCGCTCAAACCGCAAATTCTTAGAAGATTTACTTTTCTTGTATTTAAGTTGGCATTGTGCTTTTTGTATTCAATCCGATGCAATTTCTGTTTCTCATGGTCAAAGTGAAGGTCAAAGGGATACAGCAAACCTGCAGTGGTGCATCGGAATCTAATACTGATCTCCCAGGAGCTGCTCAAACCACAAACTCTTAGAAGATGCACTCTTCTTGTACTTCAGCCGGCATAGTGCGTTTGTATTCAATACCGATGTAATTCCTTTAATTCATGGTCAATGTGAAGGACCACGTGATACCATAAACGAGCACTGGGGCATAGGAATCTAATATTAGTCTCCCAAGAGCCACTAAAACCTCAAACTCCTAGAAGATTCAACCTTCTTGTACTTATGTCGGCATTCTCCCTTTTTTATTCAATCCCGATATAATTTCTATGTTTCATGGTCAATGTGAAGGTCCAAGGGATACAGTAAAACTGCATTGGTGCATCGAACTCTAATACTGGTCTCCCACGAGCCGCTCAAACCACAAACTCTTAGAAGATTCACTTTTCTTGTGCTTAAGTTGTTATTGTGCTTTTGTATTCTATCCCGCTGCAATTGCTGTGTTTCATGGTCAATCTGAGGGTCCAAGGGATAGAGTACACCTGCACTGGTGCATCGGAATCTAATACTGGTCTCCCAGGAGCCGCTCAAACCACAAACACTTAGAAGATTCACGCTTCTCATACTTAAGTCTGCATTGTCAATTTTGTATTCAATCCGATGCAATTTCTGTTTTTCATGGTCAGAGTGAAGGTTAAAGGGATACAGTAAACATGCATTGGTTCATCGAAATCTAATACTGGTCTCCCAGGAAGCGCTAAGGCACAACGTCTTAGAAGATTCACTCTTCTTGTACTTAAGTTGGCATTGTGCCATTTGTATTCAATCCCGATGCAATTGCTGTGTTTCATGGTCTATGTGAAGGTCCAAGAGATACAGTAGACCTGCACTGGTGCATTGGAAACTAATACTGGTCCCCCAGAAGCAGCTCAAACCACAAACTCTTAGAAGATTCACTCTTCTTGTACCTAAGCCGGCATTGTGCCTTTTGTATTCGATCCCGATGCGATATCTGTGTTTCATGGTCAATGTGAAGGTCCAAGGGAATTGGCAAACCTGCTCTGGTGCATCGGAATCTAATAATGGTCTCCCAGGAGCCGATCAAACCACAAACCTTTAGATGATTCACTCTTCTTGTACTTAAGTCGGCATTGTGCCTTTTGTATTCAATCTCGATGCAATAGCTATGTTTCATGGTCAATGTGAAGGTCCAAGGGATACAGTGAACCTGCACTGGTGCATCGGAATCTAATACTGGTTTCAAAGGAGCCGCTCATACACAAACTCTTAGAGGCATCAGTCATCTTGTACTTAATTCGGCATTGTGAATTTTGTATTGAATGCCGATCCGATATTTGTGTTTCATGGACAATGTGAAGGTCCAAGGGATGCTGTAAACCTGCACTGGTGCATCGGGATCCACTACTTGTCTCCCAGGAAACGATCAAACCACAAAGTCTTTGGAGATTCACTCTTCTTGTACCTAAGTCGGCATTGTGCCTTTTGTATTTAATCCCGATGCAAATCTTAGTATCATGGTCAATCTAATGGTGCAAGAGATACAGTAAACCTGCACTGGTGCATCGGAATCTAATACTGGTTTCCCAGGATCCGCGCACACCACAAACTCTTAGAAGATTCACTCTTCCTGTACTCCAGTAGGCATTGTCCCTTTTGTATTCAATCCCAATATAAATTCTGTGTTTCATGGTCAATGTGAAGGTCCAAGGGATACAGCAATCCTGCACTGGTGCATCGGAATCTAGTACTGGTCTCCCACGAGCCGCTCAAACCACAAGCTCTTGGAAGATTTACTTTTCTTGTATTTAAGTTGGAATTGTGCCTTTTGTATTCTATCGCGATGCATTTGCTGCGTTTCATGGTCAATGTGAAGGTCCAAGGGAACAGTAAACCTGCACTGGTGCATCGGAATCTATCACTGGTCTCCGAGGAGCCGATCAAACCACAAACCTTTAGATGATTCACTCTTCTTGTACTTAAGTTGGCATTGTCCCCAATGTATTCAATCCCGATGAAATTTTTTTGTGATTCATGGTGAATGTGAAGGCCCAAGGGATACAGTAAACCTGCACTTATGATCGGAATTTAATACTGGTCCCCAAGTGCCGCTGAAACCACAAACACTTAGAAGATTCACTCTTCTCGTACTTAAGTCGGCATTGTAGCTTTTGTATTCAATCCGCTGCAATTTCTGTTTTTCATGGTCAAAGTGAATGTCAAAGGGATACAGCAAACCTGCACTGGTGCATCAGAATCTAATACCGGTCTCCCAGAAGCCTCTCAAACCACAAACACTTAGAAGATTCACGCTTCTCGTACTTTAGTCAGCATTGTCCCTTTTGTATTCAATCCGATGCAATTTCTGATTGTCATGGTCTATGTGAAGGTCGAAGGGATACAGTAAAGCTGCACTGATGCATCAGAATCTAATACTGTTCTCCAACTAGGCGCTCAAACTACAAACACCTTGGAGATTCACTCTTCTTGTACTTAAGTCGGCATTGTAACCTTCGTTTTCAATCCGATGCGATTTCTGTTTCTCATGGTCATTGTGAATGTCCAAGGGATACAGTAAACCTGCACTGGTTCTTCGGAATCTAATATTGATCTCCCAGAAGCCGTTCAAACCACAAAATCTTAGAAGATTCATTCTTCTTGTACTTAAGTCGGCATTGTCCCTTTTGTATCAATTACGATCCAAATTCAGTGTTTCATGGTCAATGTGAAGGTCCAATGGGTACAGCAAACCTGCACTGGTGCATCGGAATTTAATACTGGTCTATCTGGAGCCGCTCAATCCACAAACTCTTAGAAGATTCACTCCTCCTGTACTTCAGCCGGCATAGTGCCTTTTGTATTCAATCCCGATGCAATATCTCTGTTTCATGGTCAATGTGAAGGTCCAAGTGATACAGTAAACCTGCACTGGTTCATCGGAATTTAATACTGGTCTCCGAGGAGCCGCTCAAACCACAAACTCTTAGAAGATTTACTTTTCATGTATTTAAGTTGGCATTGTGCCTTTTTTACTCTATCGCGATGCAATTGCTGTGTTTCATGGTCAATGTGAAGGGTCAAGGGATACAGTAAACCTGCACTAGTGCATCGGAATTTAACAGTGGTCTCCCAGGAGCCGATCAAACCACAAACCTTTAGATGATTCACTCTTCTTGTACTTAAGTCGGCATTGGCCCCTTTGTGTTCAATCCCGATGCAATTTCTGTGATTCATGGTGAATGTGAAGGTCCAAGGGATACAGTAAACCCGCACAGATGCATCGGAATCTAATACTGGTCTCCTAGGAGCCGCTCAAATCACAAACTCTTAGAAGATTCACTCTTCCTGTATTTAAGTTGGCATTGTGCCTTTTGTATTCTATCCCGCTGCAATTGCTGTGTTTCATGGTCAATGTGAAGGTCGAAGGGATACAGTAAACCTGCACTGGTGCATCGGAAAATAATACCGGTCTCCCAGAAGCCTCTCAAACCACAAACACTTAGAAGATTCACTCTTCTCGTACTTAAGTCAGCATTGTACCTTTTGTATTCAATCCAATGCAATTTCCGTTTTTCACGGTCAAAGTGAAGGTCAAAGGTATACAGTAAACCTGCACTGGTGCATCGGAATCTAATACTGCTTTCCCAGGAGCCGCTCAAACCACAAACTCTTAGAAGATTCACTCTTCTTGTACTTCAGCTGGCATTTTGCCTTTTGTATCCAATCCCGATGCAATTCCTCTGTTTCATGGTCAATGTGAAGGACCAAGTGATACAATAAACGAGCACTGGGGCATAGGAATCTAATATTAGTCTCCCAGGAGCCACTCATACCTCAAACTCCTAGAAGATTCACCCATCTTGTACTTATGTCGGCATTGTCCCTTTTGTATTCAATCCCGATACAATTTCTGTGTTTCATGGTCAATGTGAAGGTCCAAGGGATACAGTGGACCTGCACTGGTGCATAGGGCCCTAATACTGGTCTCCGACGAGCCTCTCAAACCACAAACCCTTAGATGATTCACTTTTCTACTACTTAAGTTGGCATTGTGCCTTTTGTATTCTATCCCACTGCAATTGCTGTGTTTCATGGTCAATGTGATGGTCCAAGGGATACAGTAAACCTGCACTGGTGAATCGGAATCTAATACTGGTCTCCCAGGAGCCGCTCAAAGCACAAACTCTTAGATGATTTACTCTTCTTGTACTTAGGCCGGCGTTGTGCCTTTTAATTTCAATCCCGATGTGATATCTGAGTTTCACGGACAATGTGAAGGTCGAAGAGATAGAGTGTTATATCCTAGCCAGTAATGCCACCCGAGCCCACTGCCAAAAGGATTGCAGCATCAAAGTCCGGACGCCATCCGCATAAGCAGCGCCAGCGAGACAGCAATGCGCCGCAAGTCTACGCGCGCCACGGCTGGCTTCTGGTTTCTTAAGCGCTGGAGTCGCGAGCGCTAGGACAGTTCTGTATTCGCCGCTCAGTTGTATACTCTCCACCAAATTGTGTACTTGCTAGTCAGTTGTGTGTTCATCGCAGCAGAGTTGTTGTTTGTCGTCAGCCGACGCTGGCCTAGCCGCTCCGACTCGAACTAGACAGATCTCTGTAGACACGGAGTTCACTATTGTGTTT